>NC_053171.1:94079570-95279570 GCF_016835505.1 Polypterus senegalus
AGAAATTATACGGTAAAATTAAGTAGCGACTTATCCGCGGCAGAAGTTATCTGTGAGTATACACGGTATGTCTTAATATTATCTAAAGGTTTTAAAATAGTTAAACAGATTAAAAGTCTTTAGCAAATATGTGTACCTAAATAGGATCTTCTTATACATAAAATGTTACTGAGAACAAAATAAAAAGTATTAATTGTCTCCTCATTCGATTGGTAATTCACTGGGTACTAAATGTACACAGTATCTTAATTAAACAGGTAGGCAAAGTCAGAAGCACTTTAAAAATGTATACAAAATGTTTTTCCCTAACAGCAGCTATATATCTACACATATTAGAGGTGTGTGTTCAGCTACTTTTTAGTCCTACTCTCACAAACTCTCGGCCACGTATGGGGATGAATGTCTTCATATGAACATTCAACACAAGTTGCTGGTTTTCTTGCTTGCTTATTACAGGGAGAACGCCTTCTCTTTGAAACATAGCTTGGTTTGGCCAAGAAGCGTTAAGCACAGCTCTAAAACCAGTGATCTCCTGCTCCAAAAGTCTGATTTTCTCATCTTTGTTACCATGCTATTCTGGTCACTTTTGATTGTCCTTTGCACAATTGCCTCCTCCATTTTCTCAATATGCTTTGAATATCTGGTGCTCAGAAATAACATTATGAAAATAATATAACTATGATTGAGTATACAGTATAAAAAGTCAACAAGACAGAATTTTTCTAATGTAAGTATTAAATCTTTTCACATGATTTTTATTGCACACATCACAAGTAACTTGTCATCCCACATTTTTCAAATAAAGTAAAAAAATGTAGGTGTAATCATGGACAACTTAAAGTTTTAATTGAACATTACACATAACATTAGGATGGCATTTTTCCATTTAAGGAACTTTGCAAAAGTTAGACCTCTTATAACACCACAAGATGTTGAGAAATTAATTCATGCTTTTGTTTTTAGTCAACTAGACTACTGTAAAGCACTCCTAACTGGACTACTTAAGCAAGACATCAATCAGTTACATTTAGTGAGAGAATGCAGTGCAAAGAATATTAACTTGTCTCAAAATCTGAGCATTCTTACCTTGGTTACCTGTGTCCTTTAGAATTGACTTTAAAATGCTACTAATAGTATATAGAACTTTAAATAATCTTGCTCCTTCCTATGCATTGGCGATTCTAAATTGTCCCTAGTGTGTGTGTGCGCCCTGCCCGGGGTTTGTTTCCTGCCTTGCGCCCTGTGTTGGCTGGGATTGGCTCCAGCAGACCCCCGTGACCCTGTAGTTAAGATATAGCGGGTTGGATAATGGATGGATGGATGGATCCTTCCTACATTCTGGAATGCTTGTCCCTCTACATTCCATTTCGTTTTCCAAGAGATAAGCATAAAATAAACAGCATTTTGCTGTTAGGCACTAAAAATATTCTTCAATGAGTTTGCAATCATTATTAATCTTTTCTTTTCTCCTTTTTCTTTTCCAATTCGCCACCAACCAGCTCATCAAAGCACCGTGCAGTCACCTGTATCATTTGAATGAAAGCGGATACCCTGACTTTCCACGAGACCCACTGCATTGATTCCTCTAAGAAAAAGCCTAAACAACATGAAGGAGTGGATTAAGAACATTTATTTTAGTTAGATGCCCATTGTGAGCTGGGTGGTCTTTTGGCCTTGGAACCCCAGCAATTTATGTTTTTTCCAGCTTATCCAGAGTTTTTTTCTGTCCTCCCTGGGCATCTAAACTTATCATCACTTCATATTTAGAGACTTAAAAAATTATTTCATATATAAGGACTCTATATATCTGTTAATTATATATCTTGCGATCAGATAGACAAACCCACAATTTGGCAGAAAGAAAAATTGGGGTGCCAACCAGACAACCCCATTTAATATAATGTTTTTAAACCAAAGAGTGCATGAGGGCACAAAGTATATTGCAGTCCAAAAACAAATGATCCTCTGATAAGGATGAACTGTCACTGTCACGTTAGAGCTCTGTCCTTCATGTTCGCTGGGTTGTCATCATCAGAGTCCACCTTCTGTTGCTCATCCAATTTTCAGGCATCTGACCAAAAGGGGTGGAGTCTGCTCTGGATGCTGAAGGCGGGGCTTGGTGTCAGGTACATGAAATGATACAGTTAGCGCCAGCGCCCTCTCTCATCCTGGAGTGGTACCACTTATCTCAGTTGAGGTAGGAAGATGATCAGCAGGCACACATGTGTGACAATCTATTTTATGTGTGTATTCATTTATTTTTTGTATGGCATTTATTCATTATTATTCTTATCTAATTTTAAGTTATTTTTTTTCCTTGTAACTATTTGTTTGACATATTATAAAATACTTTAAGCAAAATCCCTTGTAGGAAAATATGCTATAGATTTACATGTTATTGTTATTGGCAAGAATAAAAATTTCTGTACCCACAATTTTTACATTAAAGTTCTGATGCACACCTCTAATGTAAACCTTTACTTGCTAATACTGAGCATGGAAAACACCATCAATTCTCAGTCTCCATCAAAATATAAAATATGACTATTTAAAATGTACTATTATTATTAATATTATTAGAGTTACAATAAAGACTTTTTGTCATATAAGTATCTTTCCTAGATGTTAATAAAACAGAACCCAACATGAACCCTGGTAGCAGTAATGAGTTCTACTGCAGAAGCATTTCTTTTTGGAGGAGTGTATCTGCAGCACATTCTGATCAAAACTGTGCTTTTGCACTCCTTAACATGGGCAACACCCCATTTGATCATTGGAATGTGAGCAATCCAATCAAAATGCTGTCCTAAAAATAAGACTATTACACTAGAAGCTCCTTAAATTGTACCAGATATCACACATTAGCTCGTTTTTATCTTCTTGTATACCGGAAGTATTGTAATCATTCAAAAATTTGATGTCGAGATTTTGATGAATCTCGACGTTCTAGACCTCCCTGACTTTCTTGGATACAAAGCATAAGGAAAATATTGGAATCCTCCAAAAATTCAATTTTGAGATTTTGATAAATTCTGACGTTTTAGACCTCCCTGAATCTGAAAACACCATTTTTGGAATTATGTCTGTGTGTCTGTCTGTGTGTGTGTGTGTGCGTGTATGTAAACACGATAGCTTGAGTACACGTTAGGTCAACCAAATTTAGCAGTATCAGGTACAAAACGTAGATTTCTATCACATTTTAGGCTATTTCCATTAACCAGAAGTGGTACTTTACCTTTTATTCATACAGCTGCAGAGTCGGATTTATTCAACTTTACTTTTATAATAATTGTCCATCCAACCATCCATTCTCCAACCCACTGAATCCAAACACAGGGGTCTGCTGGAGTCAATCCCAGCCAACATAGGGCACAAGGCAGAAACCAATCCTGGGCAGGGTGCCAACCCAACACAGGACGCACACAAACACGGGCCAATTTAGAATCGCCAATCCACCTAACCTGCATGTCTTTGGACTGTGGGAGGAAACCCACGCAGACACGGGGAAAACATGCAAACTGCGAGGCAGCAGCGCTACCACTGCACCACCGTGCCGCCCTTTATAATAATTGTTCAATATATTATTAATTCCATTTGATTTATTGTTGATGGTTCTTTAATGTACATAATATACAAATATAATCGTTGTCTTGCGGTTTACTCCTCAAATATCCATCCCCATGTCTCAGTATACGAGAAAGTCTAGGGGAGACCACTCTCGATTGTTATTGTAATGGATTGTTTAAAGCAAAATATATTTGTGCTTATTTGCGATATTAATTTGTTATATTGTCTAACACAGGGGTTTCCAATATTCAATAATCAGAAATTTGACTTCTCCACCTTCAAATGTGATATTATGTTTGTAGGGAACGCAAACATTAAATCAAACATTTTCTAGGAGTGTAGAGCACAGAAAAGATGAGGAACCATTGATCTAAAACATCAGTGTTTAACTTGCTACAAGTTTTAAAGGACTTGGATATTTACATTATAGTTTAAATGAGTATGATTGGTTTTTAAATAATATGACTGCCACAGTCGGGTGGGTGATAGTTAGACATGTAAACACATTCAGAGACTCCAAAGAACAGATAGTGAGCAAGGACAGGAATCCCTGCAAGACAAGATGTGTCACACATGTGCACCAAGGGGACACCTTCAATACTTTGTACAGGTAAAAGGTTCCATTCCGGGGCGAGAGGGAGCGCCGTCACTGACCTTTTCTTCTCCTTTTGACTCGAGACAATGTCCGCTCTGAGCCAACCACTGTAAGTTTGGCTCCAGAGTTGAAGTAGGCATTCATTTCAACTGACCTTGAGGGAAGGATTGAGACCGAATACGGAAAGAAAGAACAACAGAGGAAATCATGCTTGTTTCTGTTTTGTTGGGAATTGCCAGGCTCATATCCCAATCCTGGCGCCCATGTCCAAATCATCACTGACAGATGTAAGAAAAAAGAAAGGAATAGCCAAACGTGCATATAATATTGATATCAGGTTTCTATTAAACAATTGACATTCTTATTACTTAAATTCTGCACTAAAATCCAGCCCAAAAAAGCACTGATCATGAGCTGCTCAGTTGCTATATTAGTGCATATTATTTTAGGCTAATTATTGCAATCAAGTTGGGATTCCTCTGCTTGCTTAAAAGACTGTCACTGCCAGTCTACCAAAGTAGAATCACACAGCCTTCACACATCTGCTATCACCACTGGCAGGAAGTTACTGCTGATATTAATCACATTTCAATGAAAGGTGCAAAAAAAGAAAACTGTTTCTCATATGAAAAAGGAAATGTTATGTAAAAAAAATGCATGAGGTAATAGTTTTAAAAGGTGTCCGTTATTCATGTGATGGTTTCTTAGAAGATCTGCAATCAGATGTTCTGCATAATCTGCTCTCACTTGTCAACTGTTGGAACCTCAACAACAACAATTTACAGTATTTCATGTATAGCCCAAAATCACACAAGGAATGCCTCAATGGGAATTAATATGCCCTGTTTTTTTTATCAGCCCCCACCATCCTTGACTCTCTAAGACGACAAGAAGAAAACTTTTCAAAGAAAACAAGAGACATACAGTATTACATTTTTGCCATTTTAAGATTATTATATCATGCAGAAGTATCTGGATTACATCTTGCCTGAAGAAGGGGCCTGAGTTGCCTCGAAAGCTTGCATATTGTAATCTTTTTAGTTAGCCAATAAAAGATGTCATTTTGCTTGGCTTTTCTCTATTGGCAAAAGAAAGAAAGAATTAAAGAAATGAATATTTCATTATATTAATGCCATTAATCTATATATATAATCTTCATTTGGATCTTGATCTTTGTTTGTCCGCGAATGAATTAGAAGAAGAAGCACTAGATGGCAGTACAGAGACAGCTAAAACATAGGCATTGCATTAAGAATCTCCTCCAGGCTTATACTACTGAAGACTGTAGTACGCCAGTCACACCTCAAAACACAGACATTCAAACTAAACAAATTGTTGTGCTTTAAATTAACTAAAGAGATCTTCATTTAGATCTTGATCTTTGTTTGTCTGCGAATGAATTAGAAGAAGAAGCACTAGATGGCAGTAGAGAGACAGCTAAAACATAGGCATTGCATTAAGAATCTCCTCCAGGCTTATACTACTGAAGACTGTAGTACGCCAGTCACACCTCAAAACACAGACATTCAAACTAAACAAATTGTTGTGCTTTAAATTAACTAAAGAGATCTTCATTTAGATCTTGATCTTTGTTTGTCTGCGAATGAATTAGAAGAAGAAGCACTAGATGGCAGTAGAGAGACAACTAAAACATAGGCATTGCATTAAGAATCTCCTCCAGGCTTATACCACTGAAGACTTTAGTAAGCCAGTCACACCTCAAAACACAGACATTCAAACTAAACAAATTGTTGGGCTTTAAATTAATTAAAGAGATCTTCATTTAGATCTTGATCTTTGTTTGTCTGTGAATTCCCCGCATGTGTAGACCACCTTCCAGTTTAGTACGTCGTTGTTACTCACGGATATTTAACAATGTGCCGGAATAACGAAAAGAGTGGTGGACAGTGCTACGCTGGTTAGCTCCTGAGGCCTGGTTAGAGAATGAGATTGCCGAAGATAAAAGGTACATGCCTACGTAACATATGAATGAAAGAAAGACAGTGGGTAAAATGAATGACAACGTAACAGCATGTTTCAGAAATTATTATTGTTACGTTGTAGCCGGCGAGTGCTGCGCGTCTCACAGTTGTACCGTGGCTTGCTCACATGTCAGTGAAGTGATCCCTATTTACTATGTGTCCCCATTTTATAACCATTGCTCCGTGTATATTGCCTTACTCTTTGGATTGCCACAAAGCAACCTGCGAGATTGGAGAAAGGTTGAGAAGAGATCGTGAGAGGAAACTATAGCGTCGTGAAAACGAGACGGACTGTGAACGGACAGAAGCAGAAATGCTCCTACACCACCACATAATTACAATTCAGACAGTGATTCCGAGTAGGCAGCTCCTATCGAATCAATATCCAAGGGTTTTCTTTTGTAATTTTGTTTCCCTTATAAAAAATCATAATGCTGTGCGACGAAGGGCCCAGTTCACGACTGGCAGGCGCGTTTAAACAGGGAGCCCTTCACAGACAACTTTAACACACGCAAAGTAGTTGGGCGCACATGGCTAGTACTTTATAATAATTATTCACCTACTTTCTGTACCATTGACTATAGTATCTGTAGTATTTTACTTTTTCCAAGTCTTCTTCTGCAAATTCCTGCTGACCCATCATCTGCACACATTTCTGGAAACGCCATGCCCATTTAAACTAGGCAGCGAAATGACTCAACCCCTTGTCTTGTGTGGAGTCGGTATGTTCCTCTGCTTCCTGGTTCTCTCTATACAGGGATTTGTTAGGTTAATTGGTGACTTCAAATGGTACTCTCTATGATGGACCGCAGTTACATGCAATCTTGGTTTCTTAGGGAGAGAGAAAGAGAGAAAGCAAACTTCCAAAAGTGAAGTCCCTGGATACTGTATAGTATACAGGGATGATACGGTGAATACAGAATATATTTAGACCCCGTCACTTTATTGAGCTGTAGATTTAACTGTAAATGGATAGATTCGCCATTTTGCTTATCAATTTCACTCAATAATCAATCAATCAATCAACATTTATTTATATAGCACATATTCATACAAAAAAATGTAGCTCAAAGTGCTTTACAAAATGAATAGAAAAATAGAAGACACATTTCTGCCTTGTGCCCTATGTTGGCTGACATTACAGATTGAAGTTTTCTTGGATAAATCTCTACAAGCTTTGGGCACCTTCATATAAGGCAGGTCGTCCCATCTGTACTGGCAAGTTCTGTTAGATTTGATGGGTAGCATCTGGAAACTGCCATCTTCAGGTCTCTCCACAGATGTTCTTTTTGGTTTAAGTCTGGGCTTAGGCTGCTGGGCCTCTCAAAGACAGTTAAGGGACTTGTCCCAAATCCACGTCAGCGTAGCTTTGGTTGTAAGCTTTGGGTCATTGTTGTGATGAAAGGCAAACTACCAGCTCAGTCTGAGGTGGTATGCATTTTGGTGTAAATTTTCTTCAAGGACCTCTCTGTATTTAGCTACATTCATCCTTACTCATTGTTCTTTATCGTCCTCCAAAATACAATGCATCCTTCTTATTTGATCTGACTGAACTATTAACCCACTTAAGTTCCTTTTCCCAGAGAGTCATTCTTCTTGGTAATTTCAACATCCATATTGACATCCCCACATCTAAACTGAGAAATGAATTCCTATCCTTACTGGACTGTTTTGACTTGACACAACATGTTGATTTTCCCACCCTATACTGGACCTGATCTGTACATCTGGACTATCTGTTGCCAGTACTTACAGCACTGATTTGGGACTCTCTGACCATAAAGCAAGCAGTGCTTTTCACTGTCTCATTACCTCTCCCTCCTCTTACCTGTAAACGACAAATTTCTTACAGAAACCTTAAAAATATCTGTCCCTCTATCCTTTCTGGATCCATTTCTGATCTTTTACTGTCTTCACCTATTCCATCAACACTAAATAGTCTTGTTGACCGCCATAACACAGCCCTTCATTCAGCATTAGATAAAACAGATTTCTCCCTTTCTTATTCCGCCCACATAAATCACATTAAGAAACTTTCTTACTTTCACCTCCGTAACATATTCCATGTTCTCTCCTTTTCTAACGCTGAGAAACTTGTCCATGGTTTTATCACATCCCAGATTGATTATTGTAACTCGCTGCTGGCAGGTGCCCCTTCTAATCTTATATCACAACTCCAGCTTATTTAAAACTTGGCTGCAAGAGTCTTTATCCGAACCAGCAGCAGCAAGCACATAACGTCAATCCTGCTCCGCCTTCACTGGCTCCCTGTGTCTTACAGGATTGAATATAAAATCCTACTAATAACCTACAAAGCCTTAAATAACCTCGTGCCAAACTACATCAGTGACCTTCTCCATCACTATGTGCCTGTCTGCCCACTAAGGTCCTCTGATTCTGGTAATCTTGTTGTGCCCCACACTAATCTACACTCCATGGGTGACAGCAGGGCCTTCAGCTGTATAAGCGCCCAGACTCTGGAATGACCTCCCGAAATTAATCAGGTCAGCTGACTCCATGAATTCTTTTAAAAAACAACTCAAAACTCATCTGTTCAGGAAGGCTTTTAGCTCTACTTGATTTTATTCCCCTTCTCTCAGTTCACCTCCATGTCAAGATGCGCATGTAACCTGTGTGTGTGTGTGCGTGCTGGACCATCAATTATGTTGTCTGTTAGGCTTTTCTCTCAATTTATTATCTTACTCTTCTTTAATTATTTATCTGGTTTAGTACAATGCTATATACTGTATACTCTGCCATTCTATCCTAAACTCTGTGAAGTGCCTTGAGTATGGGAAAGGCGCTATATAAATAAAATGTATTATTATTACTATTATTATCCTTCCCTCAAGTCTGACCAGTCTTCCTGTCCCTGTCGCTGAAAAGTATCCTATAGCATGATGCTGCCAACACCATGCTTTACCATAGGGAGGGCATTAGGTAGGTGATGAGCAGTGCCTGGTCTGCAAGAAATAGTGCTAGAAGTTTTTTTTTTATCATCAGAGCAGAATTTCTGTTTTCCTTATTTCCTTTAAACTGTCACATGACTCTCTATAATAAGCACCTGATTGATTGAGTGTTGGCTCAGGTGGTTGTCCCTCCGACAAGCGTCTCAGCAGAAGACTGTAGCTCTGCTAGAATGACCATTGGGTTCTTGGTCACCTTCCTTACTAATGCCTTTCCTGCCAGAATACTTAGTTTGGCCCGACAGTCAACGCTAGAAAGAGTCTTTATGGTTCTAAACGTGTTCCACTTCATCTCCTGTGAACATTCAAAGTTTTAGAAGTGGTTTTATCCCCTTGTCCTGATTTATGCCTCACCATAATTTGATCACAGAGGTCTACGGAGAGTTCCTTGGACTTTATGACTTGGTTTTCGAGCTGACATGCAGTGTGCATTGTGCAACCTTCTATACACAGGTGACTACCTTTCTAAATGATGTCCAATCAATTCAGTTTGCCACAGGTGGATGCCAATCAAGTGCTAGACACACCTCAACAAAAATGACAGCAACCAGGATGCACCTGGGCACAACCTGGAGGTCCACAGCAAAGGGTCTGAATACTTATACGAATGAGAGTTTCCAGTTTTTAATTTTTAATACATTTTCAAACCTTCCTGAAATCATGCTTTGTAATTATTGGTAATTGAGTGCAGATTGATGGGCAAACATATCATATTTATCAATTGAAATTTAAATCTGGAGCACAATAAAGTGTGCAGAAAAGTGAAAGGGCCTGAATACTTTCTGAATCCTCTGAAACAATATGCAACTTGACATCAAACTACTGTATAAACACTCTTAAGGACTCGCTATTAACATACACATACTGTATATAATAAGCCTTTGCTTGGAAGCGCATTGCTTTAAGCAGCCATCTACAGAGAAGTTAAACTATAGGGAGACAAGATGTAATTAGCAAGAATGTGTGTGAAAGTAAAAGGAAATTCAGCCCTTTGCATTACATGATTTATTATATACAAGCTAGCCTAGCGTTCAGTACAGTTGTACTGCTGTGAAGGTAAGTGCTATGAACAATACTTTACATGCTTGACTTGTATATTTCAGCTATTGTATTTTTAATTTTTTTATTGCTCACTTGCTTATGGTATTCTACAAAAACATTTTTTCTCAATTGTACTTTATTAAAAATATCTTAACTATAACAAATTAGTAGTAGCAATTTACTGGTGGATGTCAAGTCATTTTTTTTACTTTTGGTAATGTTACTAATGAAAATATTCTTTGTAACTTTCAATGTGTTAACAACTGCTTGTTAAATTCAAAAAGGCCACTGCAGTGTATTTGTCAGGATGGGCCTGAGGCTCCGCCCCTATCTTTTTCTTTTGACTCTGGCTCCTCCTATTGGTCTCTGCTGCTGTTTAATGCTCATGTCTCAAAATGGTGGCAACAGAGACCCAACAAAATGGCGTTGAGGCATAAAATGTTTCAGCTTTTTCAGGCTAGAAGAAGACAAAGGGCAGAATTGAATTCTTCAGCTTAAAAAAAAAATCTTTTTTAAAACACTTTAGAAAATTTCACAAAAAATCTAATGAAAAAGAAAAATGCCACAACAATATGAACCAGAAAATTGTATACTAATAGTCGTATAAGTACATAAACGTGAACCCAAAGCATTACCACGCCCTACACCACTTATATCTATTCTAAGAGATATTTTAGATAACATAGATAATAGTTTGATGCAATAGATTTAAAGTATAGATACAAATAATTTTGTTATTGTACATAGTCCACTTGTGTGTCATCTATTAATTGATTGCTTTTTCCTTCGACAAGGTAAATGTATTAGTTGCGTCTGGAAAGAGAAAAGGAGGAGAGAAAAAAGTGCACCAGAAAAAAGAAAAGAAAAAGCAAAGATTGAAAAGGAACCAACGGCTTCAGTGTCTTTACTCATCTTTTACAAACTTATACAATCTATAAATATATTCATCAAATATCTTCAGTTCAACATTTGTTCCTATGAGGTATATGAATAGTCTGACTCAAACCTAGCCAAGTGAACAAAAAAAAATTAGAATCAGTGCTGGAGACAATGAGCAACCAATTAAAAAAGAAACCAATATATTCTTACTGGAATTTTTTTTAATAAGAAATGGCTACGGGTAAGGTCTCAACATATTTAGAAGGCCATTATTGACTGTGTTTGTCACCAACCTCCAAAGGCAAGTGGAGTCAAATCATTTAAAATACTCTGAAATCTACTGTCTGTAACATTTTAGTCCTTCAGCTTACTGCCTCAGCTATCGCATTGTGCAATTCCTTCCATGAGACACCTCTTCTCAACAACATCCCTCTCAGCCTTTTTAAAGGGAGATGCTGATGACTCACTTCCTTACCAGAGAGGAAGCATATGCCCCTGTGGTGATGTAAGATTTTGCATATAACTTCATAAACATTTTGTATATATTTATTTGTATTTTAAGCAAAGCAATGTCATTTAGTGTTACATTAGTGAGAAGCATTCATGTTTACCTCCCTCCCCTTTACGACTGAATCTCTTTGAATTTTACGACAGAGTTGGGGGAAGTGCTTGACACAAATGTTTCTCTGCTAGAGTGTCTCTCTCATCCCACGACAAAAATCCAGGTTACCTAACTGCCAAGCTTTACCTCAAAAATGGCAGGTGTTAAGATGTTCTATTTTCCCATTGGTCTGAAGTATGGCTGTTTGGAATTGGCTTGTCTCAGAAGCCTTTACGTACCTTGACGCCCTATTGGCTCTAGGGGTTGGACAGAACATCTATAAATTTACTTGTTTAACCTCACACTTTCTCTCTTACTAACATATGATGAAGAAGCATTTCACATCATGAACTGACAAGAACAACACAATGAAGAGCACAGCTCGGCAGCCATATTGGAACAGGCATACGGCCTGTTCTGAAGAAAGCTGAGCACCAATGATGCCTTAACTAGAGACATTTTAAGTACGTAACTAACAAGTCTGTGTGCTGCCTGAACTACACATCACCATTTAATCAGGTTGTATGGTTGCCAATATTCAAATGTAATTTGCATATTGTTAATATTTATGAATATTACCAATAAGACATTGTTTAAATTGTAACTTAACTCTTGCTTGTCTTTTACTACACCTAATTGCCTGAAGTTATAGATATAGAAGGGAAGGTGGGTAGAAGTTATAAAGTACAATACCTTAGAAACAGTGGTAAGTCTGGGAGATTTGAGATTTTCTGACAAAGGCTACTTATTAATAATACAAAAGGGGAAAGTAGAACAAAATATTACTCTACCAAGATAAAACAGCCCCTTATTACCATTTTGAGAGGCACTCCTGCTAAAAGGCACAGTGTCAAAATAACAGGCCTTATGATACTGTGTCTCTTCAGAGAATCTTTGCATACCACTGGTTTGACTTTGTGTTGAATGATCGGTTGCTCATGGAGTCCCGAATGAAGCACATTATCTGCATTGCGAGGGAGCGACAGTTATGGCAATACGGCCATGTGGTGCAATTCCTTAAGAGTGATCCGGCTTGCAGGATACTCATTGCTGAGGACTAGATCAGGCCAAGAGGACTTCCACGTAACACCTGGCTGCAGCAGATAGAGGGTCATTTCTGGGAGGTGGGACTGGACCGTGTGTCTGCCTGGGGGGTTGCCAATCAGGATCCTCAGCTGTATTGTTGTATGGTGGGTGTGGCAACGAGCTGTACCAGTGCATGCTCCCCAACCTGACCTGACCTGATGGTTTTAATCAAACATTGAAAGCTCAGTGTGTATTTGTGTGCTTGTTCAGAATGCCTCTTCCAAATATGCACAGATTTCCCAGCCATTGTCTTTATTTTGTTATTACTTTTTTCCCCTAAAAAACTTTATTTTGTCACTGTATCTAAATGCCCTTAGGAGGCATTTTTGTAACTTGGCAGATGCGTGCAAAGTTGCTCCTTATGATGACTTTAGTCAATAACCCTTTTTTGGGTAAATTTTATTAATCCCTGAGGGGAAATTGTCTTTTCACATGACCATTGTAGGTCAAAGCACAGACTCAGCCATTGTACAGTGTCCCTGGAGCAATTTTCTGGTTAAGGCCCTTGTTCACGAGCCCAACGGAGGAGGATCCCTTCTGGCAGTAGCAGGATTTGAACCAGCAACCATCCAGATACCAGTGCATATCATTACATTTGGTGCCAAAATCTCCCTGCTGAGGAATTTGGAATTAATGACTGCACTTGCACTTTACTCTACCATGGGCAACACTGGGTACCTCAGCTATTAATTATATACAAAAAGTTTTCCAATAATTAAGACAGTTGTGTATAAAATACGAAGCGTTTAAGTGAAATAAAAGTCCTGTTTGGATGGTATTAGTTTTAAACCAGGTAAAGTAATCGTTTTACTTAGTCCTGTCCAATCTCTCATATCAGTAGCTTTTTACCAACTGCATTTTCACATCTCAGTAAAGATTACAGAGCCTTTTACCTTTATAAATAGTCTGTAAAAATTAACCCAAGATTAAACTAGTCCAGTGCGAAAATCTTGTCATTTCAGCAATTCAGATGGGACTAGAATTATAGAGGTTCTCCAATAATAATTACTTTACCCACTGTCTGAAGTGGAAAAACCAAACTGCTGCTACTCCTTGTTTTGAGTGGTGAATAACAGAGGAGTGGGTGGTACAGCAGCGGAGGTCTGAAGGCACCAAAATATACATCATTTATATCGAAACTCAGGCCAGGGGATGGTGCCCCCCTTGGAAGTGCAAGTATTGTTAATGTTTTCTAATTTAATGCTTTGCACCAGTACACATACATTAACTACCGGTACTCATACGATAATAACAGGGGAATGCTGGTGCGGAGTACCAGTGTGTACCGGCCCACTTCAAGCATTGATTTTTTCCCCTTCCTCCAGGTGTGAAACTAATCCTGTCCAAACAGAGCTAAAGTTTTGCAGTTTTCTGTTTTCTATTCACCTGGGCAACACTGAGTAATTGAGATGCAAAATACGGGGTGAGACACAAAAATAACCAGATTGGTAAAAAAAAATATATTTCTTGATGAATTAGGATTCTGAACATTGTCCCCTTTTCTATACTCCCCTTCCTGATCTCTACACCGCTCCATATGTATCTTCCATTGATTGAAACAGTGCTGGAAGTCTTCTTGCTTGATGCTCTTCAACAGGCTTGCCGTTTCTGTCTTCACTTCATCCATTGAAGAAGAATGTGTTCCCTCCAGGTCACTTTTGATTTTTGGGAACAAGTAAAAATCACCAGGAGCTAAATCGGGTGATTAGGGAGGATGATCGAGATACCAGAATGTTTTTGTTAGTCACAGAAAAAGAGAAAAATTGTGACAAATTTGATGTTGATTCACTGTTCGATTTTTTCATGCGACATTATCGCGGCAACTTGTGTAACGATTGTTGTGCAAATACTGAGTGGGATATTCACAGGATACACCTAGCTAGTCGGTGGTTTAAGAGGGCACACGTGTAGGAGGGGATATACTGTAGTTCTATGATTCACGTCTGGCCGACCTCCATACAGTTTTCCAGGAAAGCCCCAAGCCCAGTCCGGTTATTTTTGTGTCTCGTATATTAGACAAAAAAATATAATATACATAACTCAGACCATTTAAGTGGTTCTGCTGCTATATTGCTAAAGTGAGTAAAATGTGGGGGATGAAAAGGAAATCTGAAAAACTATGAAGGCAAAGTAGCGTTTGCTATATGCTACTTTAGAAGTCATTCACAGGGTGTATGTGAGGGAAATTAAAAATCCTTTAATAGTCGTAATCACATAGCAACTTGGGGACATCTCCCTGCGTAAATTTTTCCTAATACATCATGATTGGTTGTAGTGAGGAGGAGGTGTTCAAGTATCTTGGGGTCATGTTCACAAGTGAGGGAAGAATGGAGCGTGAGATCGACAGGCGGATCGGTGCGGCATCCGCAGTGATGTGGGCTCTGCATTGGTTCTGTCGTGGTGAAAAAGGAGCTGAGCTGTAAGGCAAAGCTCTCAATTTACCAGTCAATCTACGTTCCTACCCTCACCTATGGTCATGAACTATGGGTAGTGACCGAAAGAACGAGATCGCGAATACAAGCGGCTGAAATGAGTTTCCTCCACAGGGTGTCTGGGCTTTCCCTTAAAGATAGGGTGAGAAGCTCAGTCATCTGGGAGGAGCTCAGAGTAGAGCCGCTGCTCCTCCGCATCGAGACGAGTAAGATGAGGTGGCTCGGGCATCTGATCAGGATGCCTCTCCTATGCCTCCCTCGTGAGGTGTTCTGGGCACCTGGGGAAGACCTAAGACACGCTGGAGGGACTATGTCTCTCGGCTGGCCTGGGAACACCTCAGGATTCCCCCAGAAGACTTAGAAGAAGTGGCCGGGGAGTGGGAAGTCTGGGTATCTCTGCTCAAGTTACTGCCCCTGCGACCTGATCTCAGATAAGCGGAAGAGGATGGATGGATAGATGGATGGTTTTAGTGATGTATCACACAGGGTTAGTTATAATTTGATAAAATTGCATGTATTTCCAAACAAATCAAAAATCTATAAAGCTGATAATGCAAACCTATTGGGGATAATGTTGGATTGATTGGATAGATGAAGAAAATTCAACAGCGCTGCTGCACAAGGCCTCATAAATTAAACAAGACATTAAACTAAAACTGATATTTAACTGCAAAATGAAAAAAGCACAGTTCAGGGTGCACACTTTTAACTTTTCGTAGTTTATCAATGTCAATATCACAACAGACTGACAACAAAAGTTTGGCTACACAAAATACAAAGAAACATGAATGTGTAGAGCTGAGGGTCAGAAAAACATTAGCAAAATACTACCAATCACATTTATTCCACTCTAAAGGAAAATAACATTTGAATTGAGTAAAACACAAAATTTTATAAGAAAATAATAAATCACATTCTCCTTGAATTGAAGAAACAAAGAGTGGTATGTGCCAGAGAAGGAATAAAAATCTAAGATGTATATTATCTGCACATACAAAAAAAGCTTTAGTGTAGTTTTTAGTCGTGCCATCCCATAAAAAAACTTCGACAATTCAGGTCAAGCTTATTTCCTTAATTTACAGTATAACATTTAGATGCCTCTCCTTTGTGTTCACTGCTATTAGTGACTGTAGTCGCTCTGCCCGGTTGGGAGGGTGTCGGAGAGGTCCCTGTAATCGCTGTAAAGAAACAAAGAAAGTCCAGAAAAAGGCTACGTACACAGAAGGAGTGACAGTAATGAAAAATTCACACAATATAAATAAGACAAAAAAGATGCCACTCTGGGTCTTCTGAACCCTCTTCTGCTTTGTTGCTCTGCAGGATTCGGAGCTATTTACACAAGTAAGCTCAGTATTAGATGGCTCCTTCCTTTCTCCTTTACTTCTCCACCAGGATAGTCTCTGCCTCTGCTTCTATTTCAAAACTAAGTTGACTGATGACAGGTGGGCTTTTATAACTCTGGACCCAAGAGTGCTTACAGTTTACTCTGTCCTCATAAAAACCCAATAGAGTTTGGCTGCGGACCCCTCCATGTGTGATGTCATTCAGGGGTCTGTGGTTGGAGGTGTGAAGTAGCAGTACAGGCAGATATGAGTGCTGAGCATACATGAATGAATGAATAAATAAATGCGGCTTCATTTTGGTAAAGTTAGCCTAATATCATGGATTAATGAGTGCACAACTTCAATAACAAAAGATAGGTATGCAATGTAGGGTGGAGTGTATGATCACTCAGTTAATGAATCATTGGTTTTACCTTTGGCAATGTTAGTAATAATGAATTAAAAGAATCAACAAGACACCCCTCATGGAATGACAAGTCAAATGTAGGTTGAGTGAGGGATCACGGGACGCCACAAATATGGAGAGATCTGAACAAAAAATGAACAAAGTTCCTATATTGGCAAAAATCCACATTAACACTTTTAGTTTCTCTGTTGCCGTTCAGACGTGACCAAAGATGCACTTTCACAAATAACCCATGCATGCTTGTTGAAATAAATAAAATAACAGCTTGCTGGGTTTGTACTGCGGCATTCATTAGGAAACTCTGAATGTACGTGACTGCGGTGGGCTGGCGCCCTGCCCAGGGTTTGTTTCCGGCCTTGTGCCCTGTGTTGGCTGGGATTGTCTCCGGCAGACCCCTGTGACCCTGTAGTTAGGATATAGCAAGTTGGATAATGGATGGATGGATGAATGTACGTGATGATGACGGAGATGATTTGCTTTCTAGCAAGACAACGACTCCAAGAATAAAGCCAAAGCTACACAGGAATGGCTTAAGAACAACAAAGTAAATGTTCCGGAGTCGCTGTGGCATCTCAATCCAATTGAAAATTTGTGAATATCTTGAAAAAGACTGTTCCCTCATGATCAAGATGTCACTTGGCAAAGCTTGACCAGCTTTGCAATGACAAATGGAGAAAAAAAGGCAGGTTAACTTAAAGTGGGTAAATACAGAGATAGATTGTTGTACTTTTTACGTGTTCATGTTTCCTGAGCAAGAAATTTCCAACTAATCTAAAATAGCCTCCCACAGGGAGAAATTAAATACAACTTAAAAACAGACATTCATTCCTAATAGTACTTTACAGTATAAGGGGCGGCTTGATGGCGCAGTGGGTAGCGCTGCTGCCTCACAGTAAAGAGACCTGGGTTTGCTTCCCGGGTCCTCCCTGCGTGGAGTTTGCATGTTCTCTTCGTGTCTGCATGGGTTTCCTTCGGGTACTCCGGTTTCCTCCCACAGTCCAAAGACATGCAGGTTAGGTGTATTGATGATCCTAGTGTGTTTGCTTGGTGTGTGTGTGTGTGTGTGTGTATGTATGGCGCCCTGCCCGGGGTTTGTTTCCGGCCTTGCGCCCTGTGTTGGCTGGGATTGGCTCCAGCAGACCCCTGTGACCCTGTAGTTAGGATATAGTGGGTTCGATAATGGATGGATGGATAGTACTTTATAAGTGTTTGTTCATTTGTTGAAGATTATCTAAATGGTTTACAGATATTCAGCACAAACAGCAACTTGTCATCCAGTGTCTAGGCTTTGTTTTGGGCAGGATACACTAAATTGTTTAACCTATTACGTTACTTTCCATCTTTCAACACCTTGCTTTTCCGATCAATTATTCACATTAACAACACATACTCTAACTCCATCTTGCTATTGTATTTTCTTTTGAAAGCTACAAACTCACACTATCTATACAGATGTCTTACTGCAATATTCCAGGTCTTTATATTTTGTTGAATTTCTATGAGTCTCCTAGTAACGTATAAATATTTTGTAGAAGTGTGTACCTTGTTTTAACATAAAATCCTGAAAGAGAGTGCCTTTGATTTTTACTATTATTATTTTTTTTTTTCTTTGGTCGGCTAGTGAGGAATCACTTCTAAAAAGAAGGAAAAAACCACTGATATTTCTTTCTTTATTACAGGCCTCTAAGTGGCATATCAAAAAAAACAAACAAAAAAAAAACTTTCAAAGCTGAGTCCTTCAGGATTTGTTTAAATATGTTATTTGTGTGTTCTTGTGTGTGAGTGTGTGCATGTGTGTGCATAATTCTCGCCTTTCTGTCAATGGAGAATATTGTTCAGACTGCTAAAAATTCCTGTCATCTGAAAGACTATTCAAGAATCTGATAGGAGGGTACGGTTTAAAACACTTCTGAAATATAAAGAATATAGAGGTGTCAGAGAAGAACAAAAAATCAAACAATTTGAGATGCAAGATTATTCAGAATATTGCTGTCAAATACACAATTGCTGTCAGAGATCGAAACTTCAAAGAAACAGATAAATGAACATTTCATTTCTTTGTACTGCATTTCTAACTTAAGGATGACTGCCTCACATTTTCATCTGCTCTGTAATAAAGACACGGTAGGATCAAATTTGGTCTGAGAACACCTATATCTATAACTGAGATAGAAATGGTCTATCTGGATGACGTCAAATGCATTTTTTGTGAAGATATTCACATTTGTTGAAAGACTCTGAGGATTGTAATGCCAATGTATTTTAGCAGCAGTAGCATGCCACATATTATGTGTAATTTTGTTCAATTCAAAGCCTCAGTGGTATATTCTAAAAAGAAAAGCATTTAGCTGCATAATGAAAAGGAAAATATATTGTGTGTGAACTCTATATGTGAACTTTGTGTCTGTACTAGCCAAGGAAATAAAGGCAATTTAGCCACTAAATCCAGTTCAGTGTACCAGAGAGAAGTGTACATTTTTATGATCATCATTATCGACAATGAAAGTCATATTCTAAAATAATAAAATCTTCGCATATATACCATATATATCCCAGGCTTGGAATTAATAGAGGGTCCCTCCATGTTGATAGATAGATAGATAGATAGATAGATAGATAGATAGATAGATAGATAGATATGAAAGGCACTATATAATAGATAGATAGATAGATAGATAGATAGATAGATAGATAGATAGATAGATATGAAAGGCACTATATAATAGATAGATAGATAGACACAGACACTTTATCAATCCCAAGGGGAAATTCACATACTCCAGCAGCAGCATACTGATAAAGAACAATATTAAATTAAAGAGTGATAACAATGCAGGTATAACAGACAATAACTTTGTATAATGTTAACGTTTAAACCGGGTGGAATTGAAGAGTTGCATAGTGTGGGGTCTCCTCAGTCTGTCAGTGACGCATGATGGTGACAGCAGTCTGTCGCTGAAGCTGCTCCTCTGTCTGGAGATGATCCTGTTCAGTGGATGCAGTGGATTCTCCATGATTGACAGGAGCCTGCTCAGCGCCCATCGCTCTGCCATGGATGTCAAACTGTCCAGCTCCATGTCTACAATAGAGACTGCCTTCCTCACCAGAGGCGTCCCTCTTCTTTATGCTGCCTCCCCAGCACACCACCGCGTAGAAGAGGGTGCTCGCCACAACCGTCTGATAGAACATCTGCAGCATCTTTTTGCAGATGTTGAAGGACGCCAGCCTTCTAAGGAAGTATAGTCAGCTTTGACCTTTCTTACACAGAGCATCAGTATTGGCAGTCCAGGTCTGCACCTCTGCATACAGTCACCTCTGATGATCACGGGGTCCAGGAGGGGCCTGGACCTCTTAAAATCCATCACCTGCTCCTTGGTTTTGCTTGTGTTCAGCTGTAGGTGGTTTGAGTCGCACCATTTAACTAAATTGTTTGGGACAAAGACACGTTTTTCTTGATTTACCCCTCTGCTCCACAGTTTAAAATTACAAATCATACAATTCAGAAACAACTGAAGTGCGCATTGCAGATTTTAATTTAAGGGTATTTGCCAATATATACCAGTATGTTCAATTCTTGCCTTACGCCTAATATGTGGGGATAATAATAACACAGGTACAATTTATTTCAATAAAAGCTAAGTATTACTCATTACTTTAAAATAGTACACACGTTTCTTTAGACTCATTACTCTCAACACTGCTCCCCAGATTGTACTGCTGAGTTTACCACTGTACAATCAACTTACCAGCATATATTTAGTGATTTCTGAAATATTAAGACAGATTATTTCAACCAAGAGAAGGAATACTGCAATCATCTGTGCATTTGCCGCTAGGAATTTATCTTTGTGGATACTTCCACCACTTTCTATGGCTGCTGGAGGTGTGTGTGGAATGAAAACATGCACAGAATAACAGAGTGGAACAGACATGCGCAGACTACAAATTCCCTAACTGCAACCTGGTTAAGGGTTTACATGGCCACATATTCGGGTTACTCGCAGAGAGATCTATGTGTGTTAACCTGGATTATCATAGACTAATATCCTGGTTTCTCTGACATGAATAAGAGCATTTATGGCATTTTTGAAAGCATGCGTACAGTTGTGCTTGAAAGTTTGTGAACCCTTTAGAATTTTCTATATTTCTGCATAAATATGACCTAAAACATCATCAGATTTTCACTCAACTCCTAAAAGTAGATAAAAACAAACCAGTTAAACAAATGAGACAAAAATATTATACTTGGTCATTTATTTATTAAGAAAAATGATTGAATATTACATATTTGTGAGTGGCAAAAGTATGTGAACCTTTGCTTTCAGTATCTGGTGTGACCCCCCTTTGCAGCAATAACTACAACTAAACGTTTCCGGTAACTTCTGATCATTCCTGCACACAGGCCTGGAGGAATTTTAGCCAATTCCTCCGTACAGAACAGCTTCAACTCTGGGATGTTGGTGGTTTTCCTCACATTAACTGCTCACTTCAGGTCCTTCCACAACATTTCGATTGGATTAAGGTCAGGACTATGACTTGGCCATTGCAAAACGTTAACTTTATTCTTCTTTAACCATTCTTTGGTAGAACGACTTGTGTGCTTAGAGTTGTTATCTTGCTGCATGGCCCACCTTCTCTTGAGATTCAGTTCATGGACAGATGTCCTGACATTTTCCTTTACAATTCTCTGATATAATTCAGAATTCATTGTTCCACAGGCCCAAACCCTGATACTACCACCACCATGTTTCACAGATGGGATAAGGTTCTTATGCTGGAATGCAGTGTTTTCCTTTCTCCAAACATAACGCTTTTCATTTAAACCAAAAAGTTCTATTTTGGTCTCATCCGTCCACAAAACATTATTCCAATAGCCTTCTGGTTTGTCCACGTGATCTTTAGCAAACTGCAGACGAGCAGCAATGTTTTTTTGGAGAGCAGTGGCTTTCTCCTTGCAACCCTGCCATGCACACCATTGTTGTTCAGTGTTCTCCTGATGGTGGACTCATGAACATGAACATTAGCCAATGTAAGAGAGGCCTTCAGTTGCTTAGAAGTTACCATGGGGTCCTTTGTGACCTCGCCGACTATTACACGTGTGCCTTGCTCTTGGAGTGATCTTTGTTGGTCGACCACTCCTGGGGAGGGTAACAATGGTCTTGAATTTCCTCCATTTGTACACAATCTGTCTGACTGTGGATTGGTGGAGTCCAAACTCTTTACAGATGGTTTTGTAACCTTTTCCAGCCTGATGAGCATCAACAACTCTTTTTGTGAGGTCCTCAGAAATCTCCTTTGTTTGTGCCATGATACACTTCCACAAACATGTGTTGTGAAGAGCAGACTTTGATAGATCCTGTTCTTTAAATAACACAGGGTGCCCACTCACACCTGATTGTCATCCCATTGATTGGAAACACCGGACTCGAATTTCACCTTCAAACTAACTGATCATCCGTGAGGTTCACATACTTTTGCCACTCACAAATACGTAATATTCGATCATTTTCCTTAATAAATAAATGACCAAGTATAATATTTTCGTCTCATTTGTTTAACTGGTTTCTCTTTATCTACTTTTACGACTTGAGTAAAAATCTGATGATGTTTTAGGTCATATTTATGCAGAAATATAGAAAATTCTAAAGGGTTCACAAACCTTCAAGCACAATGGTATGTGAAAAAACGAGTTATTAAAACACAATTAAACACACTCAGCATGTCTAGCCATGGACAAACATTCATGCTTTGCTATCTCTACCATCGGAACAGGCTGTGGCTACCTGTGGGCCTGACCAGGATAAAGGTGATTACAGAACGTCAAGGAATAATTCAGTGGCTTAGCAGATGCCATTTTATGTTAATTTAATGCAATTTAATTTAATGCATTTTCTACTTCTTTTTTTTCAAAATATATGCCTCTTTATAATGAATGAAAATAATGACAATAGTGACAATTCTCCATTCATCCATCCATTATCCAACCCACTTTATACTAACTACAGGGTCACGGGGGTCTGCTGGAGCCAATCCCAGCCAATACAGGGCGCAAGGCAGGAAACAAACCCCGGGCAGGGCACCAGCCCAACACAGTAGTGACAATTCTAATTATTAAATACTAGCAAAATAAGTTCAATATGGCGGCCGACAGTGGCATCATACCACCGAAATAAAATGGTAAATGGCCTGTATTTGATATAGCGCCTAACTAGAGTTCAAGAACCCCCCTAGGCGCTTTACAACACAACAGTCATTCACCCATTCACACACACATTCACACGCTGGTGATGATAAGCTACTATGTAGCCACAGCTGCCCTGGGGCACACTGACAGAGGCGAGGCTGCCGAACACTGGCGCCACCAATCCTTCCGACCACCTCCAGCAGGCAAGGTAGGTTAAGTGTCTTGCCCAAGGACACAACAGCTGCATTCTCATGCCGGGAGCCAGGATCGAACCTGCGACCCTCCGATTGCTGGACAACCCGCTCTACCGACTAAGCTACTGCTGAAATAAGTACGTACATCGGTTTCAGTTAGCGCAGGGAAGCCACCTACCAAATTTCATGAAGATGGGGCCATAAATAAGAAAGTTCAACATGGCGGACGTTGTCGACTGTTATGACCGTTACATGTAGAATTTCGAAATGACTTAACTTTTGTAAGTAAGCTGTAAGGAATGAGCCTGCCAAATTTCAGCCTTCTACCTACACGGGAAGTTGGAGAATTAGTGATGAGTCAGTGAGTGAGTGAGTGAGCCAGTCAGTGAGGGCTTTGCCTTTTATTAGTATAGATAATGACTGCTTTTTGTTTAATTAAAATTGGAAAAACACTCCTGCAGTCATTATAGTGTTACAGTGCTGCTGATTCCTGTCTAAAGTGCTCACTGTGAAGGGTACTATTTAAATGATGATACTTTGGTGGTATTTTGGAGTAACTGGTAATATTGCTATTTCACACCAGGTCTGACTCTTAGAATGTTGAGTTTGATAGACATCCATCCACCTATCCATTATCCAACCCGCTATATCCTAACTACAGTGTCATGGGGGTCTGCAGGAGCCAATCCCATCCAACACAGGGTGCAAGGCAGGAAACAAACCCCGGGCAGGGCGCCAGCCCACCACAGACACACACACACATACGTACCAAATACGTATTTAAGAATTACTGCATGTTATTTTCAGTGTTCAGTACCCCATGCAGTATTTGCTCTAGCCATTTATCCCAAAGGGAAGCTTCTTAGACAGTTCTTACTTTTTGATAATACCCAGCACTATCCAGTGTGTTGCCTGTAAACAAATCTCTTTTGCTACAATATCCATTTGCCTTAATAGCTTTAAATTCCAGTTATTTTAATGCAAATATTGATGTTACTGTGAAAGCCATTCAAATAACAGAAAAAAGGGTTATTTTTAGGTCTAAATGCAGGTGGATTAAAGAATAAACCTGGAAACCTTTTTCTTTGTTTGCATTATCCAAGCTTGACGCTTTGAAGTTTGATTTAAATTATTACATTTTTGTTGCTATGATATGACCATACACCACATGAAACAAACCATTCTAATTATTGTTTTTACTACCTGGGGATTACAGACAGGGACCTTAAATAGTTAAGAGGTTCACTGCATTTTTGTGAAAAAAGGGAATTTATATCTAATAAAGCAAATTTAATGTAAGAGGAAAAAAAAATTCCGTATACAGCCTTTTGGTAGAAAGTAATAATAAATAAAATATATGAACTCACTCAGCGATTCTGCTTTGTACATGAGCTTTTGTTTCAATATTTTCCACTATAAGTCATGTGTCTGGATCTTAAGTGTAATTTCTGCCATCACTTTTTCACCCACTTGCTATTACTGTATATTTTACTAAAATATGTATATTTTATATCAAAATGTTTTTATTTACCATCCAGAATATATGCTATTTACTGTACTTTAGGATTGTGACAATTCAGCCGTACATGTAACCTTTTACATATTTCTACCACACACTTAATTTACTGTACGTTTCCCCCTAGCATATGGAGGAACAATTCACTGATGCAGTTTAGCCACCCTCTATATTTCTAGTCAATCGGATCTTATCGAGCTTCTGCTAATACTGGAACAACATCATTGTTGTCCTTCAAGCACAGTCCTTCACTTTCAGCCAAACGGCTTTACATTCAACCTTTTCACTTTATAAAGCTGAAGATTATATGCACAAAGGCACCCATTTTAAAAATTTGCTTACATTAGTAGTTAAAATAAATGTTTTTTTTTTCTTCCAAGCTTAAAGGATTTTATACACATTTTCATAAATGACAAAGGAACATCATTTTTTCCTCTAACATGCTGCCTATTGTATGCTTTATGTTGTCCAAGGCTAACTTTAAAGCTAATGGGGTGAATGTGTAACACACTGTTTATTCAATGCACAACTTAGAAACACTGTCAAAAGAAACCCGTCTAATGTCCGTGATCTTCCATCAATATCTATTCTTTAAACTACTAGCCAGTCATGATGATAACTTTTTTAGTATTTCCCAACTCTATAAACATATCTGAAGGGATGAACCCCTGGGTGATCTTCAGTAATGATGGGAACTGGACTTTCAACCTACAATCTCAGGTAAAGGAAAGCACTCAAGATGAATTCACCTGTTATCTGTGGAAACTGTCGTGTAATTCATCTTATAACTATGTATCATACACTCTTAAAAATGTTGGTTCTTTAATGGCATTACAGGGTTCTTTACTGGGTTGTGTGGTTACTTGTAGGACATTTACTCGACAAAGCAACATTTAATTGTTGGAAGGTTTCTTTGTGTATGACGTTCTTTGTGATTTGAAAAACCTCATATTGAGAAATCAAATCAAATCAAATGTATGGTAGGCTACCAAGCAGGACACTAACAGATTAAGAAACCCTGGACTTTGCCTGTATTACTGTATGCAGAAAGAATTCTTTCAAAATCATGACTTATTGGTTTTTCACAAATCTGTTACCATCTAGTCATGGTTATTTATTGTGATACTAATCTAATTTCTATTACCTTTATGAGGATGGGTCTTTTGGGAACTGAAAGTGGTTCCAATATGGTATCTCTCTGAAATAACTACTCTGCCACCTTTATCTTTAAGAGTGTAGTTGTAGTAGTAATAATGTCATCACTTTACAAAGTACATATACATAAGTGTCCTAACATTATACAAATTTATTGTCTTTCTGTTATACCTTCATTTGTTATCACTCTTTAATTTAATATTGTTCTTTATCAGTATGCTTCTGCTGGAGTATGTGAATTTCCCCTTGGGATTAATAAAGTATCTATCTATCTATCTATCTATCTATCTATCTATCTATCTATCTATCTATCTATCTATCTATCTATCTATCTATCTATCTATCTATCTATCTATCTATCTATCTATCTATCTATCTAATTGAAATTAAAAAAATCTCTCTGAAATAACTACTCTGCCACCTTTATCTTTAAGAGTGTAGTTGTAGTAGTAATAATGTCATCACTTTACAAAGTACATATACATAAGTGTCCTAACATTATACAAAGTTATTGTCTTTCTGTTATACCTTCATTTTTTATCTCTCTTTAATTTAATATTGTTCTTTATCAGTATACTGCTGCTGGAGTATGTGAATTTCCCCTTGGGATTAATAAAGTATCTATCTATCTATCTATCTGTCTATCTATCTATTGTCGGAGGTGACTGGGGTGGTGACCCGGCCGGGACGCCCAGGAAGACCAGAAGAGGGCTTACTTCCTCCCCAGACCACGTGGAAGCGACCACTCTGGTTCCTTTGGGGGCCACGGGTACAGAGCTTTGAAGCTCTACCCTGTAGGGGCCCGTGGTCACCGCCAGGGGGCGCCCCTGTGCCTAGAGAGCCCTGGACCTCAGCACTTCCGCCACACTCGGAAGTGCTGGGGGTAAGAGAATCAGGGACACCCGGAATGCTTCCGGGTACACAGCCGGTGCTTCCGCCAAACAGGGGTGTGTCGGCGGAAGGTCACTGGAGGACACCTGGAGTACATCCGGGTGCATATAAAAGGGGCCGCCTCCCTTCATATGATGATAAGGAGGCAAGGAGGTGAAACAGAAGAAGGCACTGTGTTGTGGCCAGGACT
Organism: Polypterus senegalus; assembly: GCF_016835505.1. Lineage (NCBI taxonomy): Eukaryota > Metazoa > Chordata > Cladistia > Polypteriformes > Polypteridae > Polypterus > Polypterus senegalus. The sequence continues at coordinate 94,106,599 of NC_053171.1, forward strand.
TTGGGGACTTTTGGGGGTTGTCGTGCACTTGTGTAAATATGGTCTGTGTAAATAAACGTGTTGTGGGTGACTTTGACATGTCCGCCTGTCTGTGTCCGGGCCAGCTACCACACTATCTATCTATCTATCTATCTATCTATCTATCTATCTATCTATCTATCTATCTATCTATCTATCTATCTATCTAATTGAAATTAAAAAAATTCTCACCAGGACAAGATTAAGGTTATGACTGCTGAAACTAAGTACATGTCATAGTAGGTGATATGTTTCAGGGATGTCCCATACTTCCATCATTTTGAGGGTAAAATAATTGCTTATCTTTTAGGTAGTGGTGGATTTACAATTTGGGTGGCATGGTGGCGCAGTGGTAGTGCTGCTGCCTCACAGTAAGGAGTCCTGGGTTCGCTTCCCAGGTCCTCCCTGCGTGCAGTTTGCATGTTCTCCCCGTGTCTGTGTGGGTTTCCTCCCACAGTCCAAAGACATGCAGGTTAGGTGCATTGGCGATTCTAAATTGTCCCTGGTGTGTGTGCCCCGCCCAGGGTTTGTTTCTTGTGTTGGCTCCAGCAGACCCCCGTTACCCTGTAGTTAGGATATAGCTGGTTGGATTTACAATTTTTGTCATTAACAAAAATCAATTGTGATATCCTACACCACACTGCTGGGGTGTCCACTTATCTTACTCAACTAGAAGAAACCTAACACACCCTACATAATAAAATGGCAAAGCAGTGCCTTCTATCATCTAAAACCAGAAAAATTCAACTGTTCTCTATGAGGTCCACAGATTTTTTTTTTTTGTAATCAACCAAGAAATTATTAAAGCTTTTCTAAAATAAGCAAGACAGACTTAAACTTTATGGTTTTCATGAGGCACTACCTCATATTGGGTTGTCTTTTTACTCTCTCAGTCTAGTAGAAGTGTTGAGCTTAACTTCATATAATATCAGTCATCAATGTGTGGACTGTAGTACTGGATATTTGTTTGGCAGAACTAGTTTGTGATTAATAGAATTAAAAAACAAAATGATTATCACATAGTGGACGGAGGTCAGAGTATGTGTTGACGCCCTCATGGTGTCTTGTAAATGGAGGTTTATTTAGGATGATGATAAGATGTCATGAAGGTTCCAAGTCAAAGGAATAAAAGAGCAGGTAAAACACAAGAATACAAGAGTCAATGGCAGTACTAGAAAAGTTTTATAGAAACAATTATTGCAAACATTACACAAACTACTAAAGTTAGAAGCAATTATTAATTCATATATAACATTTGGAGTATTGCTGAATGGTTAACCAAAAGTGTTGGCAACCATTATACCATAATAGCTCTTTAGTAATATTGCCTTACCATATAATTGCAAAGCATATTATATAAAAAATACAAACAGTTTTGTTTTAGATTTCAAATGGAAGTTGTAGACTTTGAAATCAATAATGTGTTTCTTTTTTCATCATTGTATGCACTGTGGACTATGCCCGGCAGTTTATCCCGACCAAGACCCCCAAGCCGCCAGATGGAGCCCTCCCTGCAATGTGGAGATGCCCTAAACTCCAGCAGGGCATCATGGACTTTGGAGTTGTAATACACAGTCCTGCTGGATAACGTCGGGGCCGCCAGGGGGCGCTGCAGGGAGGCACAGAGACATTTGGTGTTTCTACAGCCCGGAAGTACTTGCAGGTCACGAGGACGGAAGGAATAAAGTGCTTCCGGGCTGAAGAAGAAAGAAGAGTTTTGATTTGACCCAGAAGTGCTAGGAAGTCACATGGACTGCGGGTTAAGGAGCACTTCCAGGTCGTGAACTATAAAAGGACTGTGGGAACTCCCAGACGACAAGCTGAGCTGGGTGGTAGGAGGGCAATGCGTCTGGGAGTTGGAGGATTGAGTATTGATTTAGTATTGTGGTTATTTGTGAGTATAGTGTGGAGTGGAGGGTGCTTAGTGCACATAATTATTATAAATAAAGAATTATTGCACTTTTACCTGGTGTTTGACGTGGTACCTGAGGGTTCAAGGGAGCGATAGTGCCCCCTACTGCTACAGCACACATTTTGAACAGATGAAAAAATATTGACCCCTTCAGTAAAAGCGTCAAGTTATAATCTGCTAATGAACTGAAGAAAAATAAAGCTCAACAGGATGGAAATGGCGGCAAAATGAAACAGGCTACATTTCTTTTTTTGAACTCAATGTTTCTTTCAAAAGCCTTTCTTATTAGCTGACATAATGCCCCCATGATTAAAATTACACAATTAATTGATGAAAAAGAATGAGAGGATGCAAGTTAAAGTGTTTGAATGGGATTGCAGAGTGCATTCATTAAGTCAGTTAATATAAGAGGCTTTTAAAATAAGCTTGGTTTGTAAAAAGAAGTTCCGAGTGAGCACGCAGACTGCTCAAAAACAATTCATGGTCACATGGGTACACACACCCCATACCCGTCTAGTGCGTGCAGGCAGTCACAGGAGATTTCAAAGTCATTTCATATAAGAAGCTTTTAAAGGATTTTTCTATTTTTTTTATTAAATTGCAGTTTCCCTTTCCCAAAAAAAGATGAATTATCAAATCACTCTAAGTTAGGTTAGGTGTTGTGGGGATGACAGAGGGTGAATATAGCTTTTCATTCTTTCCCATAATGATTGTAAATTATTACACACAAATGAAATTCAAGTTTTCCCAGTTGTTATAGTAGTTCGGCAGTCATTTAGTGAGAGGAGTGCTCAAGTCTGGAGGGGTGTGTAAGGTAATTCCATTTGTGTGTTGCTTTTATGTTAGCTGATCGCAAACCCTATCTGACATCTGGACCTATAAGTGAACCAATGCCCATCTCCATATGTACAAATAAGTAAAAGAAGAAGACTATAACAGGACAGATTGATCATTTTAAAAAATCAGTGAATAGTAACATTCCAGAACTTTTCAAAAAAAGTAAAAATAAAATGCTTTTCAGGAAAAGCTTTACAAATGTAAATATTTTTTAATGTATGGAGCTATTGAAATGCTTCCAAATGTTTGCTCAACTTCTCCTTACCTGATTGCTGGTAATGGAAAGGTGCAATCACGTGCAAGTCCTCTTCGATATTTTTGTGTTTTATATGGTTACAATTGTTGTATTCATTAGTCTCTACGCTTAGCCAAGGAATTCTAAAATGACATTGACAATTGAGTAGTGGACAAGACCGATATCTCATGAACAAAAAGTCAGACTGCTGAGTTTTACGTCGACTGATTTCAGGGTTAGATGGAAAAAAGGAGAGGGTGTTGCACTGTTTATAACAACAGCTCCATGTGACAATGCGGGTTCGCTGCACGCTCCCATCGTCCGTCCGGGAGCCCTTGAACCCGTCACCATCAGTAATGTTACCGATGATCCCGGCAGTGAAGCGCAACAAATGGAGCAAGAGGATGGTGCAAAAAGTGCCAAGTGCTTTTATTTAAAACCAACAACAAAAAGAAACAGTGTTCAAATAAATAATGCAGTGTTTCAAAAAGTGTTCATTAAATAAATAATCCATAAAACAGAAGTGAAGAGGAGGTTAAAATCCAATAGAAAAAATAATGAGGTTAAAACAATGCTGGAAACAGTCTCTTTCAAAAACAACAAAGCCTGGTGTCTTTTTACCTGGCGGCTCCCCTGCTCCTCCCATCGGGCTTTGCAACAGGAGAGTCGCCATACCTGCAGCTAACCTTCTTTCCACATAACTGATCTGGTGGCCTTCCAATCCCTGGCTCCAGTTCAGCTCATCTAGCTCAAGACTTGGCTTCCCTGGCGACCAGGACGCTCACATCAGGGAATTCATTGCCCAAGCCTCCCGACTCCCACTGCCTTCTCGGCCTTACGCGGCCAGCTGTCCGTCTGCCGGTCACTCCCGTTCCTTCATAAAATTCTCAGTGGAACGACCACTTCCAGCGGCCCTAGGTGTTGGCCAGACACCCCTGCTAGGGCTCAACTGTCCAGCTGCCTACAAGTGCTCGCTCTCGCTCACACTGGCTCTCTCTTCTTGCTGCCTCCTGCAACCTCCGTTCTTCCTTTTCTTTCTCTTTCTTCCCTCCTAGCCACCTCGCACTTCTATTTATGATGGTGGCGTGATTCACCTGTGGCAATCATCGGCTCCTGGGAACAATTACGGTTGCGAACGACTCCTCACCTGTGCACTTAAGTGAGACTCACCCGCACTGCAAATCACCCCAGGAACCACTTCAGCCATACATCTCCACGCGCCTTCACTAAGCCGAGAGTGTGGTGATTATTTATTTTAAAAATGGCACTTTGACATGAGATGTGGACCCGCTATACCACACTCCAGTTCTATCCTCAGTATTGAAACACCTCCAAGATGAAGACGCATGACATTACTTGTGCCCTTTAAGAAAGATCCAACCTTCCTGTCATCAAGAGATTAAAAGGATCCCAGACAGGAAGTCAGCATCATATGTGTGACGAGCACACTGGAGGATAGACACTGCGTCCACTACCTTCTTATTCGTGAACTTCCTTTTTACTAACTTGCCAACGACAATTAAACAAGGTTATTTCCACCAGGGACCCCAATACTTTGACATGTTTTGTATTTTACTATTAATTACTGATAATTTTGTTCTCTTATTTTTCTGCCTGACATCCATGTGATCTACCCCATTATTTTAGATACAGTCAGGCAAAGTTACATTTCTTTATTGTTTCTGAAAGGATATCAGATTTTAAAGTTAGCTGCTGATATCAAAAAGTGGGACATATATGAACAAATCATGCCATTTTACATTATTTAATAAAAATGTAAACTTTGCTTACCTTAAAATATATTTTTTTCTTCCAAACATTGAGGCATGTGCTCCAACACTGAATTTCAAAGTCTTTTTGCAAAGCCCCCAGAGTTTAACTTTAAGCAGGCTGGTTTGTATAAATGGGCTGCTCCATAACTATAACTGTTGTGTCATTCTAGTCAGGACAGATACTTTTATAGCATTCTCTTATGTTTTAGTTTATTACCAACTACAGGCCGGGCTGACTTGCTAATGAATTACTTTTTAAGAGTTTCAGTAAAAGTTGTCCACCTTCCTGTGTGTTACAATCAGCCATGTTCAAGTAATTTATACAAGAACCCAAAAAACATGACAATTCCAGGTATAACAAAAACCCAACAAGATCAAATAATACAGTACGGATATTTACAGTTATAGTACAGTTATGTATCATTCAACTTTTGCATAATTTACAGATCCAATGTTCAGGGTTCAAATTCCATAATAGGTTGTCAATATGAAGTTTGCATGTTTCCTTGTGTCTGTGCCAGTTTTCCCCTGGGTATTCAGTTTTTCCCATATCCCCAAAGATATGTCAGTTATTTTGATCTGAAATTCCTAGACTGGTTTGACGTGAATGTGAGTGTGTGTGTGTTTGAACCGTGGAATGGACTGACAAGATGTCCAAGGGTTATCTCCTGCTATGCACAAAAAATGAGTGGCACAGGTTCAGGCCTCCTGTGACCCTGAATTAGGTTAAGTGCGTTTGAAAATGATATATCTACTTTTCTTTTGTGTATTACTTATACATTGCCGCTATACAATAAATGACTAGTTTGTTGAATTTGTTTTGTAATGCTTGTATGGCTTTGTACAGTACATGCTTAAATGCTGGAACTAAATACAACAGGTAAGAGGTTTGTGTTTAGACACCAAGTGTGTATGAATCTGTATAACACAAAGCAAAATGATGAAAAAGTGTGACCTCCAGCAACTTGAGGTGTTTAGGATCCTCAGGTCACAGGATAACCTGTGACAGCTTCAGCTGTGCCAGTAGTTCAGCAAAATGCTGCCCTGAATTATTGATAATTAGTTTGGCCAAAAGTCTAAGTTCCCTCTCCTTCCTTGTTGATCATAACTCCAAACAGTGCCAGTCATTGTGCAGTAGAGTAAGTATCATGCCTGATTATAGTATATCAGTCTTTATAGGAATTATTTTTGGTTGCACAGACAAATCATTTTCAGCCAGCCAGGCAGGCCCTTCCCCGTGGCTCTGTGCCTTAATGGAGCAGTAGTCGTAGTATCGCTTCTAACTGGATGTACGTACACTACTTCATTGTCTCTGGCAGTAAAAGTAGAGATTCTGCAGGCAATTTCCTCTCTAAAAAAGCCACTAGCCCCTTTCTCCTTCTCTTCCATTGTCAACACAGTGTGCTGAGCTTCACAGATGGTGACAGTGCCTGCAGCTCTGTTCAAGTACAAGCGTAATCACTGCCAATTATTATTATAGTCTGGAGTATTATTAAGTTATTAAGGGCTCAGTTGGAAAATAACTCCGAGAACAAAATGGGTCACTCTAGCTAAAAACAACATTGGATGGTTATCATTAATAATAACTTTGAAGTACTGGAATTTTATCTATCAAGTACAAAAAGTATCAAACAATGTGTAAACAATAGAAGGCCACTTTATGACGTGTTCGTTTGCAGTAACAGGCTTCCTGTTTCTGTAGCAAATGGAAATGACTTTTGCTGTTTGCTATCTACATTTTTGAAATCCTCACACAGCCTGTCCATTTGGGTATTGCTTTTAAAAGTAAGAATTTTTTGATGTTCCCCGAGTTACGTTTCACTTATGGAGGTTACTTTATTGCAAGACTCCCAGGCGAACATAAGTCCCATCACAACATCTGCTTCCGACACAATTTGTCATTGGCTCTCTTCGCTACGCCATTGGAGGTTGCCTAGCAACAGGTCAGTCTCACAGACTATTTCCCATGATAAATTAGCTGGGCCGTTTCTATGCCAACAGAATTTGTTACTTAATTAAACTGATTCAAATCAGAATTGGCTGGAGGGGAGCAAGCATGCTGCTTTTTGTAAGAGCTGGCTCACAGACATATTTGAGTTCCAATATAAACTCAGTGGAAGTGGACAGATTCTGATGGACACCAAGATTAATGCACAACGTTCTCCCTGAAAATCTGAAATTCCTGGACACAAAGATATTAAGCTTCTGCAAGCTGTCAGCTCGGATCTTCCTTCACTCCTACAGCAATTAAAAGAATCCATCACTAAAGCTGGCAAAACTCCTGCTGATTAGAAACTAGGAGAACTGTTACATTTGCTTGCATATGCCTCAAAAGAAAAACAGAATTTTGAGTTGCTGTGTGCTGGTAAGCAACTAAATCTTGTTTGGGACATTCAGAAATGATACATATGCTTTATAACTTAATAGGCCATACATGACGATTACCTCTTTATGTCTTGGTGGAATGTGATGTCATGAGACAGACCTTTTAGCAATATGTCACGTGTGGCCACAGCTAATCACAGCACACGCGTCAACTTTACAAAGTCAAACAAATCACTCGATGATTTTCTGCAGGTCTAAGTTACAGGAATGAGAAACAAATACTGTATTCATGTTTAGGTTTATATAAAAACTATATATATGACATACAATTAAGGCATATGTAATGTGAAATTACCATTTCAAGTGATAAACAGCTTGACTGTTTTAGGCACATTTATTGTTAAAATATAAAAAGGAAGAAAAGTCACTGAATAGCAAAGGAGACATTTTCTACCTTTCTAATACTGAACTGCTGCAGCATTGTCTTTACCAATGGCATTTATAATTACTTATTTGTAAAAGCAGAGTTCCCTTTCTGTAAATAAGTTTTTTTGAAATTGATCTTGATAAGGGCATTCAAAATGAAACGTTTAGAAATTATCACTGTAAAGCCTGCCATGTAATAATTATATTATGTAGCTATTATTGCTGCCAGCCCAAGGGAAAATTGTAGTATAAGCAATTTGTTACAGTTGTAAACATTTTCCAGCATTACTTCCTTGTGAGGGCAGTGTGGTGGCACAGTAATTAGTGCTCCTGGCTGATCGCACCAGGGACGTGAGTTCTCTTCTGAGCCTGGCTGTGGTCTGGAGTCTGTTTTAACCAATTTCTAAATTTATGTGATGTTAGTGAATATGAGGTGTGCGTGAATAATGAACTGGTATCTCACCATTTCTCCTTCATGGCTAATACCTTCTACTCCTATTATAACTATCCTTTAATAGAAAAACCACATTCAAGAAATGAATTTTGGGCAATATTTTAAATTGGAGGCAGTGAGGTGGTACATTGGCACCCTGTGTTCAAATCCTGTCTGTGTATACCTTTCTCTGTGTAAGCTGGTTTTCCTCCCAGTTTCATTGCGATTTTAAATTGTCCCTGTGTGATGAACTGGTGTCCTGGTCATGGGTATATCTTTCTTTGCCCCTGGTTCTGGTCCCCATGGTCCTAAATAGGCATACTGAGTATGTTTAAGCATATTGTGTCATATGATAATCTTAGAATTGGACCAGCATGGTGGTCAATACTGTTTTGTCACAGCTCCAGCCTGCTCTCAGTTTCTTGGCAAAGTTTAGATGTTCGACCTATGCCTGTGAGTACTTCCCCAGGTGGATGGTTTCCCTTTCTATTCTATTGAAGTTTGTGTGGTGTTGAATGGCAGCACTCAATTGGTGCTGTGTGAATTCAGAATGTGACCCGACATTTGGGTGATAGACATATGAGCGCTGACAAAATAGCGGCTATTAAAACGCGGCGTCAAAATCGCCCTGACAAAATCACGAAAGTTTCATTAAATATGAATTACTAGTTTAAAGCATATATAATAATATTATGAGATGCGGCATGCCATCAGCACGGCACGCAGATAGATAGATAGATAGATAGATAGATAGATAGATAGATAGATAGATAGATAGATAGATAGATAGATAGATAGATAGATACTTTATTAATCCCAAGGGGAAATTCACATAATCCAGCAGCAGTATACTGATACAAAGAAACAATATTAAATTAAATAGTAATAAAAATGAAAAAATGAAAAAGCAGACAATAACTGAGTAATGTTAACATTTACTCCCCCGGGTGGAATTGAAGAGTCGCATAGTGTGGGGTCTCCTCAGTCTGTCAGTGGAGCAGGACGGTGACAGCAGTCTGTCACTGAAGCTACTCCTCTGTCTGGAGATGATCCTGTTCAGTGGATGCAGTGGATTCTTCATGATTGACAGGAGTTTGCTTAGCGCCCGTCTCTCTGCCACAGATGTTAAACTGTCCAACTTTACTCCTACAATAGAGCCTGCCCTCCTAACAAGTTTGTCCAGGCGTGAGGCGTCTTTCATCTTTATGCTGCCACCCCAGCTCACCACCGCGTAGAAGAGGGCACTCGCCACAACCGTCTGGTAGAACATCTGCAGCATCTTACTGCAGATGTTGAAGGATGCCAACCTTCTCAGAAAGTATAGTCTGCTCTGACCTTTCTTACATAGAGCATCAGTATTGGCAGTCCAGTCCAATTTGTCATCCAGCTGCACTCCCAGATATTTATAGGTCTGCACCCTCTGCACAGTCACCTCTGATGATCACAGGGTCCATGAGGGGCCTGGGCCTCCTAAAATCCACCACCAGCTCCTTGGTCTTGCTGGTGTTAAGGTGTAAGTGGTTTGAGTCGCACCATTTAACAAAGTCTTTGATTAGCTTCCTGTACTCCTCCTCCTGCCCACTCTTGATGCAGCCCACAATAGCAGTGTCATCAGCGAACTTTTGCACGTGGCAGGACTCCGAGTCATATTGGAAGTCTGATGTATATAGATTGAACAGGACCAGAGATAGTCCTTAAGATCACGCCCTGCATATGTAGGAAGAATTGCAGCAAGACGTCTTGATAGTTGAGCGTATTTAGACTTGCTGGCTGCCTGACTGCTGGTAATTCCGCTTTGTATACGACACATTATGCCAACCCTCGACTGAGTTATTTGTTCGCGGCATGCCATCAGCAGTTATAACAGTTATAACCTAGCACATAATGTGTACATAATGCGCACGTACGCGTCCCACTCTCTTGGCCTCTCTCGTGATTTTGTCGGTGCGCATTTGTCGAAAACCAGTTAGCAGGTTTGTCGGCGCTCATTTGTCCATCTCGGTTTTGTCGGGGCGCATATGTCTATCGCGCTTTTGTCGGTAAACCATTCAGAAAGTACTCAGACCTCTTTTCTACCCACTTCATTCTTTTGTAGATTTTTGTTGATGAGGTCTGCAGAGAGTACCTTGGACTTCATGGCCTGGTTTTCGCCCTGACTTGCAGTGTAAATAATAGGACCTTATATACAGTACAGGTGAGTGCGTTTGTAAATGATGTCCAAGCAATTCAGTTTTCCATAAGTTCTGGACATATCTCAAGGAGAATTAAAGCAGATGGGAGGCACCTGACCACTCTCTGGAGTGGCACAGCAAAGGCTCTGAATACTTCTGGAATATGAGATTTCAGTTTTTGATTTGTAATAAATTTGCAAATACTCTTCTGAAAACACGTTTTCACTGTGTCATTATGGGTTAGCGAGTGTAGATTGCTGGGCAAAAATAAAAACAATGAATCCATTTAAAATGAAATCTACAACTCAAGAAAGTGTGTAGAACTTGAAGGGGTCGGAAATTCTTTCTGAATCCACAGCAAGTGAGCGAGTGTAACCAGTTACAGGCATGTGCTGCCCAGTAAATAGCTGGTTGTAGCTAGGCCACAAATTCTCACTAACTTAAACTGGAATATGAAGATTCAGACAATTAGATGAATTTTTAAAGTTAGAAATAAAGAGACCAAACATGGCACCTCCATAATACGTCATTAGAATTGTATTATTTTGTTAATTCATTTTGGAATATAGGTTCTTGATTTAGCCCACTTTTTAGTATAAGTTATTAAATATCATTCAGGATATCTGACAGGTTAGGAATATTTATAGCTATTAGTAATTGCAAGTAATCAGCAATGCTTTGTTTTACTATGAGCAAGCTAGAACTTTTGTTAAAAGAAATCTGCTGTACTTTCCTAATTTTCCATCAACATCTATATTTAAAGCTACTGTATATTATACAGGCAGCATCTGCAGATATATAACCTCTACTGTATATCTCCTCTCAATTTATTTAAAACAACGAACCCCTAGATGATCTCAGACAGCTCTGAAAACAGGAGATTTTAACGAAAGCAATTCTGTCATCGACAAGATACACTCTTCTTCACTTTGTAGAAATCATGGTGTAATTCAGTTAAACATTATAGATTGTACACACCTAATATACAAGATATGCCTAGGATAAGAAACAAATTGTGCACAATGTCATCAAACTAGTACCATTTAAGCTAAATCTTCTGTCAAGGGCCTATACTGGGGCATGTTGGGAAAAAAAATCTTTTGCTTAGTCATCAGACATTTTTGGATTGAAAATTACTCCAAATGTCCTCAAAACATTTGAAATTAGCAAGCGGACGGGTGCTGAGAGGGACGTGAAACATAAGTGTATGGGATATGGGGCTGATTAATTGGTTTTTTTTCTTTTGGCACTGCAGTGTAATTTACAAAGTCAATACATAAAGATAATAGTGTGGTATAAAAAAGCACAAGTCAATATTTATCAATCTAAACATGTTTGTCAGAGAACTTTTATTTGGCATAACATAATTAGAGTATAACTAACAATATTCTCATTTGGTGAAATGCTTCCTTAAAAATATTCATCTCCTTTTTATAAGTTGTGAAATCTTCCTAAATTATTGTCCTATCACTTATTTTTTTATTGAATTTTGTGTGGAGTTGATTCAATGAACAGACACTATTTTTACAAAAGTGAAAAAAATGTGTCTACGATATGTAAATATGAACGGGATGCAAATGGTGTATTTGTTGATACAGAAAATGATGCACAAGACAAAGCGTTCAACTGTTTTTAAAACTTTTCTTTAAAGTGTGCAGGGCTACACACCATTTTTTTTTCAATAATAAATATAGTGTTTCAATGTTTTTCATAATAATTTCCTTCTCTATTTTCTTTGATTGCTGATTTATTATATTTTAGACTACGGCTAAAAATAGCTGTATGTCATCTCAGTAATAGAGTGAAGTAACCCCTTGATAGTTGGGAATATGAAACCAAACCCCAGGATTACTACCCTTCTCTCACCTCTCATTTCCATAACATGCTGACAAAACCATTTTGTTAAGGCTGATTGGTTCTATTTGCATCAGACACCTCTTCTGCATATAGATTGATGGGTTTAATCAGCGAATCAGGAGTAACGCACAGACATCAATCACTGTCACCTATGTCTCTTTTCCAACTTCTGATTTTCTGCTTAGATTCATCAAGGAATGTTGATGTGTATAGTAGCCGGAAGGTAAGCAATTTCTGGGAGAGAAAGAAGGCAACTTGTAACCCAGTAGACATATTGGCTATTCACCTTTTGGTTCTGGCTAATATTAACATCCAGCTATTTTCATTTATACTTCCTGCAGTCATTTCAAGGAATATAATGGCTTCCTGGGCTCAGAATATACAACTGCTTTAGTCAATTATGGACAATGTTTGATGAATAATTAACATTTTTTTCTTACACATTTATTTTTAATTAAGAAGGACTGACCTACTTTTAGTACTACTGGGCAAAGCATGTACTGTTAAAATGAAGGCCTCATCTCCATTTTATTACAGTCTCGGTAATTCAATGCTTTAGCACAATACACCAGGTTAAAACAATTTTATACACAATGCAGTGTTCACGATGTGTGCTTCTGCTGACTCACATTTTATAAGTTCTTCTGAACAAAATAACGTCATGAGATACTTGTTTAAGGAGATGCCTTTTTTAGTCTTTAACATAAAACGCTGCAATAAAAGCAAATGAGCTGCAACAGATGGGTCCTCACCCTACACAGCTAGTTACTGTTTGATCATACAAAAAACCTCGTTGTGGTAGCCAGACTAATGCTAAACACTGTTTTATTGTAATAGGTTGCCTGCTGCAAACATTTTTTCACTTTAATGTCTTGTAAATACACCATTTTATTCTAATGCCAGCCAATGTTAACTGTTTATTAACATTTATTACTGTTTCACATTACCATAATGGAGATGATCATCCTCACTGACCTTTTACTGATGTTTGGAAAATATTTTTACTCTACAAGTCAATAATATATTCATTATGAGAGTCCTGAAGGCAATATCAGCAAATTTTGTACATAATATGTTTGAGTCTTATGAAAGATCATCATTATTTTCTTTGCATTTACACATAAATTAGATTTTGCAGAAGATGGGGGTTAAAGAAGTGGACAGAAAACCAAAGAGTTGCACCACTTGCTCAGTGTCAAGTGAATTGCTTAACCAGCCTGTGTTCCTGTTTTATTAATATGCACTCCTATGAAACAATCACATTAGTCACAATACCGTAAAGTGGCACTCACCCTATAGGACACTACGTTAAAAAAAAGAAAATTGTATCTTTCTCGGACATGTGCTATCCATCGATGGTCTTATGTTTTATGTTAAATTCAGTGTTACAGCAGACAGGTGTCTTTCTTGGGCATAAGGCAGGAACCAGTTTATTCCATGCCAAGGTAAACACAATATGCCAGTGCTGAAGTGTTAATTGACCTGACTGCATATGTTTGGAAGGAAACCAGAGTCCTCAGTACATTTTCTCCAGGGAAACTCACACAAGCATGATAAAAAAAAAAACGCAGAGGCCACATATAGGTTAACCTGCGGGCTCAAGCACTGTGAGAATATTCACTGCTGAACCTCCATTCCTACAAATGAATTTTGCCACACGGAATGCTAGTTTAGATTGAGAGCATTTTTAAGCGTGTTTTAAAATAATGTGGCTTGTTGCACTGACAGCTCTTTTTCCTGACACTGGTCTAGAAGGTGAGTTTTAAGGTGTCCACTACTTTCTAGCTACTCTGATTCTCAGAGTGTACTTAAAAATCACAAACGTCCTGACTCATTAAAAGCACAGTCTATACACAAATGAAAAGGTGATGCCACAAAGTTTTATAACGAAATAAAAAAAAAAAAAAAGCAGATACCTACCTGCCAAAACTCAGCATCCTCGGTGGTTTCATTAATAGAAGACCTAAACTCGTTCTCCAAAAAAATCTAGTCTGCCTTCCGTGACACTACAAAAGCTTAGTTTACAATTAGATGCAATAATTCAAACGAGTCAGTGAATCTCAGAATGTAAGTGTGCTGGCAGAGACTAATGCAATAGCCACAGAATCCCCTTGAGGCTCCCATGCTACCTGCAAGCCTCCTGGTTCGGTGACTCAAGCAGAGCCCTTTTGCTTTCAGTAGATTAATCAAACCTGCTCTCAGCGTCTAATTGGATGACAATCAGTTTCATACTGTGTGCTGAATGAGGAAAAAGTCCCATTCCCTTAATCTCATTACTCTTCTCCAAATGTCTTTCACTCGTGTCAGTTGCTGCCATATTATCAACTTTTGTGCATTTTGTCCCTTCTGTTCTGAGCAGTGCACCATTCCCCCCACCCACCGACATTTGTCGATATGCTGCATTTCCTACTGAGACACACTCTGCGTTTATACAACACTGTCAGTCATATAGTTACATAAGTTTAAGAAAAGTTACGCTAGCTGATTTTCTCAGCATAGGGAAAATTGAGTTTTGGCTACAGAGAAAAGCAATGAATGAATGCAAAATGTGTGTACATGCTCAACAGGAGTAAGTTTAAAAGTAGCTGTACTGGCTATTGCGAAACTCTATCTAAAAACAATGTGGAAGTGTGAGTGCGGCTGTGTGTGTCAGTGGGTCCATGTGACTCTGTCCAGTACAGTTTAATGCTTTGTGTTCAGTGCTTCTGCAAATTTGAATTCATTTAAGTAGGTGTGAGATTGTTATGCTATGCTCTTCATTTTCATCTTCAGAGTAGTTTGCATTGTTCGCTCATGCGGTGGTAGACAGAAGCTTCCTCCTTCTTCTCTCAGGTGTTACAAGCACACATCATGCAACCATCTTTAAAAAAGACATAAATCACTTGCAACGAGTGCAGAATGCAGCTGCTAGAATCCTAACTGGGAAAAGAAAATCCGAACACATTTCTCCAGTTTTGATGTCACTACACTGGTTGCCTGTGTCATTCAGGATTGACTTTAAAATACTGCTTATGGTTTATAAAGCCTTAAATAATCTCGCTCCATCTTATATATCGGAATGCCTGACACGTTATATTCCAAATCGTAACCTTAGATTTTCAAATGAGTGTCTCCTTAGAATTCCAAAAGCTAAACTTAAAAGAAGTGGTGAGGCGGGCGGCCTTCTGCTGCTATGCACCTAAAATCTGGAATAGCCTGCCAATAGGAATTCGCCAGGCAAATACAGTAGAGCACTTTAAAACACTGCTGAAAACACATTACTTTAACATGGCCTTTTTATAACTTCACTTTAACTTAATCCTGATACTCTGTATGTTCAATTCTTCATAATAATTATTCACAGTGGCTCTAAAATCCATACTGACCCCTACTCTCTCTTCTGTTTCTTTTTTCCGGTTTCTTTGTGGTGGCGGCCTGCGCCACCTCCACCTACTCAAAGCACCATGATGCTCCAACATTGATGGACTGAAAGCCAGAAGTCTACGTGACCATCATCATCAGGTCCTTCCATGAAAACCCTAAATACAAAGAGGACTGTTTGACTTATGTTAGGTAGATTACCCAGAGGGGACTGGGTGGTCTCTTGGTCTGGAACCCCTACAGATTTTATTTTTTTCTCTTCAGCCTTTGGAGTTTTTTTTTGTTTTTTCTGTCCACCCTGGCCATCGGACTTTACTCTTATTCTATGTTAATTAATGTTGACTTATGTTTATTTTTTATTGAGTCTTCTATTTTTCTATTCATTTTGTAAAGCACTTTGAGCTACATTTTTTTGTATGAATAATTAATTTGTAATAATAATTAATTTGTATTAAATAAGATGAAATCAAACAAATCACCAGGCCCAGATAATATTTATCCTCGTGTTCTTAAGGAGGCTAGTGAGTACATATATAAACCCTTGACACGTATTTTTAGGAAGTCACTGTGCACTGGAGAGATTCCAAAGGACTGGAAAATGGCAAATATCATCCCATTATATAAAAAGGGTGACAGGGCAGATCCAAGCAACTATAGGCCAGTAAGCTTAACAAGCATCACAGGAAAATTAATGGAAGGAATTATTAAGGATAAGATTGAGCAACACATGACAAGGACAGGAGTTATTCTGAACAGTCAGCATGGGTTCAGAAGGGGGAGGTCGTGTTTTACTAACATGTTGGAATTCTATGAGGAGGCAACAAAAGGATACGATCAAAGTGGAGCTTATGATATTATTTATCTGGACTTTCAGAAAGCATTTGATAAGGTGCCACATGAGAGGTTGGGCATCAAGTTAAAAGAAGTGGGAATTCAGGGTGATGTTTTTAGATGGGTGCAGAATTGGCTCAGACACAGGAAATAGAGGGTGATGGTGCGAGGAACCTCATCAGAACTGGCTGATGTTAAGAGTGGTGTTCCACAGGGGTCAGTGCTAGGGCCGCTGCTATTTTTAATATATATAAATGATTTAGATAGGAATATAAGTAACAAGCTGGTTAAGTTTGCAGATGATACCAAGATAGGTGGATTAGCAGATAATTTGGAATCCGTTATATCATTACAGAAGGACTTGGATAGCATACAGGCTTGGGCAGATTTGTGGCAGATGAAATTTAATGTCAGTAAATGTAAAGTATTACACATAGGAAGTAAAAATATTAGGTTTGAATACACAATGGGCGGTCGAAAAATCGAGAGTACACCTTATGAGAAGGATTTAGGAGTCATAGTGGACTCCAAGCTATCAACTTCCAAACAGTGTTCAGAAGCCATTAAGAAGGCTAACAGAATGTTAGGTTATATAGCACGATCTGTGGAGTACAAGTCCAAGGAGGTTATGCTCAACCTTTATAATGCACTGGTGAGGCCTCATCTTGAGTACTGTGTGCAGTTTTGGTCTCCAGGCTACAAAAAGGACATAGCAGCACTAGAAAAGGTCCAGAGAAGAGCGACTAGGCTGATTCCAGGTCTACAGGGGTTGAATTATGAGGAAAGATTAAAAGAGCTGGGCCTTTACAGTTTAAGCAAAAGAAGATTAAGAGGTGACATGATTGAAGTGTTTAAAATTATGAAGGGAATTAGTACAGTGGATCGAGACTTGTATTTTAAAACGAGCTCATCAAGAACACGGGGACACAGTTGGAAACTTGTTAAGGGTAAATTTCGCACAAACATTAGGAAGTTTTTCTTTACACAAAGAACGATAGACACTTGGAATAAGTTACCAAGTAGTGTGGTAGACAGTAAGACGTTAGGGACTTTCAAAACTCGACTTGATGTTTTCTTGGAGGAAGCAAGTGAATAGGACTGGCGAGCTTTGTTGGGCTGAATGGCCTGTTCTCGTCTAGATTGTTCTAATTGTTCTAATTGTTCTAATTGAATATGTGCTATATAAATAAATGTTGATTGATTGATTGATTGATTTTGCAAGATCTCCTGCAATGCTATTCAAGAAGAGTTATTTTTTGTTCTTACAAACTGAAAATTTCAAAATCACATTAGCTGTCTGGTCGAAAAAACTTCCCTTTAACTGATTACAATGATAATTTTGCTTCACTGATTTTTCGCTTTTCTTATTGCTAGTTACTAAATATTTTACTTCTCTTTTTCCTTATTACAGATTATAGTTTACTTTGTTGCACCGAAACAGGGCACCGTCATGTATTTTTGAAGAAGTATTCATCAGTAACACTAGACTACACATTTTGTCAAAAATTTTGCTTTCCAAAAATGTTGTGTGATTGAGAGAGACGGCTTCAAGCTGAATAAAAACATAATTAAATCACGTAAGAATTTGGAGAAACGTGAAATTGATTTTTATCGAATTTAGTGTGTGACACATTTCATTAGTTCAGCTGAGCAAAAAATACTTTACTGCTGCTCTTCCCTTTTCAGTGTCTAACACTAGTTAGCC
Source organism: Polypterus senegalus (assembly GCF_016835505.1). Classification (NCBI taxonomy): domain Eukaryota; kingdom Metazoa; phylum Chordata; class Cladistia; order Polypteriformes; family Polypteridae; genus Polypterus; species Polypterus senegalus. Next base: position 94,124,481 of record NC_053171.1, read on the forward strand.
AGCACCAAGGGAGTCCACTTGCCTTGATACTACCTTTCCATTACTGTAATGTTCTGGTGAATCCTTTTACCATGTTCATCACTAAATGCACCTGATGAAGTAAGATCAGAAGGAAAGAAATTCGATTGTGAATGCAGAAAATGAATCTTTAGTGACATGCTGCACTTCTTGGTTTTCTATGCTTGAAGCACGTTCTCAACCAGCTGGATGTAGTTTGCAGCTCTGTAGTTGCCAAGAAAATTCTCAACAGCACTCTTAAATACTTTCCATACAATTTTCCCCCAGCCCCACTTACAAATTTTCAAATTGCTTGACTTTGATGACATCTCTGATTTGTGGACCACCAAAAATCGATGTTTCAATCATGGCATACTTGTGGAAACATCTGCCTCAGACATCAAAATCCTTTACCTTCTTTGCATCATCTTTGATGGGTTGACTTTGATGGGCTTATGTGCCACACTTTTCTGCCCTGCAGTGAAATGCTAACAGAGTGGCCAGTTCTTTAAAACTAATTATTAATGCAATGTAATTCTTTGGTACAGCTGTCCCATTTGCAAAATGAAACAACGGGACCTGCTTTATCCGAGCTGCATTTCTGGTAGCAGGGCCACTATTTTAGATCACCACAGATGTTCCAGTTGTTCTTATACTGTATATGTTGTGGTCGTCTAAGGGAATAACAGGCTCAAAAAGAGAGAATTCCTGGGGAGTCAACCCAGGCATCCCCGTTTATTTTTGGTTGAAAACAAAATAAACTCACAATGATGTAAAGATTAAATAAAATAATCACCATGCAAATAAAGTAGCTGCAGTTAATCAGGCTGTCTGGTCTGACTTGGGATAGTCTTGGAGCTCCTTAGCTCTGGTCATTTCAGGTAGAAATGACATCTCGCTGCATTTTTATAGCCCAGGGACCGGAAGGGGCGGAGTCAATTGCCCTCATTGGGTAGTTTCTCAGTACTGTGGAGGAAGAAAAAGAGAAGAAAGTTAGCAGCAGTGCCCCCTCTCAGCCTGGGGTGGTATCACATACAGTACCTAGAAGGAACTTGGTGGGTGAGCCTCTGACGTACTTATGTGACATGTATATTTGAAACTGCAATGGAATGGTATGTTAAAGGAAAATGTAAAACATCCTTTTTCTGATCAGTAGGGCAAAATCCATAAAGAACCCCCAGAAGTGTTCAGAAAACAAAATCCCCATTGTGTAGTGAGCTTATACTGTACTAAATCACAAATAGTACTATAAGCAGTCAGCCATTGAACTCCAAATAACAAAACAAATCAAATCAAATTAATTGCAATCATATTCTATGTCTAAAATAATATACTGTTGCTGTACATTAATGCATGCATCATTTTAATAGTCAAACACCCTTACATCCCAACCAATCACATAGTTAACATCTGAATTGAAATAATTTGAACTTTTAATTAAAATAGTTGTTATTAATTCAGTGTAGTATTTACACTCTGACTGTAGCCATTAAAGCATAAGTATTACATTAATCAAACACTATACTGTTAATACACACAATAGACTAATGTTAATGGTATAGTAATAGCAGCATATATTACAATCAATGTCTTTAATTACGCTTTTTGAACAATTTCATGTCTTGAAAGAATGCATGCACATTATATAAGATGCTGAGAATTTATTTTCATATTACACAAAGTACAAAACTTATAAAGAATGAGACACCTCAGCCATATTTGCAGTGTTTCTATATAATCAATCACAAATGTTCATTTAGCAATCTAAATAAATAAGTAAATACATGCATGCATACATAAACAGCAGCAGCTGGTGAGTTCTCAATCCATACTGATTTCGAAAGTCAACATTAGGATGTTACGATCATATCAGTACCAAATGCATGCCAGTTCTGCTTTTGGATTTCTTTTTATTTATGTACTATTTGATTCACTTTTATCTGCAATACTGTTGATTGCTTTGAAAAAAAGGTTGAAAAGGAACTCGCAATGGTGGGTCTTACATTACATCAATTTTTGTTGACATTTATTATTTGTTGAGCGACACATTTGTACTTCATAGCACTTTGAACCCAGTTGTCTTTCCTGTGTAGTTTGTAGAGAAACGTCAAGCAAAATGACCCATTTTATAGGCTAACTAAAAAGATTACAATATGCAAGCTTTCGAGGCAATCTTGCTTGAAGAAGGGGCCTGAATTGCCCCGAAAGCTTGCATATTGTAGTCTTTTTAGTTAGCCAATAAAAGGTGTCATTTTGCTTGACGTTTCTCTACATTCATAATGGCTAACACGGTACAACACCCTAGTACTGTGTAGTTTGTATAATCTTTTATTTGCACAAGCTTTCTCTAACCACAGTGCAGACACATCTGCTGTTAGAATGACTGGTAAATCTAAGTTGCCCTGGTGTATAGGTAGTCATAAAGTTTGGGGCGTGAACAGTAAAATACACTCATACAATTACAATACAATACAATACAGTTTATTTTTGTATAGCCCAAAATCACACAGGAAGTGCCGCAATGGGCTTTAACAGGCCCTGCCTCTTGACAGCCCCCCAGCCTTGACTCTCTGAGAAAACAAGGAAAAACTCCCAATAAAAACCATGTAAGGAAAAATGGAAGAAACCTCGGGAAAGGCAGTTCAAAGAGAGACCCCTTTCCAGGTAGGTTGGGCGTGCAGTGGGTGTCAAAGGTAGGGGGTCAATACAATACAATACACAGAACAGAACAATTTCTTAATACAGCATGATAATAAAAATTTTAGAAGTACGGTTTAACAGTAGATGATATGACATAATTAGGTTTGGATATTTTTAGAGTCCTGGAGACCTCATCCATCTAGCTGCCTCCCCATTTGGCCATGCCACGGCTGAAACGTTGCTCCGATGAAAGGACCCCTCAATTCACAGCATAAGCACTATCTCTAACCCTAAACCTAACCCTATCCAAACAAAGTGAGACATGAAGTGGAATGAAGACAAATCAACATTCTGTCAATAGTTTAAAAGAGATCAGTATGGAAATAATATACTCAAGGATATTTCTAGTCTTACTTACCTTTAAGTGATTTTTGTCTAAATGTGAATGTAATTAAAAAATGCTTGAAGATATTCATTAACCATCTATAATTAGAGTTGGTAAAATTACTCTGTTGATCTTTTCAATTCAATTGTGCATAACGGATGCAGCATAGAGCCACTGTGATGCTCATTTATTCACTGATACTTTCTATATAATCTATCTGTTATTGAGAAAAACAAAGTCATCAGATTTGGAGACACGTCCCTGTGCACAGCATGTGTACATGGTGTTCTTGCAGCTCTGTGCGCACAGAAATCTTTCTAACTACTAGGCACAGCGGACACAGCTATGCAGTGGTCATGTATCCAAAATGGTGACTCTGGTTCCGTGGGTGTGATAATGATGAATGAAGGGCTGAATATGATGCATCAAGTCATCAAAATGCAAGGAAGATATGCAAAAACATCTGCTCATCCTTTAGGTCACCCACTCACGAGAATATTATACTCGCTATTCCTTCATTACTTTTGGTCAATAGTTCTGACGCGCTTCTTTCTCTTTTTCTTCCTCGTAAAGTTGGTAATGGCAGGCACATCTCTTCTTCCATCAGCAGAGTTCCACATGCTCTTTTGTGACATTATTAGCTATGTGACACTGACCAAAAACCATTGCACCAGTGCCTAGGAGGATATCAATGTGACATTCAAATGAGCAGAAAAAATTATAAATGTGTTTTGGTCACACACTTTGTGCGCACCTTGCAGTGTGATCTGTGTGCTGGCTTATTAAAAAGCAGGCTTTAGGCTATGTAGGCCAATGAGAAGTAATTTGTCATAGTTAATTCATATTTATTTGGTGGTACAATGGTGACTTTATGGAATCTTTACATTTTGTGTTATGCATAAGAGGATTTTCTCTGGGTACTTGTGTTCCCTTCCATGTTTCGGTGATATGTGGATTAAATTCACTTGGAACTCCAAGTGTGAGTGGCCTCTGGGTTGACCAGGTAACTTCTGCCATGCACACAATGTTGTATGGCTAGACTCTTCATATTGGAATAAGTCGACTCCAATTATATATATCAAAAATATACGCACATATTTCTTTCTGCAAAAGTTGCTTATTTGTGAAATCCTGCATATTTTCAATACTGAAAATAAACGCCTCCATCAATTCCTACTCTGCTGCCACTATTTTCAATACAGGTGTGTAAAAAGCAAAAGGTGCCATGCAGAAACTAACTCTGGATGCGATACAATTCCAACGCAAACTTTAATTTTAATATATTCACCCACCAATGAGCTCACCTGGCTAAACAGCTTCACTGCTTATATTTGGACTGTAGGAGAAAACTAGAATCCCAACTGTAACCCAGCATGAACTTTAGTTCAGTAATGAAAACACACTTTGACAGGGAGTTAGATCAAAAGGTGTGTAAAGCAGCGCTATATTCAGTGCTATGAAGTAGCAACACAAGATGTTGAAAAGCGATTGTAGGTCTCAAAAAAAGCAGCACATCCAAATAAGAATCTTCAGTGGTCTGCCTAAGAAAATACTTACCCCAGGCAGCTAGACTCAAAACTCGGTCAGCAGGCTTCAAGGCCTGCTCAGGCCCAAAAAGTGGCATTGGCTTTAAAAACTTTTAAATATTCAAAATACACAAAAATGGCCTTGAGGGAAGAGAGAAAACTACAGTATACAAGCTCTGGCTTTAAAGAAAACGTCAACTATATTCTTTACATTCAAAGAATTTAATTTTTATAAAATTTATAAAATGGTATGCACTGTAAATCTTTGAGTTTAATATGTCGATTGCGGTTATTTATGTTGATTAATTCATGCTTTCATTGATTATAGCTAATAATGTTATCAAGTGGTCGCTATTTTTGCCTGTTGTATACAATCTATCTAGCGTCTTTCATATCTATCTCTACTCTCACTGCCCGCTTGCCGGCATGCAACATGTGTCGATTTATATATGATTTAATGTATTTCTTTTTGACAATTCTCTGAGTTGTAAAATACATATACATTATATATAAAACGAAACTACTATATAGCTAATACTGTTATGTATCTGTCTAGTGCCTTCTCTGTCTGCCTATAATCAATGAAAGCATGAATTAATCAACAGAAATAACTGCGATCGACATCGTCAAAAATAAATACATTAAATCATATATCAACCGACACACGCTGCACGCAGGCAAGAGCAGTGACAGTGGAGATAAAGACGCTAGATAGATTGTATACAACAGGCAAAAACAGCGATCACATAACAGTATTAGCTATAATCAATGAAAGCACAAATTAATCAACAGAAATAACCGCAATCCAAATTTTAAACTTAACGATTTACAGTGCATACCAATTTATAAATTTTATGTCCGTTTGAGGTTAAATTCTTTGAATGTAAAGAATATAGTTGACGTTTTCTTTAATGCCAGAGCTTGTATACTGTAGTTTTCTCTCTTCCCTCAAGGCTATTTTTGTGTAAAGTATTTATTTGTGTGAAAGTATTTATTTGATCTTTGGACTTCAGGCTTCACACATTCTATAGTTTATGCCTACATTTTGTAACATTTATTACCAAAATATGAAAAAGTTTCTGTTTTAACAATGTGTTTACACAGATTACTGTAGAAACGGAACACACATGAAGTGCGTGTGTTCCAAATAATGATTTATTATTTCCACTCTAAAACTTCACTTCACTCCAAGATAATCAATCAATGGCACGAGCTGGGAGAAGTTCATGCACGTTTTAAGTCGGTGGGGGGATGGAATAGCCAGCTGCTTGCAACTTGTCTTTATCAGCACATTTACAGGACAAAGGACGCTGGTGGAGAGGTGAGAACGGTTTTAAGGTGGGCCAGATCTACTAGTTTTTTCGTAGACTCTGGTAATTCTAATGTTAAGAAAATCAAAAATTGAAAGGCAAATAAAAAAGCCGAAAAAATTGGCAAAAGGTGTTTGTCTAAAAAAGCAACCCAAATCCACACTGTGAATGAAAAGTAATATTTACAAAAAAAAAATCAGATTATTCAATACAATGCTCACTATAATAATAATCTACACTCAAACAGAATAATACTGAAACTCTAAGGGACTTCCATCCTGACATATTGTAGTGACCAGTAAAGTTCAGGGTTGTTGTTGCGTTAACTACTCCATGGTTCAGGGTGACTTTTTCTCTTGGTGCAGTTATTTTGGTTGTCATGGGCAGTAAAAGGATGGGTCAGTTGATTGCTCACAGGCCTGGTGTATTTCCGCACACTAAAAGCAATCCATTCCAATCCATACTCTGAGCTAGAATATAAATGTACTGATGAATACTCCTGGATATTGTGCAGTTAATTATTAAAGGCTTCCTGATGGATATCTTCGTCGTGGACCACTTTTTACCCATGCTACACGAAAAAGCATAACAATATAAAGTGTGCGGGTGGTAAACCAGTAGGTGGCCCTGCCTCTTGGGGGCTTCACTCACAGAAAACAAGTAATGTATCCATGAAGCATAAATAAACAATGCATTAATCTTAAGTAAATAAGCATTACAATATTAACATAAGGGGCAAAAAAACAAAAATTACATGAAAAATAATAACAGAAAAAAAGACAAAAATAACAATTAAACAGTACATAAACATAAGCTCAAACCCTGGCACTTATTCATGAAATAGAACTGCTATAGATCATGACAAACTACAGATTCAAAAAAATGTTCTTAATCTTTCTTTTAGCTATTAAGTCAAAATGAAAAGGACTGCTGCAATTTTATCATTTGTAAGTTTAGAAAAGACTCAATTCAGTTTAACTGAAACATGATACTGCGGTGGGCTGGCACCCTGCCCGGGGTTTGTTTCCTGCCTTGCACCCTGTGTTGGCTGGGATTGACTACAGCAGACCCCCGTGACCCTGTAGTTAGGATATAGCGGTTGGATAATGGATGGAATAATATACTTTGAAGTGACATGGGTTTGTATAGAGCTTCTGAGTAGGCACCACTCTCTTTGTCATGGTCCTAAAATAATTCATGTCCATATGGGCTAACAGCTCACTAGGACCTTCACTTCTGAGCAGGAGTGGAGGTGAGTTTAGAAACTCTTTGCAAAGTCTTTTGCTAGCTATAAGTCCTCTACTTAGAACATGATATTCACACTTGAGAACCTTTTTGGCAGGAACAGCCAACTCAGCTTTACATATGATTTTGATTCCTGTTCATTTAACACTTCTAAAATAACAGGCTGAGATGCAATTTTCAACTACACTGTTAGGTTGCTAGTTCCGTGGCTACTCTGTGTGATGCAGTATATTAAACATTCGAGTGAAATTTAAGCCAAAAAAATATTTTACTGTAAAGTAACCACTGGCATCCACTTTACATATTCCCTTCACAATTTTAATCACTTCTCTCTTATTACCTCTTAATCTTAGTTTATTGTACTTGGAAAAAAAATCCACCCTGTTTAGAAGTCTTTGAATCTGTTCAGTTGCTGTTCAATTGCTCACCTCTGGACCTTCCTGACATGTTATGTGGAGACTAAACTTGCATAATCTCTTTTTTTTTTAATCTTTCCATCTGTGGGTTTACAGTATGCCCTGTCAAACATGCGTGATGAGGGAGTGTGTTGGGTGCTCAACACAAGATGGCTCAAAAAGGTCATATAAAGGCGTATGTACTAACTGCTCTTCCTCTTCCACATCGAGAGTGGAGGTGGTGCCCTATACTGTATATAGTAGACCTGTGATGTCACCTCCAGAAGTCCCACCTGTTCTGATGTTGGGCTTATATAAACACCGCAACAGCTGGAAGTCAGAGTTCATTTTGGGGTCTGCAACTGTTGGAACCTGAGTAGCTAACAGTACAGCACACGTGACAGAATCACTGCCAACTATTTGATTTACTTTTGCTCTTTTGCCTTTTTCATTTTATTTTCATTATTAGCCCTGTTGCTAATAAGCAAGGATCTTCCAGGGACCCCAACATTTCTGGGCGTCTTGTCTTGTTTATCCTACAACCCTATACTATCTAGCTTCTGAATTAGTCTTTATAATCACCTCGGTACACGGGCCTAGCTTGGCTGCTCACAAGTCCACAAAAGATCTTTCTTACATGCTTTTTCATTACCCCTACTTTCTATCTCTAACAAAAACAACAACATTTATTTATATAGCACATTTTCATACAAAAAATGTAGCTCAAAGTGCTTTACATAATGAAGAATAGAAAAATAAAAGACACAATAAGAAAAATAAGTCAGCATTAATTAATATAGAATAAGAGTAAGGTCTGATGGCCAGGCGGACAGAAAAAACAAAACAAAAAAAAAAACTCCAGACGGTTGGAGAAAAAAATAAAATCTGCAGGGATTCCAGACCATGAGACCACCCAGTCCCCACTGTGCAAAACTGTAGACCCTTACCATACCATTATTTTATTATTCCTATTATTGGAATGTTAGTTGTAAAACTTTTGATTTGGTGAAAGATGCCTGTGACAATCAGAAAATGGGCATACACTTTATTCTCTTGCTGAGGAGCATTTACAAAAAATCCTTGGGTTCAATTTAATAATTTAATTTGCTTAGTTATTGTCCCACGATGTACCCCAATTGTTATTTATTTATATATTATGTCACCAGGATCTGCAGTCTAGCTAAATAACGTATTTGATGATTTAAAATTTGGATTACTCTTTGCCAAACTGAAAGACCATTGTACACTTGCACTTTTTACTGGTTAACTTAAAAGATTCTGCTGCCATTGCCTTGTTGATGCGTTTGTTCATTGTCAGGATCGGAACTGGATTTTCAAGTAGTTTTTTTTTTTTTGTTAACACTGCAAGTATCATAGTAGGACATTAAAAATGCACTTGATTGCTTTTCAGTACACAACCTCTGGTGCTGCTATGTCTTTTTTTGTGATACACATCTCTTTTCCGATTTAATTATTGCCACATTATGAGTGTTCAAGTTTCTTGATTTGCATTCAAAATGAAGATATCCCAAATATTGTAATTCCTTTTCTTCTGCATATTTCCTGGGGAATGAAAATGTTTGGGCCATAAAAGCATATTTTGTTTTTACAAGTTAGGTAAAATTTACCTTCGGAGTCAGGAGAAAATGTATTTTATTGGTGAACTGTACTATGGTATTACTAAAATTTTTGTTTTGGCTGTTTTTCCAATTTGTGATGTCACATTACTTTAGTGGATTAATGAGAGGTGAATAATTCTAAAAATTGTTCTACCTTTCAGTAATTATTATGGTGTTTTTAATTAACTAGTCATGCTAATTAATTCATTTCACCTTAAAAGCTGTATAAGTTAATTACTGTATATACTGTAGTTCAGCTCAGCTGCACTCTGTGTCTTATAGAAAGTTCACTTCCAATAAATGCTAGCGTTTTTAAATGCTATTTGGGGGGGTATAATTATAACCTATAAAATTAAAAATGGTAGTAAACAAGACAAATGACACATGCACAGCTTTTAATAAACTCTGGTCCTTAGGTTCTAATATGCCCTGACTTCAGTTCAATTTAAAGCAATTATAATCAGTGTCGATAGTTGTCACTTGATTATTGCATGTAATGTTTTTGAAAAGTCACAATATTTATCTTTCAGTACTCAAGACTTGAGTGAGAACACAGCTTATAATCTTTGATCTATGCTTCACTCATTAAAAGTTTCGAGCAAACTTATGGTTTGTTTTAGATTTAATAGCTGGACTGTGTGGCTGTTTAATTGGAGAAATGCAAAAAAGTGTAAAGGTATTGGCCTTCAGTTTTTATTCAGATTATTTTCTTTCATTGCACCTGAATCGTGTTCAGCAGGTTTGAAAACTGTTTTTATGATGTTATATCATCCAAGATCAGAAAAATAGAAAGCTGGCAATATCTTTTACACACTATTCCAGATAAGTGCTTACTCAAATTTGAATTAACTGGAAAAGAAGGAAAAAACTGCTGGTAAGTAAGGAACAGATTAGATTAGATCTGTGGAGCTTTATTGTAAAAGATTATTCAAGGGGATGATGGTGGTCAACAAACAAACAAAAAAAAGAATTAAATAGAGTGTTCATATTTTTATGTTATTCAAAGATCACATTAGATCACCAAATAAAAGTTATACAGAGTCCATCCATCCATTATCCAACCCGCTATATCCTAACTACAGGGTCACAGGGGTCTGCTGGAGCCAATCCCAGCCAGCACAGGGCGCAAGGCAGGAAACAAACCCCAGGCGGGGCGCCAGCCCACCGCAGGGCTTTTCTAATGTTTGCCCCTGTGATTTGTTAATTGTCATAGCAAAAGCTATTCTCACGGGAAACTGTAAACATTTTAATACAAATGGCATATCAAGATCTCCTTTGGTGTCTTATGTTATTCATGGAATATATACATTACCTATTTCTTGTCGCCTGTTAAAATCTGCATCGCCTCTCCGTGATCAAAGATATACACCTGACCGAATTGTGTTTTCTTTGAAATTAAACTTGTCGTTGCTTTAACTGTTGCGGGACCACAGATTCTCATAGCATATTGTCCATTATTGTGTAAATCTACGTTTTGTGCATTGAATGATGCAAAGGCGCAAAGTCTTTGTTTTCTGCTCTTTGCCTTTTATTTCTGACCTCAATTTGTCCTGCTATTTTTTCAATGACACCTGGTCCTGATGATTCATTTTCTTTTCTTTGCGCTAATGCGATCTTTACTATCTTTTTTCTTGATACTGTAGCGACTGACATAATAAAGTGTCACATAAGTTTTACTTGAACAATCACTGACTTCATAACCCCAAACACAACTTTCTAGCCCCCCTCTCCAACCTCTCATCCCCCGGGTCTCGCCCCCCCCTTACCGTATCAATCAATACCCTGCTATCAGTCTACTGTGCTGTACTCCACCCTCCCTCAATTGGATCAACAGTCACTTAAAATAACAAAGGCTTCATCCTGGATGGGATGCTACAATACTTTTGAATTTTACGACTTTCATATTCTTTACCTTTCTCTGCATGTGTATCACATCATCGTTTGTTTGAGCCTTTCGAATTCCACTGCTTTCATAATCTCTTATCTGCCTTTTTTTCTCTCCAACGCTTTTGGGTCTCTTTTCTCTGTGCTGCTCTTTCTTCTTTGTTTATTCGTTGACGTTTCATCTAGAACGTATTGTCCTTATACGCTTTATCTGTGCTGAGAGCACACGATCTGTGTGTGCTACGTGCCTTTACACGACTGAGTGTTTTTCTGGCCGTGCTCTTATTTGATATTGTTTGCGTCTCGCCGGTCTTTTAAGTGTCTTCCAAGAACTTCCGAGAAGATCACATCTCATCGCCCTGCTTTTCCTTTCCAGGATATTTTTTTATAATAGAGGGATATTCGCAAACAGATCATGTACAAAGTTTTGAAATTCCTAAATCTCCCATTGAAAAGCATTGGCAAATTTGCGAACCTGTCTGTCTTAAAACTGAGAAATGCTCTGTGTGACTACAACCACAAATTAGTTTACGGTTTCAGTTTTACCTTGACAGAAGGAAGGGTGCTTGCACTTTTCTATATTTTCTATACATTTTCTGTATTTCCCTCTGTTACTCATCTGACAACCATTCGAATGCCCAATGCAAGCGAGTCAAATTCCAAGCAGACCACCCACAAAAACAGCTCACTCAGGAGAGTCCTTTTCCTGCTGCTTTAAGCAAGTTAACCATAGAAATACAAAAAAGAATGCACTTCTCTGGAAATAAATGGAATGGGAAAAATAATGTAAGTATAATTCAAGATTGAGTTGACTAAACTAACATTATCTGCAGACTTTTATTGTAAAGAACCAATGATAACAAGTTGTCTTGAAATGGTTTTTGAACTAATTAATTACATGGGAATGGTTGCAGATCCTCTAAGTGACATAAACATGGGACAGTTTAGAAATTGAACTACAGTTGATCTGCGTTCAGAAGATTAGCGCCACTGGGCATGCAGCAAGGTCCACACTGGCTGTTCACCGCAAGGACAAGGCAGGATTACAGTTTATTCCGTGATGATTACTTACAGCAGACTGAGTGTGCATTATGGTTTATCTGTACCTGAAGAATTGCTTTCAATTCCATGTATCTTCAGACTGGAATTAAAATCTTTATGGCAATTGACACCTTTCATATTCCCATTATACAATGGGTCAGTTCCTTTCCATTTCCTTACTTCTTTATATTATTTTAATATTAAGAGCTATACACTAAAAAAAGTATAACCTCCATTCAACTTAAAATAATGAAGGTAATGATTCACACTTAATATTTTCAATCTGAACCAATATAATTCTTTTTATCTTATTGAACCCACAATTTTTAAGTTGAGGCAAATCATTTAGAGTTATTCCGTACAATTCACTTGTTTTATACCGAAGTAAATCTATTTTTTAAGTTGTTAAAATTTAAAATGGTTTATTGGCCATAACTTGTTTTTATGCTATTAGTTTTAAAGCTGTACTTTTTACATTTATTTAAAAATCTGGTGCAAATGCACAAGCATTTGCAGTGTAAATCTTAAATATACAACAAAAAATTATTAAACGTTTCTACAGCTTTCCTGAAAGTATGTTTTATTACGAGTTCTTACACGTAAAATTGACAGTTGAGAAACAGGGTTACTTACCAGAAATCCTCCATTATACAAGTCTGCTGCTGAAAATGACCAGACCAGTATAGCCACATCCAGTCCTCTCTGGAAAGTTTTCTTCTTTTTTGGCAGTTGGAAAGCCAGCATGCTGGAAAGTTCGACCGGAACAGCCCTCAAACACACAGCACATGAACAACCTAAAATATTAGGTTAACTGAAATAGGATTTTTATGTTTATTCCCTCCACCATAACTTACATTGGTACAAATATTTTTTTTTACTTTGATTGAGATCTGAAACCAAATGTTTCAATCTGCAACACTAAATAACTAATCTTAAGTTGCTTGAAAGAGAAAATTTACGTTGAATGAACAACATCAATGTTACACATTTTTCAATGTATGAGGAACTTATTTAATTTGCTTTTGTCCTTTTATATGGTACGATTTTATGCTAGTAAAAATGTTGTTTATGGAAACTGAATAACAGTTTGTCAAAGACCCTCAAACACTAGCATACATCAATCAATGCCATTTTCACATCACTTGAATTGGAGTCTGCTGACTTAAAAACCTATTGACCCAAAACAAACAAACGTGTTTGTGCTCCATTTTTGGCCTTATTGTAAGGTACTATTAAAAAGCACATATTTAATGTAGCATAATAATGCTAAGAACTGCAGTTATTTTATCATTTTTGAATATGACAAATTGTTACAAAAATATTTAATACACAAAAATGTGAAATCACCAGAAATTTGTGTTCTGTTAGTAAAATTTGTCTAAACAGCTGGCATGTACATGAGAAATTAAACCAGCACTAGAAGTCGGATTAGTATTTATCTCTAATGATCAGTTGTTTACATAAACTTTGCCACCTGTTTGAGGTATGTGTTTGTAAATTGTCAGTTGATCTATAAGAAGAACAAAAACCATATGCTGGCATATGTGGCATATACCACCGCTTCCTCGTCCACTTTTTACCTGTAAAGGATGATAAAATAGTTGAAGTAATGCATAAACATAAGTCATTTGATTATGTCATTAATGCTCAGTTTGTTCAGTAATACTTAGAAAGGCATATAAAGAGTGAATGTGTGTGATTATCATACTCTACTGCTTATGTGGCTTCTCATATTGTAGCTTTAATTATCTTTTGCAAGAAGCATATTAATTCAATGCATTGTACAAAAAGGACCCAAAAGTAGTCATGCTGCTAGCTAGTAAAACTATTCCTTTCAGCCTTTTAAGATGTCCTCTCAAACATGCAGAAGTTCTCTGATGACAGTGTCACTGTTTTTCTTTCTTTTTTTTCCCTCCTTGCCTCTCGAGGCTACCACTCAGTGTTAAGGTTAGCTCAGAGTCCAGCTATGTACATGATTCTTAGATTCCTGACTTGAGCAGCAACACCTTTAGCTGTCAGCCTGGAGGCTTTTCTTGATGTGCTCTGCTGTTTTATGCCTTTTTGCTTTAATATAGGATGTTTCCCTACTGTATTCAGAGCTGCCGTCACAATGGTTAGCCTATGTCCTGCTTTGATGATTCTGCTGTGCCTGTGAGGTATTGCTAGTACTTTGCTGGGGTTTTCTTCTGCTCAGTTTTTTGTTGTTTTTGTCAGGTAAAGTTTTATCTTTAAACCTCTGTTTACTGCTCTTCACAAGCCGCCTTTAACTTTTGGATCTTTTTATTCTTTCATCACTGGCCTTTTTATGATAATTTATTTTAAGGAGAAATAATGGTGAGTAGTAATCAATTAAAATTGCTTGAAGTGAGATTGTTTGGATGTTTTACAGGACCATTTAAAGATGAATATATTTGTAATATCTATTCTTAGTAAATTAATTTTCATCTATTAAACACGTGTTTTCTTAATTTTCGTAGAAATATTTGTTTTTACGATATATAGTTAAATAGATAGATACAAACAGTTATTATCGATAGCTTAGTGTGCTGCTCACCTCTAAACTTGCATGAAAATGCTGGCTGTTATCTTACTTTAAAACATTGAAGTAGACTCAGTGTGTTTTTATTTGCAAATGGAGGAGTATAAGGGCATAGTTTTCTCATCATTAAAAATGTAAAACAAGTTACCGTATATACTCGCGTATAAGTCTGGTCTTGAAACCCGAAAAATCATATCATAAAATCAGACCCCGATTTATACGCCATTCAAAAATATGACACTTAATTTTTTTTTTTTCCAACTTCTTGCCTCCTCCAATCTCGCCTCAGTTTCTCAGACACATCGAATTTTGTTGCAGCAGCGCAGTTACCAATTTCTTTCGACACTTCAACGATTTTTAATTTAAAACCAGCTTCATATTTTCTTCTGATCAAATGCTCCATCGTAGATAAGGGATACTCTTACGATAAAGATGTTGGAGGGTATGGGATACAAAAAACATAAAACGGTGCAAATATCACTTCGGAATAGTTCAGGTATTACCATGTGGTCACGTAGGCACAATACATAGAAAAAAAATGATGTGTGCTCCGTGGTTACTCTCTCAGGTGGGCATTAGCATATCATAATCTCTTGGACCAATAGCGCGAGTTTTCCACATTCGACTTATATGACCAACATTATAAAATACCGGAAATTATACGGTAAAATCAAGCCCCAACTTATCTATATTTATTTATGCATTTATGTATTTAAAAAGCTTTGGAAAAAAGACAAATAAAGTTGAGTTTAATAAATGTGTGCATTTTGGACATTCAGGTGTCTGTCTGTCTGTGGGCATGCTTTTCACAATGGCGCCCAACGTGGGGCCCTCTGCCTGCTAAAAAGTGGGGACCCTGCTTTAAAAATCATATATAGTACCTTATCTATCTATCTATCTATCTATCTATCTATCTATCTATCTATCTATCTATCTATCTATCTATCTATCTATCTGACAATGTAATGCACAACAAAGAAATAAGCATATATGAAATGTAACTTTGATATATAATCCTAAAATGTCATATGGAAGTTGTTTTTTTTTTTTGCATGTGACTGTGTGTGTGTTATGAAATTTTCTGTTTATTTTGTGTGAATGGCATTTTAACTTTTACTTGTCATCTCAGTAGCTGTATAATTTTAAAAATACTAAACAAATGCAGCTGTAGTATGTAATGGCCAGATTCCTTAAAAGATGTGTACATCCACGTGTGCCTATAAAACCAACCCTGATAAGAAACTGTGGATTACGAGTTGTATCTGAATTTTACTGATGGCTCACAGCAATACTGCAGAAGCCAACTCACGAAAGTAATTAAAACTGGTAAATGTTAATACAGGGATAAGGATAAAACAGTATGGTAGCAGTCGTTATTTACGTAAACTGCTGCAGTGTTTTCAGTTGCTTACAGGTGACCAACTCCTAATCCAGTCACATCCGTTTCTCTCCTGAATGACCTTAATGTTTTCAATGCTGTTTTGATCTAAATAAGAAACTGCCTTTCATGTTATTGTCCACAGAACTGCAAAAAGTCATTACTTCCTGTTTCTGTGGATGACCTAAGGAGGAAGTTTAAATGAGTCAATGTCCATTAGGTATCCTGTCCAGATGGAATTTCAGGACACAGTTGGCATATGTTTCCTTAGCATTCAGGGACACTTTAAAGATGTTTGCACCACTATAACCCAGTCAAATCTAGTTCAGTTAGCTGTTCCCCTGAGTTCGGTGATATTCACAAACACGTCTGTGATTTCAGAAATCAGCTCCAGGTGAAGCAAACACCATGGAGTTTGCTTATCACTAGTAATCCCGTTTAGACCACAGATCAGGGAAACTCATTTGCGTTACCTTGAAGTGTTTTGAGAGACCAGTGCCAAGGTATGTTAAACAAAATGTTCCAGAGACTTTGGGACCTCCAATTTGTGTTTCACTCAAACTGCTCCACAGACAATGCTATATCCACGTATTCCTTGTATAAAGTACAGTCCTGGCATACATTTCCTTCATCTGATGTCTGAGGAAAATCCAGGTGTGTTCAGCTGTGTTTACCTGTGTGAGCCTGTTTAGTCTCGAGCAGAGCAGACTGGCCTTGAGACCTAATCCAGGCTTTTAAACCCCTCAAAGGCATTGACAAAGTAGATCCAGCAATATTCTTATGGCTTAAAGATGAATCACATACTCAAAGACACCAATGGAAATTAAGGGAGGTGGATTTAAAACTTAAGCCAGGAAGCACTTCTTTACACAAAGAGTTGTGGGACTCTGGAACAAACTACCAAGACATGGATTTGAAGCAGAAACCTTGACATCATTAAGAAGTGTCTGGATGAGATATTGGGACAGCTTGGCTATTAGCTTAACAAACAGGCTTGATGGACCCAAGTGTTAAATTTCTTATGTTTTTTTATGTTTCTTATTAACATTTACAGGTGCACCGTGTAGTCCATACTCACCAGCTGTATTTCATCCTGGAAGTGCACCTGTTCAGCTCAGAACCACAAAGCACTACAGAGGATGGTGAAGAATACACAGACTACTAGTGGCCTATTACCAGTACCATTACTAGTTGTCCCTGTGGTGGGCTGGCACCCTGCCCAGGGTTTGTTTCCTGACTTGTGCCCTGTGTTGGCTGGGATTGGCTCCAGCAGACCCCCTTGACCCTGTAGTTAGGATATAGCGGGTTGGATGGTTGTCTTTTCGGTAACACTTTACATTGTGTCCATAATTACACTGTAACTACTATGTAATTACCTGTATAAGTACATTGTAACTATGAGTTATTACTCAGTACTTACTGTGTAATACAAAGTAACGCTATAGTTAATTACTCAGTTGTCATTGTTATTCCACAGTTTATATAATTACAATGTAACAATTTATCACTGATCCAAAAACAAGTGTACTTACATAGTTACAATGTATCTGTACTTTCAAAACGTAATAAAAACATTAGGGTATTTAACTACAACTATATAACACATATTCCACATGGTCTGGACAATTTTAATGGAGAATTGCAGTGATAACTGCATAGATTTTCGATGATATTTCAAGATCTGTTTTAAATGGTGAAAACACTTTTGCAAAATGGTTAACAATTTTGCCTCACAGATCCATTATCCTGAGATGGAATTCTGTCTGGAGATATGTGTGTAAAATTTGTACGTTCTACCCATGTCTCCCTATGTCTTCCTTATGGGTTTTACTGCCACATCCCAGGGACATTTAGGTTGGGTTACATGGCCATATGTGTGAGAGCGTGACTGCTGGTATGTTTGTCAGTGGGCCTTGCAATGGGATGGCTCCCCATCCTGGGCTGTTTCCTGCCTTGTTCCCGGTGATGCTTGGAATGGCTCTGCAACCCTGTGTACCTTGATTGAATGATGCAAGTTTGGCAGTATTATGTTAGGGATGGGTATAATAATAGCCTAAGAAAGTCAACAATAAATAGTGTAACACAACTACAAGAATGGACCTTCATCAAAGGATAATGCTTAGACTTACAAGAATCAAAGGCAAAATATAGAAAAAATTACGTTGGGTTGGGAGGTGGTGGGGTGGGGCTAAGTCAGTGTGATTGGGGGGGTATTGGTTATAAAGTTTTATTTATTATGAACATGTTCTTCTTAAATTTGCATATGCTGGATTTATGTCCAAGTGTCTGCTGATGGCATTCTCATTTGATAGCCAAGATTCGGCCAGCTCTCTAGCACTTTTAGTACTGGCCTTAAATCTTATTTGTACATTGTTCCAGTTAAATGTATGTCCTGTTGATTTAGTATGCGTATAGATCAGTGATCGTGAAAAAAATAAAATCTGCAGGGGTACCGAGGCCACAAGACCACCCAGCCCCCTCTAGGCATTGTACCAAACATAAATGACCTCAATCAGTGCTCATTGTTTTCAGGGTTCACATGGAAGAATTTGATGAGGACGGTCATGTGGACGTCTGGTGTTTAATCCATCAATGTAAGGACATCACGGTGCTTTGATCAGGTGGTGGTGGTGCAGATCAACACCACAGAAAACTGGAAAGAAGCAGAAGAGAGAGTAGGGGTTAGTATGGATTATGGAGCCACCAGGAATGATATTGATAATTCAATGCATAGTATTAGGATTAAACTAAAATGAAGCTATGAGAAAGCCATATTAAAATAATGAGTTTTTAGCAGTTTTTTAAAGTGCTCCACCGTATTAGCCTGGTGAATTTCTATCAGTAAGCCATTCCAGATTTTAGGTGCATAACAGCAGAAGGCCGCCCGCCTCACCACTTCTTTTAAGTTTAGTTCTTGGAATTCTAAGCAGACACTCATTTGAAGATCTAAGGTTACAATTTGGAGTGTAAGGTGTAAGACATTCTGAAATATAAGATGGATCGAGATTATTTAAGGCTTTGTAAACTATAAGCAGTATTTTAAAGTCAATTCTGAATGACACAGGTAACCAGTGTAGTGACATCAGAACTGGAGTGATGTGCTCGGATTTTCTTTTCCAAGTTAAGATTCTGCACTCGTTGCAATCGATTGATGTCTTTCTTGGGTTGTCCTGAGAGGATTGTGTTAGAGTAATCTAGTCGACTGAAAACAAAAACGTGAACTAATTTCTCAGCATCTTGCAATGATGACAATGATTGCAAAAGAGACAAGCCGGTAAGTGGCAGTGCCTCCACTCGCCCTGGTGGGTTATTACAAACCTTGAATAATTCCTTGAGGTATTCCTCAGATGCACATGCATGACAGTGTGGCAGAGGTAAAATTACAAACATAAAACTTGCAATTGAAAGACAGGCAAGAGTTGATCAACTGGGTAAACGTATTCTGGAAACCATCATCCAGGAAACAAAGTATTCACACCACACGGCTTAAGGAAGATATTTGGTATCATTTTTTTCCTTCATTTTTTGCCTAGCATATGTAAAAGGAGTCTCATAATCCATCCATCCATCCCGCTATATCCTAACTACAGGGTCACGGGGGTCTGCTGGAGCCAATCTCAGGGCGCAAGGCAGGAAACAAACCCTGAGCAGGGCGCCAGCCCACCGCAGGGCACACACACACACACACACACCAAGCACAATTTAGAATCACCAATGCACCTAACCTGCATGTCTTTGGACTGTGGGAGGAAACCCACGCAGACACGGGGAGAACATGCAAACTCCACGCAGGGAGGACCCGGGAAGGGAACCTGGGTTTCCTTACTGCAAGGCAGCAGCGCTACTCACCGTGCCGCTGGAGTGTCACAATCCTGGTGAAAATGCCCTTAAAGCACATTGCATTTATTCTGTTTAATATCCTGACATCCTGTTTCTTGTTCAGTTTCAAATCCATGTTAAAGTTTAGTCTTTCTTCCTTTCATTACTGCAGTCCAGTCTTTAAATCCACTTACTGGATGCTTGTTTTACCTTGTGGCCCTTGATAATTTCTGTGCTATGCTCCGCACTACTGCCCCAATGAAACACTTTTTGAGCTCCCTATTCATACTGTTAGTCTTTTTAAAGGCCTTTTGAGCTGTTGCAGTTCTTGTCTAAATCTTGTCATTGTCCCTTCTCTAGTTTTAAATGAGTGAACCTAACTAACAAAACTGTTTCTCTGCAGCTTGACCTTCTTTCGGTTAGCCATGATCTATAGCTTATTTCCTCCTTCCCTTTACTAACCTTACCTCAAATTTCTTTGTGATTACTGCTTTCATCAGTCTTTGTAGTCTCTCCTCAGAGTCTGCCCCTGGAATTGAAAGTGATTTCAGGCTACTACTGGGCGCAAGCAGCAGGGGAGACCTTCTCGGCTGATGGAGGAAAACCAGCTTCTTTGAGCATAGTCCATTAGTGGAAAGTAGAAATGCAACGGTTTGGATTTTTTGTTTACGTTTGACTGGGCTTTGTTTATCAATTCTCATTTTTACAACTCTGACATTAACCTTGACAGACTAGAAGGAAGAAGATCATTGGGATAAAAACCAGACATCCATACAGAATAATACATGGTTTGCCTATTCATATGTGTCCAACAATACATGATAAGTAAAAGTATCAAATTATACATCTTATATATTAATTTGTCTTTTGTACTGAAAAATCTTAACTTTCCTTTGCCCTTTTTAAAGCGAGTTATGCTTTCACTGTGATGTATCCACTAGCTGTGTCATCTGACAATAGAGAGGTTTGCATTTTCCTGCTTGAACTCTCACCTGATTGTTTTTGGTACATGTCAAGCCGGATATAATACAGAATGGCATTTCAGCACAGAGAACACGAGTTGCCACATAATTGCACTTTTTCACATTGATCACAACAATGAAACTGCATGTAGTGGTTGCTGAAGGTGATTAAGCTTTCACGTCAAGCAAAGGTCGCATCAGATTTTAATTATATAATACTTTGATGCCTTTGTATGAATAATTTGGTACTTTTTTGCATTTAAGAAACAAATATCTGCTTACAGGTAGGCTGAATTTTCTTTTGCTTTCTTTCTTACTGTATGATTTTCTGTTTCATTCTGTAATTGTTGGAGTGTTGGCTGCAAACATAAAGCATCAATCATTGTTCACTTAAATGACTATCTTCAATTCACCAGTGTACATCTAGGAATGGATTTAGTTGGTTTAAATAAACATTATAACACCTATTTTGTCAGATCAATATGGATGATATTCCTGAAATGTGATGGCACTCCTTTGCTTGAAATGTCACACATGAGATGGACTTGAATAAAATAGAAATGGAAAATTGTACACTGTTATATGTGATCCAGTACAGACTAAGAACAGTTTGGGATTGTGGAACAGGTAATACAATTAGAAGGTGGCATTCTGCTTATTGATGAATAAAGATAGAAGGAGGCAGCACCACATGCCTTATAGACTGTGTACTGACAATGAGAGTGACTCCTTAAGTAGCTCCACAGAGACCATTAGACCAGGCAATAGTCAAGAGGTGACTTGGGAATCATGTTGTTTTAAATATTAGTTAAAAAGTATAGTTTTAACAAGCATGCATCATTTATAAGTATATATATATATGAAAAATACATATGAAAAATTAGATACACACCATGATAGTTTAACATATGTTGACAAATCAGGAATTTATCTTCATTTAAATAGTATCTATAAATAAAGGTGTTATAGCAAACATGCAACATTTGCATTTTATAGTCCTTGTATAACTTAAACAGACTTGAATGCAAAGCATATGACGAAAGTAAGTAAACTACTACATTTACCCCTACCTCAAATACCTAAAGTTAGAATCCGAGACACCAGATAAGATGCAAATAATTACAACATCATTAGAGAGGATCTTAGAGGAACCTGTCTTGTTTAAACCTCAGACATTTACGAGGTGCGATCCAAAAGTTCCCGGAATGCACTTATTTAAAAGCATACACACCAAATAACAATTAATGGTGAACAGTTCCTTCAAAATAGTCACCCGCTGAGTTGATACACCAATCCCAGCGAGATTTCAACCTTTCGAAGCACCACTGGAAGTCGTTTTTTGTCAGTGTGTTCAAGATGTCAGTTGTTACCGCTTGGATCTCCTCCACCGTCTCAAATCTGCATCCCTTGAGCCTCATCTTCATCAGACGTCGCTAAATCCGGGGAGTAAGGATGGTGGGAAATGGCAGTAAACTTTGTAGAAGCCAAAGATTTGCGCACAATCAGAGATGTGTGAGCTGGTGCATTGTCGTGATGCAAAAGAAATGACTTGTCAGCCCACATCTGAGGACGTGTTCGGCGAATTCGTTTTTCATAAACGCCTTAGAACATCCCTGTAGAATGCTCCATTCACCGTCTGTCCTTGTGGATGACACCCTTCACATCAAAGAAGCAAATGAGCATTGACTTGGTGTTGCTGTGAACTTGTCAAGCTTTTTTGGCTCTTTCAAATCACTCATTTTCATGAACAACCCTTCACAGACACAACTGAAGAGAACTGCAACTTGAAAAACAACTGCGCTAACGTTATAACGTGAGATAACAGCTCTCAAGGATAACTTAATCTGCTATCTCGTGGCGATTGATATAACCAAACCCTTCTGGCTGTAGAATAAATGCATTCCGGGAACCTTTGGATCGCACCTCGTAGTTTGGTTCGCTCTTTGGTGTTGATGTGTGTGTTGTCACCATGCCAAGACTGAAAGAGCTGTTGTAGGCCTTCATGAAGAAGGTTATAGGTGAGTCTAGAAAGTGGAGAAGATTTCAAACAATTGCCAACTTGTCCAGGCCAGGCCACTCCAGAACGGGTAGCCCAAGAGCAGTATTCAAGATGCTGAGACAAGTCTCTAAGAACCTCTGAATTTCATCACAGGACCTACATGAAGCTCTTGTCATTGATAATGCCAAAGATTGTAATTCTGTCATTAGAAAGAAGTTGCAAAAATTAGATCTACATGGGAGGTGTGCCAGGAGGAAACCTTTGTTGTCCAGAAAGAACATCAAGGCAAGTTTGGCCATTAACACCAAGACAAAGACTAAGACTTCTGGAACAATGTGCTTTGGACAGATGAGCAGAAGATAAGTTATTTTTCCATAGTGCCAGAAGACTGGTTGAGGAAAACCAAAGAGAGCATTTGACCTTAGGAATCTGATACTAACTGTAAAGCACGGAGGTGGAAATGTTATGGTTTGGGTCAGCTTTTTCTGCTTCAGGGTCTAGGAATTCCACTATGAATTCTTCTTCTTGTATCAGTGAATGCTTGGGGATTATAATGAAGAGTATCTGTCACAAAATTGAAGCTCAACCAAAAGTGGACCTTACAACATAACAATGACCTTAAACATACCAGTAAATCCAACAAAGAATGGCTGAAAACCAACAAATGGAGAGTTCCGAATTAGCCAAGTCAAAGCCTGGATCTGAATTTCATTGAGATTCGGTGGAGTGATTTGAAACAGAATACACATTTTAAATATTGCACACCTAAAAGACTTCTACATTGAGCAGTGGGGAAATACCGTCCTCTCAGTCAATGTTAGAGACTGGTAAATGGTTATAGGGAATGTCTGCTTGAGGTTGTGTCACACATGTGCATCAGAGGGTCAACTTCTGGGCTCATCAGAGGTAAGGATTACCGCCACATGACACCAGGGGGCACGACTGCTGACTATTCTGTCTCTTTTTTCACTCACAGCTCAGAGAAAATTGAGGGCAACTGACTCTGCTCCTACCGGTCCAGGAACTATAAAAGCAGGGCGCTCCCAGAAGGGAGATGAGCCAACCACGCTATGGAGTTCTGATTTTGAGTACTCTCCAGTGCCGTTAATTTACACCCAACAGCTATATTTTGCTTTTGTTTCATTCCCGTACCATTAACCACTTGTCACTTTAAATCAGTTCATTACTTTGAATAAACGGGTTGGCCCAGTTGACACTGCAACATTTAATTTCGACTCCTGTCTTATCCTCGACCGACAACAGTTGTTTTCACCAAAGGGGTCAATACCAACTATTACAGCAAACGGTGTGCTTATTTTTCAACAGCCGGAAATGGCATATCTGTCCATTTTCCATTGAGTAAATTATTAAAAACTCAAATTTTCATTGTTTTTCTTTTATTTTTTCAATTACATCACCTTTATTTAAACCTACTGTTTAAAATAAGATGGAAATGACGTGTTCACATATGTCAAAAAAACTATTAAAAATTTTAATTCATTTGTTACATGCATAGTTATACAGGACAACATGCAGTGAAATGCATTTTTTTGCATACCCTTGGGGTCAGAGTGCAGGGTCAGCCATTGTATAGCACCCCTGGAGCACTTGAAGGTTAAGGGCCTTGCTCAAAGGCCCAGTAGAGTAGCATCTCTTTTGGCAGTGATGGGGATTTGAACTGGCAACCTTTGGGATGCCAGGGCAGATCCTTAGCCTCAGAGCCACCACTCAGCCCCAATAAAAAGTTCACAGTTTGTACTTAATTTTTTACATGACTGTATATCAGAATAAATTGTGTTTATTATACATCCACAATTTCTATTTTTAAAACAGTATCTTAAATATCAAATTTGTATTATAATGGAATGTGAACAAGACACTATATAGCCCCTGACCCGGCACAAACTCACACTGAGGCACGTGTAAAAACACACAAAGACTTTATTTTCTTCAGCTGGTGGGCACATCTTCCCTATAATCCCTCCAGCCACAACACAGTCCCAAAAGCGCTCACAGCAACAAAACATAACCCTTCTTCTGCCACCACCACTCCTCCCTGGCATCCTCATCCTCTTCCTCCCGATTCTGGCCCTGAGTGGTGGTTGCTGGTCCTTTTTATAGCCCACCCAGAATTGCTCCAGCTGCTTGATCACCTGTTCCTGATTGCACTTCCGGGTGGGGCTGTAGAGTTGTCCAGGCTGGCTCCGGGATCCATGCAGCACCCCTTGGCAGCTACCCCAGGTCCCAACAGGGCTATGGAGAACTCCATCCCCTCATGGAGCCCTGCAGGAAATTGCAGCACCATCGTCTGCCATGGAGGCTGCCACCAAGCGTCCCGGGGGAGGTCCTGAGGAGCCCATGGATGCTCCCCCGGAACATATGTAGAAGGGGCGTCCCGGCCGGGCATGGGACGCGGCCGCCCGCCACAGGAAGCATTTTGAATTACAGTGTAAAATGGGGCCACATCAATCACAACAACTTTAGGTGCAAGGCAGGAAGCAACCAAGGGTGGCACTCGGGTCCATCACAAGGGACGCTTGTGCACACATCCATACTCACTAGTACCCAAAACCAGTTAGCGTAATGTGCACGCGGTTGAGATATGGGCCTTAGGGAACACTGTGCACAGAAATCAGTTCCAACTCCTTCAAAGAGTGCAGATCTCCCTCTGCTTATACTGCTGTATTTTTAAAAAATAATTGAATTAAAGTCTGATCACTAATAGTGAACATTCAATTCATGTATTCAAAAAAAGAAAAAAAATGTTGTTATGTAAAATGCGATTTATTTGAAAACATGTATGTTGTAATCTTTTTAAGTAATCCATTTGGCTTGTTCACACTAGATCTCACATTTTTCAAAATGATCCACTGTTTATAAACTGGAAATATATAATATGAAACACAATTAGTTAATATTAGAATACATATTTGGAAATTGTGGAATTTAAGCTACTTTGTATTAATTTTCATTTGAGAAAAAAAAAAGACCAGTAGTTAAAAGGGCACACACATCGTCTCATGTGTTCCTTGAATGATTTAAATTCTAAATTCGTGTGGTCGAATAAAACAGAGGAAAGAAAAACAGCTAAACGTTTGCCCACGACAGGAAATCTTTGCCAGTGTATCGATTTTGTGTGTGGTTGTGCATTCTGCTTAATAATATATTATCTTTAAAAGGAGCAATCTGAAGGGTGCTGGGTGAAGAACAGATTAATCTTTCCTTGTGGAGTTCATATTTTAAAGTAAATTGATTTTACATTTTCACCATGGGAGGTACCGATGCAGTAAATATACTGACCCCTGAACAGATTGCTGCAGTCCTTCTTGTCTTTTTGAGAATGTGACCTTCTCTCAGGCCCTGGTAGGCTGTTGGAATTGAAGTTACACCCAGCAAGCCTCACTTACAATATGGTGACATGGGAAACAAAGTCTTTGATATTACAGCTGACAATCCCCCGTGAAGAAACTGACCAGGTGTGGACAAAGTGTAAGATGCAAGTGTCTGAGTAAAGCGATCTGGAGCCTTTTGGCATGAGGTGATGCTGCATAGCTACATGGCATCCTCCCGTGCCTCTGGTGTCAGGTGTCTTTATTACTGTAAGCAGCTTCATTCCTTGAAGGTGAGGAAAATTTGATGAAAGTTATCCATCACATTTCAATTATAATCATCCGTTTTCTGTCACCGCACCTCCAGAGCTTCATGTCATAATGTCAGCAGAGAAACATTTGTATGTAGCAGTGATCCATATGCAGAGTCCCAGTATCTGAGGGAATTTCTATTATCTTACAAGAATCAAAAAAGCTCCTACTTCTTTAAATGTAATTATTTTACCAGTCTGCCTCTCTGTCTGTTCTTTTAAGTATAAGGTGAAGGTGCTAAAGGCTGTAATCATTAATAAATAAATATATTAACACCTTCATTTCCTTATGTGGGCATGTAGCAGAGGCAGCTGTTGTCAGGATCTGAGAGCTATGAGATGCAAATTCTCCGATGATGCCTGAGCCCCACCAAAGGTAAAAAAAAAAAAAGATCACCATTCTAATGCTTCTGAGAAATTCTGATGAGTTCTGAGATAAATATGCAAAAAACCCTAGAAAGGAAAAAAGAGGCAATCAAGGGGAGCCTGCGCTCTGGCTGGGACTATAAATCTTTGTCTGTTTCAATCGCAGCACCGGCCGAAACGGTGTAAAATTCGAGTAGGGATGTCATCAATTTCTGTTAGCTTCTCTGTCCCTTTTTGTGTTACTGGCAGCTGTGATGGATTGATTTTGTCACTTGTGCTCAGTTCACAGTATGTTAACATGGAAGGGCACAGTCAGGTTATGGAGAAAGGGTTATTAGAGTCCCAGATCTGACCGGACTCTCTCTTTTTTCTTTTTCTCAGAAGTGATACGATGTAGTATTTTGAATGACAGCAAGAGTCACTGAATTGAACAACAGTAAAAGGCCAGCATACAATATCTATCTATCTATCTATCTATCTATCTATCTATCTATCTATCTATCTATCTATCTATCTATCTATCTATCTATCTATCTATCTATCTATCTATTATATAGTACCTTTCATATCTATCTATCTATCTATCCTTCTTAGAGTCATTAACTGAAAGCAATGTATCTGCAAACTAATACATTTCCAATAAATCATTCAACCAGTACTTAAAATACAAAATTCCCATTCATAAAAGGTGTCTATCTATCTATCTATCTATCTATCTATCTATCTATCTATCTATCTATCTATCTATCTATCTATCTATCTATCTATCTATCTATCTATCTATCTATCTATCTATCTATCTAACTGTTATGTGCAAATATGTCTAATTGGATTAAGCTGATGCCACTCTCACATACAGCCTCTAAATTAGGATGTGAAAAAAATCTAGAGTTTGATGACCAGATGGAAATGTAGACAGAATTTGGGACAGAAAATATGATACAGACAGACAGACAGACAGTCATCAACTGAAAGCAATGTGTCTGCAAAATAACACATTTCCAATAAATCATTCAATCAGTACTTAAAATACAAGATTCATAAAAGGTGTCCAGTTATCTATCTATCTATCTATCTATCTATCTATCTATCTATCTATCTATCTATCTGTGTGCTGTGGAGGGGGGCAAACTGATGATCAATTGGGAATGACAAGTATTGGTGGGCATCAACAATATGTTCTAATTAATGTGCGGAGTAGGAAAAGGGGGAGTAGTGGTGGTAGTCTGGTGTATGCCTTTTTATTTTATCCTGAATATTGGGCTTGTCTGTCTTTTGACTGTATATATTGTTAATATTTTTTTATCTTCATAATAAAGATCATTTTAAAATGAAATTATCTATCTATCTATCTATCTATCTATCTATCTATCTATCTATCTATCTATCTATCTATCTATCCTTCCTTGTTAGAGTCATCAACTGAAAGAAATGTATCTGCAAACTTACACATTTCCAATAAATCATTCAACCAGTGCTTAAAATACAAAATTCATAAAAGGTGTCCAGTTATCTATCTATCTATCTATCTATCTATCTATCTATCTATCTATCTATCTATCCATTTTCGGGGGGTTGTTGCAGTTTTTATTCCAGCAAAAAGCATTGTCTTTAGTATTTTGCTACTAATGGTGTACTCATATTCACTAGGTTTCTATCCTCTAGGGATTTTAATTTCCAGCCTTAATACTAAAATGACAAAATTTTTGTTTGTATGCATTTAAAAATAAGCAAGCAATTCATCCAAGGCTTGTTGGAATGGAGACAGATAAAGCTCCAGCCGTCTGTGACCACCTAGGATTAGATTAAACAGACATTGGAAAGTCACAAATACTTTATAGGATACATCCACATTATTATGTATTAAACATTATTTGATTAAATGATTTAATTTTATGCAAATGTAAACCACATAACACATGATGCAAATGAACCATCATTTTGAACTAGAAATTAGCCAGTCTTTATGCTCATTGGGTGCCCATAATTAATTTGAGTAAACCATCAATATATGATGCCCACAGCAGGTGTCTGGTTTCACTGCACAACTTTCACTAAACCACCTTAACAGAAAATGCACCGTATAACAAATGACTTTGAAGTACTGTACATAGTCCCCAAGATCTGAATGAAGTTTAAGCAAGTAAGGTTGAAAGAAATTACACATAGGGTGTGGGTGGCCTGACAAAATGTGAATTGTTATCATCTGTTGTGTATGTCTTAGGAGTACTCAAAGGGGCACTGCTTCAGGAAATAACTTAATGGAGCAGAAAAAGGAGCAAAACCTCCATGTGGATGTGTTACCACTGTGTATGTGTTTTTTTATATAGCACTTAAAATTACACTTTTCAAACCCGGGAATCTAACTCAAGGATAGGCCTGAGGGGCAGAGAGACTCAGAAATCAAGGGAAAGACATGGACTTGCAACACCAATACAACAGGAGTCCCCCGGAAGAGAGGCAAAATCTGTAAACCTGTCACAGCATGGTATACCTCTTCACAGGTGTGCAGGAAACAGGGAAAGGTATCTTGTCAAAACTTTGCCTGTCTTTGAGTGTGATCTTATGACAGGTTATAACTGCATAGAATGCTAAATATAACTATGCCCTCTGCATTCTGCATTAAGTGAATGGATCTGGAAGATCAGCTTTCAAAAAATAAATGAAAAGGTACAGGCATAAAATATTTTTGTGCTACACTATGCAGGAAAAAAAAAATTATTAAAAGCGTAATTAGATTTTTATAAGGGCAGATTTAAGTCTCTTGAACCAGGAAGAAATTGCTGCATTTGGAACAACATGTTAAGCTGATTAAAAAAAAACACACACACACAAATTGACAATATGCGACTAAGGATTGATATTAACAAATAAGACGTTAAACCTCAAAGTACTAGTCTGGAAAGTTGCAGGTATTTTTGACTGGTGCTATTTATAATTAGTAGATATTATTTATTACAATTTCATTTTTAACTCTCATGATTGCAAGATGCGTATTACGTAAGATAATACATCCATTCATTATCCAACCTGCTATATCCAAACTACAGGGTCACGGGGGTTTGCTGGAGCCAATCCCAGCTAACACAGAGCGCAAGACAGGAAACAAACCCTGAACAGGGTGCCAGTCCAATGCAGAAGATAATACATACTATATTAATTTATAATGGACAACTTCCTCAATTATGTTGTATTGTGCTAACAGGAACATGGTGAAAGGGGTTGAAACCTCCAAAATAAACCCCAAAAACAAACTAGTAGTTCACCTTTAGAGGAGCTTTACTCCATGTCATCCAAGCCCAACTACTACCTTCAGACTGCGTCGTACACAGGCCCAAAAATGGGTAACTGGCTACAAAAGTTCATCTCTCTTTCACAGTTCCTTAGACTCTGCCACCCCTGCAGCAATGAGTTTGACTTCTGTAATGAAACACTCAGAATTGGGAGTCTCTTCGTCAATAGAGGATATCCTTCTCATGTTGGAGTCAGACCTCATAACGCCATTGAGGTACATCAATAATGAAAACCGCATCCTGCTGGTCCTCCCATTCCACCTTAACACTCTCTCCAAAAGGTCATCAAACAAAATGTCCTAATTTTGCAGAATGATCTCTCTACAACAGCCTTTTTTTTCCTAACCCTCACGTGATCTTCTTCCAACAACCACCTACCCTTTGTAAACTTCTAGTCCGTAGCTCACTTCATACAGAATAGCCATATTCCTCACCGGGCAATTTGAACTGTAAAAGAAACTGCTGTGCCTCTTGCAAATATGTCACCAATAATACCTTTTTATCTTGATTCTTCTGGTAAATTGAATAAAAAGCAATGGATGTGTTGCCTGTCTAAAAAAATTGTATCTGATGCATTTCTTATAGGAAGAGTCCAGCCAACTAAATAGGTGAAACATGGAGATGGCTAGCAGACTGTTTCAGGGAGAAGATGCAAGCCGCTAAAACCAAAGACCTTACAAAGCCTGTTGTGGTACACCTCACATCCCTTGATCACCACCACAGTGATCACTCTATTTGTGTTCTTTCAGAGGGCTTCAAAGACACCTCTCAAAATAAAAAAGAAGAAACTAAATCTCATTCTCAGCCTAGGAACACATATTTCTCCAGGTCTTAATGACCAACTGACTTTTTAATTCCTCCTTTCATCTTCTCTAATGGCAGCACTTTCTCACATACTCGTATCTTTTCTGTGTTCATCTTCCCTGAGTTGTGTCCTCCTTCCCCTCCAGTATAGGTTTCCTGCTCTTTCCTTTTCATTTGCACACCTGATGAAGTCTTTATAGCTGAATGTTGTGTCTTTAACCCCCTTTCCTTTTCAGCATGGAAAAAAAATATTTTCCTTTGTTGACACAGAACTACATAAACATAATTCTTAATGAAAAGGCTGGAGGAGAGAACGTGCACAGGGCACTATCTCCCCCGGAGCGCTAGATGGCAACCCTCCCTGCGTTGCAGTGGTGCCTCAGATTCCTGCAGGGCTTCTTGGGAGTGGGAGTTTTGCAAAGCTGTGTTTTGTTTCCGTGGGTGCCCCGAGGGGGTGCTGCAGGGACTGCAGAGCCCCACTTTGACAGGCTTCCTCCTCACCCAGAAGTGCGTCTGGACCACATTAACAGGCCACCAGATGTACTCCTAAAAGAAGCCTGCTGCCACTGGTCCAGGAGCCAGAGTTGGGAAAAAGATGGATAGACGTTCTAGAGGAGGAGTGGAGGTGGAAAGAGAGAGACTGAGAGAAGAGAAGAAAAAGTGATGCATGCTTTATTGATATTATTGTGCTTGTGTACTGTGCACTACAGAATGGAAATGATTGGTAAGAGTTTCCCACAGCCAAATAAAAGTCTATAATGTGCTGGGACTTCTGTGTTGGGTTTGGAGAGCAGGTGAACCCCCTGCAGGGCACAAGATATAAACTGCTCAAAAAAATTAAAGGAACACTTTGAAAACACATCAGATCTCAATGGGAAAAAGAAATCCTCCTGGATATCTATACTGGGTAATGTGTTAGGAACGAAAGGATGCCACTTCGTTTGATGGAAATGAAAATGATCAACCTACAGAGCCCTGAATTCAAAGACGCCCCAAAAATCAGAGTGAAAAAATTATGTGGCAGGCTAGTCCATTTTGCCAAAATTTAATTGCAGCAACTCAAAATTGTACGCAGCACTTTGTATGGCCCCTGTGTTCTTGTATACATGCCTGACAACATCGGTGCATGCTTCTAATGAGATGACAGATGGTGTTGTGGGGGATCTCCTCCCAGATCTGGACCAGGGCATCACTGAGCTCCTGGACAGTCTGAGGTGCAACCTGGTGGCATTGGATGGACCAAAACATAATGTCCCAGAGGTGTTCTATTGGATTTAGGTCAGGAAAGTGTGGTGGCCAGTCAATGGTATCCATTCCTTCATCCTCCAGGAACTGCCTGCATACTCTCACCACATGAGGCCAGGAATTGTCGTGCACCAGGAGCCACTGTACCAGCATAGGGTCTGACAATGGGTCCAAAGATTTCATCCTGATACCTAATGGCAGCCAAGGTGCCTTTGTCAAGCCTGTAGCGGTCTGTGTGACCCTCCATGGATATGCCTCCCCAGACAATCATTAACCCACCACCAAACTGCTCATGCTGAATGATGTTACAGGCAGCATAATGTTCTCCATGGCTTCTCCAGACCCTTTCACTTCTGTCACGTGCTCAGGGTGAACCTGCTCTCATCTGTAAAAGCACAGGGCACCAGTGGTGCATCTGCCAATTCTGGTATTCTATGGCGAATGCCAATCGAGCTGCATGCTGCTGGGCAGTGAGCTCAGGGCCCATTAGAGGACATGGGGCCCTTGGGTCACCCTCATGAAGTCTTTCTGGTTGTTTGGTCAGAGACATTCACACCAGTGGCCTGCTGGAGGTCATTTTGTAGGGCTCTGGCAGTGCTCATCCTGTTCCTCCTTGCCCAAAGGAGCAGATACTGGTCCTGCTGATGGGTTATGGACCTTCTATGGCCCTCTCCAGCTCTCCTAGAGTAACTGCTTGTCTCCTAGAATCTCCTCCATGCCCTTGAGACTGTGCAGGAGACACAGCAAACCTTCTGGCAATGACACGTATTGATGTGCCATACTGGAGAAGTTGGACTACCTGTGCAACCTCTGTAGGGTCCAGGTATCGCCTCATGCTACCAGTAGTGACACTGACTGTAGCCAAATGCAAAACTAGTGAAGAAACAGTCAGAAAAGATGAGGAGGGGAAAATGTCAGTGGCCTCCACCTGTTAAACCATTCCTGTTTTGGGGTCATCTCATTGTTGCCCCTCTAGTGCATCTGTTGTTAATTTCATTAACACCACAGCAGCTGAAACTGATTAACAACCCCCTCTGCTACTTAACTGACCAGATTAATATCCCATAAATTTCATTGACTT
Organism: Polypterus senegalus; assembly: GCF_016835505.1. Taxonomy (NCBI): domain Eukaryota; kingdom Metazoa; phylum Chordata; class Cladistia; order Polypteriformes; family Polypteridae; genus Polypterus; species Polypterus senegalus. The sequence continues at coordinate 94,157,649 of NC_053171.1, forward strand.
TATGCTATACTCTCATTAAAAAGTGTTCCTTTAATTCTTTTGAGCAGTATATTTGTCTATATCTATATTTATATATTGTAAAAGAACACAACAGTCAACAACAACAACATGTATTTATATAACACATTTTCATACAAAAAGTAGCTCAAAGTGCTTTACATACTGAAGAAAAGAAAAATAAAAGACAAAATAAGAAATTAAAATAAGACAACATTAGTTAACATAGAAAAGGAGTAAGGTCCGATGGCCAGGGTGGACAGAAAAACAGAAAAAAACTCCAGACGGCTGGAGAAAAAAATAAAATCTGCAGGGGTTCCAGGCCACAGGACCGCCCAGTCCCCTCTGGGCATTCTACCTAACATAAATGAAATAGTCCTCTTTGTAGGTAAAGGAAAGGTTTGGGGTTCGACCCTGTATATTATTAACCATGTCTCAAAAAAATAAACAGCAGTCTCAAATGAGACGGGACTGACTGGGGAAAGGCAAGTGGCTGGCTTTATAGGCGAAAGTGAGGTCAGTAGGATGGTATGGTCTGGATACAGAAGTGGAACCTGGTTGGGGTTTAGGTGGTCTTTCAACAACAACAACATTTATTTATATAGCATATTTTCATACAAATAGTGTAGCTCAAAGTGCTTTACATAATGAAGAAAGAGAAAAAAAGACAAAGTAAGAATTAAAATAAGAGAACACTAATGAACAGAATAAGAGTATCGGTCCAATGGCCAGGGAGGACAGAAAAAACAAAAAAAACTCCAGATGGCTGGAGAAAAAATAAAATCTGCAGGGGTCCCAGGCCACGGGACCGCCCAGTCCCCTCTGGGCATTCTACCTAACATACATGAAACAGTCCTCATTGTATTCAGGGTTCTCATGCAAGGACTTGATGATGACGGTCACATAGACTTCTGGCCTTTAATCCATCAATGTAGGACATCACGGTGCTTTGATCAGGTGGTGGCGCAGATCGCCATCACAGAAAACCAGAAAAAGAACAGAAGAGAGAGTAGGGGTTAGTACGGATTTTGGAGCCACCATGAATCGTTATGATAATTAATTGAATATACAGAGCATCAGGATTAAAGTGAAATTAAGTTATGAGAAAGCCATGTTAAAGTATTGTGTTTTTAGCAGTGTTTTAAAGTGCTCCACCGTATTAGCCTGGTGAATTCCTATTGGCAGGCTATTTCAGATTTTAGGTGCATAGCAGCAGAAGGCCGTCCGCCTCACCACTTCTTTTAAGTTTAGCTCTTGGAATTCTAAGCAGACACTCACTTGAAGATCTAAGGTTCCAATTTGGAGTGTAAGGTGTAAGACCTTCTGAAATATAAGTTGGAGCAGATTATTTAAGGCTTTGTAAACTATAAGCAGTATTTTAAAGTCAATTCTGAATGACATGTACAGAACAGGGAGAAAAGACATTACTACAATTTGTTAACCCCTGACATGGCGTTTTACCCTTAATTAAGCCCATTGACTGCCTCCCATACACATGTGTATGACAATATATATGTATAAATACTGGGGGCTCCGCCCCCTGCTCACTTTGCTCGCCCACCCCTGGGTTTGGTTAACTGGATATACATTTTAAAGAGATTGTTATTTTCATGGGAATTGTTACATACTCTTTCGATTCTATGTTGCATTGCTTCTCCATGATCATAAATATACACCTGACTGAACTGTGGTTTGTTCGAAATTAAAATTGTCATAGGTTTAATTGTTGCGGGACCACAGATACTCATAGTGTATGGTCCATTATTGTGTAAATTTGCGTTCTGAGCATTGAATGATGCAATCGCGAAAAGTTTATTGTAGACTCAGATATTTTGCCTGTAGTGTTTGTGGATTTCACTTTCACCAAACAACAAATATTTTAATTCTCACGGATACGCCTCTTCATTGGGAGACAACACTACTTTTCCCTGATGGCAACACGAATTAGACGATCTACAAGTCTCCAACTTAAAGTTTAAAGCCTTACAATATCTACATACTTCTGACATATCACCTACAATATGTCCATATATTCAATCTTTCTTTTGCTGTTCTGTTATTTCACCGAGTAATAATTTCTGTTTGTTTGTGCTAATGCAATCTTTACTCTCTTTTTTGATACTTTCAAATTTTACTACTGTCATATGCTTTAACTTGCTCTACATGTGTATCGTGCCAACGTTTTTTGAATGTCTTTATAAAGTCTTTTATTTCTGACCCCGATTGGATCTACGAGGTTTTCAATTCCACTTGGTCTGGGCTGATTATTACTTTTCTTATTTTCTGAATTAGCACATAGATTGTTAACATATAACATTTTCATGTGCTGGGAGCACATTAAGTGTGTCTGCCAAAAGCATTACAACAACTGAGAGGTTAGATGTCTGTGATGTTGTTTTAAATTGGTTGTAAGTAGGGCACGACGTACAAAAGTCACCGTCTCACGGGTCTTGCTTCTAAAGGTTGTAAATTCTAGTCTTGCTGGACATCAAAGTGTCATTCTGTGAAGATCACGTCTTAACCCAAGATTTTTTTTATATATATCTAAATATTCATATGTATAGAATATAGTTTCATACAACACGAGATTGTAAATGTGGCCATAACTACTGCCTATAGTAACAGCATCCATTTCTGCTCCTTGGTCAGAGGAAATCCTGTCTGAAAACCAATGACATGTCGTTCACTCCTTCAAGACTTCGCCTCCTTCCACATTAGCTTTTAGGAACTCATCAGCAATTAGATCACAGTGACCATGAGAGATGGGATTCCATATACTGTATGCACTGGAGAAAGAAGACAGCTATCTTCACAACCCCAACCTTTTGCACTTTAAATTTTCCTACATTGAAAAAGGTTTTTCTAGCCAAAACCCCTACTTTTTATGTCTTTGATTCTGCATTTTGTTGACGTTGTTTGACTTTGCTTTGTCAGCCAACAAACTACTGTATAATAATAGAACAATTTTGACGAGAACAGTCCATTCAGTCCAAGAAGCTCGCCAATTTTGTTTGCTAAATTTCTCCAGAATAACATCATAAGATTTGAAGATCGCTAAATTCCTTCTTTTCAGTCCCTAAATTCCCATTTTTCACTGTACAACTTGCTAATGTCATTCATGTGCCTATGGTACTTTGCATGAAGACGTCCATCAATCCATTATCCAACCCGCTGCATCCTCACTACAGGGTTACGGGCGGTCTGCTGGAGCCAATCCCAGCCAACACAGGGTGCAAGGCAGGAAACAAACCCCAGGCAGGGCGCCAGCCCACCGCAGGCATGAAGGCATGTAATTCACTAAATATTATCAGTTTTCTGTTTTCCTCAATCTTGTTCATATCAAAGTTATTTAAAATAATAATTATTGCAACTGTAAATGTTTCTATTTAATAACATGGAAGAGGCATTGAAGTAAATAGTGCAGAGATACTGCTAACAAGAGGAATGGGTTTAGTTGAAAAGAACTCAGTGCTTTTTGTAAAAACCTATAGTTTAAGTTACTTGGTTTTATGGTAAAAACTGGAAAATTTGATCATTGCTGTTGCAAAAGGATATGATTACTTTGGATGAAGACACAATACATTACAAATAATAGTTTAAGTATAATAAGATGGCAACACTGAATGTCAAAATAATCCTGATTAAATCAGCAAAAGATAAAATTTCAATAACATTTGGAGGCTAGTATATCCAGTATATACAGTATACGGCTTAAATTCGGAGTTGCATAGCCTAACCCTAATCCACTGCATCCACTGAACAGGATCATCTACAGACAGAGGAGCAGCTTCAGCAAGAGACTGCTGTCACCGCCTGCTACACTCACAGACTGAGGAGATCGTTCCTCCCTCACACTATGCGACATTTCAATTCCACCCATGGGGATAAACGTTAACATTATATAAAGTTATTGTCTGTTATACCTTCATTGTTATCACTCTTTATTTAATATTGTTTTTTATCAGTATGCTGCTGCTGGAGTAAGTGAATTTCCACTTGGGATTAATAAAGTATCTATCTATCTATCTATCTATCTATCTATCTATCTATCTATCTATCTATCTATCTATCTATCTATCTATCTATCTGCCAGACGTTCATCATCATTTCTTCATTCTCAGTCGACTAAAGAAGATGGACACTGGGCTGTTCTGTCAGATATCTGTAACCAGAACTAGATTTACCATTTTTGCTGCCGTAGGCAAAGTTGTAAATGGTTTGCAGCCATCCCATTTACCAGGGTTGTACATATAAACCTGGAGATACAAGAGTGGAGCCAGGACTGGAGAGAGTAAAATATGAAGGATTTGGATACAAAAGAGTAGTTTTACAATTTTGAGAATGTCAAGGGGGTGTTTGATTTCATATAGTAACAATTTCTTATAGTTACAAAACTGACTCAGAAAAAGTTGGTGACATTTCAAATAACGTTTAGGAATTGTGCTGTATTATAAAGATTTATTTATTTATTTTGCATCTAATGTTTCCCTAAGTAGAAAAGGATAAGGAAAAAATAATCACATTTTTACTTAAACCATAACTATACTCTGTAGATCTGTGTTTAAACCACCAGCAGGAAGTTTACAATGACGGTGACAATCCATTAAAAATTCTTACCAAGGTACATCCATAATCATAAATGTTTCATTACAGTTGCTGAAATAAATTAACAAGCTTAATATATACAAATTCTATGAAACTGAAGAATAATGCTTATCGTTAAACCTTATTTACTGTATCCTTGCTAATGTATGCAAATGATTCAGTATTACTATCCAATCAAAGCACAACTTCTTGGAGTTTTTCCAGTGAAAGAAGGTCTATCAAGAATTTTTTAGCTTGGCAAGAGCAAAGGTCATATACGGTGGTGAATAACGGAGAATAATATTTGTCAAGTTTTAAAACAATGCTTAATGTAAGTCAAAATAGGAGATGATTGTAATTTGAATTAAATCACCCTTTAGCTATGCATTCAAGAGCTGTAGTTATGCTGCCATTTTGATTGTTTAATTTGAATTTGCCACATCCATGGGTCCTATGCTGCCTCAGTTTAAGGATTATTATTATTATTGTCTACTGTATGTTGTAGAGTAGGGTGGCACGGTGGCGCAGTGGTAGCGCTGCTGCCTCGCAGTTAGGAGACCCGGGTTCGCTTCCCGGGTCCTCCCTGCGTGGAGTTTGCATGTTCTCCCCGTGTCTGCGTGGGTTTCCTCCCACAATCCAAAGACATGCAGGTTAGGTGGATTGGCGATTGTAAATTGGCCCTAGTGTGTGCTTGGTGTGTTTGTGTGTGTCCTGCGGTGGGTTGGCACCCTGCCCAGGATTGGTTCCTGCCTTGTGCCCTGTGTTGACTGGGATTGGCTCCAGCAGACCCCCGTGACCCTGTATTCAGATTCGGCGGGTTGGAAAATGGGGGATGGATGTTGTAGAGTATGATTTTGAGAAACAGACAGTTGTATTCAGTTTGAGTGTTTTCGTAAGTCAGAGGCTTTATTTAAAAAAATGGCAACCTCCCAAATTTTGCTGCCCTAGGCGGCTGCCACCTTTACCTAAATGGTAGAGCCAGCCCTATTTGTAACACATTGCATATAACATATCCGACATCTTTAATATTACAGCCTGAGAAAGATGATAAACTTACATGTGAGAGAATAAAAAGATCACAAGCTGAACACCAAATAAACCTAAAGGAAGCTAAGGACCAGCTGGCATTAACAGAAGGTACCTGCAGTATACATTTATAGTAAAATTGTCAAATATTTACAATACAAACTGAAATAATTTAATTACATACGTATATTCTTCCTAACATGGCTACCATATACATTCATGTAATGCTCAGATTGTTATTGAGTGCACATGATGCTTAGTGCAGAGATATGATTGTCTATTTTGAATAGTGAGGACAGGTCAGGATGGAATTAACAGGAACAGAAGTGTGAAAGATTCCAGCGCCTTTTAAAGGATCACAACTTTACCTCCTCAATTTGAATTGGCTTCTCTGGTACTGGGGATTTGACTAAACCTTTTGTATGGATGTTTAAAAGTAAGAAGGATCAAAGATGGTTACTGGTTGATGACTGAAAACCTTTCTATCCTTATGACCACTCCTCCTTCTGCAATCAAACAAACTAGCGTGACCAAGGAAGCAAAAGCAAAAACAATTAAGAAACGGGGCCAGGCTGGTCAGAGAAAGTAGACCAGTCTCACAACCTGCACGAGAACCTGGGAGCTGTTCATTCAGGCCCAGCTACTTCTTGCCCAGTCACTCTCACCTTTCTGGAAATAAAATGCCTTATTTTGTTTGTGTAATGGAACTGTACTTGTTTACAGTAATATAAATATCCATATTGTTCATTTTATATTATCTTATTTTTATCTTTTTTAGCTACCCACATCTTACAATTTTCCTTTTGATTTCTATAATTTATTCTCTTTAATACTGACATTAATGATACTCCTAATTTATGGCACATTAAAACAGAGAAAGGTACATTTATAAACGTGCAAAGCATGTTTTCAATTTTTATAGAGATGTTAACTGTGCTATCCCAGACATGCTGAGCTGCAGAGTTTGAATGGTGCTTATGTCTAAAACCCTTATTTTTTATTATCAAAAAGAGAAAAACTCAAATTCCCAGGTGATCTTGCTAGAGGGAATGGTACAACATTCAATTTTTGAAGCTTCCAACATAAGGGTGGCTTTGTGGCACAGCAAGTAGAATGGCTGCCTAAAGTCTTCACATAGTATGTTTCCTAGTTCTACGCTACACTGGATTCTGAAAGTATTCAGGCCCTTTCACTTTCTGCATACTTTATTGTGCGGTTACTTATGCCTAATAATTCACACATCAAGTCATCCAGTCATAGGCTGACAAAATGTAAAATACAAGGTGAGGTCAAGGTCATATTATTGTCACATGTACAGTATACAGTGTCTGACCCTTTACAGTTTAAGCAAAAGAAGATTAAGAGGTGACATGATTGAAGTGTTTAAAATTATTAAAAAGGGAATTAGTCCAGTGGATCGAGACTGTTATTTTAAAATGAGTTCATCAAGAGCACGGGGACACAGTTGGAAACTTGTTAAGAGTAAATTTCGCACAAACATTAGGAAGTTTTTCTTTACACAAAGAACGATAGACACTTGGAATAAGTGACCAAGTAGTGTGGTGGACAGTAAGACGTTAGGGACTTTCAAAACTCGACTTGATGTTTTCTTGGAAGAAATACATTCACCTAAAGGATTATTAGGAACACCATACTAATACGGTGTTTGACCCCCTTTCGCCTTCAGAACTGCCTTAATTCTACTTGGCATTGATTCAACAAGGTGCTGAAAGTATTCTTTAGAAATGTTGACCCATATTGATAGGATAGCATCTTGCAGTTGATGGAGATTTGTGGGATGCACATCCAGGGCACGAAGCTCCCGTTCCACCACATCCCAAAGATGCTCTATTGGGTTGAGATCTGGTGACTGTGGGGGCCATTTTAGTACAGTGAACTCATTGTCATGTTCAAGAAACCAATTTGAAATGATTCGAGCTTTGTGACATGGTGCATTATCCTGCTGGAAGTAGCTGGGTACATGGTGGTCATGAAGGGATGGACATGGTCAGAAACAATGCTCAGGTAGCCCATGGCATTTAAACGATGCCCAATTGGCACTAAGGGGCCTAAAGTGTGCCAAGAAAACATCCTCCACACCATTACACCACCAGCCTGCACAGTGGTAACAAGGCACGATGGATCCATGTTCTCATTCTGTTTACGCCAAATTCTGACTCTACCATTTGAATGTCTCAACAGAAATCGAGACTCATCAGACCAGGCAACATTTTTCCAGTTTTCAACTGTCCAATTTTGGTGAGCTCATGCAAATTGTAGCCTCTTTTTCCTATTTGTAGTGGAGATGAGTGGTACCCGGTGGGGTCTTCTGCTGTTGTAGCCCATCCGCCTCAAGGTTGTGCGTGTTGTGGCTTCACAAATGCTTTGCTGCATACCTCGGTTGTAACTAGTGGTTATTTCAGTCAAAGTTGCTCTTCTATCAGCTTGAATCAGTCGGCCCATTCTCCTCTGACCTCTAGCATCAACAAGGCATTGTCGCCCACAGGACTGCCGCATACTGGATGTTTTTCCCTTTTCACATCATTCTTTGTAAACCCTAGAAAATGGTTGTGCGTGAAAATCCCAGTAACTGAGCAGATTGTGAAATACTCAGACCGGCCCGTCTGGCACCAACAACCATGCCACGCTCAAAATTGCTTAAATCACCTTTCTTTGCCATTCTGACATTCAGTTTGGAGTTCAGGAGATTGTCTTGACCAGGACCACACCCCTAAATGCATTGAAGCAACTGCCATGTGATTGGTTGATTAGATAATTGCATTAATGAGAATCTGAACAGGTGTTCCTAATAATCCTTTAGGTGAGTGTAAGTGGATAGGACTTGCGAGCTTTGTTGGGCTGAATGGCCTGTTCTCATCTAGAGTGTTCTAATGTTCTAATGTGTCACACATGTGCACATGGGAGGCAGCTAGAGGGCTTAAATAAGAGTAGTACCATGCCAGACCAGGGGGTGGCGAGCTGCACTAACTCTCTCTCTCCATCTCTCCAGGTGCCAACACCATTGATGATTTTACTTCTGGTACTGGCGCCATTAATGATGTCACTTCCAGCACCAGCGCTATTGATGATGTCACTTCTGGTACGGGAATGGCTTGGGGGGTTATGCCCTGGACAACATCACTTCTGGTCTCGACAACATCACTTATGGTTCCGGTCCAGATGACCTCACTTTTGGTCACGGTCTTTAAACCCGCCATTTTAAAAAAAGTCAAATCAGTTCTGTTTTGGACATTGTACCATGCACAATTCTTGAAAGAAATACCCATTTTGCAGCCTGGAATATATTACGGCAGCTGCCCCAAACCTTTGATGTTTCCTGTGTCTCATTGTGACAACAGCAAAATTCTTATTTGCTTAATGTTCCTTATAGACATGATATTTAACATAAAACATCAGGCTCAAAAAAAAACGACTTAAATCTAATATTAACAATAATCACAGTAAATAACACTAAAAACATCATTCCATACAAAAGAATCACAGAAGATGTGGCACTTAATTTGCTCAGTTGATTCCAGACAGTTCATCACATATGACAGATGAGTGGGCTTAAAATCTGCAGGTAGGAACTTCTCTTGAATCTCACAGTCCCAGTTTTAGTAGTAGTGGCTGTCTGGAAGAGAAGGAGGGAGAAAAATATCCGTGGAGTGTGACTCGGGTCCTTTATCATTTGTTTTGCCTTTTCCCAGACAGTGCACTTGGCAAATAATGTCCTACAGAGATGACATTCATGTGCCAGTGATGATCTGTGCTTTTTTTCACCACCCTTGGCAATGCCTTGCAGTTCTTAGATGAACTGCTGCCATACCAGCACACCATGCAGCCTGTCAGAATGGACACTACAGTACATTTATAAAAGATGATGAGGTCTGGTGGAGATATTTGGGTCTTTTACAGATATCTGAGAAAACACAGTCACTGATCTTGATGACTCCTGTAGTGTGTTCTGTCCACCTAAGATCACTGGTGATGGTAACCTCCTGGAGTTTAAAACAGTTGACTCTTTCCATAGCCTCATCCCCAATGTAAAAGATTTACCTGCTGCTTCCTGAAATCAATGATCATCTCATTTGTCATGCTGAAGTTCTGAGAAAGGTTAATGTCATGAAACAACTGTGACAGGAACTTAATCTCCTCTCGATATACTCTCTCATCATTGTGATCAAACCTGTGATGGTGGAATTGTCAACAAACATTTTGAAGGTACTGGAGCTATATTTGGCCATGAAGTCATGGGTCAAGGGTTGCATTTTCTGATAAAATATCATTAGGTAAATAACTCTAGAAAATGGAAGTAGTCCACGAGCAGTAAGCTTGCACTTTTGTATTGAAGACAGGACTCTTGACCAATGAATGAGGGGGAGAGTCGGATCTTCAATCCAAAAGCATGACTTGACATGAGTAACGTGAGATTTTTTCATGGATGTTTTTATATCGTTTGCATTGGTCACCATTGGGCCCTATTCTATCAGAATCTTTACTATGTCCGTTCTTCATGAAAACATGATAATAATTTTTCTTGGCCATCGTTACAAAGTATATGGGGTAAGTAACATATAAAAAATATCATCTTTTTGGTGAACTATTCCTTTAAGAATGTTAAAGTCACAAGAGATGCCCCTTCAGCCTCAGCTTTTAAATGCAGGCTAAACATTTACTAATTTAGTCTAGTGTACCCTGGCTAGAGCTGCTGAATTAGCCATGCATACTGCATCTCTGACTGTTAGTCATTTGTACAAAAATACAAGTATCACAATAGTTGTAAACCATTACTAACCCTCTTTTATTCTATTTCTATTCATCGGTATCGGGATGTGCCACTTGGTGCCACTGCTCTACTGCCAGGCTGCTCCCTTGCACATGGAAAAATCATCTTGGATAAAAGAGCATTGTAATCATCAGCTGAAAAGTTTCCCTCCTCAGATTGGACGGGCAGCATAGACTCCATTATGGAAAACCCTGGAGCGGGTAGACAACCAGTTGGCTGTGGTCTCAAGGGCTGTGACTTTGTTTTTGACTTCCTCTTTTATAATTTTTTATCTCCTCCATTCTCAACTGGCCATAGTCAGTCAGTCAGTATCCAACCCGCTCCAGCAGACCCCCGTGACCCTGTGTTAGCATATAGCGGGTTGGATAATAGATGGATGGATGGCCATAGTTAATCAATTAATTAATGGACAGCTATTGCTGGTGTCCATTAACGTTTAATCAGATACTAGCTTTTCCAGTCTATGTGTTTAAACAAATCTGCATTTACTTGTGCACCAAGTCTGTACTGAGAATTGTTCATAGCACACTGTGCCTGCACTCAGTGAAGAGGGCGACACAAAAAATAAGTTGTAGTTGTAGTCACCAGTAACTCCAACAACCAAAACTATAGGTGCGTCCTATAGTTGCCTCCTGTATTCTAAATAAACCTCCAAGCATCTCAGAGACAGGGTCAGTCTGGGGTTCTTTTGCACTATGGGCTAGCAGCACAATTTTGCCACTGTGCTTTCTCTGTCCAAAATTATACTCCAAAAAAAGTAAAAATGAAAGATATTTATATTTTTTTCAGCAAGGCATTACATAGAGACAGTGATATTGGATAGGGTAGCACTGAGCACTTCTTGGGCAACCTGGTGTCTCTAAACGCCAGGAAATTGGCAAATAAGCACCTGAAAGAAAAAAAAAATCATTATTATTTAAATGTATACTGTAGCATCATGGGTGGAGACAATAATCATGTCATATAGGAACTTTGGACTTTATCCGATTTGTTGTAGAGAGAGAGAGCAAGCTGATTTTTAAAGGCAAGCTTCAGAAGAGTGCGGCAGGCGGCAGCTAAGGCTTCTGCAGAGTCCACTTTGCTATGCGGCTTCTGCCACTCTTTGCTGGGTGAGCCGGCATTCCATCCCGGATGCCCATTAGGTGAGAAATCCTGGCAGATAATTTGTTTAGTAAATGAAACAGATGTCTTTTCAAATTTTTTGGAGTACTTTCCCTAGAGATTTTATTCTCTCAGTATGGGGGTCAGGCAGAATACACCTGAGGGGTAGTTGGAGGGAAGAAAAATAACAAGGCACAGTAAGTGCCTGGGGACCACAAACATCATTCACATCTACCATAATCATCAAGGCGATGCTCGGATGCCTCTGTAATTTACATAATACCATCCTGACACTTTTACTCCAGCTATCCATCACCAGCAGGATGAGGCCTTCTAGATTCTGTCTCTTTTTTCCCTCTGATTGTGTCTTGTGTTTATCTGCCCAAGCAAAAAAGATTGATTTCCCATTGTTTCCCTCCCTTATGTTCAGCAGATATGAATTTTCGCAAAATGATGAAGCACCAAGTCAGCTAATAATAAACAGAAAACACATATTCTAAAAGACTATCTTTTTGTCTGTCTTGGTTTAGGTTATGAGGAGAAACAAATGCCAGGTTAAAGAACTCTGCCTTTTTTAGCTTTAGTAGATTAATTAAATATGTGAATCTTTTCTGTCTGCTGTTTAAAATTTAATCATTTTTATGCTGAAAACAATGCAGAGAAAAAGAGGAGCTTATTAAGGAATGTGGAAGCTTGCTACCTTTTGAAGAAAGCAATATTTACAGGATTGGTCGATAAGCGTAAATCGTATGTGATAACCATCTCAAAATGTTTTGCAATTATGCTTGATACATGTTGTGATAAAAAGACATTATAAAAATAAAAAAAAAAACTAGTTGGTCATTGAAGAGAATTTCAGCACTGCTAATGGACATCTTTGGTTTTATAAACCTGTAAATTATTCATTTATCATTAAATTTGAATCAGACGGATTTGGTTCACTTATGTTTCGACCAGTTAGCAGTGCATGCAGGAACGGTTCTGAAAACCACTGAAATTCCTAAGCCACTTAGTGACAGCAGTTTTGTTTTTTTTCTGGATCAGGATTCTTTGACAGAAAGCAATAGAGTTTCATTTTTCAACAGCTGTCTCAAAAGTGGAGAAGGCTGTCCTCCTGGCATTGCAAGCAATCTTTTCTTCCATTTGGGAGACTGGCATCATCCCAACTGACTGGAAAACGGGACTTGTTGTCCCTATCTGGAAAGGGAAGGGTGATCGCCTGGATTGCAGCAAATACAGGGGGATAACACAACTGTCGGTGCCGGGTAAGGTCATTGCTAGGGTCATCCTCAATAGGATCCCTGATTACTTGCTCACCTAACAGCGACCGGAACAGTCTGGTTTTACGCCTAAGAAGTCTACCATCGACCACATCCTGGCACTGAGTGGTCTCATGGAGCACAAATGCAAATATTGGCAGAGTTTCTTTGCAGCCTTTGTCGATTTTCATAAAGTGTTCGAAGTGATCGAGCTACCCTGTGGGACATCCTGAGGGTTCGCGGGATCCCCACGAGGTTTCTGGATACCATTGCTGGCCTGTACACTAGGACTGTGAGTGCTGTGCAGTGTGGAGGCAGGACCTCTGTGTTTTTCCCAGTTGATTCTGGGGTTCGTCAGGGGTGTGTTCTGCTCCTACTCTGTTCAATGCTTGTATGGACTGGGTGTTGGGCAAGGTCGTGGGGTCTAGCGGCTGTGGGGCATCTGTTGGTGAAGAAAGATTCACAGATCTTGACCTTGCTGACGATGCTGTGATCTCTGTGGAGTTAATGGATGCTCTGATCGGGGCTCTTGAGAGACTGAGTGAGGAGTCTGAGTGTCTGGGCTTGCGAGTGTCTTGGATAAAAAACAATGACCTCTTGGGCACGGCCATCAGTAGTGTGTCTGTTTGCGGACAGAGTGTTGACCACATCGATAGGTTTACATATCTCGGCAGTGACATTCATGACTCTGGTGACTCTTCCTATAAAGTCAGTAGAGGGATTGGGAGAGCATGGGGGGTCATGAGGTCACTGGAAAGGGGTGTGTGGCACTCTCGATATATCTTTGCAAAAGGATGAAGGTCCAAATCTTTAGAGTCCTGGTGCTTCCTGTCTTGCTATATAGTTGTGAGACATGGACACTATTCAATGACCTGAAATGAAGACTGGATTCCCTTGGTACTGTGTCCCTCTGGAAATTGCTTGGGTACCATTTGGTTTGACTTTGTGTCGAATAAGCGGTTGCTCATGGAGTCCCGAATGAGGTACATTACCTGTATTGTGAGGGAGTGTCAGTTACAACACTATGGCCATGTGGCGCGTTTCCCAGAGGGTGATCCAGCTCATAAGATCCTCTTTGTTGGTGACCCAAGTGGCTGGACCAGGCCAAGGGGTCGCCCACGTAACTCTTGGCTGCGGCAGATAGAGGGTCATTTCCGGAGGGTGGGACTGGACCGCGTGTCAGCCTGGGGGGTTGCAAACTGGGATCCCAAGTTGGTTCATCGTGTAGTGGGTGTGGCAACGCACTGTTCCAGTGCATGCTCCCCAACTTGACTTGATTTGTTTCAAAAGTAATTTTGCATTTCAAATTTGGTTACAGCTGCTGCCATCTCTTCTAGTGTCCGAGGCTTCAATGTTGTGCCCAGTTGCTCTTTATGTGGAATTTGCTCATTCTGCCATACCTATGTGACTTTTCCTCTGAAACCTGCATTTCTCCTCCCACAAAGCCAAAGGTATGTGTCTGAGGTTATTTGGAAATTTCAAAATGGCTGTGCCTGTGTGTGACGGAGCCCTGAGATGGACTGGTGCTCTGTTCAGGCTAGGTTGCTACCTGTACCCAGTTCCAAAGGGATAAGCTGTGGCACTCAATTTTAACACACTTGAGACGGTTATGTTAAATTTAACTAGGGCTGCACCTTAGAAGACAGAAATTTGAAACGCAGGCTAGTTGCTTTTTGTGTACAGTCTCTCATTGTGTGTTTTAATCCAGGCACCCTGGGTTTCTTTACACATTCCAAATATATACATGTTGGTTTTTTTTTTTGACATATATAAAGTGTCTCTGTGTAATTTTGCCCTGTCCAACTCTGGTACTCACTTTGCCCCAACCCCTTACAAATTCGGTCAAAATTAATCTTTAATCTTTTATCTACAGAATAGTTGACTTTAAAATTGTCCCTTCATGAGTGAGTAAGGTGTGTTCAGTAGTATACAGAATTCAGAGCTAATTTGCCATTTGTGCCCATTAATCTAGACTCAATAATCCATAAAGACAAAAGGAAAACATTTTTAGAAAAGTTTGAAAATGTATTAAAAATCAAAAACTGAAACCCTTCATTTTTATAAGTATTCAGACCTCTTAATCACTACTTAGTTGAAGCCCCTTTGGCAACAATTACAGCTTTGGCTCTTGTGGGGTACGACGTGACAAGCTTCTCACATCTGATTAGTGGATTTTCTGTCATTCTTCTCTGCAGATCTCTGCAGAGTTGTCCCTAAGCCGCTCCTCCACTGTCTTTACTTTGTACTTAGGGCTATTGTCCTGATGGAAACTGAACGTTCGGCCCAGTCTGAAGCCCAAAGCGCTGTGGAGCAGGTCTTCATTACAGATACAGTATCTCTGTACTCTGCTCTGTTCAGCCTTCCCTCAATCCTGTCTATTCTCCTAGTTTCTGTCACTGAAAAACAACCCCACAGCATTGTGTATCCTGTTTGATTTAATTATCCTTAAAATGTATCTAGAACTTGATTGGGGTCCACCTTGGGCAAATTTAATTGATTGGACGTTGTTTAGTAATGCTGCGGTGGGCTGGCTCCCTGCCCGGGATTAGTTTCCTGCCTTGCGCCTTCTGTTGGCTGCTATTGGCTCCAGCAGACCCCCATGACCATGTAGTTAGGATATAGCAGGTTGGATAATGGATGAATGGATGTTTAGTAATGCACACACCTGTTTATAGAAGTCTCACAATTCACACACTGCATGTCAGGACAAAACGCAAGCCATGAAGTCCAAGGAACTCAAACTAATCTTCTGTGATAAAACTGTGATGATAGACCAGGGCAAGGGTATACAATCATTTCTAAAGCTTTGAGTGTTCCCAGGGGACAGTGGCCTAAGTAATTGTGAGATGGAAGATGTCTGGATTCACCAGGAGTCTTCTTAGAGTTGGTAATCCGGACGAGAAGGGTCTTGGTCAAGGAAGTGACTAAAAACCAAAAGGACACTCTAACTTAGAGCCACTCTTAAGTAAAATATGTTTGAGAGCCAACAGAAATTAGGTTCTAATTAACCAGCAACCAACAATAATAATATTGAAAGCAAGACAACAGATGACGAGGTCTCTCAAGAATCACAAATTCAGTTCCTGGAAGCCCACCATTTTTGCTCCAATCAGCTTCTTAAGGAAAAAACAGCCAATGACGGGTCCTCAATCTTAAAAAGTAAGCCAATTAAAATTAAGGCAAAATCAATATTTGATTAGCAGCAGTAATTTACTGGTTACTAAGAAACTGTCCGAAAGGAAAACCTGCAGGCACTGTGCAGAGGCGCAGCTAGGGTTTTCAGTGCCCGGGGACAACTGAAGATTTTGTGCCCCCTCCTATTTGCCAAAATGCAATGGGGAACATTAATTCAGCACCCCCTGGATGCTGTGCCCGGGTACAGATGCCCCCCGCCCCCGCAGCTATGCCACTGCCACTGTGGCCCTCCAGGTTCTGGTTTTGATAACTTTGTTTTAGGGTATTAGAACATGTTCTTTATATGACTGGTTGCTGATTCCTTAAACCAAACACTGACTTAAGTCAGTCAACAGAGGATGACCAGCTAGGCATTTTCTATCAATTTAACCTGCACATACAGACACCACTTTAATTTAAAATAGACCAGTATCAGGTCTGCTGAATGTCTACAATGTGACACTGAACAAATTTCAATATAAAATCTTCTTGCTCAGAGTGATTTGGTTTCTTTCATCTAGCTATTTTCATACCACTTAACACTCTTTATGTCTTTTCAGTCACAAGCTCATCATATATGGCATTTCTACAGTAATTGAAAAGATTAAGCTTTTAATTTACCAGTCTTCGCCATATGGCCATGAGTTCTAAGTAGTGACTAAAAGAATAAGAGCCTGTGAAGGGTTGCTGGCTCACTTTCTGTAAAAGGGGTTAAGAGATCAGCAATACAGAAAGACCTCAGAGTAGAGCCACTGCTTGTCTGGGTTTGGAGGTGTCATCAGAAGTGATTTGAAAGTGTAGTTATAAGTTTTATTGAGTCATTGTTGTCACGTTGTTGGAAGTAGAGTGAAATTCTTAGTTGCATGTGCTAATCAGCATTTAATATATTGTCACTCTGTGCTTATAACTATCTTACTTCAAAACTTCTTTATTCCTCATCTCAAATAAGTAGGATGACCCCCACTCCTCATTCCATGGACCTCAGCAGTTCTCATATATGCTGGGCACACTGAGAGAAAACCCAGGGATTATCCAAGACACACTGGGTGGATTAGAACTCTCGCCTGGAGCTAGCTAGCAAGATAATGAAAGGTACTATATAATATGATAGATAGATAGGAAAGGTACTATATGATCGATAGATAGATAGATAGATAGATATGAAAGGCACTATATGATTGATCGATAGATAGATAGATAGATAGATAGATAGATATGAAAGGCACTATATGATCGATAGATAGATAGATAGATAGATAGATAGATAGATAGATATTGTTTGCTGGCCTTTTACTGTTGTTCAATTCTACTGTACTATAGTCTGAACACACACCAGAATGGTATAAAAGGAATAGAATTAAAAAGAAACATCACTTCTGACTTGGCAGTCATAGTCACATTTTTGTTTTAATTCTCTCCTTCACTATGACCTCCATGGGGTCCAGAGTGCATGCCATAACTGAGCCTACCCTTTTAATCAACTTTTTAATTCGGTGGGCCTCTCTAGAATTGATGTAATCAGCCAGGCACACCACAGCTTAGAAAATCGCACTGGCCTTCACAGAGTTGCAGAAGATGTGAAGGATGTCAATACCCACATTAAAGGAACGCAGTCTCCTAGGGAAGTAGAGCCTGCTCTGCTCTTTCTTATGTAGTTCCTCTCTGTTATGACATCAGCCCAACTTGTCATTAATGAGGACCCACAAGCACTTGCAGTGCATCACCTCTACTTCCATTCCCTGAATAGGGAGTGGGTGCATTTGGGAATTACCTAAAAGAAGTTGGAAAAGTTTACTGAGTTTGGAATGATATTTTTGGTTCAGGTTGCCATTTTATTCTGTGGACCCATACCAGGACATGTACTGTACAGTGAAAGTGGAATAAAGTGAAAATTCTTTTTCTTTTCTAAAACACTAAAGTATTTATTATTATATTTTCAGAAAAGCCAAGCAAAATTACACCTTTTTTTGGCTAACTAAAAAGATTACAATATGCAAGCTTTCGAGGCAACTCAGGCCTCTTCTTCAGGCAAGATGTAATACAGAAACGGGAGTTCACTGTGTTTATATACACACACTAGGACAAGAAACAACATTGGTAAATCTTGAAATGAGAAATCTTAAATGTAAAAAATTAAGAGATTCATTCAGGCTAGGGTTAATTTAACAAGAGAGAAGAACAGTGTATGGTCAAGATCTTTGGGTAACGTAACTGTCCAAAAAGTCTTTTGAAGTTTGTAATGAGTTTTTCAAAACAATGTGGGTCTGTAGACAGATTATCTGTCAGGCTGAGAGATGCAAACAATCCTCATAATAGGAACTCTTGTCTTTATTCAAGCCATGTTGTAATGTATTAAATTTTAGCATGAGTTTAACTTCTCATTCTTTTCGCTCTTGCTGTGTTTTAAAGTTGCCCATAAGCACGGTGACTTTAAAGAAATACACTTTAATTAAGATTTATGTCGGTAAGCACAGGGTCATAAGCTCAGGAGCTAACATTGACATTGTATCAGAAAAACACATCCAGATAGGACATTTGTCAAATAGTGAACACACTGGGCTAAATAAGTTAACAGTCAGCTTAAAAAGCACATTTCTGAAGTAGTGAAGGACACTGAGAAACTCAAAAGAAAACCCACGCCGATAAGAAAAGACCAACTCTACACAGACAAAAGCTAGGATTTCAACCCTGATCCTGGTGACGGGTGAAGGGGCAGGTCACAACTCAAATTAGTTGGCCAAAGTGTCACCGTTATACAGCAGATATAGCCTTTAAAAGTATGAAAGCCCTCATCAAAGATGACATGTGATATAAAAAAGAAACTCACGCATGCTATTTTTAGGACGCTAAAATATTAATTTTGTGCTGGTTTTCTGCTAAATTTAGAGATGTAACTGTGTCAAAATGTATCAGAATGATGGCCTGTAGTATCCAGGACTCAAAAACATATTCATAAACATTTTCTGTTTAACTTTTGTGGAGTGTCTGTGTGTTCTTACCTTCTTCATGCAGGCTTCCTCTGTAAAATCCAACAGCAAAAAACTTGCTGGTAGGTTTATGGAAGGCTCTAAATTGCTCTGATCCTATTATTGGAATAGATTCCAGTGAGACTGATCTTGAAAACCAGACAGGCTGAATATTTTTTTCTGTACATTTCTTGAAATACACAAGAAGGGGTAAATCATATGATGTTGACTTTGGTGTTGAATTATATTGGCATCATTTAAAACAAAGTTGCTTGATCTCCTTAGTCAGTTTCTGGTTTGTTGCTTTTATTGCAAGGGTATTTTAAATTCATCCAGAACATGCAGAAACTAGTAAATGAGAAGCTAGTTAAATATTAAATTTCAATAACAGCAGATCACCATCTCTGATTAGTGGAATGTTTAAAGTGTATACTGGTGTGCCATCTTGACCCCCAGAGACTTCAAGGGAAAATATATGTGTATCTTCATCTGAGTTTTACCTTGTTATTAACAAGCAAATAATAATTAACACCTGAGTTAATATAATAGCATAACACATTTGTCTGCTTTTAACATGTATGTTCTGATTTGCATATGATCCAAAAAACACACTTCAGTGCTAAGCCCACATTTAATGACTTTTACTCATTTATCATTCTCCTTCAGAAACTTACAACTTTTCAAATTATTTTTAAGATACTACATGAAACATATTTGCTTACAGAATGTATTTGCTAAATAATATTTAAAAACTTGTATGAGACGCACTTTCTATATTGAAATATGGGAAAAGTTTTTCTACATGATTAAAATAGTTGAAAAGTGCATCACCATCCTAAAATGTGCAATCTATTACTACAATTTAACTGACAGAAAAAGATAAATGAATGATTATTTAGCACTAGGCGTGCCACAGCTGGTATCAATTGGCGTATTTTTAAATCTTTAATTGTTTCCTTAATGTATTGTAATAAACAAAAGAATTTCCACAAAGGAAAAAGAGTTGGGGACCTTCCCCGTATAATGTCCAAAGGACAAATGAAAAATGAAAGTCAAAATTGAGGATCAAATACTTTTACAGCACATCACAATAAGCATTTACAAATAATGGCTTTTTATACAAGAGCAAAAATGGTGGACGGAAGTGAGTTGGAAGGAAATGACGTTGAAACGGGCAGATGGATACGACGTCATCAAAAGTGACCAGAAGTGATGTAATGGTGGAAGTGTCATCATCTTCTGGAGACTGGAAGTGTCTTTGAATGGAGCTGGAAGCGACGTCATCAGGTGATGCCGGAGTTGACGTTTCGGTGGCCATCTTGGAATCTGCAAGTAATGTAATTACTTATTTAATTTTCTTCTTTTAGTCTTAAGAAAGAGAGAGAGTGAGGCATTAGAACCGCAAATCAACCCTTTCTCTCGTGATATTTCACTCACCTCCAGGCTTGTTGACTGCCTCCTAATCGCATGTGTGTGAGAGTATATATCATGCTCCAGTCCCTCCTTAACTTTTCCGAAATTGCTATACTTTAAATGACCATGGTGTTGAAACTCTGAAATTCTGTTCAGCAAACATGATTGATATTTTTCTTTGTTTTTACAAAAAGTCCCCCCTATTACTGCCACAAGCAATGCCATTGAGCGTTGGTACCCAGGTGTGAATCCCTGTCTCTCCCTCCAACAAGTACTTGACCACATTTGAATATTCTTTAAACCTCACAAAGTCCAGCTGTCTTTATCAATTTTATTGCAGACAACAATAATGACTGAAAAAATATCACTTATATTATATTTATAATTTTAATATGTGTAAATTGTTTGGTCTTTTGCTTATTATGTGCCAGCATTTGAGTTTCAGCAAACTTATCTGGGTCCACTTAGAGATCTTATTCATTCACTTTTTCCTTTGTCTGTCACTTCTGTTTTCCCCAGACTGTTCCTTGCAAGATTATGTTGGAAAGGCTCCCAGATCATCCTGGCATGTCCATACCACTTTAGCTTCTTCCTTTTTACTGTCATGAGGAGGTCTTCATAGTTGCCTGATTATTTTTGGATGATGCAATAAATCTTGTAATTTGTGACATAGTCTAAATACAAAATCCTCACAACAGTTCTGTCACACCTAATCTCCACCATTTGGATTTTTGCTGCAGTTTTGCTCTCATTGTCCAAGATTTACATGCATACAGAAAGATTAAAAAGGACCAGAGCATGCCATTCTCTGAATAAAGGTAGAACCTTTAAGGTTTGGCAGCTGCACTCTACCTAGTAGGGTGGACATGCATCAGTAGTCCTCCTCCATCTACTAAATATCTCATGTGTGATTCCAAGCACCATACCCTGGTACACTGTCTCAGCTTATTAAAAAAAAACATGTGGGGTTGTTGACAGTGCACCTATAGTCAAAAGTTTCCCTTGGATGGAGCTACTAGCCAGGTGGGAGAGTTTCCAGATTCATCAATCACATGTTTGCTTGGAGAGGGATGGATTCTCCAGATTGCACTCGCCCAAGATATGCTATACATTAAATCAAGTTAAAATTGCTGCATGAACTGATTCTTTCAAGTTGAGATTACTACATGCCCTGTTCCTAGTACTAAAATGGATCAGCCTATTTCAGATAGGTAAAAAACATATAAACTCAATTGAAATTGCATTTAAATATTTTACAACATAACAGCATAAGAAATTGGACAAACCACAGAAGTCCATTCAGTCTATCAAGCTCATTTGTATAGCAAATACAGTAATCCCTCGCTATATCGCACTTCGACTTTCGCGGCTTCACTCTATCGCGGATTTTAAATGTAAGCACATCTAAATATATATCACAGGTTTTTCGCTGGTTCGCCGCTTTCTGCGGACAATGGGTCTTTTAATTTAGGTTACATACTTCCTCAGTTTGATTGCCCAGTTGATTTCATACAAGGGATGCTATTGGCGGTTGGCTTAGAAGCTACCCAATCAGAGCATGTATTACATATTAACTAAAACTCCTCAATGCTATAAGATATGCTTCCCGCGGTGCTTGTTTGCTTCTCTCTATCTTTCTCACTCTCTCTGCCTGACGGAGGGGGTGTGAGCAGAGGGGCTGTTTGCACAGAGCACACGGACGCTCCTCTACAAAATGCTGCTTTATCGCGGTGCTTCTGTATACTTAAAAGCACGTATTGATTTTTTGATTGTTTGCTTTTCTTAGCGAGCGCTCTCTGACATTCTCTGCTCCTGACGGCGCTCTTTTGAAGATAAGATATGTTTGCATTCTTTTAATTATGAGAAAGAACTGTCATCTCTGTCTTGTCATGGAGCACAGTTTAAATTTTTGGCTAAAGGGTATTATTTCATGTCTAGAGGGCTCTAATAATGTTAACAGGGTGGGAGAGTTTATAAGGGCTTAAAATATATAAAAATAACTATACAAACATATGGTTTCTACTTCGCGAATTTTCACCTATCGCGGGGGGGTCTGGAACCCATCCCCCGCGATCGAGGAGGGATTACTGTAGCTAATCTGTCCCAATATCTCATCCAGATACTTCTTAAAGGTTGTAAAGGTTGACATCAAGTACATAGCTCAGAAATTTGTTCCGGATTCATATAACTCTTTGTGTAAAGGCATACATTATGGCGCGTCTCCTTAATTTCCACTGGTGTACTTGTTGATTCACCCTTAGGCATTCTTTTTACACAACATCACTAGCATCAGTTTGACTCGCGATGTGCTCTTCAGTTGCAGTTTCATCTGCACAAAATGTGCTAAGTGTCCGAGAGCAGCAAAGCTATTGATATACAAAGTACACAGTAAGCACCAGTTTGATGTAGGGACAGGAGAACATGCGAAATGGCAAACTGTGGATGAAACGAGTTGGCCTCAAGTGTAACAGTGCAGTGCTGAAGTATATAGTACACATGAAAAGGATGCTGGCTGTGTACTTTATATTCCAAGTTGTGTGAAAAAAGTATAATGCGCAGGCACTGCATACCCAACAATGTATACAAAAGCAAGAATAAACAGAAAATTCTTTGCTTGGGTACGAATTTGCCATAAAACCATGTGTATGTTATTTAATATATGGGTCAGCATTAGAATATAGCTGTACTCAGATCATATTTATCTCTCCTAAAAGGCAACTCATGGCATGGCAGAGTACCATATTCTGCTGGTCCTTACATCTTTACAAAGAAAGCCCACCATTGATTCTTGCATTTTCATACATTGTCGGCTTTGCCATGTCTTATAGATGTACCGAAAGCAAGCTGCTTTTCTCATCCAGAATGTGCCATTTCGCATATTTTCCTTTCTTCACATCGAATTGATGTTTTTTGTATTCCATGTTGTATGAAAAAACATTGCAATGCAATTTCAGGTGAGTTTATATACGTTTTGTCAAGTAAATTAAATAACTAGAACATTTATAGATTGAAGACAGTTTCATAATCAGTTCATCATGCCACTTACCCTTTACCTTGCATATTTTGCAAGAAATATGCAAGTATGGATGTAATTTTTTAAAATTAATTTCTTAAGAAAAACATGTTTTTACTTCATTTATTAATGTATGTGGCCACCTGATTGTTGTTTTGCTGTTGTTATAAATACTAGCAGTTTTCTGCCCAAAGGCAGCACATCCTGGAATTATTTTTTTCTTAAACCGAAAGTGAATCTTAACATTTAAAGTGAACATTTATCTATAAAAATCTTCAATATGCTATGTGCCAAGAAATGACTTATTTATAAGTTTGCTCAAGCTGCATTAGGCTATCTATGGATTTTGTGTGTAGGGCAGTAGAGATGCGTTTTCAGGATGCCAAACTGATGGGCCATTAGTGTCAACGAAAAGGTTCAGATGTCACTTGGTGTAACCTTGGAGGTTATAATACTGAAAAAATGTGAGCCATTTCTTATGTTAAACAACATGGAAATAAAAAAAACAACTATTTTTCATTAGGAAAAAGCCGATTATAAAAGTGAAGATTACAAATAACACATAAGCAAAATGCCATAAGCTGCAGCATGTAGGAGTTTAAAAAAAAGAAAAAAGTTTAAATGGGATGAATGTGATCAGCTGTCTAAATGTATTGACACTCATGTAAATGACAAAAAGGAATGTGTAGTTTGAAATAAAGATCAACAGATGTGTATCTTCTTTCTAATGAATGGCTGGCAGTAGAAAAAGGGGCAGGTTATCTTCTGCCATTGTGAAAATGATTAACTAGCACCGCAACCTCTTCCAAAGCATCCAACTTGCCTTTTTTGCTTTTGTGTCTGAGGTAGGTGAGAGGAGAGAGGGAGTTTGGAAGAGGTTGAAGGCGTATTTGTTAGAGTGCAGAATGCAGATAGCGGTTTGATGGAGGTCAGAGCGTTGATGCTGTATTGAAAGAGGTAGTAGGAAGGATATAGCTTTGTGCAGGAATTAGGAATGTTTTGTTGGGGGATTTTGCTGTTAAAATCTGATAACGTCCCAAAATGGACATTGTATTACAATGATATCACATTGTATGCACTTGAGTATTTAACTTCAATTGGAAATAATAATCCATGGTTCTATTCGCACATATATAACAAAGTAGTAGACAATTTAAACCTCATTTTTGAGAGAAAACTTTGTGAATGTGCAATGTATAAACCAATTAACAGTCTGGCATTAATCAAAATATACAACTAAATCCCAGAGATGGTCCTGGAATTGTGAACATTGCATTTCTGGATTATTTTATCCCAAGTAGTCACAAACTACATCAGTGCCATGGGAAGAAATCAATATAATGAAGTTATTGTCTGAATAAGAGCAAGGGGTTTCTTCTTCTTCTTCTTCTACTCTTCTACACTGTAGGTCTCAACTGTTTTATTTAGTTTATAGTAAATATCTCAAAGGCAACCATTGTGCATTCCATTTGGTGTATGGTCCAAGAGTATTTAATTAAAAAATAAATGGTTTTTGCATTTACAGCTTCATAAAATTCTGCACTTAAACTACAAATAGTAATCCTTAATTAAGGTGCTTAAAAATATAGGTAATACTTTTCACTGTGTTCTCAATTACAACATGCTTTTTATAGTAATTGCTCAGTAATTAACCACATAGTTAAAATATGCATCTTTATCAAAAACCACATAGTGTGTTTATTGTAACTAAGTACACAAACAGGAATGACAATGCAGAGTAATAAAAATACCATTAAGAAGCTACTGTGTATCGACTCTAAAGAACCCTTAAAAACCACAAAGAATTCCTAGAAATGAATGGCAAGCTATTAATACTTAATATGCAGTTTAAAATATTATGAATATGAAGTGCATATTCTGGAAACTCATCTATAAATCTAAGATTTCAGAAACATTTTTACTAAATTCTTGATTTTGTGATAATTTTCCGTCACTTTCCATGTAAATACTATACTTTTGAATAGAATTTCTTTCCTATTTTAAGATATCTTAAATTGGATTTAAATCTGTGATGTATGAAATGCACTTGTATACACCCAGCTATCCATTGTCCCAACTCACCTAGTTTGTTTTTTGGTTACAGACATCCCAGGAACAATATGCACCATGTAAGCTGTGTTATTGCCATAACGATGTTCATTGCATCAAACTTATATAGTGAAGAAATTAAAACATTGACAAATTCTTACAGCACAAGAACAACAGAACCAGTCCTCAAGGGCTTGTAAACAATTCATTTAACAAAAAATACACAGATTTTTGAAAACGTTTTGTACTGTAGGTCAGCTTCCTACGTTAATCCATCACACGGCTTGTAGATATTCTGTAGCACATACGACCATGAAACCTCATACCTGAAGTCTTGCTAGGCCTAAGCAATTTAACAGACTGTGGATATGTGAGCCTGATGCACACACCCACACTCACTTAAATTAGCCTGACTTTAAATTACCAGTTTACCTAAAATACACATTTTTTAAATCTAAGACCAAACGTGAAATTCCTTGAGGATGTGACAGAACATGCTTAGTTTCCATAGTCAAGTGCTGGACAGGGAATTGAACATGAGTTCCTGGCGCTGTGAAGTAGCAAAGATAATTACTGACATATCAATTTCTGGGATATCACAAATTGAGTTTGACATATCTTAGACTAAATTCCATCACATTTTGAAATATTTATACATACATAAAATGTATGAACTCTCTGCTTCAAAACCATATCCTGGTGGTGTTTGACCAAAGCCATGAATGAACCTAGAATGAGATGCTGCACATTCACGTTCATTCCCACCTGACTAATAAGTCTTCCATATATTTCAAATTTACACATGTTTGGAACATGACAATACTGGAGATCAGAGCCAAATAAAGAACCTCCACACAAGGGTGTCCAGAGCAGAAATCAGTTTCAGGTCCCAGAAGCACCAAAAACGCATTTGACTGCACAACTCCAGTTTGAGATGCAGGTTAGGTTACTCGTTAACTGTGAACAGGTCCGCTTTCAGTGACTGTGATGACATAGCCTTATAGATGTTTTTTTTTTCCTTTTTTTGGCCCCAAGGACTATTATAAGTTGAGAAAGTTAATGAATCCATCCATACATCCATTATCCAACCCGCTATATCATAACTACAGGGTCACGGGGTCTACTGGAGCCAATCCCAGCCAACTGCAAGGCAGGAAACAAACCCCGGGCAGGGTGCCAGCCCACCACAGGTTAATATATCAAGCAATCTAATAATTCCTCATATAATGCATACACTCTAAAAAAAAAAAAAATGGCAAGATAAATGTAACTGACCCCACTTCACAGGCTCGCTTCACTGGTGGGAAGAGAGTGCTTATACTACTGTAAGTGTTCAGACATGTCTGATAGTAAATTGACTCAATGATTTCTTTGTAGATTTAGATGGGGAGGACTTACCTTTTTCTTAAGTTCTCCCATATTGCCGACTTTTTTCTAACATTTAATTTTAGAAAACAGTCAAGCCGCATTTCTACATTATTGGCGAGAATTCTTATGATTGATACAGTACCAAATGCCAGTAGGACTTATGTGTAGCCACAGTGACTTTTACCAGTTCCCAGCATTGTTCACCAGTACAGGCCTGTGAAATTCTAGGGATTTGTGCTTGGGAAATTGTATGATTCCTGACTTTATTTATATACTGTACATACTCATCTTACAAATTTACGCCTGAATGGGTGAAAAATATGTTATTTTAAACTTTCTTGCTCCATATCTGCAAAAGAGCTCACATACTGAGACCGTACATGCACTTCTAGTCAATTAAAAGCATTTTAATAGCTTCTACCATAACAAAAAAATATTTTAACATGAATTGACATTTCAGCTGTGTCGGCAGCTCGTAATACACCTCTCACAATTAACAACATGGCTACTGTTTCAGTGTAGTGAATTCTGTTGAAGAAATACCACACTATCAATGAACTGACATAACAGCGAGTAAGAAAACATGAGCGAGCATACCTTAGTGATGAGCAAAATTGAGTTAGCAGGGAAACAAATGGTGTTCTGGATGGAACTGCCTGTCATTTAGTATTCAAATAGAAATCTCCGGAAAAAAAAATGTCCGTGCTCATTTCCTGTAGATATTTTGTTGAGCTGCCACATGTATATTGCGGTTGTTCTGGTAGTACAATGCCCACTTTACCAAGTACAGTAGAACCTCAGTTCACGAACGTCTCGGTACACGTACAACTCGGTTTACGACCAAAAAGTTTGCCAAACGTTTGCCTCGGTTCACAACCACACACTCAGTATACGGACAAGCCAGTTTCCCTTTAGGTTTGTACATGTTCAGTCTCTCCCTGTGCATTTCCTGTGCAGTGAGCGAGCGAGCAAGAGAGAGAGAGCGCGACACACACACACACACACAGGCACGTGCGTGCGAGAGAGACACGCACACACCCACAGAGGTGTGTGATGGAGACACACACAGGCTCGCGAGACAGAGGCACACACACAGATGCTCCAGGCTCGCGAAAGAGGCACGCGCACACGAAAGAGCGAGCGAGCGAGCAAGCGAGGGAGGGAGGGCTGGACGCATAAGGTAGAAAAGGCTTGTTTTTGCTTTCACTTCTGTTTACAGCGATCGGTTCATAGCGTGCATTGTGGCAATGTTACTTTTATTGATGGTTTATTAAATTACAGATTTTTCAAATGTGTTTTTTTTCCCTGTGCTTAAAACTCTTTAAAAAAAAGTGTTTTTAGCAAGCGGTTCCTAGCACTATAGCGCGAACTATTGCAGTGTTAGTTTTCTCAGTGTTATTCAATATTTTTACATTTAGTTTACTATTATGCTTTACATTCTATGGTATAATTAACTATATTTGTGCTTAAAAACTAAAAAAATATATATTTAAATACAATTCTTACGGTCTGAAACGGATTAATTGTATTTACATACAATCCTATGGTGGAAATTGCTTCGGTTCACGACCAAATCGGATTACGACCAGAGTTTTGGAATGAATTATGGTCATGAACTGAGGTTCCACTGTATGATGTATTGGAGACAAAAATAAAGTGGGGGAGAGGGGGCAAACTGAAAGACCGCCCCGGTCAACAAAAAATCTAGCTACGCAGCTGAGCATTATTACCAACAAATATCGGCAACAAGAAAAATAAGGCTCGGCTAATTTTCTTTTTTTTTTATAACGTCACCAAATTTCCATTATATTAGTGTGTGTGATGGTGTGTTTTGGAGTGTCTTCATGTAGAAAATATGTAGCATGACACAATTTTAAAAAGCACACCAACCTCTGCAGTGATATGATCCATAGGAATAAACAGAATTGAATTTAATGGTGTGTTACAGATAATCTGCATTATATAGGCTCAGAAAAATAAAACACAAATAACAAGGAAAGGTAAACAAGGTTGTAGGGAACAATGTTCACTGTTTTCCACTCCAGAAACCCTTTAGAACAACAGAACTTTTAGTTTCAGTTTCATGAAAATGTTTGGAAAATTAAGCTTCCCCGTTTAGCTCATCACTAGTGTACTTTAACCAGGCAAAATGAACGGTTACCATATTTGTCAAAATTAACTCGCAGCACAGACCATGTCTTATCAATCAAGGGAAACAAGAAAGACTGAAACTGGCCCTCGATTAAAATTAAATAACGTTTTAAAAAGAAATACTCTGCCACGGTGGTTCCTGAGGACCAGATTTAAGAACTGTACATATTTCTACTAGATCAATAAAGTAATATAACGATTTAGTTTTTTCTGTTATGGGAGACTAGCAAAGTGAAGTGGTAAGCTCAATTCCAGGACATTGGTCAAAACTCCTAATTTCCTGTCACCGCATGCAAATAAAAATAACTCAATGGAAGATACATGGTAGTCAAAAAAACAGTAAAGTCGATAGACACCACTACCGAGTCAGCATCATTTCAATTCGTTTTTCAGAATTAAATATGGTAATGACATCTAAAAGTGTTTTGATCTTCTGTGGAAATTCTGTTTTAGCACAAGGACTCATTATATGGTGATCTGGTCTTCCTACGTGCACAAAAAAAAAAGGAACATGGAGTGCTTTGCTCTCTTTTGTTTTTATGATTGTGTATTTCAATGTACAGCAAGATCTATGAACGGGGGACATTAATGATCTGGCAGCCTTTGGCTAAATGAACCTTCTCCTCCACCCCTTTGCATGATTTATGAAGGAAATGGTCACCTCCCGGTATTTTGCACTGCATGTATGTTATAACCTTTGCTGTCATGTACATCAAATGACTCTGTGTCCTGGGATAATTGAACAGCTGGTCATTATCTGTTTCCTGTTTGAGCAATTTCTTTGTTGTCCAGATAACTAATATGCCTGTTGCAGACAAACGCAGTTTAATTTTTGCAGCATCTTAAAATATGACAGCTTGCGGGGCTGTTGAGCTTTTAATAAGTGGAAGGGAGGGGGAAAAATTGTTGAAGTTAAATGTTGTAGCAGAGGGATGCTGTCAGATATTCACACTTCGCCATGCAGTATTCCATGGAAACATCTGCACTGCCTTCTGGACAGCTGGATGAAAAATACACACACATATACACTGCAGCATTATACACCTCATATTTTACGTTGCTGGCTATCTTATGCATTATGAATAAGTTAAGAAAAATATACAGCTTGCTTTGCATTTTTTTGGCAGTCTCAGTCCTTAAAGTTTCCTTTACGATAAAGAAAAAACCATTAGCTCCTGTCAAACCCAGAAGAAGAGAGATTATTTTTTTTATTGAAATAAGATTAAAATGATAACTTTGACTGCAGCTTCCACCTGATAAAATATTTCAGCTCATAAATGTACTGTGGGCATAGGGATTAAAGAATGTGATGGGGGGAGAGCGGAGAGGAAGGAATTCATAATGTATAATAAAACAAAAGGTGTCATGGGAAATAACATTGATATTAAAATCAGAATAAGACGCGATCTATATGAAAAATGCAGATTTAAAAATGTAAATGACAAAAGAAAGGCTTGACTTAAAGATACGGTATCAGTATAAACCAAAAGGCACTCTGTTTTGTTGGTTAACATTTTTGTGCCTTCAAACATATTCGTCCTGTATGTACTCTGATGAATGGAGTTTCTTTCATGCTTTATCATCGCTCACTCCATTAATGCTTTACTCTGCATCGCAGTCCAGCCTGGTTAAATGTTAGTTCATTTCATAATTACAATGGAGGAATCCTTATATAAGCTACACATGTACAATTTAGTTTTCTTGTGCAATGAAACTATGAATGAACATACATGAAATAATGCCCTCTATCTGCTTTCGAAAACTACTTTTTTCTTGGTCATTGTCACATTTTTTGGATTTAAAACTGAGATGCAAGAGTGCATTCATTTATTGATAAAGCGTAGAAGGGCTTCAGTAGCTGCTTTGAATTTGAATGTTAAGTGATTTAATAGTGCAGATGCTTCAGGCTGTAATAATTCTGAAGTCAAAAGCAGTATTTGAGCAATTAAAGTTTGAAACTGAGGTTTAAATGAAAAACTCCTAATGTCTTCTGGAGTGTTTAGCTGGATGTTGGTGAATAAAACCTAAATTAGACGGGACTGCACAAGTAAGTCAGATGCTTTGATAGTTAACAGTATCTAAAAACAAAATTCAATGCAGAAAAATTTAAAAAAGTATAGAAGTTGACAGAGTTTTGATATATTGATGAAACCTTGGTATATATGGTAAGGTTGTGGTTCTCAAAATGTATGGCCTATGGGCCCTCCTTGGTAAAACAAGTGCGATTACAAATGGGAAGAAAAATGAAGCACAGTGCTGTCAGTCACCACGGTGGAATCTGGAGGGGAGGGGGTGTTACACTGCAACCCACCGATGGCTACTGGTGACCCACCGACAGCAACCTGTGACCACAAGGGGGTTGTGACACAGTAGTTGAGAAAGCCTTCCTCCATTACAATGATGCAGTCCACCTGTGTTAAAGAAGGCGGTTTGTCAGAGTGATGGCTGGGGCATAGGCCACGACAATCTTTTACTGATATATTATTATACCAACTACAACATGTACAGTAGCTGTTTTATGTAATGTGCTTAGAATGCCAGTTGGTCAAATGAAAGAGAGACCCTGGGATATTGTATTAGCCCTTAATTTATATCAATTTGTGCTTCCCTGATGCACCTCTTGGACCAGTGGGATGTTATTGTGTGATCGACTGCTCTCGTCTCATGTTCAGGTCACGTGCTCTTTGACCAAATCTATTTAAGCACAACTTCTCTCTTTGAATCACCTACCAGCTCAACATTTCTCTTGTAGCTTATGTGTAGGTCAATTTGTTTTGTGTCCTTTCAGAGTCACTGCTTGCATCTAGCAGCCCCTTGTTCTTAGTTTATATTGGTTCTGACCTGTGTGATGGACGACTGGCAGCTCATCCCGCCATGACACATCCAAGACGTTAGATGGCATCTTCACTGCAGCTTAGAGGTGCCCCAGATTCCCACAGGGCATCATGGGAGATGGCGTTCAGTTTCACAGCCCTGATAGGTGCCGTGGGATTTCTATTTGCCCTATAGCCCGGAAGCACTCCCAAGTCACGAGGACGGAAGAACACAACTTGTGTACAAATTTATAGATCAAAGTGTTACAATCAAATTTGACTCAAGCTACTTTTTTTAG
Organism: Polypterus senegalus; assembly: GCF_016835505.1. Lineage (NCBI taxonomy): Eukaryota > Metazoa > Chordata > Cladistia > Polypteriformes > Polypteridae > Polypterus > Polypterus senegalus. Next base: position 94,189,651 of record NC_053171.1, read on the forward strand.
ACGATGTGCTACAGGGTGAAATTATATTTATACCCAAATTTCTCATTATTTCTACTAATTACCTGTTTTAATATGAATAAATACAGTTTCCTGTAAAGCAATTTTCCATTGACCATCAACAAAAGCCAAAGTTAGTCACTAGGAAAAGCAGGAATGCTTTTCTCAGGGTCAGTTGTATCTAGCATATTGCAAAGTATACAGTGTTGTGAAAAAAGTCTTATCACAATACCAAAAAGAGCTGGGGAATGTCCCCGTATAATGTCCTGTGGAGAAGCAACAAAATTGGTTGAAAAAGGTCATCAAAAAGCAAAGCAATTGATCAACAGAAACGGTGACATGGCATTGATTTAGAAAAAACATGGCTGACGGAAGTGAAGTGGCAGGACATGGTGTCAGTACAGGTGGACAGAAGTGGCGTCATCAATGGGAGACCGGAAGTGACGCCATCATCGGGAACCAGAAGTGATGTTATCAATGGGAGACTGGAAGTGACGTCTTCATCAGGAGCCGGAATAGGAAGTGACATTGGGCGACCATTTTGTGAAACCAGAAACTGGAGTGGTGAGTATAATGAATTATTTTTCTTCTTTTGTTCTGATAAAAAAAGAGAAAGAGGCGTTAGTACCATAAATTAACCCTTCATTTCGCAATGTTTCACTCACCTCAGGGCTTGCTGACTGCCTCCTAAGCACACGTGTGAGTTACATAGTACTTCTGATACACCTGATTAACTGACAACACTATAACCGAGAGTCATTGCCTTTGGAAATCTCCCAGGCGAAGCCTAGTAACACAACTAGTGTCTTAACATGAGGGGGGATGCAAAAATTTCTGGAATGAGTCAATAGTACAGGAGTACTGTGTAGTTCAAGACCATGCGACTAGGTATTGTATGCCTGCAGTCGGGTTATAATCAGTCGTCAGACTGCCATTGTGCTAAGTTGATCAAGTGCATACACTATTTCTGCCGTTTACTCTCATACAATCGCACAGGTGACTTTGGTGATTTTTTTTTCTCCAAGCCACCATTCCAAATTTTCAAGGCACAGCTGATTGTGATGACTGTGTTTTCTGACATTAACAGACTTTCTCATAAAGAGTTTGTTCTCTGTGAGCAGACTGTTTATCACCGACACTACATTAAGCTGCTTAGTCATCTACAGGTAGACATCAGCAATAAAAATGGTCGAAGACATGGCACATGCAAAACAGCATTTTGCACAATTACAATACACCTGCACACAATGTGTTATCAGTCAAGGGGTTTTTGACAAAACAAACGACATGGTATTCACCAGATCTTGCTACCTGTGGCTTCTTTTTGTCCCTGAAATGAAAAGCGAGACTGATGGGAAGAAGATTTACTACCATGGAAGAAATCCAGGATCCAGACACAGTAACAAAAGATGAGTACAGGAAATGTTTACAGAGCTTGGGTAAACGTATTGCTTCTCAAGGAGAGTACTTTGAACAAGAGAATTACTCATTTTTTTTCCACAAGTCTGGAAATTTTTGGGTCTTCCCTGTATAGTATGTAAAATACAAAAGCAAAAGGAGATCAAGCAACAGAAATGACTTCAGAGGTGGAACGCCCATCTGTCTTACTTTCTGTAGTGGAAAGAAGAGAGAAGGCATTAGCCTGCAGCGCCAACCCCCTGTTCAGCAGGTAACTACAATCACCAGAGCCCCTAAGGTGACCCCCAAGCACACACATGTGACACAGCCCTGCTGTCTTACTTGTCTTTCTCTGTCATAATTTTACCTGGCTTCAATACCTAATGGCCAGTTAGTAAAAAAGTCTAAAAAGCCCAGTACTAAAGTTTGTTAAAAAGCTAGCGATAAAAAACATTACCTAAAGCATCATACTGGCTCTGCCAGCTTGTCTTCTTCAAATAGTATATCCTGCTGCCATCTGTTTCCCTGGTAAATGACGCATACGCACCAGGCTGATCACATGATCGAAAAGAAAATGTGATTCATCAAACCAGGCCACCATCTTTTATTGCTCTGTTGTCCAGCTGTGACGCTGACATGCCCATTGTATGTGCTTTCAGCAGAGGACAGATATCAACATGGGCACTGTGACCAAAATGTGGCTAACGTAGTCCCATATGTAGCAGGCTGCAATACATTGTATGTTCTGACACCTTTCTCTCACGGCTAGCATTAAGTTTTTCAGTAATTTGTGCTACAGTAGCTCTTCTGTGCTCCCCATGTGCATCAATGAGCATTGTGCACTCAAAACCCTGTCACCGGTTCACTTATCGTCCTCCTTTGGACCAATTTTGATGGACATTAGCTATGCATACCTGGAACACCCCAGAAGACTTGCCATTTTGGAAATGCTGTGATCCAGTCATCTAGCTATCACAATTTGGCCCTTGTCAAAGTTGTTCAGATCCTTACGCTTGCCCATTTTTCTTGCTTCTAAAACATTCTCTTCAAGAACTGACCATTCACTTCTTGCCTAATATGTTCCATCGCTAGACAGGTGCCACTGTAACAAGAAAATCAGTTATATGCTATGCACATCTTATATATAAATGTCTATACGTGGAAGTGTGTGTGTCTGTCTGTCTGTCTGTCTGTCTGGCCGGGAAGTGAGAGGTAGAGTCGGGGTGAGGGCTCCACCTCTGAGGAAACAGAAAACTCGCTTATCTGCTAATAACACAAGCGAGGCCAGCACATCGACAAAACAAAACCTCAGATGAAAGACAAAGTCGCTTAGCTGCTAACATTGGCAAAACGGTTTCCCTTTTACTTTTGCTCCCGCCGCTACTGCACAAATGATGTGAAAACGTTGGCAAAATGAATCCTCTTAGAGTAGTTCCTTTCAATTACCTGACATCTCTACATTTCAGTTTTTTTTCCTCATGATTTCAATATTGGCCCTAGTGTGTGCTTGGTGTGTGGGTGTGTTTGTGTGTGTCCTGCGGTGGATTGGCACCCTGCCCAGGATTGGTTCCTGCCTTGTGCCCTGTGTTGGCTGGGATTGGCTCCAGCAGAACCCCGTGACCCTGTATTCGGATTCAGCGGGTTAGAAAATGGATGGATGGATGGATTTCAATAGTTTCTAGGACCCCGGGCTTGGGCATGGCTTACACAGCTAGTATATATATATATATATATATATATATATATATATATATATATATATATATATATATATATATATAAAAAAAATCTTGGAAGGAGACGATACGTGATCTTCTCGGAAGACAATTTGACGTCCTGCTAGAGACACTTTAACATCACGCGAGACTAGGCAGTGAGATAAAAGGACAGCTGCTGTACAGGCTTTTAAATGATCGACGTGCAGTGCGACAAGCAGAACACGCAGCTTGGCAGCAGAAAGACAGCAGCGGATCAGACTGCATTTCCTCAGCCTGCGTTCAGCTCACACCCCCATCCCCCCCTTGACAACGTGAGCAGCAGAGATGCCCAGAGCAGACGGCCAGGACTCATGCCCGGCTGGGACGCCTGGATGGACCGGGAAAGGGACAATACCTCCCCTGGACCACAGGAGGGCCACCCCCAGGGGAGCCCAGTCAGTTGTGGAGCCCTGGAAGCCAGCACTTCCGCCACAATTGGAATTCCAGGGACGCCCGGAGTGCTTCCGGGTGCTTATGCGGCACTTCCGCCACACCAGGAAGTGGAGCCGGAGAACACCTGGAGTACGTCCGGGTGATTATAAAAGAGGCTGCCTCCCTCGAGTAAGTGAGCCGGAGTTGGGAGGAAGAAGGCAACGCTCGGGAGAAGAGGTGAAAATGTGGCAGAAGCAGTCCGGAGACTTGAGGAGAAAGGGACTGACAGGTGTTTGGTGCAAGGCACTGTGTTGTGTGTGGACTTTTATTATTAATTAACGTGTGTGTTTCAGGACTTCCTCTGTCTGCCTGTTTGTGTCCGAGGCTACATTCCACTATATATATATATATATATATATATATATATATATATATATATGTATATATATATATATGTATATATATATATATATATATATATATATGTATGTATGTATGTATAGGTACTGTATGTAGCATATCTGTATTATTTAAATGATTGTATTATTAGCTGATGAACTTCACCTGCCAATAGAAAGTGTTGTTTTAAAATACTTCAACATTCCTGTCTCTTTCACAACTGAATATTTGTGAATGCCACTTTAATGCCATGCATCTTACATACATTTACATACATTTACTTACATTTTACAGAGAGTTATAATCTTAACTGTGACAAGTGCCTAAATTCAAACTTTTACTAGTCTTTTAAAGGTATGATTCTGAAGGCACAAAAATGCAGATCATTATTTAAATTAGTCTGTTAAAAACAGTCAAAACATGCAGGAGCAAAGGTTTATTGTGTATAGTACCTTCAGTTTTGATCTTCAAGGCCTGACCAGGACAGTTTATTTTTTAGCTCTTCCTTTTAGTTAACATAAAACAAAGGAGCAAAGTGTTTCAAACCCTCTGACACAAGGATTTTCTATACGTGATCATTTAGTTTAGTGCTTTTACCCAGCAAAATATGCCCTTGGCTGGACTGCTTACTTGTTTTTATCATACACGTTTTTGACATTCCTTCTCAATAAACGTTTTAATAATCTGTTATGAACAAAAAGAAAACACTCATCTCATTATGTATGCCAGTATTTTATATAAAATTTTCATAATGAAAAATTCAGTAATACTGTAATGGCTTTTTTTTCAGAGACAATGTGCTTGGTGCCATGCTGTATTTAAAAAAATGTACAGTATATATGTTCCAGATGTAAAAATCTTTTTTAAAATAAGGTATTCAATGTAACAATTAAAATAGAATTGGAATGGATGAGAACAGTATCCCCAGTAAATGAGCATGCTCTTCAATGTCAGCCTACAAACCTCTGAAAATGTAATGGAGGGTCTGAATGATTTTTCACGGTTAAACATTACAGATATAATTTAAGTCTGTGGACTTCTGAAATTAACAGATTGGAGTGTTAACTGTCAAATGAGGTCCATACAGTTTTTTTTTCTAAACTTTGTTACTTTTGGGAATTATTGCATTACCCTTTCAGGTGTATGTCGCTAATTATATACTGTATGTGCCTTCTTAATTTCATTTCTACACAGTCAGCATGTGATCATGCTGCATTTGTTTGTTTTTCACATCATAAAAAAGACAAACACTTGATCTGTAGCTGGGAGATTCCTCAACCATGTTTATATTAATGAATAAATATATTGTATTGGAAAAGTTACTGGGCAGCATGGTGGTACAGTGGGTATTGCTGCTGCCTCGCAGTAAGGAGTCCCGGGTTCGCTTCCCGGGTCCTCCCTGTGTGGATTTTGCATGTTCTCCCCGTGTCTGCGTGGGTTTCCTCCGGGTACTCCGGTTTCCTCCCACAGTCCAAAGACATGCAGGTTAGGTGGACTGGCGATTCTAAATTGTTCCTAGTATGTGCTTGGTGTGTGTGCCCTGTGGTGGGCTGGCGCCCTGCCCGGGGTTTGTTTCCTGCCTTGTGCCCTGTGCTGGCTGGGATTGTCTCCAGCAGACCCCCGTGACCCTGTAGTTAGGATATAGTGGGTTGGATGATGGATGGATGGATGGATGGAAAAGTTACTTAAAGTGGACAATCATCAATAGCTGTCCAGCTTTTTAACACTACAGGGTCAGTTTGCCACCAGCTAACTCTGCTCTGAAGCTATTCAGCTCTGAGATCTACTTAACAATAAATAATGTCTCCTGTAGAATTATGGATGTTGTTTTCCATGTGGGCCTTTACCAAAGTTCCTATCCTAGCTATGACTTGGAAATCTCAGGAAAGAAACAAACAATGCACACGGGATATACTGGAGACCAATTCCAAGCTATCACTATTACCATGGGTAATAGGAGCAGTAGGAGTCTGGTGTCTTTTGTCCAGGATAGGTTTTGAAGATTGTTAGCCATTTAAACAGTGAAAGAAAAAGAGTGGGGGAAACCTAGCAGCAAGTATGGCGCCTGTGGCCAGGTCTGAATTTGTTAAACTGAGTTTCATGATGTGGTGAAAGCAAACTTTTCAGTGATAAGTCTTCTGAGGTGTTCATTTTACTTAAATCTTGCTAAGGTAATGAAAAAGTCTTTCTTCACAATTAATCTCGTCATAAACCAGAAATACAGTAGAAAGTCCACTGCAGTCAGTCATAATTACTGAATATTGAGAAAAATCACACTCGTACATTTTTATGAACACACATATATATATACACACACACATATACAAATACAGACCATGGCCAAAACAAGTCACTTCTTTTTCATTAACCTTTCCGCCATCGATCACTGTTGCACTGTATTGGTTTTCAAATTCCCAAATCCATTTATTCTCTCCACTAACAGCATTGTTAGCCACCTGTGACTTCATTCCTTGCTACTGCTCCATTGTTATACTGCCTTTGCTATTAAAAAACTAAAATTGGATGGCAATATAAGGAATTTATTTATTTATTTAGTGTGCATTTTACTATTGTAATCAAACTTTACCAAGAAAATGTTATTCTGGGTCTGGGAACACAAGCCCTGCAAACAATGGCTGGCACAAAATAGACAGTCTCCGCAGATTTGTCTCTGTAGAAGAAACAATGCTTGTATGACACCCATGTGCCTTCCTTCAGTGGGTAAATATGGACCCCCCAATCTTTAGGGTTCATCTTGGTGTGCTTTTTATCCTTACCCTTGAAATCTCAGTTTGTAGTGTTTGTGCTGGCACAATGGATGTTCCTGACCGCCCAATCCATGTGGGACTGTCTGCAAACACTGCGTCAAGGTACCCAGACACCCAGCAGAAGAGATAATCAAATGCGGCACACAGGCAGTGATCCTTATGTCTGGCAGTCTAGCACCAATACTGTTATGCTGGAGAATTTGCTTTAAGGCTTCTCCCTCCCCTAACCAGTATCATTTTTCACTGGAAGCTTCTGTCGTCCAAATGGCATTGTTTTTTTGTCTTATGATTTCTTATGTTATTTGGGTGACATAAACCAAATGAATCAAACTGACTGCAAATGATGCTTTACTTACAGCACATGCCTGAGGGTAGATGTTTGCCTCCTAGCAGAACGGATTCCGACGGAACAGTTCCTTAATTAAAAGCTCACAAGTCTTACAGAGAAGAGATTATTTGTATCCGTTTTTTAAATGGATGGGTGCTTATGTAGGCTAAATATGAATTTAAAAAAATATAAAAACAGGCTTGGGATGTAGCTAGAGACTTTTACTGCGTTTAAACCTGGGGCATCTTTTACTAGGCCTTTCAGCGCACCTATACACCCTTGTACGGACTGCTACTAAGCCTCTGTTCCTCTCATTCACCGTCAGCATGTTCAATAACTATAAACATTTTACACATTTGTACCACTTTGCAGAGACATCATATTGTAAATGGTCACACTGTCACCTATTTTTGACTAAGTTCTGCCTTGGTTAAACTTGCCAGGCAGCCTTTTTTTTGTCGTGCCTGCCCTCCTTCCTAACCAGAAGGCTCTTACTCTTTTCATTTTGGGTGTTTCCACTGTGGTGCAAGTCTTTGTCTTCCATCCATCCATCCATCCATTATCCAACCCACTATATCCTAACTACAGGGTCACGGGGGTCTGCTGGAGCCAATCACAACCAACACAGGGCGCAAGGCAGGAAACAAACCCCGGGCAGGGCGCTAGCCCACCGCAGAAGTCTTTCTCTTGAAAATGTTTATTTTTAGATATTTGGCTAAGTAGTATTTGGCTTAGTATTAAAAGTGACTTACTGGATTATAAGACATCACAATTGCTAATAAACATTTTTTATAATTGGTTAACTGACTTTCTCAAAGTCACACAATAAAGCTGGCATCACGCTACACAGTTTCAAGTCAGACAGCATGTCACACTTAATGACTGCTGGATCTCATTGCCTTGTGGATATCAGAATTGCAGGAGGAATGGCAGATTACGTGACTTCTCGGCAGGGTTTCTGATTTAGTTTTGTGCCACAGAAGTACCACAAGGTTGAAACATTTTGGGAGCCAATCAACATGGAACATCTTTTTTGTTTCTCTACTCTGTCATAGTACGACAAGGACAAATAAACATCTGTGCTGGCTCCAAAGTGCCACAAGCCTCTCCTCTGTTTGTGTGGTCCAGAACTTCTGTCTTTCTTCTTTGGCTACCATTACTTTTTTTCTGTTTTTCTTTTCCTTGTAAATTTGATTGTACTCGTTGGCTGTTAACTCTTGAACACACAGACTCCAGTCCCCTAGGCCTTTTGATTAAATGAAAATCTGTTTGATTTTTTTTCAGGGCTACCCGCAGAAGGGAAAGTCACACTGAGGGCACACGTTGCGACTGTTCACAACTTGCTAAATTATGTAAAAACAGGATAGAACTGGAAATCACAGGAAAAGTCATGTGCTATAATGGGTGCTTAAGTCAGTTATGTCGCAAAATGAACTGAGAACCTTGAACTTTAAGTACTTTAACTTCAGTGCTGCTATACTGCACTACCAAGACTTTACTTCTGCCTGTCTGTCTGTCTCTCTCACATTTTCTGTCCCAAATTCTGTGTACATTTCCATCTGGTCATCAAACTCTAGATCTTTTTCACATCCTAATTTAGAGGCTGTATGTGAGAGTGGCATCAGCTTAATCCATTAGACATATTTGCAGATAACAGATAGATAGATAGATAGATAGATAGATAGATAGATAGATAGATAGATAGATAAGGTACTTTATATGATTTTTAAAGCAGGGTCCCCACCTTTTAGCAGGCGGCGGGCCCCACGTTGGGCGCCATTGTGAAAAGCATGCCCCCAGACACAGACAGACAGACACCAGAATGTCTGTGATTGACAATGGGATATTCAGATCAAATCAAAATATATTTGTTAAATACAAATTATACATACTGTACAATAAGCAGTAAAGTGCTTAGTGGTTCAGCTCCGATGACTGCCTTGAGATGAATATAAAAGGACAATAAAAATACATAACTTTATAATTCAAAAATTATTTTTGATCATAATCATATTCTATGCTGTGGTGTGGTGTGGTGTGTTGGGCTGGTAAAATCAATTCAAAAGTGGCCTGCTGAATGAGCAGGGGATTTAAAAGGACAGGCTCAGTTATGGGACACACTCTCAACCCCCTTAAAGTCATAGAAAATGATAGAATTAAAGGAAAACTGAGTGCCATTATGAACAAGGCTGCAATCCTCTCTTTGACACAGAGACACTGAGGACTTTAGGCCTATGAATCATTCAGCAGAAGTGTGTCAAGAAATGCGACTGGGGGCTCCTTTTTCTCAACAGCAATACCTGTTCATACTGCCTCACTGTGACTGGGACAGCCAAGTCAGACGTTTTACTTCTTTTAAATTTTCTTCATTTTAATCATCCCGGTAAGTGTTTAAACTCATACTGTATGTGTATGTGTGTATGTAAATTTATTTTTCTCCTTATCTATTTATTTATTGAGCTTCTGTGAAAATCCAAAACTCCCCACTGAGGACAAATAATATTTTATCTGTCATAGCTAAAACTCAACAGCACCAATGATAAGCCAGAAAAGGAAATGAATAAAAATTAATTAGGGAAAAAAAAAAAACGTAGAGCTTAAAAGCTTTTTCATATTCCTTTTATTTCTGTGATTACTGTTCTGATCACCTCATAGAGATACTCACATCCAGATTTACTGTATAAAAATACTGTATGACGCTACTTTTTAAGATTTTTCAGCACATTTTAAAACCAGCATGTTTGTGTTTAAAAACTTATCACATTTTGAAATTGCATCTATGGTTTTCTATGAAATTGTATATAAATACCCTGATTGCAATTATTTAGTTCTTGCCTTGCAAGACCAGTGTGCAGTGTATTTATTGTATAATCAAATTATTATATACTATGGTTCAGGAATAAAGAACGCATATACAGGCAGTCTCCAGGTTACGTACGAGATAGGGACTGTAGGTTTGTACTGAAGTTGAATTTGTATGTAAGTCGGAACAGGTACATTATTTTAATAAATGCTATTGTTGACCAACTGTAACCAAGTGCTCTGCCAATGATTGATGGAGTTTCACCTCTCTCTGACCTTTTTATTATTTCTACTTTATTTTCAATGGCTTTTCTCTTCTTTACTGTATCACCAGCACTTGCATCAGATTTGTGTTTCAGCGACATTCGTGAAGGGTGAAGACCAAAGGTTAAGATGAGCTCTTCTGCACAGCACTGTACACGCTATCACAGCAGGAAGGCACCCGTCGTCAACACGTCTGATGTACTGACAAGAGACAACTTCCTGCTATGTGAGTAACAGTACAAGCAGGCTTGCTATTGAGAATGAATGGGGGTGGCAAGGGGCGGTTCACCACCAACCCACCTCACAGTCACCTCCACTACAGTATGCTGTCTGCAGCATAATCCCACCGAGAATTAACATGGCGCGGCCAAAGGCGGGTAATGAATCATCCCCATTTAATAGGCAGCCATCCGATGCACACTACAATGCTACCCCCTGCTGTCCCGTTCACCCTCAATGGCCTCCGTTCAGCCACAACCGGGTCACCGCTTGCAGCATTATCAGCCGCCCACCAAGAACGAACAAAACAGCTGTGTGTGGTGGGTGGGCAGTGAAACCGCTTGCAGCTGGGAGCCGTCCGAGGGACACTACACTGCGCGGGCAGCGAAATCGCCCCCCTCCAGCCACCACTTGCAGCGTCCCCTGGCTGAAGATGGTGGAGCGGCAGTTACTGAGGCGCATGCGTCACAGCTGCGGCCCCGTTCGTATGTTGTAGGTCGGATATCTGTAACCTGTGGACTACCTGTACAGTGGATTCAGAAAGTAGACCCTATCACTATTCACACATTTTGTTATGATGCAATCTTGTACTAAAATCTTTTTAAATTCATTTTTCCCTACATCAGACAACACCCAAAACAGGATTTTAGACAATTTGCAACTTTATTAAAAAATAAAGCAATTGGAATATCACATCAACACAAGTGTTCAGTGCTTTCATCGGCACTTAGTTGAAGCGCCTTTTGAAGCCATTCCAGTCTAGAGTATTCTTCAGTATGAAGTGACAAGATTTGCACTCCTGGATTTGGCGATTTTCTGCCATTCCTCTCTGCAGATCTTCTTAACCTCTGTCAGGTTGGATGGAGACCATTGGTGCACAGCTATTTTAAAGTCTCTGGTTAGGCAACTCAAGAGCTTTCCCAGAACCGTATCTCCTATGTTGGCTTTACTTTGTGCTTAGGGGTATTATCCTGTTTGAATGTGAATGTTTGGCCCGTTTTAAAGTCCAGATCAGGTTTTGATTATGGATAACTCTGTACATTGCTGTGTTCAGTGTTCCCTCAACCCTGTATAGTCTCCCAGTCCCTGCCCCTGAAAATCAACCACACAGCAGGATGCTGCAACCACATTGCTTCACTGTTAAGAATAATATTACACAGGTAATGAGCAATGCTTGGTTTCCATCAGACATGACACTAATCTTGGTTTTATCAGACCAGAACATCTTGTTTCTCACAGTCTGAGAGTTTTAGGTTCCTTTTTTTGCAAACTCCAAACATGCTTCTATTTGTCTTTTACAGAGGAGAGGCTTCTGTCTGGCCACATGAGAGAAGACAGATGGATTACTTTGTCCGCTGTTGCTGCACATTTGGATATCAGCTAATGCATGATGATTTGAGGCCCCATAAAGTTTGTGCAAGATTGGTACCCAGATAGCTTACTGATCCACAAGCCAACATCCATTGGTGAATTTCAGCAGGTCTCATTGCCTCTGCTCAGTACGGTGCATTGTTGACATTGGTGCAATCCCGAGGTCTAGCGTCCATGGTCATTTGAACTAGACTAATAGTAGAGCGCTGCACTATTCATTAATGAACTACCCATAAGCCATCACAAACCTGTTCTATTGTTTCAATTCTATCTGTTGTGGTTACTGTGTAATTTTCAAATTGCATTTAGTTTTAGATTTACCCTTGCATCACAATATCACATTACACTGAGCCTTTTTATCGTTATTATTATACTGTAAATAAACCAACAGACATTAGTCTGCTTAGATGCTTTGAAAAAGTCTGTTGAGCAAATGAGGAATTATGTGACTTGTTATCAGAGATGCAAGTTCTTCATGGAAACAAAATATGTTTGGCTCAAACACTTGATTTTCATCATTTTCTTTTCACCCTAACCCTAACCTAACCCTGATGTACTGTGCAGCATGTAATTCTTGTTGTCAACTTCATGTTCACATGTTGCTCTCCAGACACAGCTGATGGTTGTCCTTCTAAAAGTTCTCTGGAGCTCAGTCAGAGTGACTGTCAGGATCCCGCCGATCACTTCTCTTTCCATGGCCCTTCTCCCATGATTACTTTGTTTGGCCAGCTCATTGTTGTTCCAAATATTATGCATTTTGGAATTACAAAGGCAACTGTGCTCTTGGGAACCTTCAATGTTGCAGGACCTATTTTTTTAGCCTTCCTTCGACCTCATGGTTTGGTTTTTGCTGTGATACACACTGTCAACTGTGGGACCTTCTACAGACAGGTGTGTGTGCCTTACCCGATCATGTCCAATCAACTGACTTGATCACAAGTGGACTCCAAACAAGGTGTAGAAACATCTCAATGATGGGATTCACCTAAGACAAAGTTCTGAGTGTCATAGTGAAGGGTGTGAATACATGTGCCAATGTGATATTTCAGTTTTTTATTTTTAATTAATTGGCAAATATTTCCAATGCCCCGTTTTTGCTTTGTTTTTCTGGGGAAGTGAGTGTTGCTTGATGTGGGGGAAAAATGAATTTGAACGATTTTAGCACAAGGCTGCAACATAAAATGTGTAAAAAGTGAAGGGGTCTGAATACTTTCTGAATCCACTGTATACACTGTGGACTATGGCCGGCAATATAGCCCGGCCGATACCCCCAAGCCACCAGAGGGAGCCCTCCCTGTGACGTGGTGATGCCCCGAATTCCAGCAGGGCATCATGGACTATGGAGTTTTAATGCACAGCCATGCTGGATAACGTCGGGGCCGCCAGGGGACACTGCAGGGAGGCACAGAGACGTTTATTTTCCGGGATGAAGAAAAGGAGTTTTCACCTGACCCGGAAGTGCTGGACTGAAGGATCAGAAGCATTTCCGGGTCATGAACTATAAAGGACTGTGGGAGATCCCAGACGGGCGAGCTGAGTCGCGTGGCAGGGTGACAACGCATCTGGGAGTGGAGGATTTGTTTATTGTATTGGTTATTGTTTATTGTTTATGAATATAGTTGAGTGGAGGGTGCTTTGTGCACATTATTATTGTACGAAAACAAGTAAATGGACTTTTATCTGGTGTTTGGCGTCTGGTCTGAGGGTTCAAGGGGATGACAGCGCCCCCTATCTGTCACAACACATACAGGATGTGCACTGCTAATCCATCCGGTTTTGGACTTGCCTAGTGCAATTCAGGACCACAGGGGTCCAAACTCATCCCAGCAGAGCCCACCCACACAACCTCACTCATTCACACAGGGTCAATGTAGGACATTGAATTAGCCAAACTGTACATCTCTATGAAATGACAGAAAGCTCAGTGTACTTAGAGAAAAACCAAAGCACTAATGGGGAGAACACACAGATTCACCTGTGACTGAGCCAAGTTCACTCTCCGAAGTTGTGAGGAAGCATCTCTAAATGTCGCGCCTTTCCCAAGTGCACGGCAGCACATGGAATTTTGATTTAATTGGTGCGGTTGGACAGCATAACTAAGAAAGCTTAATAAAAAGTTTTGCTGACAACTTCAAACCGCATTCCGCTAATGTTTTGTCTTCAATTTACATACAGCTAATTTGTTGCACGTTATTTTGATATTCCATTAAACTTAAACAACATTTTGAAATGTACATGCTTGGGAACTTTAAGCTACATCTTATAAGTATTATTTTTAAATAACATTAACAATATACTATAAATGACAGTTGCCAAAATTACATTCTTGGTCTGTTTCACAATTTAAATAATTGGGGGAACAATTTGAAATTTGCCACTGCACCATGTTTTATATCATCACAATTAAATTCAGGATCTTTTCCAGTGAAGATCAGCCTTGTTGCCACAGAGGTGTCAGTATGATGCATTATTGAAGGTTTATTCAGCGGATAATATTTTGAAACCATTTGATGTTGAGGAGTGAAAAACTCAATCTCTGGAGAACCAGTGCCTAATGGTTTAACTCTCCTACTGAGGATAAAGATGTAAGTATGACGGATGAGACTGAGAGTTTTGTGTCCACTGATCAACCACCCAAGACATGGCTACTGCAAGCCATCAATTAGTCATTATTTAATATGGTACCTTCTATAAAAAGTGCCCACATAACCTGTTTATATAATAAGAGTTCCTCATTTAAAGCATTAAAAAATCAAATAAAATGATGTATTACTTTTTAAAATTTTTGATTTAAACTGGAAAAGAATGAGAAGCCTAGCATTATGGCAGTGCAATAGTTAGCACCTTCCTGTTTCGGCATGCTTTGAGTGCTGTCTGTATAAAGTGTGTGCACTTTCTCCATGTGCCCCTGTGCTTTTTTCACAAAGGTGAGCTGGGGACTCACTTATAAAGCTTACATACACACGAAAAGAAGCTCAAAATGTGCGTATGCAACATCCGACGCACACGTTGGGATGACAAATTAAAACTTGATGGTGGAACATTTGTAAATTTATGGCACGTCTGACCCACACTTTTGTAATATTTTGGAGAAACTGGGAAATGACGGCACCCTTTGATCAAGCAGGGAAATGCAGCCAAACCAGCTAAATGACAATTCACATATATAATAAATCAAAGTAAAAAGCTGTTATTATAATATGCATTGATGTGATAAACATATTACACCTCAAGAACAATGAATCTGATGGGCAGACTCATCAATTTTAAGAGGGCCTGTGCTGCAAACTTGCAATGAAGAACTTTTTGGTTTTTCATGAGTCATATAGGCTACCTGTTGTCATTTCTCAGAGAGGTGGCCAACAGTTCGACAGTATCTCAGCCAAGCGCCACTCCATTATGCCCGGCACTATATCCAGTTTTCGTATGGTGTGGGTGTACACACACACACAAAAAAAATGATTTTGCCAACATAAAAAAGGAAATTTACAGCAGTGTCTGGTTCTCTTAACATAATCGGACCACTTTACTCCACTCACATTGCAATAATAAAACCTAGTGAGAATGAAGCTGCTTGTGTTAACTGTAAGCAGTGTCACAGACGTGCGCATAGGTGGCAGTCAAAGGCCTTAACTGAGGGTAAGATGTCAGCTTGGAGGTTGATGTAGTGCACTAACCTCTTTTCTCCCTTTTCTACAGATCATCAGATGGGAAACTCAGCTAAACTGGCATCAAGTTCCTCATTCCTGTCCAGACCACGCCCTCCTACTGACCTCATTTCCCCAACTTCCCTCATGGACCCTCCTCTTACTGCACACCACCTATAAAAGCCACACACCTCTCCTCCCATTCAGTTCTATTCTGACTCCGTCCTTTGTGACTTCTCGCTGGTTTATTTTGTTCCGTTACAATATACACGGTGGATCCCTAAACCTTTTTCTCTGTGTTCTCTCTCTTATTGCAGCAGTTACATTCCATTAATGCACAAGTCATCCAAGATGTGACTGGCAAACATCATGTCTCCATGACCTGGGTCAACCCGTGTTTCATTTATTTTGAATCAAAGTAGCTTTGACAGACGTGATGTTCTGTATGTGCCGGCTTGCTTGATGGTAAGGTAACTGGCTAAACCTTTAAGTGTTTCATATGGCCTGTACCATTCATTGTAACAGCAATCATGTGACCACATGTGCAAGGTGCCAGTGGCTTCCTACTTAGACAATGGTGCCTTACACCTTTTCCGGACTCCCAGAGCACAATGGAGAGACGCTATAATGCTGCACATGATCTCTTGCTCTGAGTTGCAGAGGACAGCCAGATACTCTTGAATGCAGGTGGTGGGGACTCGACATATCAGGACGAAGTTCTGCAGCATCGAGACTACATATTTATGAGGGTGTGTTGGAGCTCCATTCATATATGCACATTTACAAAGTAATTGTGATTTATATACGGTACATTACTTAGAAATGTCCATACGCCAGGTTTTATACAGTAAATCTCATAATTTAAAGAGGTGACGGTTTAGCTAGACACTAACCCACCTTCATATTTGATGTAGTAATATTCTTAAGTAAATGAATACTTCAATTTTGTACGTTTTAGTCTATCTGTGTTTATCTTTTAATAGTAGTGGCCACTTAATGCAGCTGGCACCTTAAAAGTTCTCCTGACATTTGAGCACCACTTTGTAGACGCACTGGAAATGCAAAAATACCTGTCTGAATCAAAACCCCTGCTGAGCTTCCTTTTATAAAATGCATGTTGGGGATTTTTCCATCCATTACTGAGAAACGCAAATGAAGAGGGACTCATTTGGCTATTTTTGAATTAACAGCTCTTAAAACATACTAAAGAAAACATTTAGGAATGCCATCTTGAGCATCTAAGAAGACACAGGTAAAAATATCAAAACAATTGGCACAATGTGGACACTTTAAAACCAGCAAACTCCCTGCTGTTCGAGAAGAAATCTAACCAGTGTCACATGTGGATGTGACAGATCGCCTTTTTCATGCTTGTTATTTAGACAATATCAACCAAAAAAAAATCTCTTCACAACTCCCTAGGGTTTCCCAGAGCATCAGCTCTTCAATATTTCACCACTTTGTTTGTAATACAGAAGACATTTTATAGACTCCCTGCAGCCTCTAGGTAAAGAATATCAGGAAGTTAAAGCCACTGTTTAAACTGTTGCTGCAGATATCTGAGACACTAAACAACAAGAAGCAAGGTGTCTGAAGAATCGGGACGCAAAGCAGAAGACAGACGTACAGCCGGTTGGTATTTAACTCTTTCAGTGAAAAGCGATTCCTTATGTAATTCCCAGAATATTGCTTCATGTTCTTTTAATTTCAAAAGCACTTTATTATTATTATAAGTTAAAATTGTTTTTCTTTTTCCTAGTTCACTTATTGGATGTATTTTTACTTATGTATTCATTCAGTTTATTTATTTTAGAATACCTTTATTTTTTTAATCATGCTTACTATGAATTAATAATAGATGTATCTTACCAATCTTCTTAAGGCATCAGGAATATCCGTAATAACTGCAGTAATGCACTGGGAAAGCAAGAAGGGGTCATTTGTTCAATTCTTTTATTTACTTTCAGAAACTGAATATTCTAGTCCTGTGATGCTAGTCTGTGTGCTCTACAGGCTCGAATAAAAGATGTTTTACTTAATTTATAATAAAAAATAATAATGGGTGTTATTATTAAGTTATTACTCTTGATATTTTTGTAAATACTAATTTATGGCAAATGTAATTATTCTTCATTATTAATTCTAATAACCAATATTTCATAACAAAGAACATTTGCATATTTAATAACAGCGCTCCATATTTTTCCGTATTACTCCTAGTTAGCCTTTATTATGCACTGTTGTTAGAAGAGGCATCACAAAGTTTCAATGACAGTATCGTGAATTGGGTTGTTTAAAATATCTTATGGGTATTAAAAGTATGTACTTACACTTCTTTTGGGGAGTTTTTCAAGACGAGGAATCCAATTTTGAGTTTAGTTTATTAAATCTTTGCTTTTTTTTGGGGAGGGCTAGTAAATTATTTTGCACCATCGTCGCAGCCATTGTAGTTGTTTATGGATGGCGTGATTTGTTTGTCCTGTCGTAAAACTCATTTTTGAAGGTCGTGACCTGCTTACAAAAGCCATAAATTTGAGCATTTGTTATCCAAGTTTGCATTTATTGTCTACTAGTTGTCCCCCGTGGCTTTGCCTGCGCAGTAGTGAAACAGGAGAGTGATTCGAACGGAGGTTTGCACGTGAGTGAGGAGGGCTCCCCACTTCTGACGTCACGCTTCTCCCTACCCTTTCCCCACAGCCTCTGTCTTGGATTAGTGCGAATAACTTGATCCTGTGATACACAGCGCGATGAGAGAAGTCGCAAAATCAACTGGAATGTTCAAGCATATTATAGAAAAAACCCAATCTAAATCTGGTAAGTAATTCTCTCGTGAAAAGCAGACAGACATATAGACAGAGACGATTACATATAGAGAGAAATGAGTCTTTATTTAGTGCTATCCCTTCTCTTGCTATTTTTTCGACTTTGATTTTTGCCTCTCATTTCTATTCTGTTGCTTGATTTCCCGATCTTTTGGTTTCGAGCCTTTTAGCCCTCTGACTACGTCTCATTACCTACACAAAAATACTCTTGCTGGCCCTGCTAGCATAACACCTATCTTGATTATTGTGCTGCATGAGTGGAGTCTGCACATTCTCCCTAGCTCTGTTTGGATTTTTCCCAAGTTACTTGACTTTTCCTTTCACAGGCTGAAGACTAGATGGTTAACTTAATCGTCATCTCTTACTTAGCCTTGTAATAGTAAATATCAGTGTGCATGAGTTGCCTGACGATTCATTTGTTCTGTCCAAGGTCAGTCTCTGCTTTGATCTTGGGCCACCAGGACCGTCTTTAGGTCCATGTCATCCAGCAACTTGATTGGACAGATTCAGTAAAATAACTAATTGATACGTAGATGGTTTGAACTATTGCGGTTCTAGAACTGTAAGTGTTCAATAAAGTATATGTTCAGCTGACTTGCACCAATGTGTAACTGAAAAGACAAAACAGAATGGCTAAAGTATTATTCATTAATGAAATTTTAATTTATTCAGAAAGTATTTTCTTCCACAAAATATGATAAAGACCATCCAGACAGTTGAAAGCATATACAGTAAAAAAGAGGCCATGTGATTAAATTTTTAAAGTGTGTATTTTGAACTTTACCTTGAGTTTGCTGAATTCAACTAGAAGGTACTATAGTTTCAAAACACTGTGTTAGAAAACGTAAACTGGATATCTTAAAAAACAGATGACACATAATATTAATGGGTTGATGTATGCGTAGTTGGTAATATTAATATGACGCCATGCTTAGCTCACAGACTATACTGTAATATGAGCTGTGATATCTCTTGTGCTGAAGGTAAAGGTTCTTCCCATTGTGAAAAAAATGGCTGGACACACAATGAAGATTTGGGGCAGCCCCCTGGCTGCAAAAAGGGTTTAAGTTTTAGTACAATGTGTACAGGTTCGAGTTCAAAGTAGTCAGTTCCCAGGAAGTGACATCCTCAGGGCCGGGACAGGCAGGATTTCTTATATTTGGTCTGTGGAGAGAAAAGAGAGAGGTTTAGCTCAACCCGCCGCCCCCTGGCCTGGCATGGAATTGGTGTTTTCTGGTCCTTTTGGTTGACTTCCATGCGCATGTGTGTGACATCATGTTTAGAAGGGTTTCATACAGTCTCACATCCACCATGCCATTTCACTGAGTTTGTGATGCCTGAAATTCGACAAATAGCTTTTTGCACTTCTAGTTGGTTGTTTTTCTACTCTGAATTGTGATACCAGCAGAATGTATGCTGCCAGCTATTTAAAATGTACTTGGTGAATAATAAGCCGACCTAAATGTCCAGTATGGACTCAATTTTCAAAATTCACAATAATACTTTGGAGAAAGCCAGTGTCAGGAATTATATTTGGTGTTTTGCAGATACTATGTGAACAGCCAGATAGTGACTGTGACATCACAATATTATGTGTATTAAGGGGTCACCAAGATCACCTCCTATCTATCCCAGTTTGCAGATAACAATATTGTGTGTGTTATTTTTTGTTAGTGCTCCTAGTCAATGACTTCCCCTCTACACATTTTTGACTATAATTTCAAGTTTTTGATTTTGTCTTGATGATTTGTGTTTAAATGACCTCCTGGTTTAGCCAATAGAGGATACCACCAAGCTCCAATTCCCAGAACCAATCACAAATATTGTTTGTTTATTGTACAGAATACCTTAACAAACAGCCAAAGTATTGCATGTAAAAGATCATTTCAATTTCCTTGCCCTCTGACCAGATGAACAACTTCTTTAACAGGTTTGACCACCCTAACCCACTCTCACCTCGGAGTACTGCACCCTCCACCAGCATAGGTGAGACATCCCCACCCACAATTACAGCAGCCCAGGTAAGCAGAGAGCTAAGGAGACTTCGTGCCAGGAAAGCAGTGGGTCCAGATTGAGTATCGCCACGACTGCTGAAGGCCTGTGGGTTGGAGCTGGGGAGTCCTCTACAGAGCATCTTCAACCTGAGCCTGGAACAGGGAAGAGTCACGAAGCTTTGGAAAACATCTTGTATCACCCCATTCCCAAAGGTATCACGTCCTTGTGAGCTGAATGACTTTCGGCCTGTTGCTCTGACATCACATGTGATGAAGACCATGGAGCGGCTGCTGCTTCACCACCTGTGGCCACAGGTCCGTCACGCTCTTGACCCTCTGCAGTTCGCATACCAAGAGAAGGTGGGAGTGGAGGATGCCATCATCTATATGCTACACCGATCCCTCTCCCACTTGGACAGAGGCAGTGGTGCTGTTAGAATTATGTTTCTGGACCTCTAGCACCTTAAACACCATCCAACCTCTGCTCCTTAGGGACAAACTCACAGAGATGGGAGCAAATTCACGCCTGGTGGCATGGATCGTGGACTATCTTACAGACAGACCTCAGTATGTGTGTCTCGGGAACTGCAGGTCTGACATTGTGGTCAGCAGCATAGGAGCGCCACAGGGGACAGTACTTTCTCCGGTCCTGTTCAGTCAACATACATCGGACTTCCAATACAA
The DNA here is from genome assembly GCF_016835505.1 of Polypterus senegalus. Classification (NCBI taxonomy): domain Eukaryota; kingdom Metazoa; phylum Chordata; class Cladistia; order Polypteriformes; family Polypteridae; genus Polypterus; species Polypterus senegalus. Next base: position 94,210,473 of record NC_053171.1, read on the forward strand.
CTCGGAGTCCTGCCTCATGCAAAAGTTCGCTGACGACACTGCTATCGTAGGTTGCATCAGGAGTGGGCAGGAGGAGGAGAATAGAAGCCTAATCAATGACTTTGTTAAATGGTGTGACTCAGACCACCTACAACTGAACACCAGCAAAACCAGGGAGCTGGTTGTGGATTTTAGGAGGACCAGGCCCCTCATGGACCCCGTGATCATAAGAGGTGACTGTGCAGAGGGTGCAGACCTATAAATACATGGGAGTGCAGCTGGATGATAAACTGGACTGGACTGCCAATATTGATGCTCTGTGCAAGAGAGGACAGAGCCGAATATATTTCCTTAGAAGGCTGGCGTCCTTCAACATCTGCAATAAGATGCTGCAGATGTTCTATCAGACGGTTTTGGCGAGCGCCCTCTTCTACACGGTGCTGTGCTGGGGAGGGAGCATAAAGAAGAGGGACGCCTCATGCCTGGACAAACTGGTGAGGAAGGCAGGCTCTATTGTAGGCACGGAGCTGGACAGTTTGACATCTGTGGCAGAGTGACGGGAGCTGAGCAGACTCCTGTCAATCATGGAGAATCCACTGCATCCACTGAACAGGATCATCTCCAGACAGAGGAGCAGCTTCAGCGACAGACTGCTGTCACCGTCCTGCTCCACTGACAGACTAAGGAGACCCCACACTATGCGACTCTTCAATTCCACCCGGTGGGGATAAACGTTAACATTATACAAAGTTATTATCTGTTATACCTACATTGGTATCACTCTTTAATTTAATATTGTTTTTTATCAGTATACTGCTGCTGAAGTATGTGAATTTCTATCTATCTATCTATCTATCTATCTATCTATCTATCTATCTATCTATCTATCTATCTATCTATCTATCTATCTATCTATCTATCTATCTATCTATCTATCTAATCCCACCTACTATACTAAAATTAAAGTCTATCTATCTATCTATCTATCTATCTATCTATCTATCTATCTATCTATCTATCTATCAGTGCGTTCCTCCCAGTGAGCTTTGTCATTGAGATAGACGAGGAATCTTCTTTTATCTTGGACCCGGGGAATAGTTCCGGTGACAGAGAATTGCTTGCTGGAAGCACGTCCGTGTCAGATGTAAGCCCCCTGACAGTAGGGGCAGCATTCCCCTGCAGCTCCCCTGGCAGCACCTAAGTGCCCCAACAGGTCCGCCCATCAGAACTATAACTCCCAACCTGCCCTACGAGTGTCTGAATGGGACCTCCACCAGCAGGCTGCTGCCACTCTGTGCAAAGGAGGGATATACTGTATAGTACCTGACCCCAGGAAGTAATCTCCCTTTGCCTTTCTTTTAAGCCCGGGTTGGTTCTTGGTACCTTTCTTTTCCAGGATGTCTGTCCATTCTGGTTCTTTCCATGGCCAGACAAGGTAGCATCAATTTTGGCCAGGACATCAGCCAGCCTGGGCCATCCTTGACACTGGTTATTAATTTTTGTTTGTTTTTCTGGCTCACATCTTATCTTCTGGTCCTTTATTTAAACATTCTCTGGCATCTTGGCGTCAGAATAAGAATAGAATAATGCTGCTTATTACTTTTGAAAGGGTTAAGCTTTACTGCCAGTTGCATGTAATTTGAATGGGTGACGCTCATACACATTAAACATCAATATGAACAGACAATATAAGGGCACACAGATTGCTGACTTTAAATGAGTTCCAGTCCATTTTTGGGTGGGTTTGTTTCTAGTAAAGAAGTTCCCCATTTTAAATTTTACAATTTTAGTACAGGAACCAATCAGCAAGTTTATGACTGATATACTGTATTTAAATCGTTATCTTGGTAAAATAGCATTGTAAATATTTTCCTGCCTTCATAACATGGACTTACAAAAACATGGGGGATGCTCTGAATGCATTAGAAATGATACCTGTCAGTATCACATATATCTTATAATTAATAATCTCTTCAAAGGTTAACATGGTGGTGCAGCAGATAGCATTTCTGCCTGAAAAGCCTTGAAATTCACTTTGATTTCCGACTGGGATGCCCTCTATGTGGATGGGTTCAGCCAAACCTTTTTTTATGTACAATTTAATTATGCATGCTTTGCATTCTCTTGATGAAGAAGCAGGTACATATAAACCATTTTAGCCTCAGGCTTTGACTTAATGATAAAAAACAAATATATTTGCATTTTCCTTGTTTAATTACTTAACAACAGCTTCTTAATGTACTGTTGATGCTCTTGTTTATCACATAAATTGCTTTTAATTGTTATTATAACTGCATACAAATTTTGGAAAATGCCTTTATCGACAGCCACAATGTCATTGTGTGCCTGTGTTTAAGATGAGAAAAAATAAACACTCTGCTTATGGGCAGCTGTGTGTATGTGACACATATGGATTAATCAATATCATGTAATGATGTTTGAATATAGATATTGTCCCATTGTTTATTTTAATTACCTCTTCATTTGCTGAGAGTTGTACAATGACAGCAGACCTTGCCAAAAAAGAATATGCCGAATATTTAAATAATCGTGAAACATAGTGCAGTAAATTGAGGGAAAAAATCCCTAATTAGGAAATATTGTAGTGCCCAGCAAAGTGAGTGAGGCCAGCCACTTGCAGTGGTCGTTTTCTGACGATGGGGAGCCAATCTCTTCCCAAATATCAGCAAAATGCTTTAAAAGGGTTGTCAGATATGTGGGCATAGGAAACATTTTATGGGCATGTGCTTGAAAAATACAGGAAAGGAATTAATTATGACACTGCCACTAACTTGGGTTCCATCCAACTTTTAAAATGGAGAAGGACAATAACCAGGAAGAGTGCTGATATCAGTGCCCGAGTAGCTTACACTATGTCCTTTCCAGATAGTGCAATGTATAATCAAGCTCCAAGCCTCCTAAGTATGTATACTGTATGCTCAAGAAAATTAAGGGAACACTTAAATCACACATTGTATCTCAATGAACAAAATATTCAAGTGGAAAATCTTTACCTAGTAACAAAATGATGTAACTATGGCCAATAGAATCCAAAATCACCAACCCATTGAGGACTGGATTCAAGATCACACCGAAAATCAAAGTCTAAAATTGAAATCACAGGCTGATCCAACTTGTGTGAATTTCTTCATGACAGCTCATAATGTAGCTCAGCAGTGTGTAATGTCCTCATGTGCCTGTATGCACTCTCGACAACACCTGTGCATGCTACTGATGAGATACTGGATGGTGTTCTTGGAGATCTCCTCAAAGACCTGGATCAGGGCATCAGTGAGCTCCTAAACAGTCTGTGGTGCTACTTGGTGGCATTGGATGAACCGATACATAACGTCCCAGAGATACTCAATTGAATTCAGGTCTGGGGAACATGTGGGCCAGTCAATGGCATCAATGCCTTCATCATCCTGGAACTGCCTACACATTCTGGCCACATGAGACCAAGGCATTATCCTGCTCCAGGAGGAACCCAGGGCCCACTGCACCAGGTCTGATAATGGCTGTGAGGATTTCATCCCAGTTCCTAACAGCAATCAGCATGTGAAGATCTCTGTGACTATTCAAGGATATGCCTCCCCAAACCCTCACTGAACCACTGCCAGACCAGTCATGCTGGATGATATTGCAGGCTGCATAACGTTCACCACAGCATCTTCAGACTCTGTCATGTCTGTCGTATGTGAAGAGAATGTGAGCTGCCAATTTTGGTATTCTCTGGTGAATGCCAATCAAGCAGCATGGTGATGGGTTGTAAGCACAGGTCATACTAGAAGACATTGGGCCCTCAAGCCACCATCATGGAGTTTGTCTCTGACAGTTTGGTCACATACGTGCACACCGGCAGCCAACTGGAGGTCATTTTGTACGGCTCTGGCAATGCTCCTCTGTTCCTTCTTGCACAAAGTACCAGTCCTGCTGCTGGGTTGATGCCTTCTACGGCCCTGTCCAGCTCTCCTCGTGTAACGGCCCATCTGCTGGTATCTCCTCCATGGTCTTCAGACTGTCCTTGGTGACACAGCAAACCTTCTTGTGATGGAACATATTGATGTGCCATCCTGGAAGAGATGAACTGCTGTACCTGTGCAGCCTTGAATTGGCTGCACGTACCTCCTCATGCTAGCAGTAGTGACATGGACACTAGCAAAACAAAAAATTAGAGAAGAATCGGTCAAGAAGGATGAGGAGAGTGCAATTTTCGGTGGCCTCCACCTTCAAAACAATTCCTTTTTATGGGGTTGTCTTGCTGTTGCTGTTTATTTATTTTTGCTTACAGCGATTGTTATTTATGTTACTTGTGTCTCCCATATCCATAGGAACAATCCCAGCATTCCAGCAGCAATGTGGCACTGATGACACTTTAGTTAGCAATGGATTTAAAACAATGCCACTCCATCTGATTTTAGGATCCCTAAACCTTTTCTGTGAATTGTCCTTGTGATTTAGTTTTCTTTGATCTCTCAGAATTTGACTTTGTGTTCTGCTCTTCTTTTTTGGTTTCTGATTGTGATCTTGAGCTCTATATTTTAATGATTTGGTTTCTCCCTGTCTGTTTCTATTTGTTCCTGCTGGTTATTTTCCTTTCTCTGTGCCCTCACCATTGGGACTTTTGTGTTCTTAAAGAATATTTGGTTAAAAACTTTTTTTTTTTTGCGTATTAGGCTTTCTTACATACTGACTTTTGGGTTTTGACCCCATTGATTTAGTGGCTCGGTCTTCAATTCCTAGTACGTTATACTTGCCGTAATGGCCAATTTCTGGCAGTACATTGGTGTTTTTAGATTTCTGCATCGTTTTCCTCTGTGTACTCCATTTTCTACCACATTTCAAAAGTATACATTTTAGGTAAATTGTCGTCTCCACATTATCCTTCTTGAGTAGAAAGTGTGTGCATTAGTGTGCCCTGTGATGGACAGGAATTTCAGGAATGTTTAATTCTTACTTTGCACCCAAGTTCTGGAACCCTACTGTCCTGCACTGGATAGGGTAGGCTAAAGGAAATATGAATGGAATTTCCCTCCTAAAATCTGACTTTCTGCCTGTTAAACATGAAACCTTTTTCCTATTATTCAGCACTTGAATTTCTTCTCTTTTGTACCATTCGATTTCCCTTTTTTCTGCTTTTTTATTCATTCTAATTTCTATCATTCTTTCCATTTTCTTCTACTTATTATTATGGTACAGCCATTTCTACCACTGTGTATTGGATAGATTGTCCCAGGATCCAATCCATTCTCTGTTCACTGTCGCACCACTTCTCTGTGTATATGTAGATTTTCCACATCAGTCCAAAGATGTGGGTGTAACATTAATTCATAATTCTAAATAAGCCTTATATGGATGCATACGTGTGACCAGGCTCTGCATTGGCATCCCATCCAGGGTTAGCCTTGTGCCCTACACTACCATGATAGGCTTTGGCCCTCCTCATGACTCTGCATTGGATTAAACCTGTTTCAGAATGTCATATTACTGAGTAGAATCTTGCATTTAAAATTCAAGCTTCGGCATTTGCAGGGGAGACTACTTGACCCTGCGCTAAACATAAATCAGCATTACAGTCTACAGTCACATCATGCTAGCCAATGTCACAGTATGCACCAATTGTTTTTGGGATATTTCTGTAAAATGATTGGCAGGATTCTGCATTGGTGGTGATACTGCATGTTAAAATGAGTGAGATGGGGGGACTCTGTGAACTGAATGGCTGCTTTAGATCCATTAGATTTGTTCTATTTAAACTCATATCAACTGCAAGCAGCACTTGAACCAAATAATTATACATAAAAAATCGGGAGTGGTCTCCCCTAGACTTTCTCGTAAACTAAGATATTGGGATGGATATTTGAGAAGTACAATGATTATATTTTTATATTATATGCATTAAAGAACCATCAACAATTAAATTAAATTAATAATATATTCAACAATTATTATGAGAGTAAAGTAAAATAAACCGGACTCTGCAGCTGCATGTAATAAAGGTGAAGTACCACTTCTGGTTAAGGGAAATGCTCCAAAAGTTGATAGAAATCTACGATTCATCAAAATCTCGAAATGGAATTTTTGGAGGATTCTAGTACTCTCCCTATACTTCGTATATGACAAAGTCAGGGAGGTCTAAAACATCGAGATTCGTCAAAATCTCGACATTGAATCTTTGGACGATTACAATACTTTCCCTATACTTTGTATATGAGAAAGTAAAAAGTAGAAGTTAAATGATTGTAACAAAAAATGCCCTCAAACTAAGTTAGTGTATCTGATTTCCCCTAACTTGTTGTGTTTTTCAGAACATCCAGTACTCAGATAACAAAACATGCATGCCACCTTCTTATATAGGTGAAGTGTGATGACAAGTGTTTCACATGAGCTTCAGGTCAGGAGTCCATTAACTGGTATAGCAAGGGCAAACAACATGGCTGTAGCCATTCAATGATTGTCACAAATGGCAGTGATCATAGGAAAAGTAGAATGCAAAATGGTGTTGTAAGAATAACAACTAAATTAATCAACTGGTCGAAATGAACTTTTTAAAAAAGGAATTGTACATGAGTGGACTGAAATTTGAGTACTGCGCTTATCTTTGGCATAAACTTTAGTCACTGTCACGTTTGTGGAAGTTTTATAATGATGCAAGCCTGCTCATGTGGCGTATTGACCTCCAAGAAGAATCCATTTCAAACGGGTAGACTGTTGTCATCAAGGGATGGACGTGGTCAGAAAAAATACTTAGGAATGTAGTGGCATTAATATGATGACTTGTTGGTATATTAAGAGGTATAATAGTATTGTAACCAAGGTATAAACTGTTCAGTCTTAATACAAAAGAATACAAAGGACTGGGAGATCAAGGGAGCTTTAAAGGGAAGTCCAATGTGAAGTCAAAGGTCGGAATAACAAAACAGAGGTCCTACGGTAACTGGATATCCTTTCCCTACCTAAAAAAGGATCATTGAACATTTTCAGTAGATTTTTGATATTTATCCAAAACCTCTGATGTTTAGAGATGCACGCTGCCATTTTAAATACTGCATGTCATGATGTCATGTGTTGCACAACCAGCATTGTACCAAGAAAATAAGATGAATGTAGCCAACAATAAAAATGTACAAAAGTGTCCATGAAAATAACTCAAAACAAAATGGCATTTTGATGTTAACAATTATTAGTAACATCAAGAATATTATAAAAGTGTATTTTAATAAAAGTTTAACAAACAGATGCTAAGAAAACTCTCTACACACACCATTACACTGGCACCTCCAGGCTGTACCATGGGCACATGGATCCATGCAAATTAAGCCAAATTTTGAACCTACCATTCACATATTAAAGCAGAAATCAAGATCCTTTGGGTCAGATATTTTTCTTTTCTTCAGTCACTCTCTTTTTGCCCATTGTGATGTGAAATCAAACAACAACTACATTTTTGACCTTGTCTTAATGCTCTATATATACTAAGCAGCATGTGCAGACTATTTGCGTCATCAGGCAGGTAGACCTTGAAAAGTTCCTTTTTCTGTCCTAATATATTTATTTTTTACGCCTGCTGTCAAATTCTGAGTTTCAGGTTTATTATGCCTGATGAGACTGCAGAGACCCTCTGAACTGGAAATATTATTCACAGCACATTCAGGTCACTGTCTTCAACCTGCCTCAGCCACTGGATTTTATGGAACTAGCCATGAGATGTGTCTGTCTGGCCTTATGTAACTTTATAAGAACTATAAATGACCCCAGATTGAGACAGAAAGAAAGATGCAGGTGAAAAAAAAAAAAAATACCAGATGGATGGATAGAAGGATATGTTATATGAAGAGGTCAATATGAGATTTTAAGATCTCATATTGATAGATAGATGTGAAAGGAACTAGATGATAGATAGATAGATAGATAGATAGATAGATAGATAGATATGAAAGACACTTTATAAAGGATAAATAGGAAAGACACTATATGATAGTTTCATAGATAGATCATATTGCATTTGTATTGTAAAGAAGCAATGAAATGCATTCAAATAGAAAAACTTTTTCTGGTACTGTTAAATGATGTCTAGGTTAAGGTGTGTCCCAGGGTTTTCCTCCTGCTGATCATGACCTTTTCAACATTTGTTTTTCCCAATATTCTGCTGTTCCCTGCCGAGAGATGTGCCATCACAAAAATGCAAAGTAATGGGCAAAATTTTAAACTAAACATGGCATGCCACTCTACTGTGCTAATACAAGTGCTGCGGTAGCAATGAGCACAGGGTGGTTGGCCTTGGAAGCCTCAGACAATGATACTGGATATCTTAAATTACAAACTTTGTCCAAAGATTTTCAGGAATTGGAGAAGATTCATATTTAACCAAGATCATAACTCAGATGCACCACACCAAATGAGTGGGCTCAAAGTAAAGGGAGTAGATACTTCATATTCAAATGGCTGAGTCAAAGATAGAACCTGACGCCTGAGGTCTATAGACGATCTGTAATCGACCTGAAATATCTCGAGACATTCAGCCAAGAAAAGTGTGGAAAATCTATACATTCATCTGTGTTAGGACAGCACACATGTGTTCAAAATTATTCCTGTTTTTGCAAAGTATTGGTTGAAAAAACAAAGATATGCGACCATGAAATTATTTTGCATTTCTAAACTACACTGTGTAGATGTCAATTGCTTTTTTTGTACTGAATTTTAATCTTTGTTGTGCATATTAATAGGACAGACTTTTACCTTAATTTATTTCGAAAACAATATTTGCAGGCAGAAAAACAGATGAAATGTGCAATGATAGAGTAGATAGATAGATAGATAGATAAATAGATAGATAGATAGATAGATAGATATGAAAGGCACTATATAATAGATAGATAGATAGATAGATAGATAGATAGATAGATAGATAGATAGATAGATATGAAAGACACCATATAAAACATAAATAGAAAAGACACTATATAACAGATAAATAGGAAAGACACTATATAATAGTTTAATAGATAGATCATATTATATTGTATTGTAAAGAAGCAATGAAATGCATTCAAATAGAAAAACTTTTTCTGGTACTGTTAAATGACGTCTAGGTTAAGGTGTGTCCCAGGGTTTTCCTCCTGCTGATCATGACCTTTTCAACATTCGTTTTTCCCAATATTCTGCTGTTCCCTGCCGAGAGATGTGCCATCACAAAAATGAAGATAAAGAGAAGAAAAAATGTAGCAGTGGGATTGCACAGAGCCATGTGAATCAGACATTTTTAATTGCATCAAAAACAAGCCACAAGAATGGAAATGAGTTGTGGGTACTCCAGCTAAGATGCAGCACAGTTATTTTCAATATTATAATCAAAATCTAATTTTAGTAGATTTTTGGCTGATAGCTCTGGTTACAGAAGATGCATCAGCATTTAATGTCCTCATTTGGATAAAAAGGCAGAGCCAAACTGGTTAGCACTAATGATCTGAATAATTAAATTTTCTCTGCCAGAATGAACTAAGGAGAATTGGAAATCTTATCATTTGATTTAAAAGCTTCTATGAATAATCTATTGTTTGAGCTAACCAGGCCAATAAGATGTGCAAGAATATGCCCTTTTTTAGAAAAGAAAAACAATAAAGGCCCCTGCTGTGTAAATGATTGGGAAAACTTTAGAGGGAAATTGCAATGGAAAGTTCAAGTTCATTATACTGAAATGAAATAATATTATCTTCACCTGCTATGACAATATTTTATAATACAGCATTTGTTAATGTCATTCATTTTATTGTGTGTAAAATAAAAAAGTATTATTCTGTAGTGAAGTTTTATTTCTTTGGAAGGTCTGTTGCCTGTGTGGCAGTGCCATCGTTAAGTGCTGCTGCCCCATAGCTCTAGAGAACAGGTTTCCATTGCTAGCCATTTGACTGTCTTTGTAGAGCTTACACATTCTGCCTTCACTCCCAAGAGTTTTCTTCAATTACTCCGACTTCCTTCCGAGTGCCAATGATGTTTGTTAAGCTAATTGGCAATTCTATATTAGACTCTATGAGTGAGTGTGGATCTGTGTATGAGTGGGCAATCAAGTGGACTGGCTTCTTGCTACCTTGTGCCCAGGGTTGAGAGTATGGACTGAAGTTCTTGATTTGATAGTTAGTCATGCTGAACGGTTCTCCTCTGAATGTCTGGTTGCATCACTTTTATGTACTAACACTTAAATACTTTTCCAAGAGGTGCTCTTCATACGCACCTCTCATGACTTCTTAAAGACTTTATTTCCTGGGAGATCTCTAGGATTTAAATTTGAGACTATTGGTTGCTAATCTCATCTGCTTTTTTCTTTAATACTTTTTGGATTTTAACAATCAAATATCTTTTCACTTCAAAATTGGATTTGCTTTCCAAATCATACTTTACTACTTTTTATGAAGAAATTCATGATCACTATAAGAGATCTGTGTGGAATGGAGTACAACATATTACACATTCTAAGGTGGGTTCAAAGTCCAAAAACCTTGTATTTTGGAAGGGGAATCACTCCCGATAATTCTAAAGCCATGAAAAGACGCATCTCAGTAGTGAATTAGCCTTGCCACGAATTCGACAAAAACATGCAAAGGCTTTAGAATTTAGGTAAACTCAGTGAAATGCGTTGAAGTCAACGGTGAATGAGAAACTGAACTAAATTTGTGTGGATTATAAAGGTGCAATGGTCTTTTAACTGTCCGTGAGGGCAAGTGAAGTGTCTACCAACTTTGCTGGACAGGTTATCGTGTTGTCAGGGTGCGGTGCTATCAACTGCGCTTCCATGCCTCCCTGAGGTAAAAATAAACTCTGACCCCACAATACTCCACCTTCTTCATCTCTCCTGAGCCCAATCACTATGACTAACTAACACCCACGGAGTCTGTGATACCATAGATCAGCATTATATACTCGGGTGCTATTTCAGTCACTTCCTGATTTGTGCTACAAAGCGAGGAATATAACATGCGTAATCCAGCAGTGTGGACACTAGGTACAATGTATCTGTGCAGAACAAATATTCATAATATTCTCATTATGATCCGCTAATGTACCACCTAAATGAAAATACTGCAGGTTATGTATCTGCGTGTGCAGTTCAGATTGAGCCCTGCTGTAAATTGTAATGTGGTGAATTTTTTTCTTAAAAAAGTATGCAAATACGACTGGAGTGTTGATCTGGTAGTGACAGCTCACATGCATGCAAATGCTGTAAATTATTCACATATGTGAGAAGCAGATAGTCGCGAATTACTCATGTATGTGTGAAGCGTTCAGCAACGTAAAGTGTAAGGATGAGTACACTTACAATACACATGCTTGAAAATTTTGTGCATATGCAGGTGGTGCAGATCGGGCAGTGATATCCATATTCAACATTGGCTGCTACAGCTCTACGATGTTATGCTAGCGTTGCAAAGCATCATGGGGCACTGGGAGAAAAACTTCACCTGAGCCAGCAGTACGGCAAATTTTCAGGGAAAAAATTCAGCTGAATAGGTCACTGGTGAATCCAACAAAAAACGTTTTGGGAAATTTAACAGATCAACGCTTCTCCTTGGCATCTAGTCTGAGTGGAGTATGTGCATAAACAGGTAAGGCAAACAGTTCCCTGTTGGGGAAAAAAGAAAAGTTTAATGACACAATAGTAAAAATTAGAATGAAGTTAGTATGCGGAAGCAGAACCCACTGATAGTTGGGTCCACATTTGGTATAGGGAGGATTGTGAAATTTAAAATGATGCCTTTTACTGCCACCATAAGACTCCGTTTATTTAAATAAAGGCCTTGTCTTCTTGATACTGTGGTATGTTTTCACTACATTGGTAAAACTGAAAAAAAAATTAGGAGATTCCATTGTACAGCAAAAAGAATTGAAATTTAAATGAAACATTAGCCCACTGGAGAAAACATTTACATCAAAATGTTATATCACATTTGGCAAAAAAATAGTAATAATAAATGTGACAATATGATGTGTTTCTTGGGAGGTTTCAGTAAGACTGACAAATTGTTTATGGATTTATAAGCGGAATAGTGTTTATAAACGGTATATTGGCATTTGAATAAGATATAACAATATTATATATCAAACTTGTTTAATATGGCTATAAATTAATGAAGAAGTACTCTTCTCAGCCATGGAGTTCTTGAAATGCCACAATGGCTGCAGGTTTTCACTTCATCGGTCCCATGGTTGCAACTGGGCTCCAACGATTGTCCACTTTGTTTTGTCATTATTGCACTCAATTTATGCGTATAGAATTACTCAGAAATATGAAAACTAGGATATCTATTAATGTTGTATGTGACAGGTTGGTCCAAACGCATACATTTCGTCTCAAGTAGGGTCAATTGTATTTTGCCTTAAAAAGGTTCAGACATGCAAATAATGAACATGTGGCTCTTCTGCAGAGCTCACTTCATGCCACCACATGCATTTTCTTGCAACTGATTTGTCTCCTTTTAAAATTATTTATACAGAATTCATAATCACAACATCAAAGAGGCAAACTGTTTCAGTAGAACCAAAACTTATTGAATATCTTAGAAAAACAAAGGCCAAATTATCTATCAGAATCTTTTACAAGATAATGAAATGTTCTGCGTATTTATGAGATGCTGTTTGCTCAAGACGAAATGTCTAGTGATCAAGAATATAACAAAAGTAGCCAAGAAAATAGGCAGCACTAACGTGTAGACACCAGAGCAGCAAAGTGAACTTCAAAGCCCAAATGTTAAACAAAATTTGTAGTCAAAATATTTGTTGCAAAAGGTCATAATGCTAACTTGTTCCTTTTTTTTTTCCTTAAAAATCTAATATTTGAAACTTGTTTTTAACTGATCCGAAGTTCTGATACATACTGTTGGATGCCACCATCCTTTATATGGTGTATGGCGTGGTAGTCGGCACCAGGCATATGACTTTAGTATATGAGGTACGTCAACCCTGCCTTTTCTCATAAAACACTGTCACAGGTGTGTTGAGAATAGGCGGGCGACCAAAAGAGTCCGGACGTTAATGGCTCTGTGATCAGACATACGACTGTTAATAAAAGGAGCCAATGCAGGTTTTGGATTGTAACAGGCGAAAGACTGACGGCTAGCACCTCAATACAACACAGCCACCAAAAGAAAGCGACAAGAAGAGATAACATGCCGTACCTTTTCACACAAGAGGTGTGACAGCTGTTAAATAAACAGACTTCCATTCCTGTCAGGGAAAACAAGACAATACCGTTACAAAACGTTAAGAAATGCAAACATTGGCCACAGAAAGATGGAAAAACACCGCCTTTCCAAATAACTGGGGTTTCTACTGATCCTTATTGATGAGAAGACCAGAACATGGAGAGCATTCCAAGTGCTGGATGCCAACAATGCAGGCTCATAGTACTGGTGTAACCATGTGTAGTGTGTTTGATAACAAATTAGATCTCTTCATACACAAAAGTTTGAATGCTACAGAGTAACGCTTCTTTTCATCAAATGCACTTCCTCATGGTTTACCCATCTGTGAATGCACATTTTCAGTAGGACAATGTATAAAAACAGGAACATTCTGGAATGATTCCAGGAACATGACAGTAAATTCGTTTTAATGCAGTGGCCTCCAGATCACAATCCAACAAATCATTTGTGGATGAGTTAGAACAAATTTTTGGATCAGAAATCGAGCAACTGATTTGCATTGGAGTTACCAATTGCCGCCATTGTGTTATATTTTTGGCCTCTTGCTCAGTCCACAGCCCATCACATTGAAAGAATTTTGAAGTCAAATGAGAGATCAACTACCCATTAGGTCACTTTTAAAACTGTCACTGATAATCAAAGTATACTTCTTTAGATTACGTACTACAACCCTAAATCAGGAAAATTTGGGACGATATGGAAAATGCAAATAAAATAAAAATGCAGGAATGGATGTATATAAACAAATGACATGAAGTTGACCAGACAAGACATGAAATTCGGTTCATACCATCTGCAATGAAATAAAAGTAAGAGAACATTTAAGAATCACTTTAATTTTTATTTGTAAGCAAACTTGTTCTGATTTGGGGTTAATCTTAAATAATTTAAAGGACATTCTGAAGTCCAAACTATTATAAAGGACTATTACAATAATATGCTAAATCTTTGTGAAAACAATATACAGTAGCTTGGTCTAGAAACTTGAACGACCATGAATTAGTGCCAAAACTCTGTAGACTGAATATTAAAAAAATGACTGGAACAGTCCATTCAGCCCAATACAGTTCTTTAATTCCATGTCACCATATAATTCTAAAGCAACACTAAATGGAGATCTCAAGGACTCCAGAGTGTACTAACTTCCACCATGCTGCTAAGCAACTAGTTCGATATATTTGTATTGTATTTTTTAAATTTTATTTTAAATTAACAGCTGCTGCAAACTTTATTAAATATTTTATTCTGTATTAATCTGTTTGTGTTCACGTTGTAGAAGCTCCAGGTTAGGATTTGAATTTTTTGTTCTCTGTGGCCTCATATTAGTCCAAAGGTCCTTTAATTACTGTTTCATGAATACAAACTCTATGTGTTTGGGCCACAGCATTTTTTTTAATGTTTCTCTCTATTATAAAAAAAAATCTTGGGGGAGGCAGAATAGGGAGACGAGACGTGATCTCCTCAAAAGACAATTTGAAGTCCCACGAAAGACACTTTAACTTGCTCCCAGCTCTTAAAACAATGAAAAACGACAAGCAAAACACGCAGCTCGCAGCAGAAGCTCTGACCACTTCTCCTTGTGTGCGTTCAGCCACCCTAACCAAAAACCACCACCCCCACCACACACAACGTGAGCAGCAGAGAGACGAAGTGGCAAAAAGGACAGCGGCTGTACAGGATTTAAAATAATCGACGGGCAGCGCGACAGTAAGCAGCGTTATACATCCTGCGAGAAAGAGATTTAACCACGCCCTGGGCCGGAAATAAAGGACAAGTATTGTTTTTACAATGTCATGTGAGACAAGGCAGTGAGCCATCATTTAAAACAAGTCCACGTACGTATAACCTAGCAGTTGTTGGATTGATTTTGGCAGACACGCATCATGTGCTCCCAGCTCTTAAAACAGCGACAAGCAAAACAGGCAGCTTGCCAGCTGCAGCAAGCCAGCAGATGATCCGATGACATCTCCTTAGCGTGCCTTCAGCTGCCCCCCCTTCACAACGTGAGCAGCGTTATACGTCCTGCGAGAAAGAGATGTAACCAGGCCCGGGGCTGGAAATAAAGGACAAGTATTGTTTTTACAATGTCATGTGAGACAAGGCAGTGAGCCATCATTTAAAACAAGTCCACGTACGTATAACCTAGCAGTTGTTGGATTGATTTTGGCAGACACGCATCATGTGCTCCCAGCTCTTAAAATAGCAACAAGCAAAACAGGCAGCTCGCCTGCAGCAGCAAGCCAGCAGATGATCCGACGGTATCTCCATAGCGTGCCTTCAGCTGCCCCCCTTCACAATGTGAGCAGCGTTATACGTATGGCGAGGAAGAGATGTAACCACGCCCGGGGCCGGAAATAAAGGACCAGTATTGTTTTTACAAAAGTTTTTAAAGTAAGAGTGAAAATAATGCATATGTAACAATTCCCATGAAAATAACAATTTCTTTAAATTGTATATCCGGTAAACCAAACATGGGGGTAGGCGAGCGAAACGAGTAGGGGGCAGAGCCCCCTAGTGTTTAATAAATATATTTCTGTTTAATACAATGCCTTTATTAACAAGCATCATCATAAGATTAGATAAATTAATGATAACATTTCCAGAAAATTGTAAGCAACTTTGATCTGGACCCATGAAGCTATAGAAAGTGCGTTCAAATAACAAAGTCCACAGAAAATGAATGATAATGAAAGAAAAACGTTCGTAGCTATTAGCCCTTATTTAATGTTCTAGCTTTTAGATCCTGTTTTTAAAACAAAACTCATGTGTCAACAAAATGTGAGTCTTTCAATGCCCCGGTGACTGTCATGTTTAGGCCAAGGTTCTTCCCTTGGTGTGTGTTTCTGTTCCATTTATTGTCCATTTTTTATGCTTTTGTTACATTTTTTGTAAATATTGTCATGCATTTTATCATTTGTCTTGGTAAGTATTATGTACAAATATTGTTTAATTTTATGATTATTTAGTTTTCTGTGTATATTTCTTTTTCTGCCAAGTGCCTTGTGTTTTGTGGGAGGATCCCAAGAGGCGGAGCCACGCTGACCTCATTGTTATGGGACCACCGCCAGCCTTTATATTCAGGCTGGTGCATTTGAGTGAATTCTTTGGAGATTACTGTGAGAATTGTTTTTTCTTGGATTTACTATTTAACTTTTTACTCTGTTTATTGGATTTTTTCCCTTGCATTGTGTTTTTGAGACTTGTTCACCTTAGGATTGCCTTTCAGGCAACTCTCTTTTGCTCTTTTGACCTTTTTATTATATATTCCTTTTCTTTTGTGAATATATATCCTCTCTTATTAAAGATTCTTTTGGGGCTAGCATCATTAAAAGCTAGAGTTTATTACGGTTCTTCCTCTTTTGAGAAATCTGAGACTCTCTTGTGATTTTTGAACTTTAAAAACCTGCTCTCCTTTTTGGGGCCTAGTCTGGCCTGAGTTCTCCCAGTGGGCTGCAGTCAAGCTTGCCGGGGTGAAGCCCATACTGATTCTAGCCTTTAAGGTTTCTGGCCTGTTTTGTGTGAGTCTTTTTTGAAGGCCCCACGCGTTTTTGATTTTGCGTTGTGCTAGAACCACAACAGTTGACACTACAGCTGATAATAACTCTTTTCTGATTTTTAGCACCATATATGATTGTTCTATTATGCTGAATTTAAATAGTGATCAAAATGTGATATGAATATTTTCAGATATCCATATTGAATGTGCCACATACAGTGGTGTGAAAAACTATTTGCCCCCTTCCTGATTTCTTATTCTTTTGCATGTTTGTCACACAAAATGTTTCTGATCATCAAACACATTTAACCATTGGTCAAATATAACACAAGTAAACACAAAATGCAGTTTTTAAATGATGTTTTGTATTATTTAGGGAGAAAAAATCCAAACCTACATGGCCCTGTGTGAAAAAGTAATTGCCCCCTGAACCTAATAACTGGTTGGGCCACCCTTAGCAGCAATAACTGCAATCAAGCGTTTGCGATAACTTGCAATGAGTCTTTTACAGCGCTCTGGAGGAATTTTGGCCCAGTCATCTTTGCAGAATTGTTGTAATTCAGCTTTATTTGAGGGTTTTCTAGTATGAACCGTCTTTTTAAGGTCATGCCATAGCATCTCAATTGGATTCAGGTCAGGACTTTGACTAGGCCACTCCAAAGTCTTCATTTTGTTTTTCTTCAGCCATTCAGAGGTGGATTTGCTGGTGTGTTTTGGGTCATTGTCCTGTTGCAGCACCCAAGATCGCTTCAGCTTGAGTTGACGAACAGATGGCCGGACATTCTCCTTCAGGATTTTTTAGTAGACAGTATAATTCATGGTTCCATCTATCACAGCAAGCCTTCCAGGTCCTGAAGCAGCAAAACAACCCCAGACCATCACACTACCACCACCATATTTTACTGTTGGTATGATGTTCTTTTTCTAAAATGCTGTGTTCCTTTTACGCCAGATGTAACGGGACATTTGCCTTCCAAAAAGTTAAACTTTTGTCTCATCAGTCCACAAGGTATTTTCCCAAAAGTCTTGGCAATCATTGATATGTTTCTTAGCAAAATTGAGACGAGCCCTAATGTTCTTTTTCCTTAACAGTGGTTTGCGTCTTGGAAATCTGCCATGTAGGCTGTTTTTGCCCAGTCTCTTTCTTATGGTGGAGTCGTGAACACTGACCTTAATTGAGGCAAGTGAGGCCTGCAGTTCTTTAGACGTTGTCCTGGGGTCTTCTGTGACCTCTCGGATGAGTCGTTTCTGCGCTCTTGGGGTAATTTTGATCGGCCGGCCACTCCTGGGAAGGTTCACCACTGTTCCATTGTTTTGCCATTTGTGAATAATGGCTCTCACTGTGGTTCGCTGGAGTCCCAAAGCTTTAGAAATGGCTTTATAACCTTTACCAGACTGATAGATCTCAATTACTTCTGTTCTCATTTGTTCCTGAATTTCTTTGGATCTTGGCATGATGTCTAGCTTTTGAGGTGCTTTTGGTCTACTTCTCTGTGTAAGGCAGCTCCTATTTAAGTGATTTCTTGATTGAAACAGGTGTGGCAGTAATCAGGCCTGGGGGTGGCTACGGAAATTGAACTCAGGTGTGATACACCACAGGTAGGTTATTTTTTAACAAGGGGGCAATTACTTTTTCACACAAGGCCTTGTAGGTTTGGATTTTTTTCTCCCTAAATAATAAAAACCATCATTTTAAAAACTGCATTTTGTGTTTACTTGTGTTATATTTGACTAATGGTTAAATGTGTTTGATGATCAGAAACATTTTGTGTGACAAACATGCAAAAGAATAAGAAATCAGGAAGGGAGCAAATAGTTTTTCACACCACTGTAAGTGCAAAATGGATAAAAATAGTTTTGTCAGATGCAACCTACTACTCTATTTTACATTATTTCAATGCAGAACATCTGTGAATTCATCAGATCATGATGGCAAGAAAGACAGAGAGAACATGAAAAATTATAGTTGTTGCTTTGAATGCCTTATCTATACTTAGAATTAAGCAGACATGAGATAAGCACTAGGACTAGGGAGAGCAACATGTCTAGCTTTTGGATGCTCAACAGTGGTTAAGAAAGTATTGTACAATAATTTTTAAAAATGATGAATCCATGTCACGTTTTGCTGATCACACTTCTCTGAAAAGACCAGATCTATGTCACATGGATGGGAAAATGCATTTTGTTTTCAAAAATCAAACACAAAGGTTGTAAGTGCCTTGCTGCAATCGGGCTTCGGATCCTTGTGCTTTAACAGTAATGTCACTGATATCAACAATGTTGCAGTCCTAATCAGAAAAAATAAGAATTCCAAAAAGTAAAGAAAACAAAACAGGACATATTTTAATTCTTTTTGGGCTAATTATTTTTTCTATTTCTTTTGACCCTGGGCTGAATATTTTTTCCAAAAAAACAAAGTAATAGTTACACACATAAATCAATGTAACATACTTATTTCTGCCAAATGTCACTCAGTTTTATGTTCCATGAGCCACTACAGTATGTCAATTCACAGACTTATAACATAGGAATCAACACTCATAAGCTAAAAAGGCACTTTCTGGAAAAAACAGCTTGACATAGTCGGGTGGCTGGTAATCGGCAGCGCCCACCGGCATGTTGTGTCGTTTGATGAAGTCCAGTTGCCAGCTTGCCTCCCACAGATCTACAGTATGTCTGTGTAGTCCTCCCAGGGTGAACTTTGTCGTAGGTTTGTCAGCTGCACAATCAGAGATTAAATAAAGAGAATTAAATTAAATAAAGAGAAAACTGAAATCTTAGTGATTGGCAATAATGGATACAATGAGGCTATTAGAAATAAACTGGATACATTAGGATTAAACGTCAAGATGGAGGTAAAAAGCTTAGGGGTAATTGTTGACTGTAATGTGAATTTTAAATCACATATTAATCAGATCACTAGGACAGCATTTTTTCACTTAAGAAACATAAGTAAAGTTAGACCTCTTATATCACTGAAAGATGCTGAGAAATTAGTTCACGCGTTTGTTTTCAGTCGACTAGATTACTGTAACGCACTCCTCTCAGGACTACACAAAAAAGACATCAATCGATTACAACGAGTGCAGAATGCAGCTGCTAGAATCCTAACTAGGAAAAGAAAATCCAAGCACATCTCTCCAGTTTTGAGAGATCTTATATATCTTATCTTATATATCGGAATGTCTGACACCTTATATTCCAAATCGTAACCTCAGATCCTCAAATGAGTGTCTCCTTAGAATTCCAAGAACAAACCTTAAAAGAAGTGGTGAGGCGGGCGGCCTTCTGCTGTTATGCACCTAAAATCTGGAATAGCCTGCCAATAGGAATTTGCCAGGCTGATACAGTAGAGCACTTTAAAACACTGCTAAAAAACACATTACTTTAACATGGCCTTCTCATAACTTCACTTTAACTTAATCCTGATACTCTGTATGTTCAATTCATCACAATAACTATTCATAGTGGCTCTAAAATGCGTACTGACCCCAACTCTCTCTTTTATTTCTTTTTCCGGTTTCTTTGTGGTGGCGGCCTGCGCCACCTCCACCTACTCAAAGCATCATGATGCACCAACATTGATGAATGGATTAAAAGGCAGAAGTCTACGTGACCATCATCATCAAGCTCTTCCGTGAGAATCCTAAATCCAAAGAGGACTGTTTCATTTGTGTTAGGTAAAATGCCCAGAGGGGACTGGGCAGGGGGTCTCATAGTCTGGAATCCCTACAGATTTTATTTTTTTCTCCAGCTGTCTGGAGTTTTTTTTTGTTTTTTCTGTCCCCCCTGGCCATTGAACCTTACTCTTATTCTATGTTAATTAATGTTGACTTATTTTATTTTTTTACTGTGTCTTTTATTTTTCTATTCTTTATTATGTAAAGCACTTTGAGCTACTGTTTGTATGAAAATGTGCTATAGAAATAAATGTTGTTGTTGTTGTTGTTGTTGCAGGTACCTGACATTCATTTTCAATTTCTAGATCACTTGCATCAAAATCGGAGTTCAACAAGTCATAGTCTAATTCAGCAACAATACGCAATAAATAAATAATACACAAGAAGTATTGTGTTTTGTGCATTTGCCCCACTCTCTTGCCCGAAGTCATTACCATTCTATACACTGTTTACTCTGCGCTACTCACACACATGCCGGGATTCGAAGGGCAAGTCTAACAGTAGTCCTCCTAGCAAAGAGGGTCTACCTATAACATAACGGCAGGTTTTAACACCGTCTACAGCTTTTTGTTATACCCGCTGCCCCTGGATATTGGCTTTAGTCGACATCTGCTCTCAACCCCCTTGTGTTGGCAAAAGTCGACATCTGCCCTAAAAGAGTTAACTGGATCAAAATAGTAATTACAAAAGTACCTGCAGTGAAACTATATAAAAAAAAAATAATAATAATAAAAAACTTGAAACATCACTATAGCTGCGTTTGTCCCAAATCACCAAGGTTCTGCAGTGTTTAGTTTGCTTCATAAGATGATTCAGGCGATAGTGTGACATGTGCTCCAAATAATTCCCACGGACCAAATATCTTCGTTTTAAAAGTTTTAGGAAAAATTCAAGGCAAAACAATTCACACAAAAGTAGAGAAAAAATGATATTAAAGAGGAATAATGTTCTGAGTTAAAGAAAGTTCTGTTTAAGGCTTATTTTTCTTGTTCCATTTCTTTCAGTTTGGTCATACAGTTGGACTTTAGGCATGTTAAGGATGGTCAGAAAACTGTATGCCACCTCCTATATGCAGGGATATCTAACAGTCCATGCTAGCAGTAAGACTATTTCCTAACTGGGTTTATTAAGACTCTGTTTTAAAGATAAAGCAAAGAAAGTTCTTCATCTTGTTAACTTACAACATTATAGATAGCTATAAGAAACTGGTATTCTATTATTGAAATTAAGCAAACACTTATATGAATTTAACATTAAACATTACTTTCTAGGGTGGCATGGTGGCGCAGTGGTAGCGGTGCTGCCTTGCAGTACTTTCCAGGTCCTCCCTGCATGGAGTTTTTATGTTCTCCCCGTGTCTGCGTGGGTTTCCTCCCACTGTCCAAAGACATGCAGGTTAGGTGCATTGGCGGTCCTAAATTGTCCCTAGTTTGTGTGCTCTGCAGTAGGCTGGTGCCCTGCCTGGGGTTTGTTTCCTGCCTTACACCCTGTGTTGGCTGGGATTGGCTCTAGCAGACCCCCGTGACCCTGTGTTAGGATGTAGCAGGCTGGACAATGACTGACTGACTGACATTACTTTCTAAGATTGGCTCTTACAACTTTATCACTTCTTTCAGTTGGTCCTTGGAAAAGGGGGTTCTAAGGAATACTGTATTGTGCTGCCAAATAAGATGCAATGACAATCTTGAAGTCAGCATTTATCCAACAACAATGAGATAGCCTAAATATGATTAAAACAGTGGTGTGCCAACAATGTTCTAGCCCTTAAGGTTATAAAAACAGATTATTGAGGTCTTCTGGAAGGTCGGAGCGACATACGCACACGTAGACATTAATGGGTTTGAAAACGGAAGAGTAGATTTAAGTTCTTAGAGGTTCACATCACTCACAGTCCCTCAACAGACCGTTCTCGTTAAGATGGTTCAGAAGAGCCTTCACATTCTGAAGAGGTTGAGGACAGTCATTCTGCCATACGTGATCCTCACTAACTTTAAAAATTATGTGTGATTGTTATTAGAACAATTAGAACAATTAGAACAATCTAGACGAGAACAGGCCATTCAGCCCAACAAAGCTCGCCAGTCCTATCCACTTGCTTCCTCCAAGAAAACATCAAGTCGAGTTTTGAAAGTCCCTAACGTCTTACTGTCTACCACACTACTTGGTAACTTATTCCAAGTGTCTATCGTTCTTTGTGTAAAGAAAAACTTCCTAATGTTTGTGCGAAATTTACCCTTAACAAGTTTCCAACTGTGTCCCCGTGTTCTTGATGAGCTCATTTTAAAATACAAGTCTCGATCCACTGTACTAATTCCCTTCATAATTTTAAACACTTCAATCATGTCACCTCTTAATCTTCTTTTGCTTAAACTGTAAAGGCCCAGCTCTTTTAATCTTTCCTCATAATTCAACCCCTGTAGACCTGGAATCAGCCTAGTCACTCTTCTCTGGACCTTTTCTAGTGCTGCTATGTCCTTTTTGTAGCCTGGAGACCAAAACTGCACACAGTACTCAAGATGAGGCCTCACCAGTGCATTATAAAGGTTGAGCATAACCTCCTTGGACTTGTACTCCACAGATCGTGCTATATAACCTAACATTCTGTTAGCCTTCTTAATGGCTTCTGAACACTGTTTGGAAGTTGATAGCTTGGAGTCCACTATGACTCCTAAATCCTTCTCATAAGGTGTACTCTCGATTTTTCGACCGCCCATTGTGTATTCAAACCTAATATTTTTACTTCCTATGTGTAATACTTTACATTTACTGACATTAAATTTCATCTGCCACAGATCTGCCCAAGCCTGTATGCTATCCAAGTCCTTCTGTAATGATATAACGGATTCCAAATTATCTGCTAATCCACCTATCTTGGTATCATCTGCAAACTTAACCAGCTTGTTACTTATATTCCTATCGAAATCATTTATATATATTAAAAATAGCAGCGGCCCTAGCACTGACCCCTGTGGAACACCGCTCTTAACATCAGCCAGTTCTGATGAGGTTCCTCGCACCATCACCCTCTGCTTCCTGTGTCTGAGCCAATTCTGCACCCATCTAAAAACATCACCCTGAATTCCCACTTCTTTTAACTTGATGCCCAACCTCTCATGTGGCACCTTATCAAATGCTTTCTGAAAGTCCAGATAAATAATATCATAAGCTCCACTTTGATCGTATCCTTTTGTTGCCTCCTCATAGAATTCCAACATGTTAGTAAAACACGACCTCCCCCTTCTGAACCCATGCTGACTGTTCAGAATAACTCCTGTCCTTGTCATGTGTTGCTCAATCTTATCCTTAATAATTCCTTCCATTAATTTTCCTGTGATGCTTGTTAAGCTTACTGGCCTATAGTTGCTTGGATCTGCCCTGTCACCCTTTTTATATAATGGGATGATATTTGCCATTTTCCAGTCCTTTGGAATCTCTCCAGTGCACAGTGACTTCCTAAAAATACGTGTCAAGGGTTTATATATGTACTCACTAGCCTCCTTAAGAACACGAGGATAAATATTATCTGGGCCTGGTGATTTGTTTGATTTCATCTTATTTAATCTGAATTTCATCTTATTTAATCTGATTTAAACTTCCGAGCACACTGACAAACACAAGGTGGTTAAAAAATGGCAGAGTGCATAAACTGGAGCAACACTCCCATTTAGGCAGGATATTTGGGTCAAGACATATCTGAAATAAGCACATTCTGTTTTCATAGATTCTGTTCCCCAATACAAGTATTAATATCAATCAATCAATCAATCAACATTTATTTATATAGCACATATTCATACAAAAAATGTAGCTCAAAGTGCTTTACAAAATAAATAGAAAAATAGAAGACACAATAAAAAATAAACATAAGTCAACATTAATTAACATAGAATAAGTAAGGTCCGATGGCCAGGGTGGACAGAAAAACAAAAAAACTCCAAAGGCTGGAGAAAAAATAAAATCTGTAGGGGTTCCAGACCACGAGACCACCCAGTCCCCTCTGGGCAATCTACCTAACATAAGTCAAACAGTCCTCTTTGTATTTAGGGTTTTCATGAAAGGACCTGATGATGATGGTCACGTAGACTTCTGGCTTTCAGTCCATCAATGTTGGTGCATCATGATGCTTTGAGTAGGTGGTGGTGGCACAGGCCGCCACCACAAGGAAACCGGAAAAAGAAACAGAAGAGAGTAGGGGTCAGTACAGATTTTGGAGCCACTGTGAATAGTTATTATGAAGAATTGAACATACAGAGTATCAGGATTAAGTTAAAGTGAAGTTATAAAAAGGCCATGTTACAGTAATGTGTTTTCAGCAGTGTTTTCAAATGCTCTACTGTATCAGCCTGGCGAATTCCTATTGGCAGGCTATTCCAGATTTGAGGTGCATAACAGCAGAAGGCCGCCTCACCACTTCTTTTAAGTTTAGCTTTTGGAATTCTAAGGAGACACTCATTTGAAGATCTAAGGTTACGATTTGGAATTTAACGTGTCAGACATTCCGATATATAAGATGGAGTGAGATTATTTAAGGCTTTATAAACCATAAGCAGTATTTTAAAGTCAATCCTGAATGACACAGGCAACCAGTGTAGTGACATCAAAACTGGAGAAATGTGTTCAGATTTTCTTTTCCCAGTTAGGATTCTAGCAGCTGCATTCTGCACTCGTTGCAAATGATTTATGTCTTTTTTGGGTAGTCCTGAGAGGAGTGCGTTACAGTAATCTAGTCGACTGAAAACAAAAGCGTGAATTAATTTCTCAGCATCTTTCAATGATATAAGAGGTCTAACTTTAGCTATGTTTCTTAAGTGAAAAAATGCTGTCCTAGTGATCTGATGAATATGCGATTTAAAATTCAGATTACAGTCAACGGTTACCCCTAAATTTTTTTGGTCCGTCTTAACTTTTAACCCTAGTGCATCAAGTTTATTTCTGATAACCTCATTGAATCCATTATTGCCAATTACTAAAATTTCAGTTTTCTCTTTATTTAGTTTGAGAAAATTACTATTCATCCATTCAGAAATACCAGTAAGACATTGTGTTAGTGAATCGAGAGAGTCGGAGTCATCAGGTGCTATTGATAAGTACAGCTGTGTGTCATCAGCATAGCTGTGGTAACTCACGTTGTAACCTGAGATAATCTGACCTAACGGAAGCATGTAGATTGAGAAGAGCAGCGGACCCAGGATAGAGCCTTGTGGAACACCATATCGGATATCATGTGTCTTTGAGATTTGATTACCACAACTCACAAAGAATTTTCTACCTGCCAGGTAGGATTCAAACCAATTTAAGACACTGCCAGAGAGGCCCACCCATTGACTAAGGCGATTTCTAAGAATATTATGATCAATGGTGTCAAATGCAGCACTCAGATCTAAGAGGATGAGAACAGATAAATGGCCTCTGTCTGCATTCGCCCGCAAGTCTGTCTGCATTTACTCGCAAGTCATTTACTACTTTAACAAGTGCAGTTTCTGTACTGTGATTTGTTCTGAAGCCTGACTGAAATGTATCAAGAATAGCAGGTTTATTGAGATGGTCATTTAACTGCATAATGACTGCCTTCTCTAGAATTTTACTTAAGAAGGGCAGGTTAGAGATGGGTCTAAAATTTTCAAAGGCAGAGGGGTCAAGATTATTTTTCTTGAGCAGGGGTTTAACTACAGCAGTCTTAAGACAGTCTGGAAAGACCCCCGTATCTAATGATGAATTAACTATGTCCAGAATATTGTCAATTAGCACGCCTGATATTTCTTTGAAAAACCTGGTTGGTATTGGGTCAAGGATGCAGGTGGAGGGTCTCAGTTGAGAGATTATACTATGTAATTCAGGTAAATCTATCCTGGTGAAAGCATTTAATTTGTTTATAATGGAGTACCGGGGCTTTGGAGGTTCTGCAGTGTTGGGGAGATATACTATGTTATCTCTAATATCATTAATTAATTATTAAATAAATTATATTAATAATATTAAAAAATAATTATTATTAAAATTAATATATCCATCCATCCATTATTCAACCCACTATATCCTAACTACAGGGTCACGGTGGTCTGCAGGAGCCAATCCCAGCCAACACAGGGCACAAGGCAGGAAACAAACCCCGGGCAGGGCACACTCACACACCAGGGATAATTTCGGATCACCAATGCACCGAACCTGCATGTCTTTGGACTGTGGGAGTAAACCAGAGTACCCGGGCAGACACTGGGAGAACATGCAAACTCCACGCAAGGAGGGACCCGGGAAGCAAACCTGGGTCTCCTTACTGCGAGGCAGCAGCGCTACCCACTGCGCCACCGTGCCACCAAGTAATAATATAATATAATATAATATAATATAATATAATATAATATAATATAATATAATATAATATAATATAATATTGGTCACAAGGTGGAAGTTTCATATGGACACACATAGGTCATGCAAACTCTGAACAAGTTACAACTGACGTAGTATTCAAACGACCCATAGAACATTACATACAGTAAATCAGTATATAGTCAAGTCAAACATTACAATGTAATTTTAAATATTTAGAACACTAAAATAAAACTATCACATGTGATGAAGAAAAAGCACTATGTGAACAAATCAGCTTAACTGCTGGCAACACATCCAGGTTTAGTCCTTAGTTGGCTCCTAATCCCTTCAACCCTGGCCACAAGAAAATGGGTACAGAAAAAGTAAGGATGATTGGTGTTGAACTGACACTTGAAAGGTGAAACAAGAGCCGACTCATTTTGTTGAGTATTAATACGTGGTAATAGAATATTATCCAGTTGGCGTCATGAAAGCCTATTCCTGAATTAGGATGAACTGTAGTATTGGACTGCTGCTCTCACCATCCTCCTCCTCCTCCTTCTCATCATCGATGAGAACTGTGCCCTGTGTGGAGCAATTTTGATATGTGCTGGTATGGCAGCGCTGAGATCAAATGCTGTTCTCTTGTGGTGTGTAGGGCTGACAGTTGTGCCTTTTGAAGGAGTTCTAAACAAACACAATTTATTAATGTACAGAATTTCTGCTGTGAAGGCAGAGGATTGCTCTTGCTTCCATTGAAATGATTTGTGATAGGCGTAATAGTGACCTCCTTTTCCACTAAAATTCTAATTGATGTTAGATTTGTTAGGAGTTATTTGAATTTTATCCTAAGATTGTATAATTTTGCCTCCTACTTAACTTCATTATTGTGCTTTTAAACCCAGACAAGCAGACAACTATATTTCCATATGTCAACTATCATAATGGCTCAGTTTCTAAGCCTATGAGGTTTCAAAACCATACAAGAAGTTATTGTTTTGTATGATAAAAGCGAAAGCATTATGACAGAGCTCCAACCTTTTTTTTGTTCTCTGAGATGCAACTCGGCTTGGATTTCATGCTGTTTGGATAAGTCCGGTGCTGTTTGTATCTTCTTTCATTAAGTAAAAACCTTATTCAGATTATACTTATCCCACTGTTTCCAATCACAGCCTCAACCATTTGGCACTCTTTGCTGATAATGAATAAATTATAGCTCAGAGAGCAGGCATCACCATATGGAATAATTTGAACTTGGACAAAAGGAGAGGGCTTTCACATCAGCTTGAGGTTGGGGAGGGGGTAATGTGCTTATCTTAGAGGGCCCTTCTAATTATTTTAATTGTTTACTATCAATAGGCTGTTCTCAAAGGATTTGGAAGGCATCAGGAACTGGCAAGATGGCATGATTTTCTTTTTATATATTGTTATTATTTGATGCATTTTCTTCTATTTCTTGTTCTTCAGCTGAATGACTCGTATATATTTTTGACCACATTCAGTATGTTGTCAGATCTGATTCAACATGCCTGGGGATTTTTTGTTTCCCTTTTTGGGGATACATTTCTACCACAATTAACATTTAAGTGTAGCATAATTTATTACTTCTGTGGCTGGTAGCCGGATTTTCTGCTGTTTTTGACAGTAACTTATTATTTTCAGCAATTTTGAAAATTATTTGTAAGACCCTAATTGTAGCAGGTATGCTATAGCAATGCACACATGCGCACATTGATTGGCAGTTTGCAATAATTCAAGATGGGTGAACTACACACTCATAAATAATACAAATGTGGATACTTTCTAATATTCTGATGATATCCACACTCAAATGTATCTTGCTACTCTAAATCTGTATGCTAATTTTAATCACAAACTTGTATCGGATGGATAAAAATGTGGGCACAATGATACTAGTGAGAATGCCAGAGATAACCATATGGGGTGGTCCAGATCTAATTATGCAATTTTTATTACGCTATAACTTTAAGTTTATTACATAAAAAAATCACCCAAAAAATCCCAGACCATTGAGAAGTGTGTTTACTGACGACTTAAAGAATCGTCTTCACGTCGAACAGGAATCGCCCCCACAAAAATCAAAGTCATCCAGACGATCTGGATCTGCATCATTAGATCTGGACCACCCTGTACTCTGCTGCTCCAGTCTTACAGCACATTTAAAAAGTCTTGAAGATTCTGCCCGTTTCTCTATAAAGACAGACGTCTTCAGACTTGTACTTCAACGTCATTATAGGGGACAGGGCCTAAGGCCAGCTACATGGCATAGCATAGTGCATTCAACTATTAAAATTAGCAATAGCTATTTGAAAATAACGGGAGAAAAGACAAAGTCAAAAGCTGAAAAGAGTTGAAAAGTTGGTAATATAGTCACACAATTACCAAACACAGTTCACGAGACAAAAATCAGTGTCAAAAATACTAGCACTAACTTAAAAAAAGGGATTATTTCCATAAAATAAGTTTCCATGAACTAATTTGTTAAAGTACTTGTATCATTTGCTTTACCATAATAAGGAAAGTCTGTTCATTATTCTAATGCCAATTTCAACGGCCATCCTATCGCTCTGTTTCCGTAACTCTTGTTTCCAATCAAATCACTTGAAAATGGAAAGTGTGTGCTAGAGCCCACTGCGTGCCCAAAGCTACTGGGAGGTTTAGTGGGTGAGGTGGACAGGGCAGTGTTCCTACTGTATAATGATGAACCGTGCTTGCATCTAGCGTTTGTTTAAAATATAACATACTCATACATTGAGAATTTACACTTATTGTTTCATTCTATGCATTCTGAGAACATTTTGTAATATTCACTCAGTTAAATTGGAATATTTGATTTGAAAATCTATTCAATTTAAAGTGCATTACATTTCCAAAGCACATTATTGTACAAGTCATCCTCATCAACCTCAAAACAAAAACATTCAATTCAGAGTCACAGGCAGGAAACAGCCCAGGAGAAGACTCCACTCCAGTCTACACATACCAACACTGAGGCCATTTTGGAATCGTCCGTCAAAGTAATCTGCACATCTTTGGGCACGTGGGAGCAATATGAGGACACCTGCAGATAAACCCACACAGAAATAGAGGAGACATTCAAACACTACACAGAAATTACCCAGGGGTGGAATTCAAACTTAGGACACTGGGTTCATGTTGGAACAGCGATAACTACAGGGTGGTCCAGATCTAATTGGGCAGATCCAGATCGTCTGGATGACTTTGATTTATGCAGGAATGATTCCAGTTCGGCGCGAAGACGACTCTTCATGTCGTCAGTTCGCACACTTCTCGATGGTCTGGGATTTTTCTGGTGATTTTCTATGTAATAAACTTAATAAGTTATAGCGTAATGAAAATTGTATAATTAGATCTGGACTACCTTATACTGTGCTACATTACTATCTGACTGTGCCAATATTTTAACAAATACAAACATAAAACGCCTGTTTTTAGTTCTTTGGTATCATCTGAAAATTCAAAACACTATGCCAATCAGAACTGAAAATTGAAATTCAAAGGGATTTAGATGAGAAGGCAGTGCGCCAGCCAAAAACAGTTCAACACCCAATGGATCTGACATCAGGAGCAACATTTAGAAATTGTGTACCCCAAGAGCTGTGCTAGAGATAAATACTTAAATCTTATAGCTATTGAAAACAATCCTTTATGAAATTGTCCTAAAGTTAGTGTAATCCTGAGTGTGCAATGTGAAATATCAATCACTACATCAGTTTTTAGTTGTAAAGAGCTCAGAAAGTATAAGAAGATGCTACATAGATTGATGAGTGAGTGACTAGAACTGAATGTTTCCTCTTACAAATATGCTGCTATTACCAGGAATTGATTTGTTTGTGATATGAATACATGATTTGCCTGAGAGGACCTTAGCTGATATCTGCTAATAATAAGTTGGTATTTAGTTGGTTCTAACAACTAAACTGAATGTAAAGGCACATGTAGAAGGACACACACAGGTAATTAAAAAGGTTAAGAAAGTACAAAATGGAAATTAGGTTGATAGGTTGTTTATTACCACGAGGCATCAGAACAGCTTCAGTGTACATTGGCATGGATTCCAAGTGTCAGAAGTGTATCAATTGACTGTAATGCCATCTTTCAATGAGAAATTCCATAATATGGTGTTTTGATGAAGGTAGTTAAAGCACTGTCACAGTCATCAACCACTTCTTCTTCTTCTTTCAGCTGCTCCCATCAGGGGTCGCCACAGCAGATCATCTTCTTCCATATCGTCCTGTCCTCTCCATCTTGCTCTGTCACACCCATCGCCTGCATGTCCTCTCTCGCCACATCCATAAACCTTCACTTAGGCCTTCCTCTTTTCCTCTTCACTGGCAGCTCTATCCTTAACATCCTAAATTCTTGGCAGAGTCAGGATATGGTGCCTGGCATATGGTTGGCACTGCGGTGATTTTCTTCACATCATTCATTGAACACTTATGCCCTACAGATGTAAGCTTTGTCATCCTATTAGATTTCTTTTGCATTTAAATGCAAATGCTTTCTCTTAGGATGAGCATGATCACTGAAGGCTGATTTGTATTTATTGGCACTACAACATCTGAGAGAATCAGTTTACCTAAGCCATGACCATAGAATAATAGAGCAGCCATAACCATTAAGTATGGGTGACATGCATTTGAGCTTGCACATTTATTTTACTTGAGCACAATGTATGTACTCCTTAGGTTTCTGAAATCAACTTGATGATGACCCATCTGACCATGTGACATCTTCTAATACCATGCAGTCCACTGCTTGTGTTCTTTACAAAACTCCAGAGGCAAAAGCACATTTTTGATGATGTAAGAAGTTTGTGCTCCTCAGCTTGACAGTAGCTTCCCTCTTTCTGACATTTCTGATAAATAGTTCTTTATAAAACTCTGTAAGTTTATATAGAGGTGTGGATTAGGACCACTTGAGTATATCCGATGGCATAATAACTGAATATTTAATTCATCTGACTTGCCATTAAAGGAGTACACTGTATATATAGTAGTGGTTATGTTGATTTGGCATCTGGATTGGTTAGTGGTACCATTACTGGACAGGAAGCAAATGTAATGGAGGGGCAGTGCAGGGGTGGCAGCAGCTTCCTCTGTCTGCTCATGAGAAAGGGTTTAAAAATAAATGGAGCGATAGTCATTTTGCCTAAGCAGTGTAACGCTTAAGCTTGTGTTCTAATATTATTTGCTTTAAAATATAACATCTTTATAATGCACGCTAGATAAGGTGCTATAAATATAAACATTGATATGCTGTAAACAATGTGTTTGTTTATTTCAATCTAATTATAATTAAACATAGCATTACAAAATGAAATTAGTTTTATGTTTAATTGTCATTTATACTGTACACATTTTAAATATTATGGGAAACCAGTAACGGCGTACTGCAATGAATCCACTTGACTTGAGCATTCCTACTTTTCCGGCTCTTCCTCTGAATGTTTAGCATTCGTTGGCTCAGAGGTTGATGGACTCGCTCCTTCCTGAGCAGCTCTTCTTTTCTCCACCCTAGCGGCCCACTGCTTCTCTTCTTTCGTCGCCATCTTTTCGCATTAAAACTGATTAAGTTCGTTTTTGTGTTGCAATTACTTAGTACGTTTTCTTTAAATTTTCACTTACGCTTGCACTTAAGTCTTCAATCTGCCTCAAGAATGATTTAAGATATGAAGAGGTTGAGGAAGTGACCGGGAGGGTGGTAGGGAATGAGAACGGCGCCCATACACATGCCACGCACGGCCGCCCTGCTGCGCGCTGCCGAGAGTTGATTCTACAATACAATAAAATAAAAATAAAAAGAGTAATAAATTATCACCCCGAAAGCAGACGTCATGTGGTATATGTGTACCAAATTTCAAGTCATTAGGTGAAATGGTTTGCGAGCTACAGGTGATTTAAAATCCTGGACAGACAAACGAACAGCCACGGTAGCGTATTATAGAAGAAGATAGGGTGAGCAGCACAGTGATGCCACAAGTCAGACTGTCACCTCAAAGCACTTGGAGCCCAGATTTATTCTGCTGCTGGGAGTCATGATCTGATTGGATAATGAACTTTTCTGACTTTATGTTTACTTCTGTTCTATCATTCTCTTCTCTTGGTTAAGGATTTTGTTATCTGCTGAGATTGTTTCTATTGTTAGTTTTATTGGATTCTGTTGTCTCAAGGGTCCTAAAACTATTGTTTGTCTTTTTACAACACCATTTTTGTTACTCATGGATGCCAGCGTTTTTTGTGGCTTTGCGATGGTGTTGCTGCAGGTGACATCCAGGATCACACTGTACGTGTCGTTGGGGTCATAAGTATAACTCCATATATATCACCTGATCAGATCCACATACTTCCTGGTATCAAACTTTAGGTAATAATCTTTTTCTTGCTTGTGTGCACTTCCTTGTTTGATTTTCTAGTTTAACAGAAGTCTTTGTTTTCTGATTTTGCTTACATCCCTCGGTTTTGGCAAACCGTAGGACAGACTACTATCTAGGCTTTGGTTTCAATAATGTTTTCATCCTTCGGTCACACAACCATTTCTTGCTTCTCCTTGCACTGGGGCGCCCTGTGTGTGGGGCTTGAATGCTCTCCCCATGTTCCTTACTTTCCTTTTTGGACTCTGGATTCCTCACACAGTTCAAAGACATACCCTCATTATCAAGTGTCACTTTAAAGTGGCCTGCTGAGATTTAGCGTGGGCATGTGCTCCCAGCAATCCAGTAGTGGATGGACAGAAAATATGCCATGGAAATTTGCTTTCAGATTGATATATCCAGATGTATTTTATTCTTTGTAGCTTTCATTAAATTGGTAAAACTAAATGAAGACAAAAATCTGATCTTTATTTTTTTTCAAAAGTGACATGCTGTGTTTTGTAACAGATAATGAGCTTTCAATTTCACATTTCCTACTAAGGTATGACTTTAACTGATTTTTAAGATGCATTCAGTTTCTAGTAAATGGGACCGGTAGGTGGTGGTGAGACATCTCCTCTAAGCGATGAAGTGTGCTGCTTTCACTGAGTGTGAGGAAACTGACTCTTGAGCTATTTGTGCTGTTAAACCATGTGATCGCTAGTGACCCTGGAACGACTATTAACAGAAATGGGATCTTAGTCAGTCACACTCTTTTATATGATAAGCTGCAGATGAAAGTCTAATAAGAAGAAGAAAAAAAGAAGTAATCAGAAATAAAGGCTTGAAATGTTAATAAAGATGCCTACAGTTCAAAAAATGTGTAGGTGTCTGTGTTTAGGAAAAGAACAAGGAAAAAAATTGCTACCTTTGGAGCAAGAACTAAAAGGGAGGTTTAAGTACAAGAGAACATCTGAAGTTCAAGTTCCAGAGACTTTAGCCTTTGAAAGCTAAGCTTGTCTGCCAGATGCCCTCTGCGGCCAGCAGCTGAAGGGCAGTCACTATCAGTAGACTTGTTCAACATGGAGTTTGGTCACAAACACTGACTTTATCTGTTATTTTTTAGGTTTTGGCACCATGTTGTAATGGAGTGATATAAATTCTACTTGTGTTCCTGTATGTTTATTTATTTTGCCCACCCAGAAGTGCGAATGTATTCATGGAGTAACACCTAAGACATGCTGCTCTTCTCACACTGTGTCTGCACTCAGTCAAGTGTATGTGGAAATATTATATAATGTTGAGCTTATTGTTACAAAGCTGACAAAAGTGGTGTGTGTTATCAGTACATCAATCCATCATAACACACACTGCAACTAATGCCATCTAAAGAAACTTTCCAAAGTTTGAAAAATTGTCATTTTATAGTTAGGATATCAGTTTGAGCAGAAGTTGAGCGTAGCCATCAAGCAGGCAGTTTTACAGAATAAAAGAGTTCAAGCCTCATCCCTAAAAAAGGTAGAAATATGGGAATGGATACCAGTGAGAACCTGACCTTGCACAACACTACGTCAGTAGCCATATTGATATTACCGTGACATCCCAACTTATAAGGGACATATGAGTTAATACCAAAAAATATTTTTGTTTCTGTCAAAATATACATCTGGCTACCCCCGGCCCAAGCATCTTATGTACTTTATAAATAAAGAGAAAACAGAAATTTTAGTGATTGGCAATAATCGATATAAAGAGGTTATTAGAAATAAACTTTATTCATTAGGATTAAAAATTAAAACGGAGGTAAGGAATTTAGGGGTAACTATTGACTGTAACCTGAGTTTTAAATCACATATTAATCAGATTACTAGGACAGCATTTTTTCACTTAAGAAATATAACAAACTTTAGATCGCTTATAACATTGCAAGATGCTGAGAAATGAGTTCACGTTTTTGTTTTCAGTCGACTAGATTACTCTAACACAATCCTCTCAGGACAACCCAAGAAAGACATCAATCGATTGCAACGAGTGCAGAATCTTAACTTGGAAAAGAAAATCCGAGCACATCACCCCAGTTTTGATGTCACTACACTGGTTACCTGTGTCATTTAGAATTGACTTTAAAATACTGCTTATGGTTTACAAACCCTTAAATAATCTGCTCCATCTTATATTTCAGAATGTCTTACACCTTACACTCCAAATCGTAACCTTAGATCTTCAAATGAGTGTCTGCTTAGAATTCCAAGAGCTAAACTTAAAAGAAGTGGTGAGGCGGGCGGCCTTCTGCTGTTATGCACCTAAAATCTGAAATAGCCTGCCAATAGGAATTCGCCAGGCTGATATGATGGAGCACTTTGAAAAACTTTAACATGGCTTTCTCATAGCTTCATCTTAGTTTAATCCTGATGCTCTGTATATTCAATTAATTATCATTACTATTCATGGTGGTTGCACAATCCATACTAACCCCTACTCTCTCTTCTGTTCTTTTTCCAGTTTTCTGTGGTGTTGATTTGCACCACCACCACCTGATCAAAGCACCGTGATGTCCCTCCATTGATGGGTTAAAGGCCAGAAGTCCACATGACCGTCATCATCAAGTTCTTTAATGAGAACCCTGAATACAGTGAGGACTGATCATTTATATTAGGTAGAATGCCTACAGTGGGTTGGGTGGTCTTGTGGCCCCCTGCAGAAAATTTTATTTTTTTCTCCTGGAGTTTTTTTTTTTTCTTTTTTTCGTTTTTTAGCCATCAGACCTTACTTTACGTTAATTAGTGGTCCCTTATCCATCCATCCATGTTCCAACCCGCTGAATCCGAACACAGGGTCACGGGGGTCTGCTGGAGCCAATCCCAGCCAACACAGGAACCAATCTTGGGCAAGGTGCCAAACCACCGCAGGACACACACAAACACACCCACACACCAAGCACCCACTATGGCCAATTTAGAATCGCCAATCCACCTAACCTGCATGTCTTTGGACTGTGGGAGGAAACCCACGCAGACACGGGGAGAACAGGGAGGACCCAGGAAGTGAACCTGGGTCACCTAACTGCGAGGCAGCAGCACTACCACTACGCCACCGTGCCACCCGTGTTCCCTTATTCTAATTTATATTTATTTTGTCCTTTTTTCTCTTTCTTCATCATGTAAAGCGCCTTGAGCTGCACAATTTGTATGAAAATGTGCTATACAAATAAATGTTGTTGTTGTTGTTGCACTCCAATCCTTTCCATGTTTAATAGAGTCATTTATAAAAAGAATACAAGTGAGAAACTAAAAGGTTGTTGTTCCAGCCAACCTAAATTAGGCTAAAGTCATTGCAGCAGTCCGTCTGCTACCAAGGTTGGTGGTCGAATGACAGTGATTTCTTGTTGGCTGCATTTATATGGCAGCTAGGGTGTAAGGGGCAGATAAAGAGGTAAGACATCACTAAGTGTAGACATCACCTTCCAGTGGATGGTCTACTGGGCTGTGAGAGGAAGCAGAACTACGTTATTAATTGTGTTACCATATTATGGTTACCTTCAGTGCATGTGATGCCAAATGTTGGTGAGTTATCAGGACACAGTGAGCTTGTTGGGTTGTACGCTAGTGAATATATTTTTAGTACTGAAGGCGAATAATAGAGCAGCACACTCCTTAGAGCGTAGAGTAGAGAACATCCTGGAGAAGAATGACTAAAAATTTAGCAAGACATACTGTAGACTTAGCTTTACACCACTGTTATTTAAAAAACACATTCTTGAAACTAATCGACTCTGTTTATAGGAAAGGAAGTTGTATGTAGTGCATTTTACTTCAGATCCTTCAAATATGAATATTTTTAAAATGTTCATATTTCAGTTGGGCGGCACGGTGGCGCAGTGGTAGCGCTGCTGCCTCGCAGTTAGGAGACCCGGGTTCGCTTCCCGGGTCCTCCCTCGTGGAGTTTGCATGTTCTCCCGTGTCTGCGTGGGTTTCCTCCGGGCACCACGGTTTCCTCCCACAATCCAAAGACATGCAGGTTAGGTGGATTGGCGATTCTAAATTGGCCCTAGTGTGTGTGTGGGTGTGTTTGTGTGTGTCCTGCGGTGGGTTGGCACCCTGCCCAGGATTGGTTCCTGCCTTGTGCCCTGTGTTGCCTGGGATTGGCTCCAGCAGACCCCCGTGACCCTGTATTTGGATTCAGCGGGTTAGAAAATGGATGGATGGATGGATATTTCAGTTCAGGGTTGTGAAGACAGAATTTATTTAAAACATCTGGCTCAAGGTTTATAGACTGATGGGGCACGTTAGGAAAATGGCACTCTCACACACAGACCCCCACTAAGTCAGCTGAGATTCTCTACTCAGTTTTATGCAAACGTCTTGAGATGTGGAGGGAAAGCCGAGGTGCCCAGAGAAATATTCCTGCACACACTGAGACAACGTGCAAGCTGGTAAAGTCCACAGATGATGCTAATGTAGTTTAAATAGATCCACTAGAGTCAGATCTGGACTAAATTCAGAATGAGCAGAAGTAATTTGATATAAATTAAAAATGCAAACTGTTAAGATCATAATAAATTTGACAAACGAGTGAAGTCCATCAAGCTCGTTTGTTTAGCTAATAGCTAAGCTGTCCCAATATCTCATCCAGATTCTTCTTAAAGGTTCTCAAGGTTTCTACTTCAATTCCATGTTTCTTTGCGTAAAGATGTGCTTCCTGGATTCAGTTTTAAATGCACTTCTTGATTTCCATAGATATCCTCAAGTATTTGACTCACCCATAGGGTGAATGAATGTTGCTGGATCTACTTTATCAATGCCTTTGAACATTTTAAATACCTGATAAGGTCCCCTGCAGTCTCCTCTGCTCGAGACTAAATAGGTTTTATTCTCCAGGTCTGTCGCAGTAGGACACGTAAGTGGAAACAACCCAATGGTCAGAAAGATGTTTTATTGTCCAGAAGTTGTTTAAAAGGTTTTTACAGAAATATGCAAGGTTGGGTTGATTCATCTATTATTTTGACCAGGTAATAGGTAAGCAAACGGTAAAAAGGACCATGAGAACAGTCTCTGATGAACATGGGAAGTGGCTCCGTTAGGACATTAAACAGATGGAGAGACATTATAGATGAATCTTAGCAGATATTTGTTTTGTCATTCAACTGTGAAACACCTTCACAAGATTAGAAGAGAAAAAAACTCTTCTGCCATATATATATTGTGGGGGACAGCCCAGACACAGAGAGACAGACAGACAGACACCGATGGTTTACAACCCAACACATGTTTATTCACCATATTTACACTGTTTACAGTGATGCACACAACCCAGTACCCCCTACCAATCACCATCAGTCCAGGCCTTTTCCTCAATGCCTTGCTTCAGACGACCTCCCCTCCTCTCTTCTCCACTCCCCTCTCCTCCAGACCTCGTCCTCTTTCACCCAACTCTAGCTTATGATTGGACAGAGGCGGCCCCTTTTATATCCACCCGGATGGACTTCAGGTGCCTCCCAATGATCTTCCGCCGGCACTCCCTGGTGTGGTGGAAGTTCCAGCTGTGCACCTGGAAGCACTCCGGGTGTCCCTGGTCTTCTTTCCCCCAGCACTTCCGGGTGTGGCCAGGACTCCTCAGGCATCCGGGCACCCCCTGGCAGTGACCACGGGTCCCTATAGGGTTGAGCTTCCATACTCTGTTCCCGTGGTCCCCATACCATCCATGGCGGCTGCCCTCTCATGGTCCGGAGGAGGCATAATCCCTCCTTCGGTCCTTCTGAGTGTCCCGTCTTGGTACCACTCCCAGCCGCTCGCCACAGTATATATAAACTGCTCAAAAAAATTTACGGAACACTTTGAAAACATATCAGATCTCAATGGGAAAAAAATCCTGCTGGCTATCTCTACTGAAATGGACTGATACGGTAATATGTCAGGAATGAAAGGATGTCACATCGTTTGATGGAAATGAAAAAATAATACAGCAGACAGGCTAGTCCATTTTGCCGAAATTTCATTGCAGTAATTCCAAATCGTACCCAATACTTTATATGGCTCCCACGTGCTTGTATAAATGCCTGACGATGTCGGGGGGACATGCTCCTAATGAGACAACGGATGGTGTCCTTGGGGAGATCCTTCCTGGTCTGGACCAGGGCATCACTGAGCTCCTGGACAGTCTGAGGTGCAACCTGGTGGTGTCAGTTGGACCGAAACATAATGTCCCACCCAGAAGTGTTCTACTGGATTGAGGTCAGACGAGTGAGCGTGGGGGTCAGTCAATGGTATCAATTCCTTCATCCTACAGGAACTGCCTGCATACTCTCGCCACATGGTTTGGAGAGTTGGAACTCTTCAAATGGTAAAGGTAAATTAAGGTGGAGTGGTGGCTCTGAGGCTAAGGATCTGCGTATCCTGAAGGTTGCTGATTCAAATCCCCGTCACTGCCAAAAGAAATCCTACTCTGCTGGGCCTTTGAGCAAGGCCCTTAACCTTCAATTGCTTCAGGGGCGCTGTACAATGGCTGAGCCTGCACCCTGACCCCCAAGGGGTATGCGAATATCAAGTAATTTCCTTCGGGATTAATAAAGTATAATAAAAAAATCTGTTAATGTGTGATTTTGTTTTTGGGGAAATAATCGTCTAGTGTGTGTGATCCAATAACTGAAGAGCAAGTAGATGACAAAAAAAACTGGTAAAATATCATGATTTGTACGGAGTCTCTCATATTTTCCACAAAATATACAATATAAAAAATCTTCTAGTCTGCTTTTAGATCAGTGTAGAGTCATGGGAGTAGGAGCCTAGCCCAAAAATGCTGGGCATCAACTGCACAGAATGAATGTTAGCCAGTTTATCACAGGGCACACTCTCACTTTAGGTCCATTTAAATTTGCCAGTTATTCTAATCTGCACATTTTGAAGTTAGAAAACCAGAGTATCCACAGAAAACCTCATTCAGACATGGGGAGAAGATGCAAACTCCATACAGACAGTGCATGGACCAGGGTTTGAACCAATTCCTATGGAAATGTGAGGCAGCATTGTACTTCTTTTTTAAATATACATTTGTCATGCTTTTTATTCAAAGCTTAATAACTGTAACTTATTACAAACCATGTAAAGGCATGGACATATAAGTGATTTCTGTTTTTTCTTCTTTTTTAAATTTGCTCAATTTTTGAATCAACATCAAGACCACAAATTGCTCAGTGCTGGTGGCAACAGGAGTTAAGTCTGGCTTCATGTTTTACTTTCTGGGATTCAGTCCGATAGCTGCAGGCATCCGCTTATAAAGCACATGGCAAAAACCCGTCTGAGTTGCCTTCTTTCCAAGCAGCGTGTCAGTGCATCAAAGGCAAACATAATAAATGTGGAAACTGTTGCAGATTGTGACTCTTTTAGCCCTAAATGCCCTTAAAGTGTCTTTGCTTTCTATACATATATGCCATTTGTTCGACTTTACAGTTGATACTAGTGGTACCAGTATGTGTTCAGCAGAAAGTCCAGACATCCTGCCTGATTTTTTTTTTTATTATTATTCATGTTTTTGAGGTAAAACTACACCTTGATTTCTAGAAAAGTTCAAAGTCTATGGAGATCCTGGTAATTCTAAACAGGCGAAAAGAATCAGAAGAGCTCAATTCTGCAAATATCTGAACATGACATCAACTCTGAATGCTGTATTCTTGCTAATCTGTGAGCCATTTACTGACTTGTCATAGATTTAATGCTCAACAAACCTCTTGATTTTATCGTTATTATATTCTTTATGTCATAGTGTTGTTTCTATAATAATATTTAATTAGACAACCTAGACTGCCACTCTCTTATTGTTACACATTTCCAAAAAAAAAAAAACAAAGTTCTTTTAAATCTTAGAAAATGTACAAGGGTGAGCACTGACTCACCTATTTGTTGACATGTGCTTTTAACACTACTTAAGCTGTTTATTTTCTTTTTTTTTTTTTCCTCTCTCTGGTTGAACTTCATGTGAGACAGGGTCCCGCAGTTTTAAATACGGCTCGCTAATTCCTTAAACTAATTTGCAACTCAACTCAGTGCTTCTTCCAACCTTAAAAAAAAAAAAAAATCCTCTTTTAAAGTCTCTTTCACCCCTTTATCCTGTTAATGTCTCTGATGTAGTTTTACTGTTTGGAGTGTAACACTTTTTTCCTTTGCTTTTCAGCCGTATGGCAGAATGCCAGCCACACAGGGTGCCCCATTGGCTCCTGTACAGAAGTACTTAGACAAAACAACCAAACACACAGGGAGTTAAACGTTTTCCCCAATGGGAGGTCCCGACATGGATCAAGTGTACTTACTGTTAAAAGCTCAGGTCCGATTTCTTTCAAATGAATGGAAAATGCCTCTACCAGCAATCTTAACCCCTTCTTTACCAGTGTAACAGCTTCTTCCACTGGAGAAAGTAGAAAGAATGAAATAACAAGGATACTCTGCCTATGATGGATGCGTTTGGATCTAATGACACCACTGGGTGCAAAGGAAACCAGTCTGGTTTGGGGAGCAGCCCATCACTGATACACTCACTCACTTAGGGACAGTTTAGAATTGTCAGTTAAATTAATGAGAATGCAGAAGGAAGGCCAGAAAAGACAGAATAATAAAAAAAAAAAATTAAAGAACAAGCAAACACCACACAGGATTGAAACTGAGCCTCCTGGAGGTGCAAGACAGCCATTCTAACCACTCCATCAGCATGTCGTCCCATCTGGTGGACCTGGATCACATTTTCATATCAGCACAGGGACTGAAAGATGAGGCTGTCTTCTGCAATTATCTCACCAATTAGCACCGTCTGGATTGTATACATGGTGACAGAACTCTAAAGTGCATTATTACATATTATTTAATATCATATTATTATTTGGGACTGCACATTGACACAATGATCAGTACTTCTCCATTACATATCAAGCACTCTGGATTCAAATTTAATACCTGATCAGTGATGATGATGATGATGATGAGTTTTCCTC
This sequence comes from Polypterus senegalus, assembly GCF_016835505.1. Lineage (NCBI taxonomy): Eukaryota > Metazoa > Chordata > Cladistia > Polypteriformes > Polypteridae > Polypterus > Polypterus senegalus. Next base: position 94,252,507 of record NC_053171.1, read on the forward strand.
TGAGTACTCTGGTCTTCCCCAAACACTCCCAAAACATTTGTGTTAGATTAAATGATGTAAACCTGGACCCATGTGAAGGTGGGTTTGGTGGTGAGTAGGGCCTGCGATGTACTGGTGTCACATCAAGAGTAGGATTCTGCTTTGAACCTAAGGCTTCCATGACAGTCTCTAGTGACCCTGAATGTGATTAAATGGATTTGAGAATGTTATGGTATTATTATTGTTATTATTAATGTTCCGGTCTGTTTACACCAATTATTTTGTAATTTTATGTGTCCTCACTGTGTCCCCTTGCCTTACCAGGTGGCCATATCAGAGGAGGCTCAACACCAGGGGTAGATGGGTGTCCCAACCTTAATGGGTGTTTCTCTCTGCCCCAATTGCGAGGTAACAACAGAGGATGGACAGAGAGTAACTGCTTCCCAAAGCCAACTAATTCCTCTTTATGCTAAGTGACAGTCATCTCCTCTTTTGTGTCTCCACTTTGGATAACTGTGGGGCTTCGTGGAACTAATAGTCCTGGAGGGTAGCCCTGTTGGATTCCTTTGGTGCCGCCAGATGGCTTTGCTCGGAGAGGACTCATTTGTTCCCTTGCACTATGGCAGTTCTGCCTGACCCTGGAAGTTCTTCCTGAGTGCAATGTTCTGGTTTCAGAAGTACTCCCAGTCCAGAATAAAAGCAGCCGCTCTGCCCCACTCAGACGAGTTACAGTTACAGAAGGAGAAGGACAACGCTTGCTTGGGAAAGAGTGGAGGTTTGAAGAAAGGAGAAGACGAAACAGAAGAGAATTTGTGTTTGTGTGAATGTCAGACATGTAAGAAGGCATTTTGCTAATTAAACAAGCCTTTTGAACCCGTGACAGTCTTTGGTCCAATTGTGTCTCAGGTTTGGGGTTCTACTATACATTCACCACAGTGTTATTATTATGCAGTCAAATATGCTTAAATTAGTTAAATGGATTAAACAGGTTTGATAGTATTCTACCTTATTATTATTCTGAACAGGTTGTAAATGAAATTTATTGCTTTATTATTATTATTATTTGGAATTCATAAATGGTCAAATGGGTTAAGCATACTAAATGGGTTGGAGAATGTTATGTTACAATTATTTTTCTTGGAAACTGGTTATACGTTATTATTATTATTATTATTATTATTATTATTATTATTATTATTATTATTATTTGGAATTCATAAATGGTCAAATGGGTTAAATGTACTAAATGGGTTGGAGAATGTTATGTTACCTTATTTTTCTCATTAACGGGTTTCATAAATTATTATTATTATTATTATTATTATTATACATTCATACATTCTCAAACCCACTTAATCTAATTTAGAGCTGTAAATCTATTATTTTCGTTATTATAGCAGAGGTCATTATTTCTTAGTAGTAGTAGTAATAATAGTAATGGTATTGTCACAGTGGGCGGCACGGTGGCGCAGTGGTAGCGCTGCTGCCTCGCAGTTAGGAGACCCGGGTTCGCTTCCCAGGTCCTCCCTGCGTGGAGTTTGCATGTTCTCCCGTGTCTGCGTGGGTTTCCTCCGGGCGCTCCGGTTTCCTCCCACAATCCAAAGACATGCAGGTTAGGTGGATTGGCAATTCTAAATTGGCCCTAGTGTGTGCTTGGTGTGTGGGTGTGTTTGTGTGTGTCCTGCGGTGGGTTGGCACCCTGCCCAGGATTGGTTCCTGCCTTGTGCCCTGTGTTGGCTGGGATTGGCTCCAGCAGACCCCCGTGACCCTGTATTCGGATTCAGCGGGTTAGACAATGGATGGATGGATGGTATTGTCACATGTACATAGTACATTGAAGATCTTACCTAAGTCTCCGACCAACATGTAACACATTGCCACTTTCCCATGCCTTGACTAATAAGAATGAATTAAAACACATAACTTCATTTAATTTTAATAGAAAACACAAATCAGCACACCTTTATGTGCAGAAAATTGAAGTAAAAGTTCAACAGGCATGCCATGAAATATAATAAATATCTTGTAACATGCTGCACAAATAGAGTACATATACAGTGTATCTGCAGACATTCTATTTAGGTTTGTAAGATTCTTAACATTAAAATTTAGAGAATTAACAATGTTAGTTAGCTGTTTGATATTTCATTGTTATCATTGTATGTGATCTTAAACATGCTCCAGAAGACACCATACATTTAACAAAAAGACCGTACCGCGCTTACACAAAACTGCTTGAAGATTCAATTCGCTAACTTTTCCGTTCAGTTTCAGTTGCCTACTAAATACAGCACTGTACCAACCTGAACTGTGTAGTGATGGGCTCATCTGAATTTTATTTTATTTTATTTCTGCTTTTTCAGGACCACCACATGAAAGTTGTTTGGGGTCTAGAGCTTAGCTTATGTGAACTCCTAAACTCAAATCTCTGACTACTTTTAAGAAGATGTGCTTATATTGTTTCTATAAAAGAGATGAAAGTTAAGAAGAAAGGAGACTAATGCTTCTAACAAGAATCAAGCAACAATGACAATGGTGCAACCATTTGTACAAGAATGGTAACCTTTCTCTATGCACAGAGTTAAATGTGCGACTCACAAGGTCCAAGATGGAGATATATTTCTGGGTTCTTTTAATGAGGTTATAGTAGGCTGTACATTTGCTCAGTCTGATGTTATTAATTATACTAGGAGAACAAGCTGTTTTGCAGCCACTTAAAATATTGTATTACTGAAAGAACAGAAACAATGGCCATTGAGAGATGTTCTTTTTGACACAATAAACTGTACACATTGTTAAGAATGTTCACTGTCCTAGGCCCCAGTCTCAAGGAAATCCCTCACACAGTGGTCTGTCCACTTTGTATCGCCCTGCCTCAGTGACTTACACTGTGAGTTAAGCTTCTGCCTGGCCAGCCCAGCAGGTCTGTGTGTGCTTAACAGGCCACACAAGGAGACACCCAACAGTGTGTCGCACAGACACCTACGTCTCTCAGATTATTACATTTCTACTTCATCTACCAAGTATGCCACCTGTATTTTGTATGAAGTTCCATCAGATTTGCATGGTGTGTGTTGCTGCTGGCATTACAATCTAGAAAAATAAATTTCACATAAAAGTATATAATTTTTCTCTACTTTTTAACGTGTGTTAATTTTGCAGCTCTTTATCTGTGCTATTCAATGTATTTTCTTTGGCACATAAAAGGAAGACAAAGTAAGCCTGCTACCGTACAGCCATCTGTTCACCCATTATCTGAACCTGCTTCTCTATTCCAGAGAGTTACATCTCAATAGCAGAGAGAACAAGACAAGAACCAGCACTGGACTTCGCACCACACATCCTCACACTGCCACTTTGAGCCAATTTAGAGTTGCTAATCCACTAACAAAACGTCTCTGGAAAGTGGCTGGAAACTGGAATCTCTGGAGGAAGCCCACAAACACACAGGGAAAACATGAAGGCTTAATAGAGGAATCAAAATGGAGGTCAAGTGCTGTGAAGTGGTGGTTCATTTTTGAGATTAGATAGATACAGTAGATAGACTGCGGCACCCTGTGTTGACTGGGATTGGCTCCGGCAGACCCCCGTGACCCTGTGTTAGGATATAGTGGGTTGGATAATGGATAGATAGATAGATAGATAGATAGATAGATAGATAGATAGATAGATAGATAGATAGATAGATAATACTTTTATTTATATAGCGCCTTTCCCGTGCTCAAGGCACTTACAGAATATAAGAAAGAATGGCAGGGTATACAGTATATAGCATTGTACAAACCAAATAAATAAATAAAGAAGATTAAGACAGTAAATTCAGAGAAAGCCTAACAGACAACATAATTGATGGTCCAGCACACACACACAGGTTACATGAGCATCTTGACATGGAGGTGAACTGAGAGAAGGGTAATAAAGTCAAGTAGAGCTAAAAGCCTTCCTGAACAGATGAGTTTTGAGTTGTTTTTTAAAAGAATTCATGGAGTCAGCTGACCGGATTAATTTCGGGAGGTCATTCCAGAGTCTGGGCACTCGCTATACAGCTGAAGGCCCTGCTGTCACTCATGGAGTGTAGATTAGTGTGGGGTACAACAAGATTGCCAGAATCAGAGGACCTTAGTGGGCAGACAGGCACATAGTGATGGAGACGGTCACTGATGTAGTTTGGCACGAGGTTATTTAAGGCTTTGTAGGTTATTTTATATTCAATTCTGTAAGACACAGGGAGCCAGTGAAGACGGAGCAGGATGGGTGTGATGTTCTCGCTGCTGCTGGTTCGAGTGAGGACTCTTGCAGCCGAGTTTTAAATAAGCTGGAGCTGTGATCTAAGATTAGAAGGGGCGCCTGCCAGCAGCGAGTTACAATAATCAATCTGGGATGTGGTAAAAGCAGGGACAAACTTCTCAGCGTTAGAAAAGGAGAGGAAGGAGCGAACACGGGATATGTTATGGAGGTGAAAGTAAGAAAGTTTCTTAATGTGATTTATGTGGGCAGAATAAGAGAGGGAGGAATCAAAAATGACACCAAGATTCTTTGCAGTAGACGCAGGTCTGATGAGATCACCGCCAATATGGACTGGGAAGGAGCTCATTTTATTAAGTTGCATTTTAGTCCCAATTTGCAGGAGTTCAGTTTTGTTGCAGTTTAATTTTAAAGAGTTCTGCTCCATCCAGGTTTTAATTTCACTAAGGCAGGTTGTGAGCTGAGAAAGCTCTGATGAAGTTCCACTTTTAACTTTTATAGATAGATAGATAGATAGATAGATAGATAGATAGATAGATAGATAGATAGATAGATAGATAGATAGATAGATAGATAGATAGATAGATAGATAGATAGATAGATAGATAGATAGATAGATAGATAGATAGATAGATAGATAGATAGATAGATAGATAGATAGATAGATAGATAGATAGATAGCAAAAAGTAATTGTCACCATAATTCGTAGTTACACAAGGAGCTGGATTCTAGCCCAGCAGCACAGGGCACAAGGTAGAAAACATCTCTGGAAGGAGGTGATGAAAGGCACACAAATACACACTTGTCTCCAAACATCACAAATTTTGGGATGTGAAAAACCCAAACAGAAGTTTGTAAAATTTCTCCACACAGACCAAAAAGAGCCACAGCATTCAAACCCAGGAAGCATAATCCATGAAGCAGCAGCACTGCCTGGTGTGCCGTCCATTTACATATCGACATGACCTAAAACACAGTGTAGTCACTGAAGGTTTTGTAAAGTCTGATGTCAGCTGGTAAAACAGAACCTCCAGTCGTGATTCCTTGAGAACTGTAGTAGAGTCTGCTTTGTGCTGAATATACTCTGCAGCTTGCATGAGACACTGTTAATGGTAGCTAACATTTTATGCAGCATCTTTACTTCTGCTGCTGCCTCCAGATTGTCCACACTGTTTCTCAATTAACATTTTAGGCCTGTTGTCATCTATCCATCCATCCATTATCCAACCCGTTATATCCTATAGAATTGTTATTTCTGTAACATAGCATTGTAAAGGAGCAATCACAGACTAATAAAATAAATGCAGAAATGTCTTACCAAATTTAGAGGACCTGAGTCTCCTTAGGCAATCTGTTCAACTCTTTTGGGTAAATGGCTTCTGTGTTTGTAGCCCAATCCAGATTTCTCTCCAGGAGAACAGCCACATTTTGCTGACCACCAATTGGGAAATGTACCACTGTAACCTCACCAACTGAGGTCTGCCAGTCAATCAGTCAATAGTCCAAGACAATAAGGGAGTGTCCATCCATCTGTCTCTCGATCTATTTATAAGCCCACCTTTTCCCTTATATGTTTGTAGAAAAATAGAGCCTATCACAACAACAATTTGCAAAAGGTAAGGAAAGCCAGTCAATAGCAGGTCACACTCATGCACATTGAGCCTTCTTTATGTATTGGGTCCCCCAGTGTCATCTCCTCAAAGAAGCACTGCCCATAACAAACTGCAGGATCAACACTCTGTAAGCTCAGTTGTGCTGTGCTGGAAGGAGGCATGACAGAGCAGATGATGTGTGGCCTGCTGGCAAAGATACAAGAAGTGGGAAACTCAGAAGTTCCACCAGAAAAAAAAAAAAACCTTAAGCAGCAGAATCTTTCTGGGCCTGACAGAGAAAGACAAAAGACAAAAAATGGGAAGTTCATGGCTTTGTCAGTAAATAAGGCTTCACTATCGATCTATCAAACCTACATGAACCTGTTCAGGATTGTATGAAGTCTTTCAAGCTGAGCCAATGTCTACATGCGGCCCCCCATCCATTACTCTGTACATTCAGTACTCTGTCTTACAAGTAATAATTAAACCACCAGCCCACCAAAGTCTGACTTTGAGTCATAGATTCTGCGCTAACCACTCTGCCACCGTGGATATAGCATTTGTAAATGTTGTACTGGCCAAAAAAATGTGACAGTTTGGCTGTTTGTATCATTCAGATTTCTTTAATTAGTAAATTCAAGTCTGGAATATGCTATCTAAGACACTCACTCGATCAAACCCATTATCTGTGGATAACCAACACAGGTGGAAGTTATCTTGTCAAGCATTTGCATTCACTTTTTTTTTTTTTTTGACTGCTAAATGCATGTCAATCAGTGGCACATAAAACAGAGAGCAAAGGTGGCCACCCTTGGCCAGATGCAGTCTAGTCTGCATAATTACGACGACAATCACTTCCCACTCGTTGTGTACATAGGAGGACTGTCCTGTATTATATCTGAAGCCTTGCAATCAGCAGGCTATTGTGAGGTGCCAACAGAAACAATGGGACCTGATTAGGTAGAGTACCGCTGGTACAGTCATTAGACATCATATTCTTAGTTACGCCTTTCACGCGGATCTCATGTTGTCCCCCTTTAGAGATCTGCTGACGGAAGGTTGGCGAACTCAGCATTTCTCGTAGACAACTCCATTTGTGGACAAGTTAACATTTTGAGTGTCTTTGTTTCCAGCATATTAGAAAAGTACAAGCCACCATCCGTGAATTTGCTACTTGGATATTTCTTTCCTTCGTTGTGGATAAAGTATCACACTTGATTTTTAATTAGCACCTTTCTAAAGTGAAGCATCATCCCGAGTATTAATATACAGTATGTTACACATTGTGTATGTTCATTGAGAGCACAGGCAGGTTAAGTGACTCGCTCAACATCCCACAGTAAATCAGTGTGGAGAGTTAAACTGGGAAGCTCAGCACCTAAAACATGAGGTCACTCTATCTGCATGAATAATGAGTGATGACTATCAGGGATCCATCAATTCATTTTCTGAACCTTCCTCATCCAGTTTTAGGGCTATGTCAGGTCAGTATACTTTATTACATTAATAATTTTGTAACATATATCGTTTGCATCTTTTTTTTTAAGTGAATACACTGGCAACACTGCAGTACTTACATCCAAAGCCCTCATTGGCATGGGATTGAAACCCTGGACCACTAGATCTTAAATTCCATGTCATTTAGGTTTATCTGCAGGTACGTCATTCTTTTTTTCTCCTAAAGACGTGCTTTTTAATTAGTGCCCCAATAGTTGAATATGTTAATCAGCAATTGGCCCCATGTTTCTGTGTGTAGACTGGTGCCCTGGCTTGAGGTAGCCAGGATGCTCTCCAAGCCCCACAGAATTGAAAATATTAGATAGATAGATAGATAGATAGATAGATAGATAGATAGATAGATAGATAGATAGATAGATAGATAGATAGATAGATAGATAGATAGATAGATACTTTATTAACCCCAAGGGCAAATTCACATATTCCAGCAGCAGCTGGAAAAAAAACCAATATTAAATTAAAGAGTGATAACAATGCAGGTATAACAGACAATAACTTTGTATAATGTTAATGTTTACCCCCCCGGGTGGAATTGAAGAGTCACATAGTGTGGGGTCTCCTCAGTCTGTCAGTGGAGCAGGACGGTGACAGCAGTCTGTCGCTGAAGCTGCTCCTCTGTCTGGAGATGATCCTGTTCAGTGGATGCAGTGGATTCTTCATTATTGACAGCAGTCTGCTCAGCGCCCGTCGCTCTGCCACGGATGTCAGACTGTCCAGCTCCGTGCCTATAATAGAGCCTGCCTTCCTCACCAGTTTGTCCAGGCGTGAGGCGTCCCTCTTCTTTATGCTGCCTCCACAGCACACCACCGCGTAGAAGAGGGCGCTTGCCACAACCGTCTGATAGAACATCTGCAGGATCTTATTGCAGATGTTGAAAGACACCAGCCTTCTAAGGAAGTATAGTCAGCTCTGACCTTTCTTACACAGAGCATCAGTATTGGCAGTCCAGTCCAATTTATCATCCAGCTGCACTCCCAGGTATTTATAGGTCTGCACCCTCTGCACAGTCACCTCTGATGATCACGGGGTCCAGGAGGGGCCTGGGTCTCCTAAAATCCACCACCAGCTCTTTGGGTTGGCTGGTGTTCAGGTGTAGGTGGTTATTACAGTATTTTGCAATATACAGTAACAGTAAGTACTAATTGATATATATGGCACCTAGGATTGGTAGCTACCTGCCTGTAACGTATGTATGTTCTTCTAATGTCCATATGGGTTTTGTCTCTTATCACACTGAAATATGTGCTAGTCTAAACTTGACCTGACATGAGTGAGGATGAGCAGTAACTGGAGAGATGTATCCCTGGCCAGGCTGGGAGAGTGAGACTGCTGTTAACAGCTTGATCAGCTACTGGCTAACAGACTTCTCCTTTATCACAGCAGCTAAAAAAGTAACAATGTAATTCAAAGGTTCCAATTTAAGCCATCTCAAGGAGGTTAGTGGGTAAATTCCTGAGGAGGGGCAAGGTGCTTGTGCTCTGCAATGGTGTCTGGTTCAAATTTGGTGTTGAACATACACCCATAATTTCTGTACAGAAACTGGATGGATTGTTATATAAACACACATTAACATTGTGTCATCCTGACATCAGAAATCATCTTTCCATTTTTAAAACACACTTGGTCCAAGTCGGGGCCACTTTGGGCACAAGGAAGGAATCAATTCTGGTTGAAGTCCCAGTTCATAACAAGGTGCATTAACTCATTTGGGCCAATTAATTTAATATTAATGTCTCTGGTCACGGTACAGTGAACATTCTAGCGTTTTAATTTGTCTTACCTCTCTGTTTGTTTGCTGTATTTCATTTCTGTCTGTTACTGGATGCAACCGAGAAGGCAAATTTCATGTTTTCTTATGTACACATGACTAAATAAAAAACCCTGAACCTTGAACAGTGGTTTGTGCTGCCGTCTTAAGGTGTCTTGTGCTTGATTGTTGTTTGTGTGAAATCTGCACGTTTTCTTCCGCCGCTCTGGATTTCTATACAAATCCCTAAAGACATACATGGCAGGGGGGCTGGCGACTTCCAATAAACCACAGTGTGAGCAAACGTTAGTATTTTGGGTTCAAACCCCTTGCCTAGTTGTTGTCTGAGTGAAGTTTGCATGTTCTGTGTCTGCTTTCTCTTCTGTTCTGGATTTCCTCTCAAATACCCAAAGACATGAGCGGCAGCTGGACTGGTGACTTCAGATTGTCCAAGGCGTGACTAGGTGTGGGTGTGTGTGTTCCCTCTAGTGGAATGGCATCCTATCCAAAGTGTTTCCTGCCAGTGCCTAGTGCTGGCTGTACAGGCTACAGAGCCGATGACCCTTAACTCTTAGAAGGCTGAATATTTTTTCTGAAAACTCAGTTTTCTGAAAAGCACCCAATGCACTGGTTTCACACATAAATCAACATAAAACGTCTGTTGCTGTGTGCTGTGGTTGCTGTTGGCACCTGTTTGGCATCTCTGGCAGCAGTGGCTGTGGGCCGGCTACTTCTTTGTGTTCACACAGCGGGTGGGCGATGGTAGCAGTCGCAGTGTGATGCAATATGGTTTGTACCTCTTGTCATCATAAGTGGTGGTCCTCCTAGACGAACGCTGCTGTAGGCGTATCAGCTACACGAACACGTTCAGCAACACAATCATCTGAGAACAGATAGGCCGGTGCTGGTCCCTCACTTTCATTTTCGATATCTATCTCGAGAACACTTGCGTCAAACTCAGAATCCGAAAAGTCAGAGACCGATTTAGCGATAATATGTAAAACGTCCATGGAGTATTTTGCTTTGCACGTTTGTTTTAGTCTCTCGCTAGATGTCAATGTCATTTTAGAGGCTGTTTGCTCTGCACGGGGAATTGAGATTGAATCAACAAAGCTACATAACTTTCCTTGAACCAAAGAGAGTTGAACTAAAACATAAGGGCGAGTTTTGTCACAGTTTACAGCCCATTACTGTCTTCTACCCCTGAATTTTGACAAAAGTCAACATCAACCCTGAAAGAGTTAACAAGGAGTGTATGTATGTATGTACAGTATGTATGTAGATGTCTTTGGGGTGCGGAAGAAAAACCAAACACAAGCAGAACAAGACTGCAAACTCCACATCGGCAGTAACGGTGACCGAGACTTAAACATAGGTTTCTAGAGCTATGGTAACCATCATCAAAAATGAACTCCTTCATGCCACTAAAATTACAAGCGAGGAATGATTACAGTAGCATTTAAGGAAGCTAAACAGCTGGAAAACCTTGAACTTGTGTTCTCATTTTCGAATATACCAAAGTCATTCTCCCCATCACAAATCCCCTGGCCTCACCTGCTATTGGTGGCCCAGACCTACTCACCTGCTTACTGTGCTATCTCTGTGAGAAGCCATTTAAGCACCAGTCAGGAAACAAGTCCAACCCCTTTAATGTCTAAATACACCAAGAGCCCACAATGTCCTGGTACTCCGAGCACTGGCATCATTTAACCGACCAGGCGATGTAAAAGGCACTTGGGGATGTCCGCTCTCATGTTCACAAGGTTCAGCTCGCTGACATTATTGCTGTTCTGGATCTCCATTTATATGTAGAGGACTGACCTTCATTACACATTGTGGAGAGGGTCTTCCCCCCTTCTTCTTGTCACCTTTTAACTTTTAGTATAATTTGCCACTTTTCTCTTTTCATCTCAAGCACTTAAGAGCTGGATGTTATTTTTACTGTTAAAAAAAATAAAGCATTTAAAGCTTGCAACATGTCTCAAGGTGTGTTACTGTACAGAGGAGATAATGGAAGTGAATTTGTTGTTACAGCTGCCCTTAGTGTTTCAGTATTTGGTAAAAAAGTAAAAATGAGCCATCATTCATGATGTAATTCTCAGAACACTGAGGTAGAACAAGGCTGGTTTCATTTCTTTTGCTCATTCAGGAACTTTTTTTTTTATGTTTTTCCCTTCATCCTTCTCTTTTGCAGAGGCTGTTAAGTTCAAAACTGAAAGTTTTGCAGAATTAATTTTCCATTGCATATAATAATTAGACATTGCCCTCCATTTACTGAGCTGCCACTGGAGAAGTGAGCAACATTGACTTCGATGATCAAAAGCTGTATCCTGCCGTGAGTGCTACCCAGACTTCAAGGCCCTTTCTTGCCATAAAAAGGTGCAGTAATTCATCCTCCTTCTGCGAACTTACATTTGTTGAGCAGATTTGCTATTGATTGCCTATAAAAAAATGCAAAGTAAAGAGAACAGCATCTTCAGAAAATAATGAAAATGTGTGTCGTGTGGGCACACAGCATGAATTATTCACTTCTAAGTTTCCTAAGATCTTGACCTACGATGCACTGCACACCCGTCCAAAGTTGACTCCTTTCACCAGATGTTTCTGGAATTGGCTCACACTTATGGACACTGTTAAACTGGTTTGAGGGATTGGAAAGTCAAAGGATATAAGCATGTGTACTATCTTAAAGTAGAACATTACCCAGTTCATCATAATTTAATTCATATATACCATATATATTTACTTACCTTGGCAGTAACATTCATGTCTCTGGTGACTCTTGCTATGAAGTCAGTAGATGGATTGGAAGAGCATGGGGGGTCATGAAGTCGCTGGGCTGGAAACGGGTGTATGGAGCTTCCGATATCTATGCCCTCTTCTATGTGGTGGTGTGCTGGGGTGGCAGCATAAAGATGAAAGACGCCTCACGCCTGGACAAACTTGTTAAGAAGGCAGGCTCCATTGTAGGATTAAAGTTGGACAGTTTAACATCTGTGGCAGAGCGATGGGCACTAAGCAAACTCCTGTCAATCATGAAGAATCCACTGCACCCACTGAACAGTGTCATCTCCAGACAGAGGAGTAGCTTCAGTGACAGACTTTTGTCACCGTCCTGCTCCACTGACAGACTGAGGAGATCGTTCCTCCCCCACACTATGCGACTCTTCAATTCCACCCGGGGGAGTAAATGCTAACATTAATTTTATTTTAATTCTTTTCATTTTTATTACTATTTAATTTAATATTGTTTCTTTGTATCAGTATACTGCTGCTGGATTATGTGAATTTCCCTTGGGATTAATAAAGTATCTATCTATCTATCTATCTATCTATCTATCTATCTATCTATCTATCTATCTATCTATCTATCTATCTATCTATCTATCTATTATATAGTGCCTTTCATATATCTATCTATCTATCTATCTATCTATCTATCTATCTATCTATCTATCTATCTATCTATCTATCTATCTATCTATCTATCTATTTAAAAGGACAAAGGTCCAAGTCTTTAGAGTCCTGGTGCTCCCAGTCTTGCTATATGGTTGCGAGACATAGACGCTATCCAGTGACCTGTGATGAAGACTGAACTCCTTCGTTACTGTGTCTCTCTGGAAATTCCTTTGGGGCCACTGGTTTGACTTTGTGTTGCTCATGGAGTCCCGAATGAGGCACATTACCTGCATTGTGAGGGAGTGTCAGTTACGGCACTACGGCCATGTGGCGCGTTTCCCTGAGAGTGGTCCCTGGACCAGGCCAGGGGATCGCCTACGTAACACCTGGCTGCAGCAGATAGAGGGTCATTTCCAGAGGGTGGGACTGGACCGCGTGTCTGCCTGGGGGGTTGCAAACCGGGATCCCAAATTGTTTCGTTGTGCAGTGGGTGCGGCAACGCACTGTACCAGTGCATGCTCCCTGACTTGACTTGACTTGACTTGTAAGAATGCCATTTACTCCCCAAATCTGTAGCATTTCATTCATAACTTCTCAGTAGGTCATGTGTGCAAGGCGCACACTTGCACATCTACACTCACTCCTACTGAAGCAAGTTAAGATTTGCTTGCACCTCTTTGGAGATGTTGTAGGAAAAGCAATGCAGACACCGAATCATTAGGATGATGGTCAGGTATGGAATTCAGATCCCGGCTTCTGAAGGCAATTGTGCTTACCAGTTCATCACCATATAACTGAAATTGTTGGCTGCTTTTACATCTATGATTTTAGATGCTCTTTTGAAACGGAGCTCCATCTGGAAGGTGCTATGCAGTATATCAAATTAAGGCAGAAAGGTGTTTTTCGTCCCTCAATGTATAACTGTTTCATGTTGGAAAGTGTATGTATTAAAATAGGCATTAAGAATGTTAACAAAGAAAAGAGACTTCACAGAGTGCACAAAAACTACAACACTGTACTTGCTTATCCTCTTATTTGCTCATGTTATTACATTCAGTGCCGTAAAATGTATTCACCCCCTTGGAAGTTTTCACATTTTATTGTTATACATCAGTGAAAGGCAACCTTTTTCGAGTTGCGGTGCACTAAGTCCAAAAATCTTCTTTCGCGGTGCACCCGAGGGACTTTTTGTATGTTAGGCCAACATTTGCTTGCACCTCTTTGGAGATGTTGGAGGAAAAGCAATGCAGACGCAGACTCATTTGGATGATGGTCAGGTATGGAATTCAGATCCCGGCTGCTGAAGGCAATAGTGCTTACCAATTCATTACCATACAGTATAACTGGTATTGTTGGCTGCTTTCATAGCTATGATTTTAGATGCTGTTTATGTCTTCTTGTTTTTGTGGAAAGCATGCTCTCAGTAGATTTACAACATTTCTTAATCAATGATTGAACTAGACTCCAGGAGATATTCAGATGTTTTCTTAGACTCCATCCCTTGACCTTCAATCATCTTCTGTGTTCTTTTTGTCTTCATTTTGTAGGTTAGGCCAACATACTGACTCCCCACAAGTCAGACCTTCCAGAGAAGGTACACTTAGACAACAATCAACTAAAACCCTTTGACTACAAACAGTTGAGCTTCATTGAACTAATTATGGAACTTCTAAAACCAATTGGCTGCACCAGCGAGGATTCAGGCATGTCATATTAAAGGGATGTGAATACTTATGAGATTAGTTGTTTTGTGTTTCATATTTGCAATTAATTTATATCATTTTGCAAAGACATTTTGACTTTTTTTGGTTGATCAGTGTCAAAAAGAAGCCAAACTAAATCCACTGTGATTCAATGTTCCATAGCAATAACATATGAACACTTCCCCAGGGTCAATACTTATTATAGGCAGTGCATAAGGTACACTACCTCTTCTCTGTGTGGGTTTTTCATCAGGTATTATGGTGTTCTTCCTAAATCGGAAAAAACTTGCGACTCGAAACTGATCTTGGACGCGTGTACTCCATGCAATAGACTCTCTCCCGATGTAGGATTAGCACTTGTCTTGTCCCAAATGCCACCATATTGGATCCTCGTAGTCCTAAAATTAAACTGAGGAAATTGATGGAGATTTTTACAAAACAAGCAGGAGGAAAACGCAAAGACATTGTCACAAGACCAAGGGAAAGTGAAAAAGCATAAATCGCAGATGTAAAATGAGATAAAAAGTTCAAAAACACAATAAGAATGATAAGCACAATGAGAAAAGAAGGCTAGAAAGTGAAATGAAGAGATCACAAAAAATGAGCAAAAGGTGAAAGTGAACTTCACAGTTCAGTAATAGTTTTAATTAGTAAAAGAGTTTCTGATGCAGTTTGTATTCAGAGAGGGGTAACCAAGCAGCAAGAAATGATGCTTGCTTAAGTGGCCATGATTACTGACAAGAACAGGGCATGACAGATGAATTGTGCAGAGCAAGATGAAGTTTGCTGCATATTTTACAAATTAATGACAGTTAACATTGAAACTGGAACAGAAATGTTTCACCAGACAAGATATTGTTGATTTTCATGGTGTTGAAGAACCAGGAAATCTGTTTCTCAGCTAATTTTGGCAAAGGGAGCAAAAATAAAATAACAGTAATTTTTTCATGATGGCACATGCCAGTATCGACTGTTAGGATCTTTTAATTTGAAGATGGAAGTATGGCTATTTCTATGGCAATATTATGTTGTGCTCATATTGGATGAGGTAAGTGTTCAAACAGACTTTTTGTTACAACAAGTGGCACATATTGAAGAAGATCTTATTTACAACAAAAAGAATCTTTCTATTGTTAGGTGAGAGTCAATACACAGAAGTCATAAGATTTTATTTTTTTTTTTACCAAAACTGCAGGCCAAAATCCTCTTTGGTGACTTTTACTCCCATTTTTAATTTATTAGTATTTCTAATCATTCTCTTCTCTTACTTCTGACACCATGATATATAGCTCTCCTCCCTGGAAATAACCAAAACTGCTGGAATTCATTTTGACATGACTTCCTTTATTGATTTCTATATTCACTTTGCCACTTCTTCTCTGCAAAAGCCCCTCATTCCACAAGAGCCACACCTGATTTTTATTATGTAGTAGCAGGAGTACCCGCCGTTGCCCGGGAATCTATAACCGGTGAATTTCCCAAGTGAAAGAAACGGAACATAGAAATAGAAGAAACAGTTTTCTGATTCGCATTTTATTGTAAGTTCCTCCACTCTGGATTGTGTCTGCTGTGGCGTTTCAGACGCACTTGAAATAGACTTTCTTGTGGCATCTGAAGTGGACCTTCCAATTCTACGTCTTTTTTTCGGTGGCATGGGTATATTAGCGAAAAGCTGGACAATTATAATGTGTTACATGGTATTACGTACGGAATAAGCACCACAGTGAGATGAATTTACGTTATTTACAATACGTCAGAAAGCGAACAAATAGCACCAGTCAGTCAGAAAGAGTAGCACTGAAATCGTACTGTGAGTTGGAAAGCAAGGAAATAGCACCACAAATACGGAAAGCCAGTGAGAAAGAGTAGCAATGAAAACGTACTGGGAAAAATGGCTGGGAGGGGTGATTCTAAGGAGCGTCCATGCTGAACTGTAATGCCATCTAACGGACGTTGGTGATGGTAACTACAGAGAGAAATGACACACAACCGGTGCTGCGTTTGGGGAAAATGGTGGGGGAAGGATTCTCTCTTTTTAGGGCGAGTCTCTGTTCAAACGTGCCTGCATATAACGGACGTTGGCGAATGAAATACAGCACTATTAGTGCATGTGGGGGTGTGACGTGCGGAAACGCGGGTGTGTCAGCCAGTCACGCGCACTGGGTCATTCACGTTTTACATCCATACGGCAGTTCCCCTTCACCTGATCAAAGCAGTCAGCCTTTTCATACTTGGACACTTCCGCCATCTTTTGGCAATTTAAAGAAACATGGGTAAAGAGCAACGCACAGAGACCAAAGCTGCCGCTAGATGGTGCCGCGGTGAACGTCTGTTGCAACATGCGGCCATCTTGTCGATGATAAGTATGGGAACGTGTGCCGAACGTTGTGTCGGTGAAAAGGTGCCCTGCGGTTCACCACGAACATTTTTCCCAACCAAACATAACCCATGACCTTCTCCTGGTCACAAAGGAGGCCCATACCCAGTTTGGTTCCGATCGGACAAACAAACATACATACACACATACATACATCGACTCTGCTTTATATATTAGATGCCATGATTACCTGTTGATAGACAGATGTTTACATAGAATTTTTAGCAATATAAAATGATCAGACAATGAAAGGAAAGAATAGAGGTGGACAAAATCATTATCTTGGTTAAAGCAGTAATCCAAAAGCATTTGTCAGTACTCAAGGCTAAAGCCAAAAAAACTAAACTAAATTGCTGTCAATGGTAATTATTGTGATCTGTAGAACAATCACATCCTAAAGGACTAATATTAGCAAGATGGAGAAGGAGGTGAAAGCATAACAGACGAATCTTAAATGGCTTAGGTCAAAACCAGAGAGTCAAAACTCTCAATTGTCAAATTCAATATGCTTATAAAAAGTTAATGTCAAACAGAAACAAAACCAAAATTTTATCTGTCTTATCATCCTCCCCTAAATGGCTTCCGAACACTATTTATTTGTATCTAATCCAAAATCTCGGACACTTCACGCAATTCACTGTTATCTTAAAACACCAACAAAGATGATGTCTCACGATCTCAAGATGCACCTTCTGGCGTCACATGTTAGCAACGGATGTGAAAAAAATATCGCCTACATAGAATGGAATTCAGGTTGTTACAAAATGTTATCAAAAATGCAGATCTAACAATGAAATTAAAATACCAAAAAACTGAATTTATTTTTCAGTAATGTTACAAAATCTTACAAGTAACATGATTTATTTGCTGCTAACTAAAAACTAATTTTCGCTACCTATAAAGCAAATGGTTCAGATGTTTGAAGGCCAAAAGCTGTGTGCCACCATCCTATATAGACAGGTTGAAATGACTTAAAATGTCATATGACTTTCTTCTCACGTGGAAAGCAACTGGAATAGCAACAGTAAACAAGTACAACAATAGCTTTACAGAGTGACACAAAAATGGTGACTACCATTTTGAAATTAAGCAAAAATGACATGAACAGAGTCTAAAGATGCCAAAACGAAAAGAGGGGTGAACATGGATAACCATTGCTTGTATTGCAGCACTAACAACTTTTTTATTATAGGACAATAACTCAATAATTCTGCACATTTTTGTGATAATTTTGTTCGGCTTTCCCTGTGGAAACGTGAAAACATCGTGTGGTTACAGTTGTAAAGCGTCGACATTGATCAGTCAGTTTTTCTTGTTGTTTTCTGGGAGTAAACATGGCCTCTCACCTCTCCATTGGCACCAAAGAACAGCAGTAAGCAGTGATCCACTTTTTATGGGCTAAAGTTGTATCCACAGGAGGCTTTCTGCACAGTATGGAGACAGTGTTTTACCATGATGGCATGTCTACAAATTGTTTGAGAGGTTCAGAAATGGTCAGACAAGTGTAAAGCACAAAGAATGAGCACGATGCCCATCCACATTTACTACATATGGCAACATTGAGCAAATCTGCTCTTTAGTTCTGACAACCCAATTAAGATTTCACCTTCAGCCCATAAAAAAAGGATCACAGCTTGCTGCTCTACTTTAGAGCAAACCATAGAGTGGAGCATCCATGTTTAGTCCTAGACAACAATAACAGAACTGTGACCACAAACAAACCCTAATTCTAGTTGTGCATGGGAAATGTGTAGAGCCAACCCTTATAAATGATCACAAAAGTGCAGATAATAATTGACGCTTGTAAATAGTAGGAGGCCTGGCATATCTGAGTGGAGCGTGTGCTCTTACACCAGGGATTCTGTTTTTTTACAACACCCCAAAGGTTTGTGCTCTATTATTTTGCAATGGTAATGTAATATTTTGTCCCAGCAAGTTTTCATATTTGCATGACTGTGCATTACAATGGACTAGCAGCTCATCCAGGAATGGTTTCTTCTTTGTTACCAGATCTGTCCAACCCCAAAAAGGATTAGTTGATTCAGAAAATATTTGAATGTGTGTATGAATTTAAAATGCCCCTGCTACCTTGAGCAAGAGAAAAATAAAATTCAGACACTGAAAACAAGCGAACAAATGATTTGAAATGTATAATGCCTTTTGAGCTACTGGTATTGTTCAAGAACAGAACAGTGGCCTTATACTTAAAAAGATGCCTGCAAATACTGACCCGTTAACCATTCCAAGGAATAGTTTGATATGGCATAAACAATCAATTCAAGGCCACAGTGTTGTGTTAGCAAGGATTCAATCATCACTAATGATAAAACACACTACTTGTTAAAGCAAATTGGGAAACACCAAAGCCAAAAGATGTCGCTGGAGAAAATAATGAAACCGAAAAAGCAGCAGATAAAAATTCAATGTAATGCAGTTCAACATCAACTGTGCTCCCGATGCATGCCACTCGTGAAAGCAGTCTACAATATGAGTTGTTCTGGACAACTCTCACAGCAATCTGATTATGAGCAACACATTCACAGATTTAATAGCAATAAAAGAAGCAATAACCAGAAAGAGACAGCCTGAAGATATCCAACAGCCATCTCAGAGCATCCACGTTATAACTTGGCTTGTCTATGTAAGGAAATTCTAAAATTCAAGTTTCAAGTCAAGTCAAATGGCTTTGTTGTGGTAATACCCATACACCATATTGCAGCATACAGTGGTATGAAATAACGTTCCCCAAGACCACGATGCAACAGAAACAAACGCAAGGCAGGTAAAGAAATATACTATAAATAGACACATACATAAATAATAACTATTTGAATAGATAGTAGTAAATATATACATAAATAATATTTACAACTAATAATGATAAAAAAAAGTAGTAACAAGTGCAACAAATGTAATGTATATAAATTCGCTACTAGGAGCAGATCTGAGGGCAGTAGGGCAGCATAGAGTGTAGAGTCCGGATGACCAAGGGGTAAAAGATGTTGCAGAACCTGGCAGAACTGGTTTGAATGCACTTTCTGCCAAATGAAAGTGGGACAAAGAGACCACGGGCAGGGAAGGATCAGTCCGTCACAATGCCATAGGCTTGGCAGATGCATCACTATATAAAGATGTCTTTAACGGAGGGCAGAGATCTTTTCTGTTGTATGCCCTATCTGTTATAGGCCCTCTGACAGGTGCTTGGTGTGCTTACCCAGCCGGGACGCCCCTGCACACTATATTCAGGGGGAGCAGCCATGGACACTGCAATACCTCCCCCTGGACGCTAGATGGCCGCCTCCCTGGGGTGGAGCAGCACCTCGGGTTCCCGCAGGGCATCCTGCGAATTGGAGTTGGGTGCAGTCCTGTTGGGTATCGCAGGCACCGCCGGGGGGGGTGCTGTGTTTGGGACTCCTGAACCCGTATGGGAAACAAATTTATCACACCCGGAAGTGCAGCCGTAAATCAGGGCTCAAGCACCTGGAACGCTTCCGGGTGAACTATAAATGGAGCCAGCGACCACCACTCGAGTGGGAGGAGGGCAAAGCTTGGTGAGGAGTGGTGGAGAAGGAAGAAGAGAGTGTGTTGCTTATATTAAGTGCTTGTGGGACTGTGTTGTGGCTTGGGTTCACGGGGAAGATGTGTCCTCCAGCTGAAGAAAAATAAAAGTTTATTTAATTTTACACGTGCCTCCCGTGTCCAATCTGTGTCAGGTCGGGCGCTATATAGCGCTATTCTTACAGCCCTTATGGCCAAATCAGACAGTGATGCAGCAGGTCAGAAATCTCTCGATGGTGCCCCTGTAAAATGTGATGAGAATTGGGGGAATAGGCTTGCCTTTATTTGTCCTCCAAAGGAATTGGAGACTATTCTGTGCCTTGTTGGCTATGGAGGTGGTGTTAACTGGCCAAGCGAGGACAGCTGCCAGGTGCACACTAAGGCATTTGCTGCTTTGACCAATTCCCTTCGATTGCAGTTGCGTGTCGACAGCATAGACCTTCCTGAAGTCGACAATCATCTCTTTTGTCTTGTCCCCATTAAGAGACAGACTGTTGCTCTTGGACCAGTCCAGTATTCTTTATATTTCCATTCTCTAAGTTTGCTCACACCACCTCCAGCCCGGTTTCCGAAGGTCCCACATCTTCTACCCTGCAGACCATTGAAAAAAACAAAGTTGCCGAAAGTCAGTGTGTCCTTCCCTGGACCAGATTCTAAAGACCACAGCATTCAGAAAATTCTCAAAGAAATTCATTGAGATAAGAACGTTTCCTAATTTACGCAGACTTTTATTTTCTTATAGCTTTTCAGTGTTAAACAGGGCCCCCAACCCTTTACCACCTCCCTCTTATTCTTTCATGTATTACATAAGTTACACTGACCACCCTGGTAACACCCTGGATATCCTGGGCACTTATGATCACAACACGCTGACTGCTTTGATGTCATGTTTAACATTGGTGTTCATTTTTATTTAATATATATTCTATTATATTTCATTCTTTATGTTACCGTATTGTGGTTATGTTGCACTTTTCTAGCACTTTATTTATATTTATTGCATGCTGCGATCTATGTGCAAGTGTGCTTCATAAAAATAAACTGAGATTAAATAAGTGTCCTTCCTGGAGATTTTGAAAATGTGGCCGCTCCCCTTATAACGTCATGATTTATCAAATCTAAGGATCCTGGAACGACTCATGCCGAAAAAGACAAATACTGTGCATGATATTATGAAACAATCGACTCCAAGACATCATACTTAATAAATTTCAGCACATTTGTGCTAATAAAGTCCAGAAAGTCTGTCATTTAATTTATTCAAATTAAGCCGGGAACATAATTACAAGCATTTAGATTACATATTCAAATTTAGAAGGGGGAAGGAAACAACAAAAAAACACGTTTTCTTCTTAGTTAAAGATAAAAGGCCATTGTCCTTATTAAGATACAAAAGCACCGAGCCACCCGGTATCTTGCCAAATCTTCTTTTTTTTTTCCTTCTACTGAGCACCATCTTGAGTGCGGATGAGAGAGTGAACCAGATGGGGTCTATTCACACCATTTTGAAACAGCAGAGCTTGGTGGCACCCTGCAGCCACTTCTTGTTATCTTTTGTCACCAATCATGTGTGTAAATATATATATATATATATATTTTTTTTCTTCTCTGAGTGCATGTTCATGTGTGTGTCTGACTACTCATGTCCATCTGTGACTATAGAGAGATATGCTTTACAGAAGCAGAACTCTTCAAAAGCACAGATTTATTTTTAACAGGTAGTAATACCAAAAATATGTTAAACAGGGTTGTGATGCCCCCCAAAAATATGACGCTCTTAGCCTGCCTTGCATCTTGGCAAACCCCAGAGTGTGATAGAGCGCATTGGATGGCAGCTAGAGAGAGAGAGAGAGAGAGAGAGCGTGATCGTTCACAGAGAATGCTTGCAGAAATGTTCAGATTTTTATTTTTCTGTACTAATGAGGAGTAGCAGGTATGAGGCCATATATTATAGCCATTATTGAAGCAGTTAGTTGCAAAATTAAAAATTATACACATCATACAGGAACATATTTTAATAAAAGATACAATAATAATGCAAGAATTACAACTCACATTTCCTAATAATGCATAAATGTGTTATTGTATTTCAAGAAATATTTTAAGCAGTTAACTCATCTTAGCAAAGACACATTTTAGGCACACTTTTAAAAATCTGATGAACATGAACTGCAATTACATATCAGAGGGAAAGGCAAACCATACACAAAATGAGTGCTGATTCATACAACAATGAAACGTCCCAATTTGATCACATGCAAATATGCACAGGCCAGTACCTTAAAACGACATCCTAAAGCTGCCAGCTGATGTGAATAGTCCATCCATCCATCATCCAACCCGCTATATCCTAACTACAGGGTCACAGGGGCGTGCTGGAGCCAATCCCAGCCAACACAGGGCGTGAGGCAGGAAACAAACCCCGGGCAGGGCACACTCACACACCAGGGATAATTTCGGATCACCAATGCACCAAACCTGCATGTCTTTGGACTGTGGGAGTAAACCACAGTACCCAGGAAGACACTGAGAGAACATGCAAACTCCACGTAAGGAGGACCCGGGAAGCAAACCTGGGTCTCCTTACTGCGAGGCAGCAGCGCTACCCACTGCGCCACCGTGCCACCAAGTCGGGCGCAAGTCAGGAAAGAAACCCCGGGCAGGGTGCCAGCCCACCGCAGTGATGTGAATAGTTCCTCCATAAAAGATGTAGCAGAAGAAAAGAGATGACTGAAAAAAAGAAGAGATTTTGCTAAGTCTGCCAGTGACATCTTCTTTCAGGAAGGTGTGCTGTAAGCTGGAAAGCATATTTTATTTGGTAACGTTAGAAAAGTAGCATGTATTTAGAAGGTTAGCATCCAGGAAGTGGCACTGTAGATAGAAGCACATGACATCGCTTACCTAGACATTCGATACGAATGACTAATCCTGAAGACAGATTCCATTGGTATTTGTGGTAACTTCATGTAACTGTGTGATAGACTATGGAGTACAGATATGGAGCAAGCTACTATGCTGGACAGAGCCTAATGACTGGCCTTTTATTTATAATGCATTATACATTTTATTTACTATTTGAACATCTCTGTAATTGTCTTCTTGTACATTAACTAATGATTAATTGGGTGATGTGCTACTATTACTGTTGGTTTCCATTGATACTGACTGAAAAGTGGCAGTCACAAAAAATTAATGAGCAATGACCAGAAAGAAGATCATAATCAAAAATCTAAGTAAAGTTCAAACCTAGAAGGCAAAAATAGAGTCAACAATACCAGAACACTAACCAAAAATCAAAGTCGAACGTTCAGAGCTAAATATCAAAGACAATGAATAACAAAAAGAATGTTACAAGAATCACTAAATTTATCCACCCTTGGATGAATTGCGGATGGACGAGTTATATTTTGTATACCATTGTGTTGATGACATCATCGTCACACAATCATAGTGCATCTTGGGAAGATTACCACAGCGATGAGCAATGCAAACCTGACAAAATGGAGTCTCCCCTTACCAAACAAAATGTCATAAAAAAAAAAATACTAATAGCTTTTAAACTGAGATTCTAAACAAAAAGAAAATGTAAGAAATGGATTCTACGACTGAAAAGATACCCAAATGATTTTGGGCTAAAGGGAAACCCAGGAAAAATGAAATAAAACTTCAATTATTACACCGTTATTAGAAGTGTTTGTATAATAATGGTCTTGGTTGCCTAGATGACAGGTTTAAGAAGGATGGAGACTGGACAAAGTTGCAAAGAGGAGGGTGAAAGGTCATTTTTTGGGGGGTTCCATGGACAGACCTTCTTTACTGTCAGGTGAAGACGAGCAGAGTGTAAGCAGGAAAACCTGCCAAAGCCATATAATGAAAATCAGTTCAGTAACGAGTGTTAATGAAGGAGTGTGGCGCTGAATAAAGAAGGATATTTGGCTTAGATTAACAGACCCCTAAAAACTTATCATAGTACTGTCCAAAATAACTGGACGATATAACTGGACGATAATGGATAGTAGTTGTTAGGGGTGAAACAATTTGTCTGAAACTGAATTTGTCTGAATTCGCTTCACAAAAAAATTTGAGAAATAAATGGTGTTTTGCTTCCAGTAAAATGCATGCCATTGACACGGGAAACAGTTTATTTATTATCCGTTTGGAATATTTTCATGCATTAATTTTGCATGAAGCTGTCTGTCATGCAGTACAGTATTTAAGGAAATATCACTAATGTAAAAAAAAAAAAATCCCAAGACTCATTTCCTGTCACATGCAGACAATGTGTTGTGCTTGTACTGGTAAGAGGACGAACTCATTGCTAATTATGACTACAATCTTGGTAATTGCAATCAATGTAAAGATACATTGTACACAGAAGTGAAACTCGAAGCTCCACAACAGATGGAGTGTGTGAACCCTCATCTGCACTAATCAAGAAAGATTGGGATTGCTGGTACGCAGCTTTCCATAGTACTGAATGTTCCTGTGGAGAGGTTTGTGTGTGTTCAAGTGGAAATATGCAACACATTTCATTTTTAAAAACTGCATTGTGCTTCTTCAGGAAATGTGAATGAGAGGCATAAAACAGAAGTGATGTAACTGATATACAGCTGATTATCTGCTTTATGCAAGTGCGGATAAAAAACACAGGAAAACCTGGAAGTTTGAATGAGTCTTTTGGAGCAATATTCCTTGCTTTCCACTACAAACAACCTTTAAACGCCTCCCACAAAACTCCTTTTTGTAAGTTTTGAGATTTGCAATTGTGAAATTACCAGCAAAACAAACTTTAGCACCAGTTTCGTCAAAGTGTAGCCAAATCAAAACATACAGTACGTGTTTTGTTCATTACCAGATCATAGTCAGAGTTTGAAGTTGGCGGGAATGGCTTCAAGTGTGATTTTGTTACTTCTACAATTTCACTTCTCATCACTTTCTAACCCCAATGATACATCAAGTGCTGGTCATGTATCTTACATTTTTGAGATTAGCAGCTCCTTTTTTTGTTCATCGATATATAAGAAAACAACAACAGTCATTAATTCACATGTTGGTGAATTTTATAATGAGGTATTCATATTGGTCAGTTTAATTAATGGAAGGCAATTGATTTACAATGTACAGAGATGTTCATTGGGTGTGTAGCACTGAAATATGATTTCACCACACCCTAACTCAATCATCCTGTAAAAAGTAGGCCTGACAGGGTTGAAAGTTAGTGATGCTCGTGTAGACCAGGGAGACAGGTCCAACAGACACAGTTAGCAAAAGAGGAGAGAGAAGAATTGGAGCAGGGAAGATTTAGGGATTAAATTAGTAGCACAACTTGGAGCCCCAGATAAGTTGTTCCTCACCAAATGCAAAGCAGCTTACCACTTCTCTATATTGGAGCTAGATGATCCATTGATTCATGTCACCTAACGTTCAAATAAGATTAGATGAAAGAAGCAGGGTTTCCATAAATTTACAGAGAGATAGTCAGGAGATTTCTACCAAGAGACTAAGATTAGTTAGTGCCGAGGTAATATACAAGTAGAATAACCTTTGCTGGATAAAAGTGAAGGTAAGATGTCCAGGAAAAGAAATACATAAAGCAAAAGGTGAATTTTCACAGACAGAATAGAGGGCAGGCAGTTCCAGAAAGCAAAGACTATCAGGAAATCCCAAAACATATGATGGAAAGTGCCAGGGACATTTAAAGAATACAAGTGACAAAGGGCATTAACAGATAAATGCATAGAATAATGTGTGGACGAGGTGAAGTACAGGTGATTGGAACAGTGTAAGAAATTCATTCAATTGTTAGAAGGCAATACAGAGATTTGTGACTAGGAAATGGCCAGCAAAAATTTGGCAGGAATGGTATGAAAGACTGCGGAGGGCTGGCACCCTGCCCAGGGTTTGTTTCCTGCCTATCGCCCTGTGTTGGCTGGGATTGCCTCCAGCAGACCCCCGTGACCCTGTAGTTAGGATATAGAGGGTTGGATACTGGATGGATGGATGGTATGAAAGATAAGTTGAAGTCACAAACAAGAAAAGCACACAAAGCTGTTACCTTCTTCCCCTCATTAATTGGTCAAGATTCTTGTCTTCAATTCAAAAGCATATTACTATATGATTGCATTTGCTCTGCGTGCACTGCTCTGACTTTCAAAATTGATTTGTTTATCAATATTTTAGTAGCAAAATTCATGTGCTTTGGCCACTTTAACAATAGGATTGGATGATTTAGTGTGATTTTTTTCTGGATGTTTTTATGTTTGCTGTGGTCCATAGATAGCCATTCTATCAGAAAACATAACATTAAAATGTTATATTGGCCATCATTACAAACTACATGGGGTAAGTAACAAATTTTAAAAATAAATACATTTTTGGGTAAAGTATTTCCTTAATGGGGAACATTTAGTTGAAATTTTATCTAATCCAGTTGTGCGGGTTTGAGAGCCAATAGTGTAAGGCAGATTTTCTAAACAAAAACCTCAGTTTTATGATCTTTTACTTTCACTTAAAATTTTTCCAGATTGTTGTTAATAGGAAAAGACCTTTTATTCCCTGATTGGGCTAATAAAGATCAAAGGCATTTTTAGAATAGTTTGGCCTTTTTTGTGGAAAAACTTTCAAAATGTAATTAAAACATCCTACTCCAGAATGCATAACTACTGTAATAATTGACATCACATATTCATGAATTGTCACAGTTTGTCCTGCCTACTCTCATGTAGTGGCAATGCCAAAGGGTGCTGGAGCTTTTAATTCATTACAGTTCGATTCAATTCTTACATAATTGTCTTCTAACCACATGGGCTTGGAGGAGTAGCATTAGTATACAGATACAAAACTCTTAAAAAATGATTCAACAATGACAAACATAAAAGCACACTAATAAAACATCTATACACTTTCGGTTAATTATAGTTTTTGAGGGCCAATTTAGCAGTATGCCAAAAATTAAGCTATTAGACAGGGCAGGATGGTGGCAAAGTGGCTGTGAGTCCATCCTCACAGATACACAGCCCTTAATCTAACAAATCCCAAAGAGATGCATGTTAGGCTAACTGGTGCCAGGATCACCATGTGTTAGAGTGCATGACTGGCCTCTGTGATGGACTGGCTCCCTTTCTAGGGTTGGTTCCTGCCTTAAGTGCAGTGCTGACAGAATGGGCTCTAGCCTCCTGATCCCAAATTGCATTTAAATGTTATTTTCAATTCAGTTTAATTTTTGTATAGTGCTCTTCACTGACTACACACTCAGAGTGGCTGTAACAAGTTCACAAGTACTGTAAATGCAATTACAAACTTCAGAAATTACTAATGACATAAGTAATACGTATAAAGACACAGATTTGTTTAAGCAGAGAGTAAAACAAAGTAGTTCAAAACTGATTAACATAAATGGAACCTAACAATATCTGTCTGCACCAAAATCTTCCCACAGATTTCAGTGTGCTGAATCCATTTACGTAATAGGAATTTCTGTACCACACACTATTTAAACGAGATAACGGATTCCATGAAAAACATCATTTTTAAAAAAATTGTTGATTTTTTCAAAATAATTTACGTTTGTTTCATGGTATACTGTAAGTAAACTGCTCAAAAAAATTAAAGGAACACTTTGAAAACACATCAGATCTCAATGGGAAAAGAAAAACCTCCTGGATATCTATACTGATATAGACTGGGTAATGTGTTAGGAACGAAAGGATGCCACTTCGTTTGATGGAAATGAAAATGATCAACCTACAGAGCCCTGAATTCAAAGACGCCCCAAAAATCAGAGTGAAAAAATTATGCGGTAGGCTAGTCCATTTTGCCAAAATTTAATTGCAGCAACTCAAAATTGTACGCAGCACTTTGTATAGCCCCTGTGTTCTTGTATACATGCCTGACAACATCGGTGCATGCTTCTAATGAGATGACAGATGGTGTTGTGGGGGATCTCCTCCCAGATCTGGACCAGGGCATCACTGAGCTCCTGGACAGTCTGAGGTGCAACCTGGTGGCATTGGATGGACCAAAACATAATGTCCCAGAGGTGTTCTATTGGATTTAGGTCAGGAAAGTGTGGTGGCCAGTCAATGGTATCAATTCCTTCATCCTCCAGGAACTGCCTACATACTCTCACCACATGAGGCCAGGAATTGTCGTGTACCAGGAGACACTGTACCAGCATAGGGTCTGACAATGGGTCCAAGGATTTCATCCTGATACCTAATGGCAGCCAAGGTGCCTTTGTCAAGCCTGTAGCGGTCTGTGTGACCCACCATGGATATGCCTCCCCAGACAATCATTAACCCACCACCAAACTGCTCATGCTGAATGATGTTACAGGCAGCATAATGTTCTTCATGGCTTCTCCAGACCCTTTCACTTCTGTCACGTGCTCAGGGTGAACCTGCTCTCATCTGTAAAAAGCACAGGGTACCAGTGGTGCATCTGCCAATTCCGGTATTCTATGGCGAATGCCAATCGAGCTGCATGCTGCTGGGCAGTGAGCTCAGGGCCCATTAGAGGACATGGGGCCCTTGGGTCACCCTCATGAAGGGTATCAAGTGGTAAAAATTGAACAAAAGTTAAATGTACAGTATACATCTGATTCGGCATGTGCTGAAGGGCAAATGTAATCCACCAAGTTTAGAGTCACAGGGAGCCAGTGATTATTGTAACATCACTGGTGTAAGACAAGAAGCAAATATGGTGGATGATACACCAATCCTTTGCTGGGCTCAGTCACACAGCCAATCAGGAAGTCACCCACTAACAAAATCCTATAAATATTGTGTCAGTCTATCTATGTTGAAATAGTTTGATCTGGTGGCACTGGAGATGGATACAAGGGGATGAATGTTATTTACTTCACAGTACATGAAGGAATAAACTTGTTTATAAAACACAAAATGGAATCTGGCTGTGTTTCTGATCAGTTTCATGGATGTTATGTTTAATAACAAATGCAGACCAGTCAAGTGTGCAGTTTTAATAATAAGTAACTACATAGCATATTTAGTTACTTTACGTTTTTGTAAGTAATGAATAATTTGACTAAATTACCTTTTAAAGGTAATGTTCCACAACACTGCCTTTGCTATAATCACTGCTCTCAAAAAAATAAAATACACACTGCACACTATCCAGTTAAGTATGAATCGATTGGCAGTTTTACTATCTGAAGAGGAAGAGAGACCCCTGGAAATAAGGACATAAGACATAAAGAAATTTGACACATGAGAGGAGACCGTTCAGTCCATCTAGCCCATTTGTTTAGCTAAGAGTTCAGCCGTCCCAATGTCTCATCCGGATTCTTCTTAAAGGTGGTCAAGACTTCTGCTCCAATTACATGTCTTAGTAGTTTGTTCCAGATTCCCACAACTATTTTGCGTAAAGAAATGCTTCCTGGCTTCAGTCCTAAATACTCTTCCCTTTAATTTTCAGTGGGTT
Organism: Polypterus senegalus; assembly: GCF_016835505.1. Lineage (NCBI taxonomy): Eukaryota > Metazoa > Chordata > Cladistia > Polypteriformes > Polypteridae > Polypterus > Polypterus senegalus. The sequence goes on from NC_053171.1 coordinate 94,282,067, forward strand.
CCTCACCCTTAAGATGAAAGAATGTTGCTCTTTCTGCTTTGTCAATGCCATTGAGGATTTTGAAGACCTGAATGAGGTCCTCACGCAGTTTCCTCTGCTTGAGACTAAACAGGACATGCCCTTATGTCCTAGGATGTACTTGGTTACTCTCCTTTGCACAACTTCAAGTGCTGATAGATAGATAGATAGATAGATAGATAGATAGATAGATAGATAGATAGATAGATACATGTGAAAGGCACTATATAATAGATAGATAGATAGATAGATAGATAGATAGATAGATAGATAGATAGATAGATAGATAGATAGATAGATAGATAGATAGATAGATACTATTAATCCCAAGAGGAAATTCACATAATCCAGCAGCAGCATACTGATAAAAAAATACTAAATTAAAGAGTGATAAAAATGCAGGTATAACAGACAATAACTTTGAATAATATTAATGTTTACCCCCCCGGGTGGAATTGAAGAGTCGCATAGTGTGGGGTCTCCTCAGTCTGTCAGTGGAGCAGGATGGTGACAGCAGTCTGTCGCTGAAGCTGCTCCTCTGTCTGGAGATGATCCTGTTCAGTGGATGCAGTGGATTGACAGGAGTCTGCTCAGTGCCCGTCGCTCTGCCACGGATGTCAAACTGTCCAGCTCCGTGCCCACAATAGAGCCTGCCTTCCTCACCAGTTTGTCCAGGCGTGAGGCGTCCCTCTTCTTTATGCTACCTCCCCAGCACACCACCGCGTAGAAGAGGGCGCTCGTCACAAACGTCTGATAGAACATCTGCAGCATCTTATTGCAGATGTTGAAGGATGCCAGCCTTCTAATAAAGTATAGTCAGCTCTGTCCTCTCTTGCACAGAGCATCAGTATTGGCAGTCCAGTCCAATTTATCATCCAGCTGCACTCCCAGGTATTTATAGGTCTGTACCCTCTGCACAGTCACCTCTGATAATCACGGGGTCCATGAGGGGCCTGGTCCTCCTAAAATCCACCACCAGCTTCTTGGTTTTGCTGGTGTTCAGTTGTAGGTGGTTTGACAAAGTCCTTGATTAGGTTCCTATACTCCTCCTCCTGCCCACTCCTGATGCAGCCCACGATAGCAGTGTCGTCAGCAAACTTTTGCACGTGGCAGGACTCCGAGTTGTATTGGAATTAGGGTTAGGGTTATGTCTTTCTGGTACCGTGCTGACCAGAACTGAACACACTACTGCAGATGCTGTCTTACTAGTGTATTATATAGTCTGAGCACAGTTTCCCTTGATTTATATTCAACAGTGTTTATGATGTACATAACATTGTATTTGCCTTTTTAATTGCATCTGCACATGGCTTAGACATTGAAAATGTGGTGACAACATAAACCCCTAAAATCCTTTTCAGAGGTTTCTTCCTATAGGACAGCTTCTCCCATCTTTGTATTTAAAATTGATATTCCTGTTGGCCACGGGCAGCACTTTGTACTTTTCTACATTTGTCTGCATTTTCCAAATGTTCTCCCAATTCTGAAGTTTGTCCAAGTCTTCTTGAATAATTTGTGTTACCTCCCCAGTTCCTGCCATTGCTCCAACTTTAATAAATTCTGCAAATTTTAGAAGTTTAATGGCTATACTGAAATCTATGTTATTAATCTAAATCAGAAAATGAAATGAACGGACCCAGGACATTTATGGAGACCCCCCACAGTGAATACTAGAAACTTGGACAAAAGAGCCACTTATAAATTTCGGTCTCCTAGTTAAACAGCAGTAACATCCTCAAAGACCTGAAAGGCCCCTCCAGACCACCAGAAACCTGTACAGAAGCTTGTGTCGTTATTTTGATGTAAATAAAAAGTCATGGATGTGTTTGAAAATCTGTATGAGCCTCTTGTGTGGACATGCAATGCATTCAGTATCTATTACTCCATGCAAATATATTTTCACACCCTATTTGAAATATATGCAATATATTTAAATAAATAAATAAATATCCTGCTTTCTTTTTTATTTTTGTTCTAGTTTGATTATGAACTCATTTGTTGTTGTGACTTGATTGTGTGCAATGTTATTTTCTTTAAATAAAATTAATAAATAAATATATATGCAGTACATATAAAATGTGTTTACATGTGTGCATGCAATTAAAATTAGTTTTTATTTTTAATCACATTTGAAAAATTAATACATAAATGTTCCTCCAATTCTGTCATAATGCATAGATGCCTTTGGGCAGACAGAGAGCCACTCCTGTGGAGATTATCTAATGCCATCTTGGCCTTGATATTTAATTATTCAGAGCCTGCCTCATCACTCTCATTATAAATATTTCATCACTCAGCAACTGCAAGTGCTCCTGTATTCTGTGAAAACTAGGAAAAGTGCAAAAAATAGGAAAAAGATAAGCCACCGAGACAAAAACTGCTAGGCTGTCCAAAGTGTCGCTGCCAGTGAAAGGTATGAAGGCCACGTCTGAATCATGCCTTTCTAATCAGCCCTGAACAAGCACCTGAGCACTAATTTATATGTACTATTCAGTGGGCTTCAAAGCCCATTTTCTCTTGTGTGGTAGCACTGATAGAAGGGTGCCCTTGGAGAGTGGGCTGAACATTTCGAACAAAAAGGAAGGGCCTCTAAGAAGCGGGAGTCGCTACCCTGGCCCTTTTTTTTTTTTTCCTGCCTTTGACAAAAGACAGAAGAGCTGGCAGGCTCTTGGCCTATCAATAATGGATGAGAATAGAATGCTGTCCTCTTATGCCAGGGGAAAGGAGGAGAATGAGTGAGAGAGAAGGCCCTCTGTTGCCTTGACCCAAGTTTCTTATTCGTTAGACAGTCACTCAGTCCCTAGCAACAGCAAGACTCTGCCATTTTGATAAGCATGTAAAGTGGCATCTTTTACAGATCACTGTTTTGGTGACGTTGGGTGCTCTTCTTGAATGGGCAAAAAATTCTTTTGCCAGTTCTCCTCTGGGTTCATTGCTACACAGGCAGGGAGCCAAAACATTGCAGCTTAAGTGCATTTACTTTTGAGATGCCTTTGAACAGCACATCAAGTCTTTGCGCCAAATGATTTTTGACTTCAGCCATCCTGCATGTTGCTCCCAGTGAAGCTGTAATGAACTGTGAATTTTTGGATTATGGATATTCGGCTGCAAAACACTTCATTCTTTCAGCTAAACGAGGAAAAAGCAAAGCATGTCTAATCTTCTCAACGTCTTTATGCTGAGGCAAGGACAAGTGTAATTTAATCTTGGATATTTTAACTAGCTTTCACGGCCGACCCACTATTTGTTTCTTTGCTTTCGGGGCCGGTTTGCTAACAGAGCATGGCGCTCATGTACCTGGAGGAAAGGCTTGTTAGGATTAAAGGAAATGCAAAGAGAGCAGCTTTTGGGCCAAGAAGATGAGAAATCAATTGGTTCAGCTGCAAGTGAGAAACAAGATCGGCTTGGAAAAATGTATGCCAGCTCTCACCTTTTTGCATGTTTTAGAGATCAGTGCTGAACCGTGTAGTCCCAGAGGCACCTGTGCTGTCGCTAATGGTGACTGCTCTTGTACATTTCACTTTTCACTCATCTCCAGTCGATCCACGACACGACAATCCAGAAAGTCTAAAATTTCATAAAAGTCGAAGGCCGCTGCGTTCCTGGTTTGTGCAGTTATTGTAAAATAAGGAAATCTTTGGCACACTCAGTCTGTCGATGATGCCATGCTCTTTTTCGGATAATTTTATCCATCAATGCACACAGTTTTACAATCCATTTATTTATTGTAGGGCTGTGGGGTAGCAGGAGCAAGGCAGAAAGAAATTCGGGATGGGCACACCCACACTTCCACTCACACTGGACTAATTTGCAGTCATCAATGAACCTAAAATGCCATCATTCAGATAATGGAGGACATCATGGATGTCATTGACACAGGGACAATGTGAAAACTCCATGTGGATTCTGACCAGGCCGCAAGAGCTGAGAGGCAGCAGCGTTAACACTGAACTGCCCTACTGATCATAACTCTGAACCAAACTGGATGAGATGTTTTAGAAATATCTTATACAGCAACATTAAATTTACCTCTCAAACCGCCAAAAAAGCTTTAAAAGATATGTTCGATTTTTCAAGTCAACAATATTTCTTCAAAATCATGGTATATATTAGTTTTCCACTTTAAACTGCATTCTAAAGTGGAGCAAACTTTGCAATTTTTTTAAAATAACTAGCCCGCTTTTGTGGTTTATAATGGAGGTGAATGGTACCATTATAAGCCACCAGTTTGAAGTAGCAAAGATTTGGTTTAAGAAAAATGTGCCTACTGCATTTCTGAGGCAAAAGTTAATTGAAAATAATCAATTTTAGCAGAGATTTTTGGTTCTATTGTCTCAAGGTAAGGATGTGTTTCTTGCTCACTTTTCAACCTGCCGCGGCCGTCATGGATGGAATTATGTCAACCCAAAGCTGAACCCACGCCCAACACTTTGCATTTATTTTACAAAGAGAATGCCGAGTGGCAACGTCGTGAAATGGGCACACATAAGAGTTTCATTATACTTTGTACACCTAAAAATAAATCTGAACTGAATTAATTACATTACATTGTATTTTTAATAAAAGCCTTACATTTTTGAAAGAGCCAAGCCACCTGCATATACTGTAGCAGTTTTTGTGGCATCTTGTCACACACAATAAAAAAAATCCTCCAAAAAAATGAAAAAGGCAGAGCGTGTGATAGAGCAGATTGACGATCCATAAAACAATGATCAGATTTTTTAATTCCACGATGAGTCTCTTTTGAAGGAGAAATGGTAGCAAATAAACATAGAACATCATTTGTGAGTTTGTTAACTGACTTACACTGCTACCAATTAATTCATAAATCCACAGGAAGAACATGCTAAACTCATGCAGAACCTGGCACTGTAAAGCAGGAATGACAGCCCACTCTGCCCATGTTAAATCATCTGTACTGAACTTACTGAACTTCAGTCTGATTAATCTTAGGAGATTTGCATTGCTGTGATGGCCCAAGTGTGCGTGTGTGTGTGTGTGTTTGAACTGTGAATGACTGGCACGTCATCTAGGGATCATTCCTGCCTTCCACCCAAAGATTGCTGGGATAGGCTTTAGCTGCCTTGTGATCCTGCCCTGCATAAGTGGGTTAGGAAAGTGAAATATTAGATGGATGCCTTATAATATCTGTTCTGTTCTTGTCATATGATTGCATGCTTTATCAGTCTAGCTGCAGCAGGCAATCTTTGCAAAACAACAAAATAAGGATCTGTATAGTGAAGGAATATAAGCTATTATAAGTGTGGCTTGTTCAGTTATTACTGTCTAGTTGTCTGCAGATTAGAGACAGCATTTCACATCTATGGATCATCATTCATGTCAATAAAGGGGCTTGGTGATGACTTTCCGAGGTGAATCTTCAGCCCTGGTACCTTAAGGGTGCGGCAGAAGAAGATGAATGGGGTAGATGACAAAGTGAAGTGCACACCCAGTCTCAATGCAGTCTCAAAACCCACAATGGTTGGCTTTTTGCTGTTTTACCGTCTTAAAAGAACATGGGCATGCTGTTTTGCAATACCTGGGTAATCTCAAGATGCAGATCAATACTAAATAACATTTTTGGTTTGAAAAACTGAAATATTCGGTATGTTTCATGGCTTTTCTTTGTAATAGAACCCTCTCACTCTCCACATTCATTATAAAACACAAGACTGGGCTGGCTTTTTTTTTTTCTAACAATTTATAAAATATGCTTCACTTTAAAACCACAATTTAATGTGGCAAACTAATATATGCCATGAAAAGTGAAGAAAGAACTACAAACATTTTGAAAAATGACAAACTTATCCTTTGAGCTCAATGATGCTGAATACAATGCACTTTTTGGAAATTTGTGCATCATTTTACAACAAATAAGAGCAATATTACAATATATGATTATGGCTAAATTAAAAAAAAAACAACAAAAAATGTATATACATGTGTGTGACTATATATGTATATGCATTGTAAAAGACGCTATATAGCACCCGACCCGGCACAGACTACACAGATGCACGTGTACAAAACACACAGGCTTTTTATTTTTTCTTCACCCGTGGGCGCACGCCTTCCCCATGACCCACAGGCAATACAAAGTCCCAAAGCACTTTAGTCCCACACATCAACTCTTCCTGAAACCACCACTCCTCCCAGGCAACCTTGTCCTCTTCCTCCCGATTCTGGCTCCTCAGTGGTGGAGGCTGGCTCGTTTTATACCCCTCCCGGAAGTGTTCCAGGTGCTTGACCACCTGGTCCTAATTGCATCTCCGGGTGGGGCTAAAGATTCGTCCAGCCAGGCTCTTGAGTCTTGGCAGCACCCCCTAGTGGCCACCCCATCTCCCAACCAGGCTGTAGAGGACTCCATGTGGGAAATTAACATTGGCCAGGGAGGCTGCCACCTAGCATCCCGGGGGAGGGATTGAGCTGTCCATGGTGGCTCCCCCCGAACATATGCAGCAGGGGCGTCCCGACCGGGCATGGGACCCGGCTGTCTGTCACAACATATACAGTATATAATACATATACGTTGTGACGGACAGCCGGGTCCCATGCCCGGCAGGGACACCCCTGCTGCTTATGTTCCGGGGGAGCCACCATGGGCACTCTAGTACCTCCCCCGGGACGCTTGGTGGCAGCCTCCATAGCTGATGGTAATTCCCCAACCACCCGCAGGGCTCCATGGGAGATGGAGTCCTCCACAGACTGGTTGGGGGCTCGGATGGCCGCTAGGGGGAGATGCATGGACTCCGCAGCCTGGCTGGACGGATCGTCAGCCCCACCCGGAGGTGCAATTAGGACCAGGTGGTCAAGCACTTGGAACACTGCCAGGTGGGTTATAAAAAGGGCCAGCCACCACCACTCAAGGAGCCAGAGTTGGGAGGAAGGAGACAAAGCTTGAGAAGGAGTGGTGGTAAAGGAAGAAAGGTGGTGTTGCTGTGAGTTGGACTGGTGGTTTGTGGGACTGTGTATTGCCTGTGGGTCACGGGGAAGACGTGCACCCACGGGTGAAGAAAAATAAAGGTCTTGTACCTGTTATACTTGTCTCTGTGTCCATCTGTGTCGGATCCGGCGCCTATATAGCGCCTTTTTACAACGATATATATATATATATATATGCACACAAGTTCTGACACACAAAAAATAAGAGTAACTCTATAGCTCGGCAACCGTGAGGGAGGGGACAAATGGAGAGAGATGGTTATAGAACGTGTTCAAACTGGTCACTCGATCTCTTCACTTAGAAGGAGTGGGTGTGTGTTCAGATATAAACGTTTTTTTACCCTTGTTTGGAAAATGTCAAAGTGCTAGTGTGAACAGCAAGTTAACATCGAGTTTCTTGTGAAACTGAAGAAATTTACGACAGAAACTTTAAATTATTAACTGAGGCTTCTGGTGAAGCATGCACGTTTTTGAATGGCACAAGTCGGTGCTCCAAGGAACCCATTTTTTTGTTGGTAGAAGATGTGAACACAAAAATGATAGAGATCCTCAACAGCCTTTCAGAAAATGATCTGCAAAATTGCTTTGAACATTGGCAGCATCGTGTGCAGCTGTGTGTCAGCTCAGAAGGGAACTACTTTAAAGGTGATTGTAGTTAATTTCCTTAGTTTCTTAAATAAAAAGAGTTACAGGCACAGTTTTTGGTTCGGACCTTGTATATGTGTGTGTATTGTCAAACATTTGAGTATTGTTAAATGGTGCGACTCAAACCACCTACAACTGAACACCAGCAAAACCAAGGAACTGGTGGTGGATTTTAGGAGGCCCAGGCCCCTCATGGACCCCGTGATCATCAGAAGTGACTGTGCAGAGGGTGCAGACCTATAAATATCTGGAAGTGCAGCTGGATGATAAATTGGACTGGACTGACAATACTGATGCTCTGTGCAAGAGAGGACATAGCGACTGTACTTCCTTAGAAGGCTGGCGTCCTTCAACATCTGTAATAAGATGATGCAGATGTTCTATCAGACGGTTGTGGTGAGTGCCCTCTTCTACGTGGTGTTGTGCTGGGGAGGCAGCATAAAGAAGAGGGACACCTCATGTCTGGACAAACTGGTGAGGAAGGCAGGCTCTATTATAGGCACAGAGGTGGACAGTTTGACATCCGTGGCAGAGCGATGGGCACTGAGCAGGCTCCTGTCAATCATGAGAATCCACTGCATTCACTGAACAGGATCATCTCCAGACAGAGGAGCAGCTTCAGCGACAGACTGCTGTCACAGTCCTGCTCCACTGACAGACTGAGGAGACCCCACACTATGCGACTCTTCAATTCCACCCAGGGGGCTAAACGTTAACATTATACAAAGTTAATGTCTGTTATACCTCCATTGTTATCACTCTTTAATTTAATATTGTTTTTTATCAGTATGCTGCTGCTGGAGTATGGGAATTTTCCTTTGGGGATTAATAAAGTATCTATCTATCTATCTATTGGGAGTGTCATGTGGGGAGGACTGAGCCTGTGACACCGTAACTAACCTCCAATACGTTTCTGCCCTATGGGCCCTGTCAAATGACTAGCCCGGCAGATACTGAGACAGCCAAGTCCAAATGCACACTATATTTATTTTTCTTTTGCACAACACACAGTGCTCCAGCCACCACAATCGACTCACAGTCCTTTTACTTTCTTTGTTTCTTCTCTGCCGCCTCCACTCCTTCCTTCAAGCTTCGTCCACTTTCCACCCGACTCTAGCCTCCTGAATGGAGTGAGGTGGCTCCTTTTATACTGAACCCGGATGTGCTCCAGGTGCTCCCTGATGGCCTTCCTGCTGCACGTCCTGGTGTGGCGTAAGTACTGCATGAGCACCAGGAAACACTCTGGGCGTACCTAGTTCCTGTTCCGGAGTGCTGCAGTCCATGGTAGCGGTCCCACACAGGGTTTAGCTTCCAAGCTCCATGGCCCCATGAAATCCAGGGCGGCCATGGATACTACCTCTCTCCCGGTCCTTCCCTTCTCCAGGCACACCACTGGGGCATGGTCCCCGGTCATCTATTACAGCCCATTCACACCTAAACATTTTTCTAACATTTTACCATTAATTCAGAATGCTCCTAAAATGCTTGAAATGGTACTTGCATTGTTTCCAGTGACCCTATTCATGCTTAAGCGTTTTAGCAATGAGCAAGTTAGAAAACTCTTGCATGCATCAGTTTTCGAACATTTTTTGGAAAATGGTTGTTCCACTGAAATTAATGATAATTATCATAACATGTTGGTAAAAAGCTAACAAAATAGCATTTTGGAAGTGTTTTTACAGGAAGTCAGTGCCTTTTCCTGAATGACGCAGCTCAAAAATTAGGGTTAGGGGTTAGGGTTAGGAATTAGTTAGTGAGGGGCAGAGACGCAAAGTGGCTGGTGCGCAGTGTAGGCGAGGGGGTTAGCAAGCGAAGCGAGCAGGGGACAAAGCCCCTTAGTATTGTACAAAACAATGTTTATTTAGTGCCGTTCTATAAAGAATTCCTCTCCACGGAGCTTTACTAAACAGTTGCTATTAGGCAATATACGAGACAGTTTAAGAACTGGTAGGTCACGTGATTTGCTTAGAATCACATGGTGAGTCAAAGGCAGGCAAGAGGGCTGCATTGAACTGCTAACAGTCCAAGAGAAAACAACAAAAAATGGTCCAGTAAGTTTCCTAGTCTGTCTGATACAGAATTCAGCTGTTACCCTACAAAGGAGGTGACAAAGGCAATCATCCCTTGTGCTGAGGGCTTTGTGGATAAGAACCCAAACATGCTATATATGATCTCAGTCTGCTTTAATTCTGGCTTTCTGTTTGGACTGTGCTGAAGACTGAGAACGATCTACTGGAAATAGCTGGCACACAATTTACTTATTACACACACACTTTTGCAACCTGACACAAAAGGAAAAATGTTATTTTTGTTTAGTGTTTTAGTGAGGACTCTCATCTGATGTGTCTAGTATGAGAAGACTGAAGGGAAATATCCTGTCTGTATGACATTTTTTAGCTTTTAATATTCAAAGGTACATTCACAAAATGACTTCACCAATGTTGACGTGGAGAGCTTAATGCAATATTTGCAAGTTAACCTAATCAATTTCTGTCCATCACTACTCAGCAGTCCATTTTATGAGTTCTTCTCTATTGTCTGTACTTACTCTTTTCTTTAATTTGATTTACCTGTCAAAAGTAAAACTATAAATCATGAACATGACCGCTAGAAAAGGTTTTATACAAACTGAGTGTGATTTGTTAATCATGTTTGTAATATTATTCATATTTTGTGTATGATCCTCACAGAACAAGGGTCAGGTGACACAAGAGCCCTTTTGATTTCAAGCCATTTAGTTTGGAGGAACACGCCTTCCTGAATGAACTTGCAGAGATATGATTAATAACAACAATTAAAACATCCACTTCTTTAGGATGCTTTTTTAATTAGAGAATAGCTAGAAGTAGCCTTTTCCCCTGGACTGCAAAGATGGAATTACTGTTGGAAAAAGAAATCCAGATATTACAAGGTGTATAAACATGGAGTTCATTCAGAGTCGGCAGTTAACCTGACATGCACATCTTTAGCATCTCTGCCTTTATGTAACAATTTTACAGGGTAAGTCAATCAAACACTACATCTATGCCAGCTTTGGTCTTTAGAGGGTGCTACTGAGCCAAAATCTACTGTAGCCTCTGAGGCAAAAATAAGTAAAAAGAAAAATATATTCCTTAAAAAAATTGGCAAGAATGTCTATGGACACATTTAAGGGATGGAGGGGTCCAGTTTGGTGAACCTCAAGATCGCTTTTTTGTAGATAATGTGGTCCTGTTGGTTTCATCAGGTGGTAAGCTCAGGTTCACACTGGAGCTGTTTATGGCCCTAGTGTGAAGCAGTTGTGATGAGGATCAGTATATCCAAGTCTGAGGTCATGGTTCTAAACAGGAAAAGGGTGGAGTGCCCTCTCCACGCTGGGGAGGAAGTGTTACCTCAAGCAAAGGAGCTTAAATATCTTTTTCAAGAGTGAGGGAAGAATGAACCAAGAGATTGACAGGCAAATCAGTGCACCATCGGCAGTTATGTAGACATTGTGCTAGTTAGCCACAATGTTCCCTCTAAGCGATCGCTCACACGAATTCAGAGCGTCGTTCATACTTCCCGCACGATCCCTCATTCCGGCGGCGGCGCCATACTTATCGCGAAAATTGGTGCTCATAAATTTTTGGCTTAAACAAAATGTCGCTCATAAACAATGTTTTTTGCTCACTATATGCTGCTCCTTAGAGGGAACATTGGTTAGCCATGGTGAATACAGAGCTGACCTGAAAGGCAAAGCTATCAATTTACTGGTTGATTGACCTGATGTTCTCCCCGTGTCTGTGTGGGTTTCTTCCTGTGCTCCGGTTTCCTCCCACAGTCCAAAGACATGCCAGTTAGTTGCATTGGTGATTCTAAATTGTCCCTAGTGTGTGCTTGGTGTATGGGTTGTGTATGTGCCCTGCCTGGGATTTGTTCCTGCCTTGCGCCCTGTGTTGGCTGGGATTGGCTCCAGCAGACTCCCTTGACCCTGTGTTAGGATATAATGGGTTGGATGATGGATGGATGGATTTACATTCACCTATGGCCACAAGCTTAGGGAAGTGACAGAAAGAAGTAAGACTGTGAATACAAATGAGCTTCCTTCACAAGATGTCTGGGCTCAGCCTTAAATATACGGTGCAATGCACAAATATTCGGTAGGAGCTCAAAGTAGAGCTGCTGTTCCTCTGCATCGAAAGGTGCCAGTTGAGGTGGTTCAAGCATCTGATTAATATGAATCTCGGAAGGAAGCTCACAGGAAATATCCACAGAAAAAAAAAGCGCACAGTCATATAAACGCACGGGAAATAACCGCACATGGTAAAATGCGCGCACGGAAAAAAACGCATGTGGAAGAATACGCATACAGTAAAGTGCGCATGCGGGAAAAAGCACATGGCAGCAACATATAACTATTACAAATATAAAATATATTCTGCAATAGCATATGTACTGTATATTCTGGCCCATGTAAAAAGAAGATTATCTTTTAATTAAAGATTTCGTAGGCTCCTAATACTGTGTATATGATGTCTTTCTCCATAGATTGTTAATTTACGCCATAGAGGAAGTTCAATAGCAGTCGATACTGATCGTCATGCTTGTATTTTAGTGAAATCAGAAGCTCTAGTCAGAGTATGCTAAACTAAAGTAGTTAGCCTTCAGCCTGCATTTATCTGCTGAGAGTGATGGAGCATTTTGTACAAGTCTTGAAGGTTAGTCCACATCTTCAGTGCCTTTAGCTAAAAGGTTAGCCTCTCAATGTTTTTGTATTTATGGTTAGAATCCTTACCAGACTTTAGCAGTCTGAAAATTTTAACGTATATTGCTTTATGCATACCTTAATAAGTTTTATTCGATTAACAGGGTTTCAGCCATTTATACCTTCATATGTAAAAAGAAAGATTTTGAAATCAGACACAAGCTTAACTGGAAGTCAGTGTGAAGACTTATGAACAGGAGTTATGTGGTTGTAATTTTTTGTTCCAGTAATAATCTTTGCAGGAGCATTTAGCGTCTGTCCCAGCAACATTCAACACAAGGTGGAGATGAACCTGAACGACGTGCCCTTCCACAGCAGGGTTCACACCCACAATCACTCACATCAGGTAAATTTTCAGTCTCCAAATTTCCTAATCTGCACTTAGAATGAAAGAAGAATTTTAAATTTCATAAAGAAACCCACACAAGCTCTACATGAACAGTGTCTGGGATCCTGGAGCTGTAAGGCAGTAGTGTCCTGTACTGTATTACTGTTCCATGCTCTGGGAATAAAATTTTTATGAATTCACACTTAAAGATTTTAAACATGACATTTTTATTTTTAATCACTCTTAGGGGTCAAAATGAATGTGTCAATTTCCTTCTAACTGAAATACAGGTCTTCTTCTTCTTTCGACTGCTCCCGTTAGGGGTCGCCACAGCGGATCATCTTCTTCCATATCTTTCTTGCTCCTGCCTATTTATCCGAATTGTGTGCTTTACATCAGTCGTCCAGAGTGCTTAGATCTTCTGGTCAGTTGTCTCTTGTTGTCCCTTGTACTAAGTGTAAAACTAAGGGGGACAGGGCATTTGCAGCTGCTGCTCCTCGCCTGTGGAACTCTTTACCTCATCATATAAAGGAGTCGTCTACAATTGAACTGTTTAAAACGAGATTAAAGACTCATTTCTATTCACTTGCATTCCGTGACCTTCAGTAATACTTGATGGTTTCCTCATTGTGATTATGAAACATTACTTCTATTTATTATTTATTTTTTTTATGTTCATATATTTTATTTCTTTTATGTTATTTGTATGTTTTCTTTTATTCTATTAATGTAAAGCACTTTGGCCACAGCATTCCTATATTGTTTTAAATGTGCTATACAAATAAATTGACATTGACATCTTGTTCTGTCACACCCATCACCTGCATGTCCTCTCTCATCACATCCATAAACCTTCTCTTATTCCTTCCTTTTTTTGGCAGCTCTATCCTTAATGTCCTTTTCCCAATATACCCAGCATTTAAATCTAAATATTTCTTGGACATATATGTTATGAAGAATGGGTCAAGATGGGGAGGATGAAACATATGAATACAGTATGTCCTGCAATGGAAGAGCTCCCAATCTAGGGCTGGGTTGTCCAAGCCATTTACTAGTCTGGCCACTTTTGATTTGTATTCCCAATTTGTGTGAGTTTTGTGAAGAATTTTACACACTTGCAAGGTAGGCTGAATTGTGACTCTCTATTAACCCTGTAGATCTCAATATCGAAGTGTGCCTGCATGTACAGTGCCTTGCTTTGGATTGGCATTGCATTCAAGTTTTCTTTTGAACTGTTCATCAACAACTGCCGATCCCTGATGTGGAATACATAAATTCAGGAAATGATCAAATGGGTGTTAGCTGAGGGCCTGACTTTACATGAAGGAGGAGGAAAGTACTTCACTTGGTAACACATGGCTGGACTCAGACTTCCTTGTCTTTCATTAAATCTTCTTTCTCTTTCTGATTTCTGATCTTGTTCTCGATTTTTCTTATTCCCTCTCGTCACATCTATCTTTTCATGCATATTTCTAATTTATCTTTGTTAACCTGATCTTGACCTGAACACAATAGCTACTAATTCTGAACATATTTCTTTATTGAAGGCAACTTAATCTTCTGCAATACAATGTAAATTCAGGCTAATTTCTTTATGGTAGCTCATAACTGCATTCTCTACACGATTCAAGGAATTTGCCCTTTTGTATTACCTTGCAGATCAGTTTATAGTTTTCAAATTTCTGCTACCATCTTTTATTCCAACATTGCACCGGAAAATGAAAACACACATTGCTAGAAACAGAGATGAGCTTTGCAATAGATTTCAAACTTATAACAAATAATTCAAATAATCATTTATGGCACTCAACACTAAACTTATCTGCTCTGCTGGCCTGTTGCCTTGACATCATTTTGGTATTCAGATTGCCATTCACATGCTTCAGAGGTAATCTGCACTCCTTCCTATTCATTTTGCCCACTCTCAGATAGTCATGATTACTCAACAATTAACCAAACTAAAAAAATTATGGAATGTGCCCAGCATTTCGGATGACAACAAATGTGGACACTGGAGCTGAGGGAATCAAAATGGCTAATCTGTGGGCCACCATGTTCAATATATACAGTATGGCTGCACACCAAGGGAGATACATGAAATAATACCTTTTTGCTGACCCACATTGTCTACGTCAAATATTTTGTCACTTCTAGAGAACTATGTCTGCAGAGACATAAATTTAACACGCTGACCTGAAATACTGTTGAATTGCAATTCTGGATCTTGGAGGAAAGACAGCCCGCAAGGTCCTGTTATATGTCCGACTACTTTCAGTATTGCCATCAACCCGTTTCCATCTTCACTCTCCAGAGAAGGAAAAGCTGTTCTTGATCTTGGGTATGACAAAAGAGCATATAATGTATTATCAGTGAACCAAGCACATCTCTGATATTATTCATAACATTTGGCTGTTATAATCCAGACTGTGGAAAAAAACCAAAATGTCTAGTATGTACATGGCCTCTGTCCTTGCACTGACAATATCTTCTTCTAAGCCAGTAAAAGACTATGTATTCTCCTTTTTTTTTAATTCTAGAAACCATACAGAAGGTTTCATTTGAATAGCTGTATATCATTTTGAGTTGATCTGTCTGAAGTGAAATATCAATTTGTTGGGTCCATCTGCTATTGAGACAGTGGCGTAGCTGGGGGGGTCCACCCCGGGCGGCACATATTTGGGGGCGGCATTATTGGCCAAAAGACTCAGTACAATTCGTGTGTAAGCAGCAGGGTTCGGAAAAATATCACTCATGAATGAAAATGGTCAAATTCTCTGATTTTTAAACACAAATGCTTGAAGAGTAATGTTCAGACTGTCCTCCTGTGACGGCATCAGACACAGCAGTTGAAATTTATGAGGCAATAACAAAAATTAAAAAAATTACACCGATAATAATTTCTAGGAAGATAAACAACTAATTTACAATTCATTATCAATCCGAATGTGTTCTTGCTCTGCGCAGAAAACATCCCCACCAATCACTTGTACCCTACTTTGGTTCTGGTTTTCGTAGCGTAATTATATTAAACTAATAATTAGAACAGGGCGTCTATATTATATTCTTGTCTAGTTGATGCTAATAAATATATATAAAAAATGATTGCTGTTTCTTTATATATGAATAAATCTATGCAAAATTTATCTTAATTTTTCTCTATACATCATTTTCATTTTCTATTTAAATAGTTTAACATATTCAGATATGTTGGAGGGCAGCAAATTGAAGCCCCGCCCCTCCCCGAGCGGCACGAACTCGAGCTACGACACTGTATTGAGATCCAGTTTATTAAGCAGCAGCCTGAGCCTGTTCCAGCGGCATCACTTATGAGGCAGTATAGGGCATAAATGTAAAAAGGATGGCCAAAATACTACAGTAGAGGTTTATTATTTATGGTACTTGCACTGATGACCACTCATAATTCTGAAAGTAGTACAGACACAAATATTTTGTATATATAAAATTAATTAATAATCCAACCCATGTACAGCGCATTGCATACATTTTTGACAGTACATATAATATAAAGTGGATGATAAGTGTTTACGATAATAGGCCATTTAACTATTTACATTCTCACTAGTATTTTTTACGTGATTAGCGGTCATGTTTTCTACTGTAATAGCCATGTCTGTTTGTCTGTCTGCATAAAACAACTCGACTCACAGTGGATAGATTTTGTTGAAATGTGGCACCTTTATTCTCCAAGGGAATTTGTCATGACAGTTCAATTTTCATTGACATATCTTAAGTACAGCACACCATACGACATTTTGAAACTTCAAAATCTCTCATTGAAAAGCATTGGCAAATATGAGAACTCATCTATCTTAAAACAGAGAAACATTCTGTACGCCTTCAACCACAAATTAGTTTACTGTTTCAATTCTACCTTGAGAGTGGTTAAAACTTGTGTATTTTTAATATATTTTTTATTGTACTTGTTTGACAGCTGTGCCTGATGGTAATGAAATGAAACACTGAAGTAAATACGCCTTGCTGCAGGACACCAGATAGGGCGGGGTCAGATGTAGGCGGGGTTGGATGACCAAGTATTACCATATAAGGAAGGTATGATGCTAAATGTGTATTTATTTCTTCAGTTTGTTGATGATGATATTCTCTTTTAATACAGTAGTAATTAATATAATATATCATATAATATCTTCTTATATAATACGCTACCGTGGCTGTTCGTTTGTCTGTCCAGGATTTTAAATCACCTGTAGCTTGCAAACCGTTTGACCTATTGACCTGAAATTTGGTATATATATACTACGTGGCGTCTACTATCCGCTTTCAGGATGATGCTTGACCTCCAAGGTTATTCCTCTTTTAATTATTATGTTATTTTATATTACAATCAACTCATGGGATGGCCGTGCAGTGCATGCGTACAGTGCCATCATCATCCCTACCCCCTTCACCATCACTTCCACTACCACTTCATATCTTAAATAATTCTTGAGGCAGATTGAATACTTAAGTGCCAGCTTAAGTGAAAAATTAAGGAAAACGTACAAAGTAATTGCAAAACAAACACTGACTTAATCAGTTTTAACGTGAAAAGATGCAGACGAAAGAATAGAAGAAGCGGACCACTAAGGTAGAAAGAAGAGCTGCTCAGGAAGCAGCAAGCGCACCAACCTCTGAGCAAACAAATGCTAACCGTACAGAGAAAGAGGATGAAAACTATGAATGTTCAAGTCAAGTGTACTCACTGCATGTTATCGTGCAGTGCACTGTTACCAGTATATATATACTATCCATCCATCCATTATCCAACCCGCTATATCCTAACTACAGGGTCACGTGGGTCTGCTGGAGCCAATCCCAGCCAACACAGGGCGCAAGGCAGGAAACAAACCCCAGGCAGGGCGCCAGCCCATGGCAGAATATATAATACATACTAATAATATGATATAGCAGTAATGTAGTAGTAATTAGTAGTAATACAGTAGTATTCTGTTTTTATTCATCAATGCCCCCTGCTGTACCAGAAAGCAGCAATAGGACTTGTTGTATGCTAACAGTCTGGATTCTGCTTCCATCCCATCCTGCACTCATTTCTGTGTCTACACAGCATCTTGCATGAACCTCAGTCACAGCTGCTCACTTCTCCCGCTCCTTGAAATCGAGACAGGCAAGTGCCATACTGTTCAAATCTGTCAAAGTACAAAATGCAAAGTTAAGTAGAAATGGATGAAAGACGGCTTAGTGACTCTTTAAGCTACAGCGACTAAATGTGTACTCAGTAATTTTTCTACACTAAAATCAACCTCATAGTTACATTATCTAAAAGTTATAATGATTCAGTATTTCTTTGACACTGTAATTTATCTGCCACAAGTGCCACAATGATCTGCTATGTAAGATGTTTGCATGCAGTAAACAGAGTGAGAAGTATTTCTTAAAATATGCTTAAAAGATTTGAACTACAGCTAGCCACCCTCCAAATCAACAGCTAACAGTAGCACATAGATCTTTTCATCACTTGAGTTGGTCTGCTGTCTCTGAAAGCAATTTCAGCCAAATGCTATTGTTAAAATGTTAATTAAAAACATATTTTATGTGTGCAAATAATACATGTATTTATATTTCTGACAGACGGCAAGGAGGCCGTGAGGAGAAGAGAGAAATGTCGGGGAATCACTCCCTGTTTAACTGAAACACAAATAATCAAAAAATAAATAAGTAAAAATGAGGTGTGCAAGGAACAACAGAAAAGACACTGATGCTGAGTCTGCCAGATTCAAGCTCCCCAACTTTCATTCCTACCAGTCATATTGTACTTCGATTCCGGTTGGTCCTGAGAAGTCACCTTTCTAAATCATCGCTTTTTATGTGGAAATGACCAAAAAGGGCGGGGCTTGTTCTGGCCTGGTATGTGTGTCCTTACTGGGCGTCTTCTCCAGGCTCAGGAAAAAGTAGAGGATGCTGTTAGCGACAAAACTCCCACTTGCCCTGGAGTGGCAGTGCGAACCTCAGGGATCCCCCCGGACACACATGTGTGACACATTCTGTTATCACAGTCACTTCTGGGTATGACTTTCTGCTAGAAAAACATGTGATAAACAAAACTGGCTTGATGAAGTTACTAAAAAAAGTTTAAAATGGCCCAACTTTCAAATCAGCATATCCATGTCCCCAAACACAGTTGAATATTATGCTATGTGTACATTTTGTTAGTTGTTATTTAATATAAAGCACAGCAATTAAAATTTGACTGAAAAGAAAAATGGCCCAAACTACAAAGATAGCAGAAATCAAAATAATAAAAAAGTTAACCTAACAGAGCATTCTATTAACTGTACAGGGCAGATGGCATACAAAAAGAAATAAACTTAAATGTGAAAAGCTATACATTAATGACATCAAATAGTTTTAATGCAATGCATTTTAGAATAGGTGGGTTAGCAATACGTAAATGACATTCACGCTGTACTTACTATAAGCGCTTCCTACATCCTAACACACATTTTTCCCGCTCTTATAAGTGATTTTTCCTTTTAACAAATCAATATCTAGAAAAATGCAGGTAAGCACACATTTCTCCTTTTTTTCCAGCTGGCCCTGATCCAGCGATTCTTAGCTAAGCCTCACACTGTGGCGCCTCAGATAGTAGCCGAGATGGTGAGGGCCTTCCGGAGATCCCAGTGGGTGAATTGCTCGGAAGCTCTTTCAGTCCCTGGCCTGCTGCTCCTCACCATACACTAATGGTCACACAGGACCACTGCTTATTCTCCCTGGCCGTGCAATTCACATTTTGAATATTAACTAATTAGGAGCAGTTAATGGCCATTGGGGAAACCTTAGCACAATATGGGCAAAAGGACAAGAGATAATTGACATGAAACTGGTGCTATAAAAGCCTGCCAAAAACACAGATACACACAAACAGCACAGAGAACTGATTATCACTGGGAAGAAGAACTAATTACTAATTTCTGAGGTGACTCCTATTTGGCCCAGCAAAAATTATTTTAGTATATTTTATGTTTATTCAGTCCATCTTATGAAACATGCAGTGCATAAAGGTAAATAAAAGTGTATGCAAAATTACATTAAACTTCAATTCTTTGTAACTCTGTGTAATCGACTAATTAAGTGCTTGATTTTTATTTGCCTATATTAGACACAAATCCGACCCCGAGTGCAGCCTTTTTATTTACTCCATCCATTGATCCAAAAGCTTGCACATTAGAATTCACAAGCGATCCGATTTCAAGTCCTGTGGCTATGCACTGAAATTAACTTGATATCTTCAGCAAGGCAGTTGTTACCTTATAGCTGATTTCTGACATGGTGATGACCTCTGCGGGCTCATCCTCTGCTGTCTAATCTCTAAACTCGCCCAACACGTCTGGGATTTCCTGTATTATTTACTTTGCTTTGTTAATTAAGACTGCATTTTTTATGATGGATGTTTTGTCAAACAGTTTGCAGACGACTTTTTAACATTTAACACACACATTAATTACACTGTAATTTGGAAGTACAATTTCTAAAGATTGCTCATTTTCTGACAGAAGTATAAAATTTAACAATAAACCTTTTCCCTTGGGATAAAAAGAAACAACGTTTTTCTCATGTTTCCCTAATTCTTATTGCAAAACTCTTTGACAAGTTATGTAATGCAAGGCTGGCGGTGAGTAGCGATCACAGATTAATTTCAAATAAAGCACAAAGTTTAAAAAATGAGATCATTCAGCTGTGTGACTCTGCATTTTGTCAACATTTCTGCAAAACCTGTGTAAAGAAGTATTTTTTTGTTTTCCGCTCTTGAATGCATCCATCTGTCCATCTATTCATTCAGTCTGCTTAATCTATTGTAGGATAGCCGGTCCCAGCAGCATCAGGCACACCAGTGTCCTGTAAAACATACTTTAAAATTTAGTACAAAGAATTTTGCTCGAAACGTCAATTCTGTCACTTGTACTCATGATTTTACTCTTTCAGTTAGTACCCGCAGTGCATGACTGTGGTCGAGGACAGGGAAATAGATCGATTGCCTTCCACTTCACCACCATGGACTGGTACAGCACCCACAGAATGCCGCCACCAGTCCAATCCACTTGTCGATCTCATGTTCCTTTTTTCCATCACTTGGGATCAAGATCTTGAGATACCTGAACTCTGCTAAGAGCAGTTGTTACTCCCTCACTTAGAGAAAGCAATCCACTCTTTACTGTGAGGGAACCATGATCTCTGAGTTGCTGGGGCTGATCCTCATCCGAGTTACTGGGGCTGATCCTCATCCTAGCCACTTCACACTCAGCAGGGAATCATTTGAGTGTATGCTGAAGGTTACAGTCTGGTAAGACAAAGAGGACAACATCATCTGCCCACAGCAACAATGCAACTCCCAGCCTCCGCAAAATGGACATCCTTACATCTTCGACTGCACCTTGATATCCTGTTCATGAAAACCACAAGCAAGTGACAAGACACATCCTTGAGAGAGCCCGACACCCACAATGAACATATTCAACATAATACCAAGTAGTTGGACACAGTTCTCACTGCTTTCATTTAAGGAATGAATAGTTACCCCATTTTCCTACAGCACCTCCTACAACATATGCCAAGCAGACAGTTACGGTATATGCCATTTTTAAATATACAAAACACGCCGGGTGGCTGTCACTCCATGATAGTGTTAGGACCTCAGCGATATGGGAGAGTGTCAGAGTAGATCCAGTGTTCCTTTAGATCAAGGGATCCATTTGAGGTGGTTAGAACATGTCATGAGGATTGAGGAAGAGCTCCATACAACTGTTCCATGCGTGTCCCACTGAACAGAGACCCAGTAGCAGACCCCATTATATATTTCAGCTATCTTGGGAATGTCTGGGAATTCCCGTAGATGACAAGAAATCTGTAGTTGGGGACAGGAAAGTCTGGGCCGACGTGCTAGGCCTGACATTGTAACCCTCATCAGGAAAAGTGATTTCAAAAAATGAGTTGAGAATTTTGTTAGATTAAATTTGATGAAGATCTGAAGTAGTTCCCATCATTAACCTTACCTATTTAAATTGCTTCAGTACATTAGTCCAAAAATATAACTTTTTGCATGTAAATATCTAAATACATCTCAGATGTTGCTTTTAATCTGAATTAAATTTCATTGTATTGGCCCACTTGCCAAAACTGTCATGGTTTTCATCCATCCATTTTCTAACCCGCTGAATCCGAATAGGGTCACGGGGGTCTGCTGGAGCCAATCCCAGCCAACACAGGGCACAAGGCAGGAACCAATCCTGGGCAGGGTGCCAACCCACCGCAGGACACACACAAACACACCCACACACCAAGCACACACTAGGGCCAATTTGGAATCGCCAATCCACTTAACCCGCATGTCTTTGGATAGTGGGAGGAAACCGGAGCGCCCGGAGGAAACCCACGCAGACACGGGGAGAACATGCAAACTCCACGCAGGGAGGACCCGGGAAGCGAACTCAGGTCTCCTAACTGCGAGGCAGCAGCGCTACCACTGCGCCACCGTGCCGCCCTGTCATGGTTTTTCTGAACTTAATTTATTTTTATTTGTCATCTATATTAAACAAATGTACTGTTTGTAATAGAAAATTAAAAGAATAACGGGTTTAGAATCTGCAAAAGTCAACTGGTGAATCACCATCATGCAAAGCTGGGAAAACTAAGTCGGTCCAGGAAGGCCCTAGTGGCGGCAGGTTTTTGTTCCAACCCAGCTGCTTAATTAGAAAGAAATCCTCGACAATAAGATAGATAGATAGATAGATTGAAATGAAGGACACTAAATAATAGAAAGATAGATCTTTATTGTCATTGTCACTTTTGCAAAGGAACAACGAAATTGAAGGTGCAGTCGACTCAGTGTGAGGCATCCATCCATCAATTATCCAACCCACTATATCCTAACTACAGGGTCACGGGGGTCTGCTGGAGACAATCCCAGCCAACACAGGGCGCAAGGCAGGAAACAAACCCCGGGCAGGGCGCCAGCCCACTGCAGCCAGTGTGAGGCATAAGAGTTAAAAAGAAAATAATAACAAACCGAATAGTAATAAAAGTACTTTACAAAATATACAAATTGCACTGGTTAAATGTACAAATTGCACTGGTTGACTTAAGGTCTATATTGCACATTAGGAGAATGATATGGAGCAGTTTTATTTTGAGTTCAGATCCATGATTGCTTTTGGATAAAAGTTGTTTTTAAGGTGGTCTGTCCTGGTTTTAATTGCTCTGTATCTTTTGCCCGATGGCAAAAGCTGGAAGAGGCAATGACTGGGATGTGATGAATCCTGTGAAATGTCTATTGCTTTTTTGCAGCGGTGTAGATTTGTTCCAGAGTGAGGAGGGTACAACCAATTGTTATCTCCGCTGTCCTGACGACCCTGTGGAGCACTTTCCTTTCCTTTCACACACACAGTTCGTACATGAGTACACTCTCGATGGAACAGTGATAAAAGGCAAGGAGCAGATTTTTGGGTAGATGGTTCTTTCTGAGGAATCTCAGAAAATACAGTCTCTGCTGTGCCTTCTTCTGCAGCTCCTTGGTGTTGGTGCTCCAGATCAGGTCATCCTCCAGCTCAATGCCCAGAAACCTGAACACCAGGACCCTCTCTACACAGGCCCCGCCAATGATAAGTGGCTGGATATCAGTTTTGTTTTTTCTAAAGTCAATAACAAGCTCCTTTGTTTTTGTGGTGTTGAGGAGCAGGTTATTGACTCTGCACCACTCTGACAGCTGCTCCACCTCATCCCAGTATGCCAGCTCACCCTCCTTACCCGAGATGAGTCCGACCACTGTCATGTCATCCGCAAACTTTATGATCTTGTTGCTATGGTGAGTGGGGACACAGTCATATGTGTAGAGGGTGTAGAGGAGCAGGCTAAGCACACAACCCTGCGGCGACCAGGTGTTGAGGTTGAGAGCAGTGGAGGTGTGGGGACCCAGCCTGACCCTCTGGGATCGGCCAGACAGGAAATCCAATATCCAACTGCAGGCGAGGGATGAAAGTCCCAGATCTGCCAGTTTGGACACCAGTCATTGTGGGAGGATGGTGTTAAACGCCGAGCTGAAGTCTACAAAGAGCAGTCTGGCATAGCTCCCCTGCTGCTCCAGGAGGGTCAGGGCAGCATGAAGGGCTGTGGCCACAGCATCCTCCGTGGATCTCTTTGCTTTGTAAGCAAACTGAAATGGGTCCAGGTCTACTGGCAGACAGGCGATGATATGACTCCACACCAGTTTCTCAAAGCACTTCATGATGACAGATGTGAGTGCCACTGGGTGGAAATCATTCAGACTGTTCATGATAGATTTTTTTGGCAGCAGAACAATGATGGAGGACTTGAGACAGGATGAGACAGTGGCCTGGGACAGGGACTGGTTGAAAATCCTAGTGAAGATTCCGGCCAGTTGATCCACACAGTCTTTCAGCACCTGTCAAGCCACACCGTTGGGTCCTGCAGCCTTCCTCAGGTTTACCTTCCTCATCACTCGGCTCACCTCACACTCTTCCACCATGAGTATGTTGCTGTTGTGAACAGGCGGCTGTGATGGCGCTGCTGTTGGTGTCACCTCAAAGCGGGCAAAGAAGATGTTAAGCTCCTCTTTCAGAGAAGCGTCTCCCTCAGCGGCCGAGGAGTTGCTGGATTTGTAGCCGGTGAGGTGCTAGACACCCTGCCACACCTGCCTGGTGTTGCTCCTCAAATGGTCCTCTATCCTCCTTCTGTACGCTGCCTTGGCCTATAATAAGATAAGAGGTCTTATTTAATATCATCATCAATGTTAAGTCATTTTTATATTGTAGATTTTTTTCCTTTTCTAAGGATATCATACAAATGATCTGTAGCCTAAAGCAGATGAGTAATTCTTAGTCTTTCACTCTTTTTCTTTTCAATCTCCTTCGAGATATTTTATTAAACCAGATACTTCACGATCACTACAAACAGGTGTAAAAGGAAACAATTGAGATGGAGATCTGCTGGTCACTTTGTCTTTTGCATCTTATCGTTAATTGGGAGCAATTAATGGCAGTGAATGCAGCTGTATAAGACTAAATTAAGAAATTAAGGACAGCAAATCTTAACAAGCAAAACAACTAAAATGAAGAGGAAAAATGTCATTTGAGCAAGAAGTGCTTCATCAGCAAAAAATAACTTCTCATGAAGCAATTGGGTTGGATTTAAACGCTGATGTCACTTCCCTCCATGACCGACGTTACTCACCCCGATGTAAAGAATTCTTAGTTTATATGTTTTTATTGTCTAACTAAACTATATTCTATTTTTTTGTTTACTTCTCCATATAATTTGTCTAAGAAGGCTGTTTGACAGGATCGTCCATTTACATATCCTAGCATAATCCAGCATAGCCATCTTTCCCAAGACATGAGTTTTGTTTTAGTTTTTGTGTTACGCATGAGTTTATTGCATGTTTTGGTTTTTTTTTGCTTGCCATACATACAGTCATATGAAAAAGTTTGGGACCCCCTCTCAGCCTGCATAATAATTGACTTTAGTTTCAACAAAAAAGAAAGCAGTTGTATGTCTTTCATTTCCTAGGAAAATCTCAGTACTGCGGTGTTTTTTCAGAACAAAGATTTTTAGTGACGCAGTATTTAGTTGTATGAAATTAAATCAAATGTGAAAAACTGGCTGTGCAAAAATGTGGGTCCCCTTGTCATTGTGCTGATTTGAATGGCTGTCACTGCTCAATGCTGATTACTTGGTTGGATGAGCTCGTTAAGCCTTGAACTTCATAGACAGGAGTGTCCAATCATGAGTGGTCAAAGGTATTTAAGGTGGTCAATCACAAGTTGTGCTTCCTTCCCTTTGACTCTCCTCTGAAGACAGCATGGGATCCTCAAAGCAACTCTCCAAAGATCTGAAAACAAAGATTGTTGAGTCTCCTGGTTTAGGGGAAGGCTACTAAAAGCCATCTCAGAGGTTTAAACTGTCAGTGTCAACTGTAAGGAATGGAATCAGGAAATGGAAGGCCACAGGCACAGTTGCTGTTAAACCCAGCAGGTCTGGCAGGCCAAGAAATGTAGCAAAACAGGGAACATTTTAAATTATTGTAATATTGAAAATGAAGTTGAAATGTGCATCTTCTTATTATTTTGTGTGTGTGTATTTTAAAATAATTCAGCATCCTGACCTTCTGCTGGTATAAATCAATGAGTGTCAGCTTTGTAATTTTAGCCATGTAAAAAAATGGACTCCTATTATGGGTTTTTTGTTCTAAACCCAAGTGACTACTGGCACTCTTGGCTGAGTCTGAGCTGGTCTTGTGTGGTGGGTTAATTTCCTACTAGCTATTGGCAAAGGTTCTTCCCACTGCTGCAACTTCTGTATTCACATGTGCTTCAGATTTTATTAAATACTATTGGCACCTGTTGTGCAGTTCGGCTTTACCCAGGCATGTGGAAAGATGCCATCCCAGGAAATTTAGCAGAAATGATTCTTGAGCACAGTGTAACAAAACAAGAAAACTCCCTTTGTCTCTATCTGTTATATACAGTAATTATATACAGAATATAAGATGTATGAATATAGGCGATGTTGTCACATCTAAGTTTTCTAAGGCTTTGATTTGCTAACTGATGTTTCATTTATAGCACTTTATTAGTTTGCTTGCAATCAACCAGAATAAAAATTGTGTGTGGTCTTTAATAGCACCATAATGACACAGAGTTCTTTTAAGTCGCCATTCTCATTGTTTAGCATATAATTGTGCAGAGAAAGTGAGACAATCTCCCAGGAAGCTTCCATTTAAGTGTAGTTGTATTTCTTATGTGTGTGGGTTCTGTCTGAATTGTACTCATCACGGTCTTTCTCTTGTTGTCTTTCTCGTATTCAGATTCATGGCAAAGTAGACCGAGATGATAGCACAATATAGATGGGGCCCCATTAAGAGTTACCCTTGTGGCATGGCTAGTTCTACAAAGCTGGAGAGAAAGAGAGACCACAGACACAGCAGTAAGACATTTAGTTGCATACTTCACCCTGTTTGTGCTCCTATTAAATGCTTTCACAAAACAGAGGAGGAGGAGGAGAAGGTTGGGGGGCACATGCTAATTCCAGTGTGTTGCTGCACCCACCACACGGCAAACCACCCGGATTGAGAGCCCTGTTAAAAACTCCTGTGACCACAGATTGAAGAACCAATATTAAGAAAATAATAGAGAGCTTCTAGGCAACACATTTATTACAAATATCATTTCATACATCTACAAATGGTACCTTTCTGACAAAGATGGAAAAATGTGATTCAAGCTACTAACCAGAATATATTTAATCACCGACATTGACTTTGAATGTAAGACACTGTTTCAGCATATGAACCCTCCTGTTAAAATGGCTTGGGTTGATTCATTTATTTGGTTCTTAGACATGGACTATATAAGGCAAAAAAAGTTAACGTAAGTACATTTTTTCTTTCTTGAAATGTTGAGTCAAATTGTAGTTATAACAACAATGACTGAAAGTCCTCTTTCTGCACCCAGACTGTTATGAATGGAACACTCACAACACTATCTTTTTAATCTGAAATGTGATTCACAAATTGAGGCAACTGTCTGCTGCAGCCTTGGAGAGAAATCAATCCTTTCTTTATAAAGTTATGGTGCTAGAAATCATTTTGTAATACTATGAATAAAGTAACATCTATTGTGGCAAACTGAAAAATGTGCCTTGGAATAATAACACACTAGGTCACATTTATGGGACATTTATAGCATTTTGTTGGTGAATCAGGTCATGTTCTCTGTTATTTATCAGTTCACTTGCCACTCAATATGCTTCATCCTGATTTTGATTTGGTTTATTGCTACCTTTTTGTGTCTACTGGGCTGCTATTTTGTAACATTTTACAAAATGGCTAATTAAATATTCCAGTTGGTTACCTTGTCTTGATTCTTGTTCCGTTCAGTTTGCATGACAGTATAGGGAAGTGAACAACTGTGATATATCTTACACGTGTAATTTTGTCTTGTATAAGCCATATAAACATAATTATTAAAATAATCGCAAATCAGATGAATGAATACGAAGGATTGACATCTCTTGCTTTACACCTCATCCAGGCTACCACAGTCCCAAAATCAGAATAAGCATGAAAGACCTAAGAACCACAATAAACCTGATATCCTTTTTATTACCAGATGACAGAAATTTGGTTTTGGTTGAAGCTCTAAAACTAATTTTAATACAATGGGTTTTCTATTTTGACTAAATAAGTACATGACCTTAAAAAGGAAACTTGTGGAAATATTATTAGAAGGAAAGGAAGGAAGCTATGGTATATTACCATTAAAATCTAGCAAAGTTTATTTTCCTTGCTGTGTGACGTTTTATTAGAACTGATCTTGAAGGTGAAGTGTTGGTATATATTTCCAGGAACCTAATCAACCATCAAGAAGCTCTTATTTAGTTTAACTTGTAGTTTTATCATCCTTTGTTCAGTCTAAGTACAGTGATACCTTAGTATATGTCCTTAATCCGTTCCAGATCCTTTGATTTATACCAAACAGGACGTATACCAAATGAATTTTTTCCATAAGAAATAAAGGGAAAATGAGTAATCTGTTCCCATGGAAAAATAAATCTATTGTTATTGCCATATTATACATTGATGGGGTTGTATAAAATAATTTAAACACTGCTTAATACTAAAATACATAAATACAAAAGCAATTAGATAAAATAAATGAAACTTTAACCTCACTTTACCTTTTAATAACGTCTTTGTTTTTCACAATCGTAGATACCGTCGTTCTCCTCATACGGTATGCAACAGCCAAGTCCCGGATACGCATTCCACCTTCATACTTTTCAACAAACAATTCAAATTTACGTGAAAAAACACAAAATCATGTGAAAATTCACATAGAGTTATAGCGCGGGTTGTTCACTGAATGCTAGTAACTGGCGTACTGACGCTCGTGGGCAGTCGTGGCTTTGTGTCGAGAGAGGTAAACAAGAGTAGGGCACGGTGTTCTAGCACGCGAGTCGTATTCCAAACAAAGGTCGTATACTAAGCAAAATTTTTCACGTCCAAATAGGACGTATACCAAGTTGGACTTATTCCAAAGCGGACGTATAACGAGGTACCACTGTATAGTGTTACATTTCTTTGAATTTTGTACTTTATTATTTGTGAACTTTGTGATTTCTAATCACTTGTTGTATTTATTATGATTTTCCTTTGATAAAGACTATAATAAATTATAGTCTCGTTGAGCCAGATGTATAATATATTCGTCTGGAGACAAATGAGTGAATTTTCCTTAAAATTGGGCAGGAAAAATTACACAGCCGACTGAGTGTGACAAGTGGCGATGATTTTGAAATGTAAGGAAGAGTGGGACTCTGGTTACCCCTAATCCAACAGAGAACAAGTTTCTGATTATGATAAACTGTATATAGCTGAAAAGATAACTGAAAAGATAACTAAAAGACCCCCATTAAACCTATAAAGGTGTGTCGCATGTGCAGAGAGCACATTGCACATGTTAAAAATAAACATGACAAGGGAAAGACTTTTCTGTATAATCAGACTATAGATTGGTATTCGAAGGCACCAATAGACTAGTGGTAAAAGTGAACAATACGAGTCTCAGTTACTGTTATGTTATGTTGTTTAGTTACAATAACTCTTGTTGAAATCGATGAAACATTGAAAGAATTGTCTGCTATAATTGTGAAAATTGAAAAATATGCAATTGCTGTAAACGGTGTGCCACACCTTGAGGAAAGGAGGTGGAACAGGCAGCAGCCAAGAGAGTTGATAATGAAGAGTCACAAGGGATGCAGATTTCCATGTTCAAAACGCACGGATCAGTAAATCTGTCCAAGGACAGCAGTAGAAACACAAAGCTGCACAGTATCCAATGTCTGATGGCACATTTAAATGAATAACTAAAGGAAGCTAACATTACTGTCTAATTGGAAATGCAAATGTGCCCTGCCAGAATAGCGGCAGCATTTTAACAAGTACTATATTATATACCTAAACCACAATGATTATCTAAACTCTGTTTGCTGTTGTTATACCATAAACTGATGCAATAGTCAAAATGACACAAAGATAGCATAGCAGACAGAAGCACTTCTCAAACAAGTGCAGTGGTGTGGCTGTCTCTTCTGTCGCCACACTCATTACAATGTACAAATTATTTATTAAGCTTCAGTTACCTTGTGCTACTGAGCCCTGAATGGATAACAGCAATTGCAATTTTTTACTTTCTGTTCAGTTTCATTTGTTCTCTCCCTGAAACACCAGCATTTTTAAAGTTCACAGACTGGAGGTGTTTTTAGGAAGAAGAAGCCCTGTGGATGCAGCCTTTGCAGCGTTGGATTTCTCCACTGTTCACTACAATCTTTTTAGCAAGTTGTTCACAGACATGTTTTCTCATTTGAGAATCACATCTGACCCTATGAGATTAAGTAAGTTAAAAATATAAATATAATAGAAGGCATCATCCTAGCTTTTAGTTTGATGGTGTAGTGTGCCAGAAAGGGCATTCAGAGGGAAAAATCATAGAATTAGCACTTCTGCCAATTAAAGATGTCACTTGCAGGCACCTCCAAAATAAAGTGTGTCAAAAGGAAGGCTCCCAATGACCATAGTCATAATGTCAGTTCAGCAAACACTTTTTCCTAAAATCTTATGTATTATGAGTGACAAGGGCAATCCATTTGAATGATTGATTGCCTTAAGGCAGAAAGGATTTCAAAATTACTCTACTTGCTGCCTCACCTGTTGTTTTTCAGTACTCTCTGTTCCTGCTTTTCTAAACGTTCCTTTGATTTAATTCTTATTTTGACATTGAAACACAGAAAACAATTGCATTGCTTAATAGGCTGGCACACAGGAGTCCTTTTTTACAGTATAATTTCTACCCTACTGTATTTTAAGATTAAGATTTATTGTTGGGGCGGCGCAGTGGGTAGTGCTGCTGCCACGCAGTTAGCAGACCTGGGTTCACTTCCCGGGTCCTCCCTGCGTGGAGCTTGCATGTTCTTTCCGTGTCTGCGTGGGTTTCCTCCCACAGTCCAAAGACATGCAGCTTAGATGCATTGGTGATTTTAAATTGTCCCTGGTGTGTGCTTGGTGTGTGTGTGCTCGGAGTTGGGCTGGCGCCCTGCCCGGGGTTTGTTTCCTGCCTTGCACCCTGTGTTGGCTGGGATTGGCTCCAGCAGACCCCCGTGATGCTGTAGTTAGGATATAGCGGGTTGGATAATGGATGGATGGATTTATTGTGACAAACTTGAGCAGATGATGAGACTCCTTCATAAATACTTCCTGGTTATTTGTATAGGTATCTATGGTCAAGGTCAGCCCTCCATCATTTGCCTTGATCTCTACACGTAACAGTAAGCCATTGGCTAGTATGCCCCTCTACTTCCTTACATCTCAGGTTATTTTCCTGAAAAGTCGCAAAATAAACAGAAAAGTTTTGATTTGCAAAATTGACACTAAAACTAGCTTTGTGGGAAGTTTCGCAATTGCGAAATACAAAACTCTAAATTTTTTTAGGGGTTTCCAAGGTTTTTTTTTTTTGTAAAACAAGGAATACTGGTTCCTGAAACCTTGATCACAGTTTTGTGTTCTTTCTGCAGTTGCATAAAGCTTGTATTCCATACCACACCAGTAAAATCAATTCTATTTACGCCTCTTGATCACAACACTGCAGAGGAGTGCAATATGGTTTTTAAGAGAAAAAGTGACATTCTGCATAATTTCCACACAAAGACACACCAAAACACACTATCATGTATATAACTGTGTTTTTCCCACAGAAAACTCAGCACACGAGAAGTCACCTTCTACTGACTGTTTTTTAACTTTCTCGTAATCATAGTAGAGCGAAAGTAGAGGAATCGTGGAAATATTCAACCTTGAGATTTTGATTAATTTTGACGTTTTAGACCTTCCCGAGTCCAATAATACCAATTTTGAAATTATGTCTGTGTGTGTCTGTGCGTAAACACGATAAGTCGAAAACACTTTGACCTCGGTCAATGAGATTTTGTACACCTGCTTTACATCAACAATCCTATCAACTTTTGGGCCACTTCTGGCAACTTGAAGTGGTACTTTAACTGAACACTTTCACAAATTTTCAAGTAAACTATGGCTATAATTTTGTACAGATATTTCTATTGATAAAAAGCAAACAGATATGAAATTTGGAAGTAGTATTTTATTTAGACAACCACTGAATTTTTTGTATCATGGACATATGAATGTGTCCATGATATTAAAAACTGTATTCAATATGACTCATATTCTTTAAATAACTGTTATTAATTTTATTTTAATTTATACATCATCAGTTTAACAATAACGTGTAAACATTGAACATGCCATCTCTATATATAATCTTCATTTGGATCTTGATCTTTGTTTGTCCGCGAATGAATTAGAAGAAGAAGCACTAGATGGCAGTAGAGAGACAGCTAAAACAAAGGCATTGCATTAAGAATCTCCTCCAGGCTTATACTACTGAAGACTGTAGTACGCCAGTCACACCTCAAAACACAGACGTTCAAACTAAACAAATTGTTGTGCTTTAAATTAACTAAAGAGATCTTCATTTAGATCTTGATCTTTGTTTGTCCGCGAATTCCACGCATGCGTAGACTACCTTCCAGTTTAGTACGTTGTTGTTACTCACGGATGTCAACAATGTGCCGGAATAACGAAAGGGGTGGTGGACAGTGTTACGCTGGTTAGAGAATGAGGCCTGGTTAGAGAATGAGATCGCCGAAGATAAAAGGTACGTGCCTACGTAACATATGAATGAAAGAAAGACAGTGGGTAAAATGAATGACAACATAACAGCACGTTCCGGAAATTATTATTGTTACGTTGTAGCCGGCGAGTGCTGTGCGTCTCACAGTTGTACCGTGGCTTGCTCAACTGTCAGTGAAGTGATCCCTATTTATGCTTTAAAGAGCCTGGATACCTATGTGTCCCCCTTTTATAACCATTGCTCCGTGTATATTGCCTTACTCTTTGGATTGCCACAAAGCAACCTGCGAGATTGAAGAAAGGTTGAGAAGAGATCGTGAAAGGAAACGACAGCATCGTGAAAACGAGACAGACTGTGAACGGACAGAAGCAGAAATGATCCTACACCACCACATAATTACGATTCAGATAGTAATTCCGAGTAGGCCGTTCCTATCGAATCAATATCCAAGGGTTTTCTTTTGTAATTTTGTTTCCCTTATAAAAAATCATAATGCTGTGCGATGAAGGGCCCAGTTCACGACTGGCAGCCGTGTTTAAACAGGGAGCCCTTCACAGACAACTTTAACACGCGCAACGTAGTTGGGTGCACATGGCTAGTGTAAATATAAAGATGTAATGGGAACAATAAACAGCTACGTTCCCGTAGTTTTATATATTTTTTTTATTTCCACCATCATTATAACTAAATATAGCTAAAATGCAGTTTTACCTATAGCAATTTATAGCAACAAATATTATATCATACCAGTAACATCATACTGCACGATAACGTGCAGTGAATACACTTGACTTGAGCATTGAGTTTTCATTCCCTTTCTCTGTCTTTGTTTGCCATTCGTTTGTTCAGAGGTTGATGGACTCGCTCCTTCCTGAGCAGCTCTTCTTTTCTCCTCCCTAGCGGCCCGCTGCTTCTCTTCTTTCATTGGCATCTTTTCGCGTTAAAACTGATTAAGTTAGTTTCTGTGTTGCAACTGCTTTTTACGTTTTCTTAAATTTTTCACTTAAGGGCCAATCTGCCTCAAGAATGATTAGCAAAGGTGGTAGGGAATGAAAATGGCGCCGATACGCATGCGCCGCACGGCCGCCCTGCTGCGCGCTGCCAAGACATAAAATTAAATTAAAATAAAAAGAGTAATAAAAATGATCACCCCGAAAGTGGATAGTAGATGTCATGTGGTATATGTGTACCAAATTTCAAGTCAATTGGTCAAACGGTTTTTGAGCTACAGGTGATTTAAAATCCAGGACAGGCAAACGAACAGCCACGGTAGTGTATTATATAAGAAGACTAACACTTTTTCTATGTTTTTAGGTGACTATAACTCTTTTTTACTTTGCACGTAATCTAGGTAATGCATCTGTAATCATGAAAAAATTCCACCATCGTTTTTGACCTCCCTAAGTGCGAAAATGTCATTTTAATAGATTATAAACAGAGATAAATGATTGTGTATTGATATTATCAATTAGTTAGTCAGTCAGTCATTGTCCAACCCGCTATATCCTTACAGGGTCACGGGGGTCAATCCCAGCCAACAGAGGGCGCAAGGCAGGAAACAAACCCCGGGCAGAGTGCCAGCCCACTGCAGGATCAATTAGTTATAATAAGAAATATTGAAATATAGAAAATATTGCGCAACTGGAAGTGGTTCTGATGCCCTTCTCCTCTATCTCAGTATATGAGAAAGTCAAGAGGAACACACTCCCGATTTTTTTCATTACAGATCTTTATTTGAATAACTGGCAATCAGATGCGTGCAAAATTAATACATGAAAACAGGAATACCTTGCTTCTAGTGCGGCATGAATTGTGCTGGAAGTGAAATATAATTTATTTCGTGAATTTCTCAAAGTACCAACTTTCACTGTGAAATTCTTTTCCCACAAACTATTTAGCTCATCATTATTCGGAAAAAAAGACTGAATCACATTGCTAGGAAAATAAGTTTGCTCAACTCCTGAGATAAGTTTCTTAATCTTGTGTATCCCTTAAGGAACTGTGTCCAGGCAGCATGCAGTGCAAGACACCAGCACATCACAGAACACACTCGGGCACACACCCTCACCTACTCACACCATGCCAATTTAGAGTTGCCATTCAAGAGTATGCCCACCTAAACCCATTCTTACCCCGTAATTTTAATTGTCTATTGTCATTTCAAAGGGAGCCCAGTGTTATACAATACAATACAATACAGTTTATTTGTTGTATAGCCCAAAATCACACAGGAAGTGCCGCAATAACAGGCTTTAACAGGCCCTGCCTTTTGACAGCCCCCCAGCCTTGACTCTCTGAGAAGACAAGGAAAAACTCCCAAAAAAAACCTTGTAGGGAGAAATGGAAGAAACCTTGGGAAAGGCAGTTCAAAGAGAGACCCCTTTCCAGGTAGGTTGGGCGTGCAGTGGGTGTCAAAAGTAGGGGGTCAATACAATACAATATACACAACAGAACAATTCCTTAAGACAGCATAATAATAAAAATTTTAGAAGTACGGTTTAACAGTAGATGATATGACATAATTAGGTTTGGATATTTTTAGAGTCCTGGAGACCTCATCCATCTAGCTGCCTCCCCATTTGGCCATGCCACGGCTGAAACGTTGCTCCGATGAAAATTATGGACACACAGATGGTCCCCTTAAGTGTGACATTCACCTATTAGATTAAATAATTGGGAGCAAGGATATAAAAGTGATATAGCAAGAATGTAGATGGTGTTTCTTGTTTCTGCCTATTCTTTAAATATCTCACCGGAAAATGTTATTTGCACCTCCGTCTGAAAAGTATCAGAACGTGTATTGATCTACATAATGAAACTGGTGAGTGTTGCTTTACTTTCTTGCGTGACTTTTTTCTTTTGCTTCTCTGTTTAGAAAGGCAGCACTAGGAGACGTGTTATAATATTTCATAGACATCACAGAACAATAAACATGTTTGCTATCAAAAACAAGCAAAGAATTTAGAGATCCCCAGGGAAACTGATTGGCAGAGAGTTGCAATATTGCCGTATAGCTGCAGGCAGTTACATTAATTTAATTAAATAAAAATGTGGACGTTTTAAAAGGTCTGTTGTATGAAAACAAGACATGTAATCGTTTTTGAACCAGCCACTCTTCATGTACCGTGGGCCTGGTGACAATAGGCAGTTATTACGCTGAGGACTCTGGGTAGGTTGTTGTTCTCTAAAAGGCAAATATCATGTACATTTTTTTTTTCTTAAATGTAGACAATAGCTGTGTTACAGAATATTTGACTGTGTTTCCTGCAAAGATGGCATTTTTTTGCATTAGCAGTAACGGCACACTTCCCGCTGTGTTTTCGATGTCTGATATTTGAGCATTAGTGAAATGCCCAAACTCTAGCAGTAACTTCAGAGAAAAAAAAAAGACTATAATAATAAATACATTCTCCAGTTCATATAATCCAAGCGTGCATCACTAGGGCTGGAAAACAAACTGGAGAACAACCCAGGGCAGGGCGCTGATCTATCACAGGATGCCAACAATGGAGTTGCTAAATATTGTAAGCTGAATTGTGCTTGTGGATGAAGAAGAAAAACCCAAACCAACATGGCGAGAACATGTAATCTTTACGCTGACAACAACTGGCTACAGTAGGTGATCCCAGAGTGCTCAGTCAGTGTGGGGGTGCCGTGGAGGAAGAACTCGCATCCTGGAAAGGAGACCACAATGGATGGACTGGGCGAATGGGCATACTGGGAGCAGTTAATTCCCCAACATGACAGGTGGCAGTGTTCCCATATGCTGAACCCGATTAGAACACCCACAGGGTGGCATGGGAGTTGGAGTCCGGAAATGCAGCCTTGTTGGGGTCTTTGGGTACCACCAGATTGTGCTGTCAGGGGAGGCTTCAGGCTGAGTGTGACACTGGGTCAGATTTAAAAGAGTGCCCACAGCCTCACTTTTATGAGTCCGAGTTGGGAGGCAGCGGACAACACTTTAATGTGTGCATTATGGCTGGTATTTCTATAAGGAAGGTGTTGGACGTGAATAAAAAACATTTTATTGAACCTTTGGCCATTCCTGTGTTTGTGGTTTTGGGTCTCAGTGGTGTCCCCATTTGTTGTTACATAAGCATTATTAATGCCACCCTAGAACCACATTAGTATCAGTTTTTAAAATTCTGCAAATGTGGTGGAGCCAACCACAGAGGTGCAAAACTGAGAACTTTAGATGGTGCTAATTGGCTGAACAAAAAAAAAAAGAAAAAGATCTGCTGGATTATTTCCATTTTGCAATGACTGCTACCTCCTTTTCTTTTGGACACCTCAGAAGGAGAAAAGCAGTGATGCGAACTGACTAGAACACCCCCTAGAGGTTCAGCAGTATTTATATCAAATAAAAGAGGAAGCCAGCTGGTCCCTGTCAAACCATCTAGCATCTGGTAGGTTGTGTAGAATATAATGCCATTCATCTACAAGTGATTGAAAAAGAGAATCAAACACAGACACACACACACACACACAACACGTGTACAGACCTCAAACTATTTAGGAAACGCCACTTAAAAATGATTCTGCAGTATTCAAAACTTTTTAAATGCAGCTTTACACAGTGGCAGAATAGTCCCTCTTAATAATTTCTTCCTGAGCAGCTGGGGACCAAGAAATTAAAAGTGCCCTTTTTTGGTTGTTGTAGCCTTGATTGGAAAATAATGGGAAACCTGAAAGATACAGAGTTAACATCTAGCTATTCATGCCACATAAGTATGGAGCTTTATTTCTTTCATGTGCGCACATGTCTTAAAAATGTAGTGAAGAGCTTTTTCACATAAGTTCTCAAATCATTGCTGAAATGTTAACCTCTAGAAATGCTTCAGAACATATAATTGTGCTTTGCTGGTACACCTGTGCTTTTCGCTACCTTTGTATCATCTCAAATAGTTCACTGCATTAAAAGCATGCAAAATATTTCTTGTTCTTCTTTATGTCAGCTACAATTACCCAATTGGGTGACTATACCAGATGGGCTTTAGCTATTGTGCAACCGCCTGAGTTTGATCATTTCCATTCACTTGCAAGATGTCGATATTTTATTCGGGAATATATATATATATATATATATATATATATTTTTTTTAACTTGGTTAGAGATGTGCCAATAATTATTTGGAAAAGAATAATAAATATCCAATTCTGCATTCATGTAAAGAATACAATGTTTATTGTAAAAAAAAGATTTTTTGTTTCTATTTACATTACTAAAGATAAGGCCATGAATATAATGGGCCTGTGCTTAGATTTTACCTCCAACTCGCATTGTGATCCTTGGCAAGTCACTATAACAACACCTTGTAGCGGGGCCACACAGTTAGTGTTAAATGTCAGTTCTGAGTGCGTCTCGTTTCATTGTCCCGTTTGCTGTTTGTATGTGTACCAGTTAATGCCGTCCCCGTAAAGGAGGACGGATGATGGAAGGAGACCACAGCCACAAACCTGGAAAACACCTGTTCTTAATTAATCAATCACATAGACTATTTAAGTAATCAGGAAGGAGAAGAGAGGAGAGAGGGAAGGAGAGAAGAAGGAGAAAGGAGACCATTTTGTTTCAACCACGTTTCAACTTGCTTACTGTTTTTTGACATCGTGCCTTTTCACCAGTTTGCTTTTCATTTAGTCTTTCAACCTCCATCTGCTGAGACCCCGGGGTCGATTCGCCATCCACCATACGCCGAGGAATCACGGTGAGGTTGCTCCAAACCCCGGGAAAATCAAACAACGCATTTACCGCTAGTTCAGTCATCCGTATTCAGGACAGTTTTATAACCACAATCATTCAGTTTATCAGTCATTCTGTTATTCGTGTTGTGTGTTTTATGTTACAGGGGCAAGGGAGGGTTTTTGTTGTATTTATATTTGGTGGTGTCTTGTTGTTGCTGGGGTGGAGGGATATTTATATTTATATCTGTTTTTTGCATGACTTGTTTCATTTAATACATTTAATCCGTTTAATTTTACATCCTGTTTTTGTGTACGTACATTCACACCATCGATTGTGGGGAAAAGTTTAATTGGTTAGAAGTACTGCTTGATAGTTAGATTAGTTCTCAATAAATTATCCAGGCCACAGGTCTTGGAGGTGTAGCTGCTGGCTGGGTAAAGGGGTCGGCGTTACAACCTATGGCCAGCAAAGACACATTATATTCAATAGAATATCATTTGTTAATTGAGTAAAATTAATGGAAAAATATATAGCTTCAAATATCATCTCCCAAATAGCATGTCATTTAAAAAGTTAAATAAAAAGTAAAATATGGATCCTATAATATTAAAGCTGGGCTTTAAAAAGCAAAGATTAAAAGCATAAAGCGTGCACCCTTTTCCACTCAGATCAGCTTATATTTCTACATTGCTCATTATATATTATAATAACTATTCATGGTGGATCTAAAATCTGTACTAACCCCTACTCTCTCTTCTGTTTCCTTTTCCGGTATCCTTTCACCATCTACTCAAAGCACCGTGATGTTCCAACAATGATGGATGGATTAAAAACCAGAAGTCTGTATGGCCATCAACATCAAGTGACTCCATGAGAACCCTAACTACAAAGAGGACTACTGTGTTTCATGTATGTTAGGTAGAATGACCAGAGGGGACTGGGCGGTCCCGTGGCCTGGGACCCCTGCAGATTTTATTTTTTTCTCCAGCCATCTGGAGTTTTTTGTTTTTCTGTCCACCCTGGCCATCGGACCTTACTCCTTTTCTATGTTAACTAATGTTGTCTTATTTTAATTTCTTATTTTGTCTTTTATTTTTCTTTTCTTCATTATGTAAAGCACTTTGAGCTACTTTTTGTATGAAAATGTGCTATATAAATACATGTTGTTGTTGTTGTTGCATAACTGGTCAGTTCACAGCACTGGATAGACAGTCACAATTCATCTGACCATCCACCCATCTCTCTAGATTGTAACCTGCTTAATCTTCTTTTATAATACGCTACTGTGGCTGTCCGTCCGTCTGTCTGTCCAGGATTTTAAATCACCTGTAGTTCGCAAACCGTTTGACCGACTGACCTGAAATTTGGTACACATATACTACGTGAGGGCGGCACGGTGGCGCAGTGGCCTCGCAGTTAGGATACCCAGGTTTGCTTTCCAGGTCCTCCCTGCGTGGAGTTTGCATGTTCTCCCCGTGTCTGCGTGGGTTTACTCCCACAGTCCAAAGACATGCAGGTTAGGTGCATTGGTGGTCCTAAATTGTGCCTAATGCAGCGTTTCTCAACCTTTAAATATTTGCGACCCGAGTTTTCATAACAGTTTTAATCGCGCCCCCCTAACGTTTTTTTGAAAGGAGCCCACTAATACCAATTTGTTCTTTTTTAATTAATGATATATCATAGATGCATATTTTATTATACCTACTTAACTTTTATTGACATTTATCTAACTCTGTATTTATTTTTCTAGTTTCAGAATGTAGTTTAAGTTAATTTGTTTTGGTTTCAATAGATGTATTTTTCATATTTTCGATTCTTGTTTTTTTTTTTCACATCATCGTGTCCCCTTTTTTGTTACTTCGTGCCCCCCTGGGGGGGGGCAGCCCCAGATTGAGAACCACTGCCCTAGTGTGTGCTTGGTGTGTGTGTGTGCCCTGCAGTGGGCTGGCGCTCTGCCCGAGGTTTGTTCCTGCCTTGACCCCTGTGTTGGCTGGGTCCCCCATGACCCTGTAGTTAGGATATAGCAGGTTGGAAAATGGATGGATACTACGTGACGTCTGCTATCCACTTTCAGAGTGATGATTGACCTCCAAGGTTATTCCTCTTTTTATTTTTATTGTATTGTAGAATCAACTCTCGGCAGTGGCCAGTTGTTCTCATCCCTACTAACCTTTGCCGTCACTTCCCCTACCTTTTCATATCTTAAATCATTCTTGAGGCAGATTGAAGACTTAAATGCCATCTTAAGTACAAAATAAAAGAAAACATGCTAAGTAATTGCAACACAAACACTGAATTAATCAGTTTTAATGCGAAAAGATGCCGATGAAAGAAGAGAAGCAGTAGGCCGCTAGGGTGGAGAAAAGAAGAGCTGCTCAGGAAGCGCATCAACCTCTGAGCAAACGAATGACAAATGTACAGAGGAAGAGGAGGAAGACTAGGAATGCTCAAGTCAAGTGTATTCACTGCACGATAACCGTTACTGGTCTAAAATAAAATCTGTCTTTTCAACTGACACAAGAATATTATTTGATCACAAAAGAAGCGAGAAAAGAGGTAAGTGAGAAGGATTACTAGCAGCTCCGCATAAAACCCCTCTTCCTAGCGTTCTTGCAAATACTAGATCACTCGCAAATGGATGAGCTCCGACTGGATATTTCCACACACAAAACTACAAGGGACTATTGTAGATGTACTATAGAGAGCATCTTAACTAACTGCATGATGGCCTGCAGGTACAACAGCTGCACCAAGGCTGCTAAAGAAGCCCTGCAGCGGGTCGTAAAAACAGCAGAGGCCATTACTGGGACAGAACTGCCATCACTCGACCTCTTCTATACGACTCGCTGTGTGAGAAGGGCCAAAAAGATTCTCAAGGACAAAACTCATCCTGGAAATTCTTTGTTTGAGCTCCTCCTGTCAGAAAGACGCTTTAGGTCAATCCATGTACACACAAACAGGCTAAAAAATAGCTTTAAACTTTCTGAACTCTGAATATCCTCAGTCTGAGATCATTTTTAATTGAACATGTGCAGTAAGCTTATATTGGTAATGTGCAATACACTAATGTATTACAATATAGAATATTGTATGTACTATTCATTAACAATTTACGCTGCTGTACTTTGAGCAATAATAATTTGCTCTGGTTACTTGATCACTTAAAACTGTATACAACATGTCACAAAAAGTAATTTTGTTGTGTTACACAATGACAATAAAGGGCTTGAACTTGAACTTGAAAGAAGAGAATTCCAAACATAAAACATAAAAAAAATCAAACATAAAACTAATTAGAAAAATCTAGATTAAAACTGAAACAATACAAAAAATGATGCTGCAACTTTTAGAAAAAACTAGCCTCACGGCACATGTCTGCCCTTCAACATTTCTCACGTGCTGATAGGAAGTAAGAGGTCACAATGCTGAGAGGACCATGTTGAAAAGTGAGAACGTCGTGCCTCTTAGGATGAGCCACCTCACACAATAAGTGGTGGTCCTAACTTGTAAGTAGAAAGGCCCTTTATTGTTAAACAATGTACAGTACTTGGTTTTCTTCTCTGTCTTCTGTTTAACCTTCTAATCAATGCACCATGCACCTAGGGGACAACTTTAAGGATCTGTTAAGATAAGAGGTTCCACTGTCGGACAAGAGGAGCCACTAATTTTAACCACTTCTTCCTATTTTCCTGAAACTCTAAAGGGCAAAGCCCTGCCAAGAATTCAGCCCCAGAAATGAAGAGGACGTTCAATCTGAAGGACCCACTGCAGGGGGAAGGACTGCCCAACCCTAAGGGCTCATTTATACTTCACGCGACGCGACGCATGCTGCAGCGGACGCTCCTGCCACGCAAGCGTTGAAGTGTTTATACTTGCGCGCGTACTTTACGTAAATCTGGAGGAGTCCACCAGGTGTCAGTGTGAGATATTATCACGGTGAGAACATGTTTGGCTTCTCTGTGTTGTGAATTGCCTAAAACACCTATTAAATTCCGATAACACCTTACCGCAATATCTGTGAAAAGGATGTTTATTGATTAAATCCATCAATCCAGGGATGTGTCCATTCCAACAAGCATTGGGCGACTGAGAAACAATCCCTGGACGAGGTCTCCACTCAGCAAGGTGAATACAAGCACTCACATACACTAGCGTCATTTTAGCGGCACCAAATCCCCAAATCTGCTTATCTTTGGAAGGAAACCGGAGCACAGTGTGGAATACAAGCAGGAAATACCAGCAACATAACTCCCTGCGAGACAGCAGTGCTATTGCTCCGCCACCGTGTCACCCCATGTGTGTAATTATTAACAGTATTCATTATTTAAATGAAATTATATGTAAAATGTAACATACACACTTGAATGCATTTCATCATGAAAGTGATATCAAGTATGAATCTAAAGATTCTAAATGTGCAGAGAGTTGGAATATCATACATTTAATTTGTTCTGTGTGGTGATCTTTTGCTGCTTGCCGCAGCTGTCAGGTCCAAGAAGCTCGTAGCGATTAAAAACTGGGATAACGTTTACGACGGTCTGCTTTAATGATAAAGTTGACTACGAGGTTAAAGTGGACAATTCGAGATTAAAGCCGAAATTTCCACTTTAATCACAAAATACACGTTTTCACCGTGTCCTTTATTTTTTTCTCAGTGGTTCAAATATAACGCTATACATTATGTTGCTGTTGTTAAGTTGCAAAAATAAAAAAATTAAAAAAGACGACACAAAAGATGGTATGTGAGACTTTTAAAATGTATCGTGTCATTATGATCGGGAATATGCGACGCTTGAATATAAAAGCACCACTAATGCATCTGTATGTCGACATTTTGCTTCAACACTTTGGACCATTCATCAAACAGCAAAGCGCGCACATCGATCCCCGAAGGATCTCCATAGAGGCTTGCTGTCACATGTAGATAGTAAACAGAGACTCTGGCGTCACGTTCCGACTTTTAGCACACTTCGCCCCCCCGACTTTTTGCTGGTACTGCAACTCGCGCACGCATCGCATTAATTTCTAAGGACCTGCTCAGAGGAAGCGTGAAATGAACGCTGGGAATGCGTGGCAGCCATGATGCGGACGCGTACGCGTTCTGAGCGTGAAGTATAAATGAGCCCTTACACTGCAAACGCAAGAGAAAAAGAGAATGCAAATGGAGACAATTATAGCCTGTTCTCTGTGTATTCTTTTACCATTCTTTTTATGTATTTTCTGTTGCCTATTAAAATTGGATTGACGAACCACCTCAGAATCCCAATTTAGGACCTGAGCTCAGCCATGCAACGGGTGGCACCTCAACACCACTCTAGTTCAAATGGAGTGGAACAGTGGGAGGTGTTTTACAGTGGCCGGAGTGCCAATCCTGCCACCAACCCACACGTTCTCCCTGCAAGTTGGAGGGCTGGATGCAGATTAACGTCAGGATGGAGCAACTGCAAGTTAAGGGCCTTGCTCAAGGGCCCAATGGGGTGGAATCACTTCTGGTGTTTACGGGATTTGAACTGGCAACCTTCTGATTGCTGGCCTCAGAGCTACCACCCCACCCTGCCAACGTAACAAGCACAATCAAATCAGACTGTGATTCTAATCAGCTTTTCTGAAATTCTACGCCTTCACCTGTCCACAGAAGTATATGGCTGTGGACAGCATTTT
The DNA here is from genome assembly GCF_016835505.1 of Polypterus senegalus. Classification (NCBI taxonomy): domain Eukaryota; kingdom Metazoa; phylum Chordata; class Cladistia; order Polypteriformes; family Polypteridae; genus Polypterus; species Polypterus senegalus. The sequence continues at coordinate 94,325,818 of NC_053171.1, forward strand.
CAGAAGTCTTTTTTTTTCCCCAACTGCTAATGTCTGCATTTTTAAACAAAAACATAGTAGTGTGGATACAGCTTTAGTGTAAAGCAGAAATGATGGAGGGATAATTAATTTTCTTTGTTCCCCCCGTTTCTTAATATATATGGTATATACCATCACATTTACATTTCTGGTTGTGTAAGATCAAATGTTAAGTTTGTTTTTTTTTTGTCATATATAGTGAATAAAACCCCCATATACTTGATGTAATTTATGTAACATGACATTCCAAAATATCATACAATTCTGAAATCCAATTCAGTGTTATAGGGAGCTATATTGGGTGTCAGTCCTTCTCAGGTCCCATGCATAAACACAGGGGGCTAATTTGGAATCACAAAGTAACCTAACCTGTACATGTTTGGGGACGTGCGAGGAAAACTGCAAGAAGAGCCACACAGACACAGGAAGAATGAGCCATGACCTGGTGTTATGATACAAAGCCAGAACATTGTATCTCTGTGCCAGTTACAATAAACACCATGCCATGACACTCCCCATGTTTAGTTTTATTTTAATTACTGTATTACAATAAAAAGTAATGACAAGACACGAGAGATGGATTTCTGGCTGACCTATTGCGATCTTTATGAACGTACAGGGTGATAAAAAGCCAAACAGCAGCCACCCACGACAAATACAGCAGTGAATATGTGTGTTACGGTGTGTGAGCTGCTTCCATTATTAAATATACTGTAATACTAACAGTTTTCATTTCTTCAATTTTATTACATGTTGGTACAGGTGTTTATTATGAGTCTGTGGTGGGCTGGCGCCCTGCCCGGGGTTTGTTTCCTGTCTTGCACCCTGTGTTGGCTGGGATTGGCTCCAGCAGACCCCCCAAGACCCTGGAGTTAGGATATAGCGGGTTAGATACTGGATTGATGGATGGATATCCTTGTTGCATGTCAAGATGTTTGAAAATATTTGAAAATTTCACCAACATCCTCTCCTGCCTTTTTAGACAAAAGATATGCTAAATAAATGTCTTTAAAGTTTCCTGTAAACTTCTACTACACCTGCTTTTTCCTCACTTGACTGTAACAGTTCTCTTGACCTACTCATTTTTGGAACATAAAGTATTAACTGAACCGGATACATGATGTAATGAAAAATACGCTGTATTTGTGTTCCAGTTGAATCATTAGATTTCTCTTTATTTCCTTAGTGTATTCCTTTTAGATCCCTACATTTGATTCGTGTCACTGTATTTGACAACGTCAGACATACATGACAATGAAACATGTCAGTAATGTCATTTTAAATATACTAGAAAAGACCAGAAAAATGATAGGGGCTCAAGGCTACAAAGAATTTTCATAAGTGTTTTAAAAACCACCAAAGAATGTGTTTGTCCGCCATTTACCCATAAAAAAGAAAATAACTGTTCACTTTAATGCTGTTACTAGGATCGTACAATGGTTTCGACACCAACAAAAATGTTAGTCACTTCAAAATGCTCTCCTATAAATCATTCATTGACATTGTTTCGTTTTATCTTCTTCCCTGTTGTGGCAGGTATGATCATGACGTCTCCAAGGAGCACTGCAAGTTCAGTCACCCGCAAAGTAGCTCAGCAAAGTGAACAGACACCCTTCTTTCTGTCATGCTGTTTGTTTTCTTTTCTTTTGTTGATCTGCAAATGACATCATATGGGTACATGGTGGCATTTGAGTCACATTTGAAATTGGCCAATTTCTCCTTCGCCAGTGGTGGTGCATTTATTTGGTCTTTGAATCTTCATTTTTACCTACAGTATGATTGACTTTCCAACTCTATTTTTCCTGGATTCTAATCTCTCTTTTCATCGAGTCCATATCTGATTACGGCATGTGGGCCTTCTTTGGAGGTATACCTTTTAGCAAACACGTACAGCTTCTAGGCAGTAACTGACAAGACCTCTAAGAAGGACATCTGTAGTACTGGAGCCCCATTAGGTCTGAAAATGTCTACTCTTTCACTTTAGGAATATTGTGGGCTCTTCATATCACGAACCTAATACCATTTGCATTGATAATCCATTCAAGAGTCTTTTATTTTTCTTGTAATGCAGTGGCTACATTTATAAAGTGATGTCTTGCCCATGGGTTACAGTGGTTTTCCATTAGGCACTAATATGGCCTTGTCTTTTAGCCAGTAAGATGACTAGCAGCTGCACCCTTTATGGTGGTCCATCCTTTGTCTAGCAGAAGGTGTCAGACCCCAGTAGCCTACACCAGCAGTGCTTAATGGAATGTTAGTCATTCATTCACCTGTTAAGACTTAACACAACACTAACCTTTACACCTTTAGAGAGAAAAGCTGTGGCCTCACCCCCGGCAAATTTCTAACACTCAGGTTTCAGGCTGACTGTCAAATCCAAGGGAGGGTGGTTCACTAAAAACCGTGTCCAAAAGGCCAGTTGTAACAATGATGACATTTGGAAATACCAGCAAAGTAAGCTAGTGTTTTATTTTTATATAATATGGTACTACAAAATCGATTCAATCCTGTCCTTTCTGCTAGTTGTGTTGAATAAAATGCCACTTAAGAATGGTAATGCAAACAAAGCAAAAATCAGCGATATAAACTAATTTGTAGTGGAAGTTAGATGAGTATAAAAATTCACCAAATGCCAATGGGAGATTTTGAAATTACAAAAATGTAGACAGCATGCTATACTTAAGATATCTCAGTGAATATTAAGGAATAAGTGTGCCAAGTTTCTACAAAATCAGTCAATTGGGAGCCTAATTGTTTCATAATTGGACAGGCAGACAGACAGACAGTGCTATCGCAGTAGGTGCTTTGCACGGGTTGCAAAAAGTCAGTCTTATATAAAATGATGATCCTTAAATATTTTGATAAAAGTTCTTAATTTTTCACTTCTGTGTTTTTTTGTGAATACAGTAGGTGACATCAATATGCATTTAGCAAATATTAAAACAAAATGGAATAAGCATTATAGTTGGACAATAGGTAAATGCTGCATTAGATAGATAGATAGATAGATAGATAGATAGATACTTTATTAATCCCAAGGAAATTCCCATACTCCAGCAGCAGCATACTGATAAAGAACAATATTAAATTAAAGTGTGATAACAATGCAGGTATAACAGACAATAACTTTGTATAATGTTAACGTTTAACGGGTGGAAATGAAGAGTCCCATAGTGTGGGGTCTCCTCAGTCTGTCAGTGCAGCAGGACGGTGACAGCAGTTTGTCGCTGAAGCTGCTCCTCTGTCTGGAGATGATCCTGTTCAGTGGATGCAGTGGATTCTCCATGATTGACAGGAGTCTGCTCAGCGCCCGTCGCTCTGCCACGGATCTCGAACTGTCCATCTCCGTGCCTACAATAGAGCCTGCCTTCTTTTTTTTTCAATTTTCTATATTTCAATTTAACTAATTAATATTATTTAATATGAATATAATTAGAGAATTTATTAATTTAGGTATTTTTACAAGCCTTAAATTTTACACCGTTTGGCTTGCTCTCTCTCTCAAGGGTGGCGATCGATCTGTTCTTAACATAATTCTTTTTTTTGTAAAAACTTGATTGCTATGTATTGATTGTAATAAAATTAATAAATAAAAATTAAAAAAAAAAAATATATGAATATAATTGAGTCATCAAATAAAACAGATTCCCAAGGTGTCATTCCAAAATGACATAGTTTAGGTGATTTCCATGTCTAAAATTCTTTAAGTCTTTGGTTAAAAAGGGAAATATTGTGAAATATGCAATAACTAGCTAAGAACAAATAATATCTTAAGCGATGTTGGTATGACTGGGTTGGTCATTCAATGCAACATTACACTTGTCATAATAAGAAACCAAAGACAGTGAGAAGTTTTGGGGCACCCATAGGCAAAACCCCATATAACTGATGTCTTAAAAAAGTGAAATAAAATATGGGTAAAACATTATGTTGCATCTTCTCAGGTGGGGATCTTTATACAACTACCAAAGATGGCAGTTCTTCTGGTTAAGACCATTATACTGCAGGAAGAGCCGGGTCCAAGTGGACAGAAACCAGAAGTAATGTCAGCAGGGGGAAGCCATCAATCTTCCAATCTGCAGAGAAAGAGAAAAAGAAAGGCATTATTGTAGAGTGCCATCACCTGGCTTGGCATTGAATTACTATCACCAGAGCCCTTAAACTGCCCACTACGTGCATATGGGTGACACTTATAAGCCACATTTATATTGTGGTCAGATTTATTTCAGTATTAACACAGAGTTTTTTAGTAATGTAAAACAGATATCTCTTTTGTCTCAATGTAACTCTTTCAAAATCTTGCTTGTCGAAGTGTCAGGTTCTTGTGCCTTGCACCTGGCTTTTTGCCTTTTTTTGCTCATCCCCGATGTTTTTTCTACTGTTACTTTCAAGTTTGCTGGGGAAGCAAATGGGACTTTGTTGTATTTGGACTCATGGCTCTCAGGTGCTGCAGCTATTAGGCCTGCAGTGATGTTAATGATCTAAAAGACTCCTATTTGTTACAACTCTCCGCTGTGGTATTAGCTAATTTGCTACTCTACGCTGCTACTTTTTCTTTGATCTTGTCGCTTGCAGATATTTTAGTGAGACATTTACTTTGTTATGTTGCTCTCGTTATTTTGTGACTCACAATACTGCTTTGAGGTTCTCATTGCAGTGGAGCTATTTAGCATAGATGCATAATACTTGTCTCTTGGGAGACTCTTTGCACCTAAGATTTTTACTGGTTGTGAGCCCATCCTAGTTAATACGATTATGCTTTCTGAACTGTGTGCTTTGGCTAATGTTAGTTAATTCTGTTTTCAGTAATTAAATTGCCTTTGCTTGCTCTTCTAGTGTTAATATATCATCCATCCATCCATTTTCCAACGCGCTGAATCCGAACACAGGGTCACGGGGGTCTGCTGGAGCCAATCCCAGCCAACACTGGGCACAAGGCAGTAACCAATCCCGGGCAGGGTGCCAACCCACCGCAGGACGCACACAAGCACACCAAGCACACACTAGGGCCAATTTAGAATCGCCAATCCACCTAACCTGCTTGTCTTTGGACTGTGAGAGGAAACCGTAGCGCCCGGAAGAAAGCCACGCAGACACGGGGAGAACAAGCAAACTCCACGCAGGGAGGACCTGGGAAGTGAACCCGGGTCTCCTAACTGCACGGCAGCAGCGCTACCCACTGCGCCACCATGCCGCCCGTTAATATATCATTTAATTTTTATATTTTCAGATATTAGGTGTATTGTTGTTTTCTTTCTTCTTACTTTACTATTTGTGTGGAGTCCTTTAATCTTTCTTTAGTTTGTTGTTTTGTTTAATTTAATTAATTCATTTCCTTTTTTGTTTGATTGAATTATTTCTTTTAATGAGCCTTTCCTTGATTAAATTATGTTGTGGTGTTCTTGGGTGTTGGCTTTGTCTTAGCGGGAACTAATAATAACACCAAGGGCATAATGGACTAACATAAAAACTGCTCCTTTTTATTCTTAACACAACATTAAAAACATTCCTTTACCTTGCTTTATTTCACAAGAACAATGTAAAGATTTTGCACACAATCACCATAACTCTGCTACTGGAAGAAATGCCAAGTTGTTTTGGCCTTCACTGCATCCTTAGCTTTTGCTTTTTTGTTTCTTATCACTACCTTCCACATCAGAAACCTTCATAATTAACCAAAAAACACAAAGAAATTAAAAAGAAATATATGTTTATACAGCATCAGGGCACTTGTAACTTGTATTCACTGCGTGTGCTGTACTGCGACACCCTGACGCTCATTTAATGTCTGTATTCCTGAGTCGTGGTTGATGTTGTGCTGTGCCATACAGACTGCCACAGAAAAGAAGAACGACATTTCCAACCAGCTCCATTAAATGTTATTTTATTCTGATTCAGTGAGGAACAACAAGTCCAAGCGATAAATGTTGGGGCGTCAACCCGATCGTCCCTGTTTACTCGAAATAAACTGAAAACAAAGCAAGAGCTGTATGGCATGGGATACAAATCAAAGAAACAAAAATGCTGTAGAGCCAATTATTGCTTAGTGAATTAGTTCCTTTTGAAGGTTACAAACTAATAGCTTCCTTCTGCAATATGCCGTAATCACAGAGTGATGTCTCCTTCCAGCGACCCTGTAGTTTATAGGTGGGAGACCAGAAGGGGTGTAGTCGATCTCTCAGCACTGTGGAGGTAATGTAAGAGGACAAGATTAGCGCCAGCGCCCCCTCTCATCCTGGAGGGGAATCACATATCTTAGATGTGCCCGGATTAGCACTCTTTCTGTCAATTACCTCTCAATGTTTATTGGCACAATATGATTTTACATACTGTATTACCACAGGTTTCAATATACAGCTTCCCTAAATATCTGTTCACTATTCAACACAAGAAAAACAGGGAAAAAAAGAGAAAAATTTTAAGAGACAGTAAATGTGTACAAGAAATCAAACTCATCTGCAAGGTTTGGAATCACAAAACTGTAAAGATCATGCCAGGACACAACATCATGTAGACTAAATAACTAAAAAAAAAACATGAGATGAATTAGGAAATTGACAGTTTGTAGTTGAAGATGAGATGAGTATCAGAATATCGGAGAAGTCAAACAATAAAGCTAAAACACAACAGTAGGTACAGTGAACCCTCGTTTATCACGGATAATCCGTTCCAGATTCTACCGTGATAAATGAATTTTCGCGAAGTAGGATTCTTTATTTATAAATCGAATATTTTCGCAGAGTATAGAAAACCTGTTTACGACCTTCTAAATACGTTTTTTAACATTATTAGAGCCCTCTAGACATGAAATAACACCCTTTAGTCACCATTACACTTGTATTACCCAATATATTAGACAAAATAAGAGAAAATAAGACATATTAGACGTTACAAATATCATATTACTAGGCGCACTCGCCTTTTAAGGCGACCGACTTTTATACTCAATTTTTGTGCGCTCCATGTGTACATCAAGCATGTAAGTGTAGGGAATGAGAACATCAAAGTGCCAATTCATAACATCTCCCAAAAACCTAAGTTTTTATTTATCCCCTCAAGTGCCTGCCCAAAGTCATACAATGTCAGCCCGAATCTGTACTGCTAAAGATGGAGTTTCATGCACTAAATAAGCTATAGATGAGAATAAGCAAGCACCATCTCCCCTGATATTTACTACGCGGTGAGGCATTTGTACTCCATCAACATTAATTATTTCCAGAGACATAATTTTGTCTATTTTTCCAGCGCATCGCACACAAAAGCAAGGGAACGATGGGAGCACCAGAACTCTGCTCACATCGTGTCGCTTCGTACCTCAAGCCACAAGTAGTAAGTCTGTAATAAGCGGAATACCGCTACGCTTTGCACTCAAGGGGAGGAAAGGACAATCCCGAACGCTTTTATATAGTAGATTATTGTACTGTACATTTAATTGCACACAAACACACACAGTTCTTACACACAACCACTAACCTATGAAGGCACGACCTCAGTAGGAGATCTTCAGGTGGTGCAGTATCTTCAGCAGGTGCTGAAGGAGTACTAGGAGTAGGCAGTGGGTGTCTGGGTGCGCGGCTGAAGAACATCTTGATAGGCAGTTGCTGGCGCTGTCTTTTCATATGCGTGAGGAGGCTTTTGTAGGGTATTGCCATCTTTGATCATATCCAAGAGTTTCACCTTCTCCTGGATAGTAAGCATCTTCCTCCGGTGCTTAGTTTTATTGTCAGAAGGCTTAGAAAAAGCAGCACGTTTAGGAGCCATCCTAGGGCTTAGATAAAAGTTCTCAGAAAGCGCATGCGTAGTGACGTAAGCGTGTATGAGAAAAAAATCGCGATAGAGTGAAGCCGCGAAAGTCGAAGCGTGATATAGCGAGGGATTACCATACAAAGTTTGTAAAACTGTACCAAAAGTCAGTGCATTTCTTGCCATTAAACCATTCCAGAAAATTTGATAGGTATTAATAGAAAAGATTTTGTGAAAACTAGGATGCTATGAGCTCAGCACCACCATATATATGACAGGCATCATTGAGTCACATGTGTGGCAACAGTCATAGCAACTGTAAGTAAGATAACTGTACCCGTGACAAGACCACACAAAATCGCTTATTAATTAATAAAAAAACAGAAAACCAAACTGGCAAAACACTGTGATGTCACAATTAATATAGAAAAAAATTAGAATGAAGAAAACAAAAGATGCAAGTTCCAAAGCTGCACAATTGATTCATGTAAACAAAAATAAACACCATATATTTAGAAAAAGACTCAAAAACACAATAAGACTATAATAAAAGATATGCCACAAAGGCAAACGGGAAGGACTGTATAAATGATGTATAAACGATGCATATGCACAAAAATCTAACTTCGAGATGTATAAAAACTAAACTTGGTATAAAGCCACACACATTCTCACGGCAGGGCTCCCGCGTGCGAACGTACTTTTATGCTCGGTTTTGCAAACTGGCGGCATCTAGCGTCAAAGCAGTGCTACTGTTTCTGTGGTCTACTTTTCTTTTTTACATTCACATCTATGATGCGGGTTTTATAAAATACACAGAAATTAATTGCATATCGTTTACAAATTTAATTCACTTGATTGTAATCATTATGTAACAATATATTCCAACTAAAATGGCCGCTTTAGCGCTGTTGGAAGACATCGCAAATGGACAAATTAGAAGAGAGCGCGTAGTTGCAGATGATGATGACTGGCTTTTAAGTCGATTTTGATTTCCAACAACTATCCTCTTGGAACTGTGTGCTGAACTGGCTCCGGCTTTATAAAGGCAGACTTTGAGGAGTTGTGCTCTGCCTGCTCCTTTGCAAGTTCTGTCTACCCTAACATTTTAAGGCACAGGAGCTTTTCAACGTGAACTTGCTGACTGATTTCAGAAACATCACTGAGTCGCGCCATACCAGCTGTTTAGGATAGTATTATCCGATTGTCATCCAGATATATGAGATTTCCTTACACTGTGGTTGAACTGGCAAACATAAAAGCGCAATTTGCAGCAACATCCGGTTTTCCAAATTTAATCGGAGTGGTCAACTATACACATTGCTATTACAATGGCACTGGACAAGTTACATCAGCCAGGGATGAATCACCAAAACATTGAGCCGACATTACATCACGTATAGCTGGAGAGCCTATAAAAACGTCAGCTCTACACAAGTCACAAGTGCTTTTTCCAACTACTGCAACAAAAAGCAAGCAGTCCTTTTAAGGATAGCGAGTCACCAGAAAAGAGCCATGTAAAGAGCAGAGACAGCTCTGACGCTACACTATAAAGGTCCCTTCATTGAATGAATCTGGTTATGTAAATAGAAAACACTTTCACTCCATTAATGTGCTGATCTATAGTCCACAGAAGGTGTGTTGCATTGTGCATCGGACAGTGTTACAATTTTGTTTGAATGTAATTAGCAGAATGTAAAAACAGATAATTAGTGTAGCGTTTATTTTTTTTATTTGTGGTCAATAATGCATAGTACAGCCCTTATATTCCTATGCTTGCTGACCACATCTCTAACAGCATCCAGTATTGCATTTTATTACTCCAGAACAACATCCATCAGCTCACAGCCAGAAGGTCACCTGGTGGTATCCAAACCAGAGGTATGTGCGCAGCAGCACCATCACCGTGTGGACAAGCATCCTTAGCATGGGGGTCAGCTTTTGTAATATTGTTTGAAACAGAATAAACAGATGGTGGGCTAGCTCAACTTTCTGAACTTGAACTTCCAAGTGTCTCCACCACACTGTATCACTCCCTCAATTTTCTTTTCTTGTTTATACCACTGCTTAAGCCAACAAATCGTAATTTTTCCTTACCTCCACTTTGCATTCACTGAAATTCTTCTTTTTCCATGTGCTTTTGCCATTGTCTTTTAACAAAGCACTGAAGAAAAGGGGCTATTTATAGAGACCTGCATATTAAAATATGAAAAATTCTGGGAGGGGTCGGGGTGGGGCTGTAGGCACGTGCACATGTGTTAAATTTCACGTTTGTTGGGACTTCTAAAGGGGAAGTGCTTGGAACTTGAAGTACACAAAGATTTATGTACCTGGACTTTTTTGTGCATACGCATATTTCCACTTTTGTCCATACGCCATGTTTTAGTGTGAATTCTACGCACGGAGCTATACACAAGGTACCAGGTGGTAAGTGAGAGTCGGCACCAGTAGGTATGTGTCAATCGTGTCAAAGTCAAAATGAAAACCTAAAATTGCAGTAAACATTTAGAACCTAGATATTGCCCAAAAATCCTATAAACCCACATGTGATTAGTTTTTGTTTTTTGAAATAGCAGCAAACTTGGATAATGTAAAAGAGAAAACTGTTGATCTTTATTTGTAATTAGTGATGAGTGAAACACTCCATGCAAAACAGAACTTGAAGTGAAATTCTGTGTTTCAGTTGACACAAGAAGAAAGATGTTTAGTCCCTGAGTGGAAACTAGGGAATCCATTCCCGGATGGGCTTATCCATTCCCGTGGCATTCAGGAATCCCGCATGTCATTCCCGGGAATCCCGGGCTCCCGGAAATGACACAATGCACAGGCATCTCACATGTGAATGGTTTTAGAACGAGCATGTTTCGCATGGTGGGGCTTTGGCATCCCGTTTAGTGAGAGAAAACAGTAATGTGTACAAATGGGACAGTTTGGTGTGTCTTCATGTGGAAAAAAATGAACTGCACGCCTGCAGTGATGTGAATAGGAGGCATAAATAGAATTGCTTTGACACCAGAATGACTGAATACATACATTATGCAGCAACACAAAAACAGATGTAACCACACAGGTGTGAATAATGCTATAAAAAACAAATAATCTTAAAACCAGCAAAAAATCATTTTACTGAGTTATGTGTTTTACAATTGTGCAAATATCTGCAAAAGCAAATTTTAGTATCAGTTTCACAAGACTGTATGCAGACTTAAATATAAAACACCTTTCAATATAAAAGCATGGGTCGGGTCTCTCAGAGAACTACATTTCATAACAAAATGTTTTCTTTCTTTACACTAGAGAATCTTTTAAACTGTCATATACCTTATACTTAAGGTTGGTTCCCACTAGCCACTCTACTAATAAACACCTGATTGATTGAATGTTACTGTGATGGTCATCCATCCAGCAGGTTCTTCCATCACAGCAGATGACTTCTGAAGCTCTGTTGGAGTGGCAAGTTCTGCCCAAAGAGTTTCATTTTTGTCACATCAGACCAGAGAATCATCTTTAAGTGCCATTTAAGAAACTCCAATTGAGCTGTCACATACTTCTGATTGATGAAGTGCTGCTGAGATGATCATCTTTCCAAAGGGTGCTCCCATCTGATCAGAAGACTTCTGAAGCACTATTAGTGTAACAATTGGGTTTCCGGTTACCTCTCTGATTAAGGCCCTCCTTGTCTGGTTATACATTTTGGCCAGACGGTCAACTCTAGGAGGAGTCCTGGTGGTTCCAGGCTTCTTCAGACTCACAATTATTACAGCCACTGTTCTCCAGGGAATGCTCAAATATTTAGAAATGGCCCGATATCCTTGCCCTGATCTAAGCTTCACCACAATTTCATTGTGAAAGACTAGGGAGAGTTCCTTGGACCACATAGCTTGTTGTTCTGACATACAACGTGAATTGAGGGACCTTCTATACGCAGGTATTGCCTTTCTAAGTTATGTGCACTCAATCTGATTTGTCACAGAAGGACTCCAGTCAAGTTCTAGACACATCTCAACAGTCATAAAGCAAACAGGATGCACCTGACAACAATTTGGAGCACCACAGCAAAATGTCTGGATGCTTGTAAATACAAGATTTCTGTTTTTTATTTTAATAATATGTTTTCATGTTGATGTCATTATGTGTTATTGAGTGTACAATAATGGCAAAAATAGCAAATGTATCCATTTGAAATGAATTCTGCCACATAAAGTGTGCAGAAAGTGAAGGGGTATGAAAACTTTTTTGAATCCACTGCATGCGTATAGCCACAGTCTGTCCTCATGCGGAGAACAGAAAAGAATATTTAAAGATTTTCCAAAAAACACATCACTATGTTAGTACAGTCAGATTCACTACTTGAATTCTGAAAATATTTATTTAAGATTTATGAGTAAAAACAATAAAGCAATGATTAAACTATTGACACTGGCACGTATGAATGCCTGACCCTCAGTTGGGGGAGAGCCTTCATTGTGTTGTAATGGAGTTAGATTTGAGTGTAACGAGATAATTAATGAGCTAGAAGACAAGTGCGCTGACTCCATCCCTGGAATACTCCTAATGTTATATCAGCTGTTGCACTAGCTGCATATAAAAAATTGCATTTTTCTTTATTTAGGATTTATTTAAAAATAGTTTATTTAATCATTTCACATAGAGCCTGAATTTTAACTCTTCCCATTCCTTTTCTTTCATTATGTCAGACACTTCTTATGCGGGCTTAATTGCACTGCCAACTTTCTTTTGATGTCGTCTAACAAGTGACTTCTGCTATCAAGTTAATTAAGAGCTGGCACAACCAGCCCCTACCAGTTCTCACTAGGGGACTAGTCCATGTTGACCAGGTAAAACGCAGTGGCCTTGCCAGTTTTACTTCCAGCTCTGCCCGCATTTGCAATCTGCAGATGTAGAATTTCCCAGCATTAGATCAGCATCTCTGCACATCTAGGAGTGAAGCCAATAATATTGCAAACATATGACAAGTTTTGCATTCCAAATGTTAATACTTCCACTAGGATAGCTACTGGGGAATACTGACAGGTTTAATTAGGGCAATGTGGGAGCCAGGCCATGGACAGAGGATCAAAGGTGGCAAATGGATAATAGTGTACATTTCCTAGCAGTAATGCAATTTGATGAGGATTTATCTTTGCAGCTGTAAAGAGATGAAACTTGCTCAATGTAGAACAACTTTGCAGGCTCAATACAGAATAAATACGGTTACTTCAAGTTATAAGAGATGGACAGACTATTTAATGGTTTAATAGCTTTGTCACCAGGTCGTATGTGATTGGCATTCATTTTATTCTAACTTTGATCTGCTGTTCACAGTACTGCTACATCCAGTTCATTGCTCAGGAGGATGGAGGTGGCTTCCATTTTCTGCCTTGGGGTTTTAATAAAGACTGCAATCAGACAATTGGCTTGATGCATGAGCTGTTGCGGTACAGTGAATTGAGCAAGTCGCTGCAGAATTAACCTTGCTCGCCCTGAGTTGCTCATTACTAATTTGGATTCAAAAGTGGAACTCACAACTTTAAGCTGGCATACAGTATGATGCAGATTGTATTCGGTAGCTCTTTCAACATTACCCATCAAAGATTTCTGTTCGCCACACATTTTTTTCAGTAAGCAGAAACTCATTTTCTAGGATTTCTCTTGTCAGATAGTTGAAGGATTCTGAGCATACAATGCTTGACTGAAGCGTTCTTTACAGTAACTCCTAAACCTTTTGATCATTTCCACATTTTTTTCTGTGAGACAATAGGACCCCAGTTTGAGACTTTTACAAATTTCACTGATGACACCATAGGCTTTCTTACCCATCAATTTTATTTCATTGTAGTGTTGTAGAGAGCCTATGCTGACAAATTTGAGCTCAAAAAGGAGAGTAGAACTAACCCTGGCATCAATAAAACCGATTGATACCTCATTCAAATTTAGTTGCTACCTTTGTGCCCAATGCAGTTAGGATATGCTTCATACTTTCCATGACTTGGAACTGGTTTGGATAATGGATGGATAATTATATTCGGTAACACTTTAGATTAAGTGTCCATAATTACACTGTAACTACTATGTAATTACCTGTATAAGTACTATGAGTTATTACTCCGTACTTACTGTGTAATACAAAGTAACGCTATAGTTAATTACTTAGTTGTCATTGTTATTCTACAGTGTATATAATTACAATGTAACAATTTATCACTGATCCAAAAAAAAGTGTACTTGCGTAGTTATGATGTATCTGTACTTTCAAAATGTAATAAAAATATCAGGGTATGTAACTACAACTCTGTAACAGATGTTCCACATGGTCTGGGCAATTTCAATGGAGAATTGCAGTGATAGCTGAATAGGTTTTCGATGATATTTCAGGATCTGTTTTAAATGGTGAAAACGCTTTTGCCTCACAGATCCATTATCCTGAGATGGAATTCTGTCTGGAGATATGTGTGTAAAATTTGAACGTTCTACCCAGGTCTCCCTAAGTCTTCTTCATGGGTTTTACTGCTGCATCCCAGGGACATATAGGTTGGGTTACGTGGCCATATGTGTGAGAGCGTGACTGCTGGTATGTTTGTCAGTGGGCCTTGTAATGGGATGACTCCCCATCCTGGGCCGTTTCCTGCCTTGTGTTCTAGGAGATGCTTGGAATGGCTCTGCGACCCTGTGTACCTTGATTGAATGATGCAAGTTTGGCAGTGTTATGTTAGGGATGGGTATAATAATAGCCCAAAAAATTCAACAATAAATAGTGTAACACAACTACAAGAATGTGACAAATGTTTATTTAAGCAAAACATGTCAAGGAGGTGCCCCTCTAGATTTTGGGAAAAAGCGTTAACCATTTTGCAAAGATGTTTTCACCATTAAAAAAGATCTTGAAATATCATCGAAAACCTACGCAGTTATCACTGCAATTCTCCTTTAAAATTGCCCAGACCATTGAACATCTGTTACATAGTTGTAGTTACATACAGTAGTAATGTAGTATGTAGTTACCTTTTCTGTATCTTTTAACTTTTTAGCAGGCTAGAAACTGGACACAAATAGTAAGAAAAACTACATTTTATTATAAAACCCATTTTAAAAATGGTAGTATTTAAATAATATAACAAAACATTCTCCGACCTGCTTCTTTCAATTCATGATCTAACTGAGCAGCATCAAGGTAGGTAATGCTGGAAGCATTTACATGCCTCCATTTCTCAATAGGCTTGCTTATTAATTCCATCAGCTTTGTAAAAATGTATCTCAAAATAATGGTTTTATTAACAAAAATACAATCAAGGTAGGAAGGAAATGACCAATATATAAAAAAACAATGCCGTCTCATTGGACTATAACATACAATGTTTTGCCATCTTTCTAATTATGAATTGTCAATAAATGTTCTTGATTCTGTTTCTCTTCTCTGCTTTTACACTTTGTGCCACTGCCATGCGGCCAATCTGCTACTCCTGTCCAGGGAGAAGATACCAGAGATCCTGGGAGCTTTGGAATCCAAGGATGAAACTGAGGGTCATAGCCTTACCATTACAGAATATTTCTGAGACACAATTTTAAAGATGGCAGGAAGTATAGAACATTCGATGCTAAGTAAATGTTTAAATGACCAGATTCAAATTATGATTTACAGCTGTATGGTTATTATAATGCTGAGATACCAAACACCACCGACTGAATCAATTTCACACTTTTGTTTCAATGCACGTTTCCACTGAGTGTCTGCACAGATTAACTGCAAGAACTCTCACTCAATGAATAAATGGCCTACTTGCTGTATGATACAAGATACCAGTTACTGAATCTTACTGGTTGTTGTTGAGACTTTAAGTAGCACAGAAGGTCAAAATAGTGAAAACCATTGACAAATTCAAAGACCACCAATAAGATAATAACAACAACAACATTTATTTCTATAGCACATTTTCATACAAACAGTAGCTCAAAGTGCTTTACATATCAAAGAATAGAAAAATGAAAGACACAATTATAAAACAAAATAAATCAACATTAATTAACATCGAATAAGAGTGAGGTTCAATGGCCAGGGGGGACAGAAAAAACAAAAAAACTCCAGACGGCTGGAGAAAAAATAAAATCTGTAGGGATTCCAAACCATGAGACCACCCAGTCCCTCTGGGCATTCTACCTAACATAAATGAAACAGTCCTCTTTGGATTTAGGGTTCTCACGGAAGGGCTTGATGATGATGATGGTCACGTAGACTTCTGCCTTTTAATCCGTCCATCATTGTTGTAGCATTTCATCATAATGAAATGCTACAGTATGTACTGGGTGAAAATTCAACTTAATAATAAACAATTATCATTTGCTGTTGTCCCCTAACATTAAAGATTTGTTCACACCAGAGTGAAAAATAGAGCAGGAAAGTTCGCAGCCGACTCCACCCTTCCCAACAGCCTTGTGTTGATTAAATTGCCATCATAGAGGGGGTGCAGGTTTATTGCAACACAATCTATATGTCATCTCAGCAGCTTCTTTCCTCAAATTATTCAGATCTGAAGTAAACGGATTTTGCAACATTTAAAAGGTAAACATGCTGTTTTTATATTCAGAAATACTTCATACTTGGTCTACTTACACAATTTTATATCAATATTATTGTGTATAGTTTTGCTATCTGAGTTAACTATTGAAGTTTGTAAATGTTTTGTTCAAGAAATTGCTGTATATTGTGTAGTAGTCTGCACAGGGTCAGGTTAATGGTGTTTTGAAATTGTTTCTTGAGTTCGTTATGTCTTGTACCCCATGTTTTGCATATCCATCCATCCATTACCCATCCTGCTATATCCTAGCTACAGGGTCATGGGGGTATGCTGGAGCCAATCCCAGCCAACACAGGGCGCAAGGCAGGAAAAAAACCCTGGGCAGGGTGCCAGCCCACCGCAGTATCATGTTTCAGTTAAACTGAATTGAGCAGGGCAGGGCGCACACATACACACTAGGAACAATTTAGGATCTCCAATGCACCTAACCTGCATGTCTTTGGACTGTGGGAGGAAACCCACGCAGACAACAGGAGAACATGCAAACTCCACGCAGGGAGGACCCGGGAAGCGAACCCTGGTCTCCTAACTGCGAGGCGTTTTGCACCTAACCAAAGTCAATTCTGGTATGTTTCACATGCTAGTAATAAATTGATTCTGATCATACCAAGACTCAGAGCAGAAAGTAATTCAAAAGAACAACACTAAAAAACAAAACTGAAATAATAAATAAAAAACGAAGAGTGACAATAATAAGGACCTAACCAGCTAAGTTTGCAAATAGGCTAACAGACTAAATCATTTAATTAGAAAAGCCCTAATTGAAACTCAACAGGCCTAAATCTCAAAAACAAAGGAACGGTCAAAACCAAACATTTCGTAAAAGGCAAATACTATTATTTCAACAAAACATTTTATTATGAACCAGTAATGGCGCACTGCATGATGACGTGCAGTGAATACGCTTGACATGAGCATTCCTAGTTTTCAGAGTCTTTCTCTGTACGTTTATCATTCATTTTCTCCGAGGTTAATGCGTTCGCTGTTTCATGATCAGCTCTTTCTTTCTCCACCCTAGCCTAGGCCTGCTTCTTCTCTTCTTCCGTTGGCATCTTTTTGCGTTAAAACTGGTTAAGTCAATTTTTATGTTGCAATTATTCAGTACGTTTTCTCTCATTTTTCACTTAAGCTGGCACTTAAGTCTTGAGTCTGCCTCAAGAATGATCTAAGATATGAAGAGGTAGGGGAAGTGACGACGAAGGTGGTAGGGATGAGAACGGCGCCCATACATATGCGCAGTAGAGTCGCCCTGCGGGCCGATGGCGAGAGTTGATTCTACAATAAATAAAAATAAAAAGATTAATAAAAATCATCACCTTGAAAGTGGACAGTAGAGGACACATAGTATATGTGTACCAAATTTCAGGTCCATCGGTCAAATGGTTTGCGAGCTACAGGTGATTTAAAATCCCGGAGAGACAGACGGACAGCCACATTACGTATTATGTAAGAAGATAAAGTTCCTTTTGAGGTTATAATAATCATCAAGCTCTCGTTTCTGGGGTTCATACCTTATGGGTAATTATCTTTTTGAATGCCATTTTGTTTAGACTATGGGGCAGCCATTTTGTCAGTTTCAGTCATCATGATGCAGTTGCCGATTGCTAAATGGTTAGAGGTAAATGGTCTCTAGGGTCATGACATTGGAGTCGTTGGTGAAGGGTTTAAGGGTCATCTCGAGGGCCATTTTGTTTCCATGATTGGATCAAACTTAGCGGCTCACTTGTTATTTTGATTACTGGTTATTGAAACAAAGCTCTGCATTTTGACTCGGAGCTTTTGGTGTTCAAATTGGCTCTGCCATTCTCCATTTTAGACGTAGTTTTGACCTCACTTTCCCTTGGCTTTGTTCTTTTCCTTGTTTCTCACTCCTGATTTCTGAACTGACTGCCCTTTTTGCATACCAGTACACATTTATCTTAAGGCTACTAACTTACTGTAGTGCTCATGTAGTTATTAGTTTTAAATGGCCCTTTTTGTGAGAAGGTGCTTCCACAATATTATTTCAGTTTTGTATATTATTATCCCTGATCCACTTGTTAATAGAATGAATTCTGCTTGATCAACGTTTTGCCTGTCACAGATCCATTAAATATTACCAGGAATTGGTGTTTTTAACTTTTTACAGCTGTGGCAAGAGAATTGTGTGCGGGGCAATTAGTTGTTTTAATTATGGGGCAGTTAAGCTGAGTGAAGGCGTCTTTTGAAACATATTTAAAGTCCAAGATGTGAACAAGAGAGTGTGTGCATTTTGGGTATGTATTATTAATACTTCCTGATCAGTAGTGGACCTGCTGAGCAGATTCAGAATAAGCTTGTGTGCGGCAGTCCGATTCCAGCAGTGCCGTGCAGGTGTTTGGAGGATCTGGAAACAGGGAGAACACGGTAAAGATTTTGGCAGAAAGGAAGGCATTGAGAAGTGCATTTGATCTGGCCTTCTGGAGTAACATGTGAGCGAAATTATGCAGTGGATGAAGGGAAAGTGCTGTTGCGGATTTCTGGTTTTTTTAAGAGTTGGATTTCAGTCGAATTTGAGATTTATTTTCTTTTGTTTTATAATGTGCGAGAGCTAACATAAACATTGTTTGTTTAAAGGAAGTGCACAGTGACATTTAGAGTGAAAGACTGCAGTAGTTTGAATAAAAGACAGTTTGGTTTTGCACCACCATCACAATTGTCTTTGTACCTCATTATTTCGCTGATGCTCGGTGATGAACTATAAGATGCCCGGGATGTCTAATACTGTACATGGTGGGACAGAGAGCATGAGGCATCACAGATATGGGCTAGCTTTCTCTATTCAAGACTAAACAGGATTCGTTTTCTTGCCCTGTCAGGGTAGGGCATGCCTTTAGGTCTGTGGATGCAATTTAATAATTTTCTTTAAGCAGCCTCTGGAGCTGCTATGTCTTTTTTGTAACCTGTTCACAAGAAGTACAAAAGTATTAAAGCTGCAGTCTTGCAAGTACTTTATAGTCTGACTATAACATTCCTTTATTTATAATTATAACAGTTAACTTATACAATGACATAACATTGTGCTATTTACTTGAATCTGTACATTACCCGGGCAATGAGAATTTACATCATCCTGAACAGTTTTTAAGTTTTACTAATTAAAATCAATATACTTTTTCTGCATGTAGTACTATATTTTTCAAAAGAAAAATTCCTACATAGCACTACATATGAACAGTTCAGTATTATGAACACATTGGAGATTGCTGATATAGAAAAAATGGACAGACCAAAGGTTTGTCAAAACTGTAAGTCAAAATCAAAATGTTGCAAAGTCCCAAAACTGCTTTGTTTTGTTTGCCCCTAACCCACTCTAGATATTATCCCAGTTTTTCCTTTTATTTGGAAATGATCCACACTCCAATTAATGAACATGCACATTACCATCTTATATACTGTAGACGGCATATGATGACAAGTATTTAACATGAACTCTCTGTCTCGTGACTGGCATCGGCATGGGCAACTGTAAAGAACATTCAATAAGCAGAAGACAAAATGATGTAGCAGGAATAATAATAAACTTAATAAACTAGCTGAAAGAAAGATACATAAATTCCAAAAATGAAACATATTGAAGGAGGAATATGATAAGCGTGGTGCTTGTCAATTGACTTGATTGCAGTGACAATAGATGTATCTGTGAGACTGCAGTATTATGTGACTTTGTAATGCAATACTGTATGTGGGTTCACAACATTAACGGCAGGATGGTAACTTACGTGATTATGTAAGCTATTCAGGAAGCTTTAGTATTACCTTGACAAATCCTTCAGAACTCTGCAAAAACAATATATTATTTGCTTAGCTTGTCACTTCAACATTAAAGTGTTCTTTAAGCAGTGACATTAAATTTGTTTGGTTGAATTGAAATTGAGAAATAGAAAGGGAAGCAATACAGGCAGAATAGTCTAATAAAGGCCCAGCCTTTGATTGCCATTAGTGGGTTTGGCAGTCAGCATCCTGATATCTACATCAGAGGGATTGCTGCACACTTTCAGGGAGGCTGCTTCCTAATTTGCACATATGGAAATGCTTTTTCTCGCCGATCTACCGCCTCTGTTGTGGCCAGATGGAATTAGTGAACGCTCAGAAGCCGTGAAGGCAAACACATCAAAAAAAGGGGGGAGAAAGACTTGCCATTTTTTATTTTCATATTTTCAAATAGGAATCCAAAGGGGCCACAGATTAAATAATAAATGAAACAATACAAAGGCATTTCATTTTATCATTTAGTTTGTATTAAAGTATTAGTAATTCCATGTTTTATAGCATTTTTTGGGAAAGTAAGTAATTAGGCAGTTTTTGCAAAAGATGTGAAAGTTTACTTGCTTAATCCTCTGTATTTCTGGAGTAGTTATCAAAAATGTCACCAATTTTATTTTCCAAACAGGATCACAGGAAACTGAGGCCGATGAAAACATCATAGCTGGACACAAGATAGGAACAAGCTCTGGATGTAGGGCAGTGTGGCATGGTGGCTAAGGCTTTACACTTCAAACCCTGAGGTTGCAAATTCGATTCAGTCACCACGAGCAAGTCACTTCACCTGCCTGTCCTCGAATTGGAAAAACAATACAAATTCAAACAATGTCCTCAAATTGGAAAAACAATAGAAATTCAAACAATTGTAACTCAAATATCATAAGTCATCTTGGATAAATGAGTCAGCCAAATAAGTAAATGTAAAGTAAATAGATGAGTTGAAGTGCAAACGCCTGCACTCAGAACGGGACGGATTAGAGTCACATGTACTTGAGAATGAGAGTGTGGAGGTACAATTAGAATAGCAGGACGTCCAGATTTGAATGCATAATCAGTACAGCTATTTATTTTGAAGATTGTTTACTCACTGCAACATAAAAAGTTATATAAGTTGTATAAATGCATATGCAGTGAATTTAGAAAGTATTTAGGCTTCTTTGGCTCTGAGGCTATTGATCTGCACTGGCAATCGCAAGGTTGCCGGTTCAAATCCCGTGAATGCCAATAGGGACTCTGCTCTGTTATGCCCTTGAACAAGGCCCTTAACCTGCAATTGCTGAGCGCTTTGAGTAGTGAGAAAAGCGCTATATAAATGCAAAGAATTAATTATTTTTAGGCTTCTTTACTTTCTACATACTTTATTGCGCTGTAACTTTAATTTTAAACAGAGTACATTTGCCATTTTTGTCCATCAATTTATACTCAGTACCCCAAAATGACAAAGTGAGATCATGTTTTCAGAAAAGTTTGTAAGTTTATTGAAAGTAAAATCTGTAAGCCCTCATTTACAGTATATAAGTATTCAGGCTCTTAGTTGAGGCACTCCAATTTGTGGTTGGGTATTTGTCTTAATTCTCCTTGAGATGTGTCTAGAACTTCATTGGAGTCTACCTGTGGCAAAATTAATTTATTGGGAATCTCAGAAAGACACACACACCTATGCAGATAATGTCCCAAAACTGACAATTGATTTCAAAATAAAAGCCAAATTGTGAAGTTCAAGGAACTCTCTGTAGGCCTCAGCAATTGAATTGTGATGAGGCACAGATCAGGGCAAGGGGATAAAACCATTTCTAAAGCTTTGAGCGTTCCCAGGAGCACAGTGGCCTCAATAATTCTGAAATGGCAGAAGTCTGGAACCACTAAGACTCAAGGAAATGGTCAACTCTAGGAAATAGGGCAAAATGTGCCTTGGTCAGGGAGGCAGAATTTCAGAAGTCTTGTGTCGAGATGGGAGAACCTGTTAGAAGGACGTCCATTTCATTTGCGTTTTATTAATCAGGCACAATTAGAGTTTGTCAAGTGGCATCTGAAAGACTCTGAGACCATGAGGAAAAAAAGATTCTCTGGTCTAAAGAGACAGAAAGTTCACTGTTTTGCCAGATTTCCAAGCACTATGTCTAGTGAAGACAAGGCCCTGCTCATCACCTGCCTAACACCATCCCCATCCTGATACAGAGTCGTGGAAAATGTATCCATTTAAAATTAAATTTATAATAGAAAATAGTGTGCAGAGAGGGGATGGGTCTGAATACTTTCTGAATCCACTGTAGAATATATAATATAAAATTAAACAATAAAGAGAAGAAAAAAAATGTATCAAAATTATTTCACAGTTCTGTTCTTAAATTCATGACAGTCAGAGATGTGTAAACCCTTTAATGTCTAAATCAGCGGTTCTCAAACTGGGGGGCGTGCTGAAGCTGTACAACAGGGGTGTTGAATAAAGCAAAAAAACATCAAAATTAATTTTTTACATTTTTATTTCAAATTTGCAAACATATAATCACAACGAATGCATTATAACTAAAATTAAAATAAAACATTTCAAAGGCATAGATCTAATGACTAATATGTGCCTGCTTTAAAGTACACAGCCTGTCCAGGTTTGGTTTGATATTCGAGATATCGAGACACTCTGAGCTCCTTTTCTATTTGAAGTTTGTTTCTATGATAAGCGACGCCGCTGCTGCTGCTTCTTTTATAGCCGTGTATTTTCAATTCAGAAAGTTTGAGACATATCGGTATCTGTCGCAAACATTCGGGTAACAGTAGATCAGGTGGTAATGCGGCGTGACTGCACCACATTGCCAGCGTAGCCAATATTGCCAAATTGAGATAAATAATTTACTGCGTATTGGGTTATTTTCATGATACAACTAACAGCGCTGTAATATTTGTCAGACAAAAATACGTTTGTCTCATGCAGATTGACTTCATCAGTGTCCTCGTTTACGAGATTTTTAAAAATGAAAACATATTTAATCGTTTCTTTACATAAAAAATAATTAAATAAGAATAAATAATTAATTCTTTGTTTTTGGGATTAGAATTACTACCAAAAACCACACAAGGCATTTTAACAATTATTAAAGCAATTTAAAAAAAAAAATTGCAAATATTTCATCGAAGTTAGCCAAACACATGCAAATCATATGGAAGTAAAAATGATAGGATATCGCGAAACCACACGAGTATCATACCTTTGTTAGTTGTATTGTGGGTTATTCTCATCCATTTTATATTATGCAGGGGGCACAGAATTATTCCAGGTAGAAAAGGGGGTCGCGAAATACGAAAGTTTGAGAACTGCTGGTCTATATATATATATTGTTACACATGTGTGTTTTGGGGATGGCTGAGGGGCTCTGATGATGGCAATTCTCCTCCAGTCCAGACTTTTCTTCTCCTCCCTTTGCAGGATGGAAGATTGACACCACTTCCACCTCTGAGGTCACTTCCGTCCTCCTGGACCCACCTCTTCCTGCTGGATCCCATATAAGCACCTCCTACTCCACATCACCTTAGTTTGATCTTGAACTCCTGTCTGAAAAGATATCTCACTTTGCTCACATTGTTGTTGTTTTCTCCTCAAAATATACGGGGATCACAAAAGTGCCCCAGCCCTTTCTGATTTCTATCTATCTATCTATCTATCTATCTATCTATCTATCTATCTATCTATCTATCTATCTATCTATCTATCTATCTATCTATCTATCTATCTATCTTAGTGTTTGTGTTCCTGTATTTAAAGGTCACAGTGAAATAGACACTAGTTTGGATTAGATATTTGTTCTACTATCTGTTTATTATAACATAACATAAAAACACAGCATTTTCAAGCCTGCTTAATCAAATTCTGGGTTGCAGGAGGCCGGTGCCTAATCTTGGCAGCATCAAGAATAAAGCAGGAAACATTATTATTGTCATTATTATTATTATTATTATTTATAATTTTAACTTTTTTTTATATAGAAATTAGTTATTTGGCAGTTTATTATCAAAGCTGATTAGAAATAATTAGAATCCAATTTGAAACATCATTTTGAATCTGTCATTTATTTTAATTAAAAGTGTAGTTAGTTTTTACTAAATACTGTTGAAAATAAAAATGTAAAAACATTATTAATATGTATTACATAATGGAAATTTCTGAATGATGTAGACCCCTTTGTGTCTACAGTACGTTACATTTTCCAACTTTGTTCATCATTGCGAGACGTTGATTTAAGCAGTGCCACTTGATCATCAGCTTGTATTGCTAAATTAGCAACACCACCCGAGGGACATACACTTTTTGAGTGAGTGGCTAATTGGAAAAGTAAAACAATTTCATTTAATTAATCAGTGACCTTAAATGAATGACAATAGCTTTAGATGTGGATTAAAATCAATTAAGTTTAAGTGTGGTAGCAAGTTAAAGAAATTCATCCAATGGTAAAAAAAAACCTGATATTGCTCAGTAGTAACCTTACATTCACAAGATCTGAGGTAAGTGTTTTCCCAGGTGTGTTCTTAGCACTTAGTCTTAAAACAATTCTGTTTATTATGAAGTCATCTTCACCAGTTGTTGAATAACCCAGACGAAAGGAAATGTGTTA
Organism: Polypterus senegalus; assembly: GCF_016835505.1. Lineage (NCBI taxonomy): Eukaryota > Metazoa > Chordata > Cladistia > Polypteriformes > Polypteridae > Polypterus > Polypterus senegalus. The sequence continues at coordinate 94,350,539 of NC_053171.1, forward strand.
GATAACGTCATTCACAAGCTTATAATAAGGGTTATCTTCCCAATTTGTGCCACTGTAGATCATGTTAATAATTGTCGATTGCAGTGTTTCTTTTACAAGGCTTTACTGCAGTAGTGGTGGTTTATCTGAATGAATTTTCACTTCCACAGCAATAGGGCTATTGGTGACCCACTACCGAAAGTGACAATCTGAATGGCTGATGACAACGCTGTTAGCCCGTCTTTGGGGTGATCCCTAGAATCTAATTCTTTGTGAATACAGCACTACTTATTTTTTATATCATGCTTCCTTTCAGCAAAGTTTGATGCAGATTGCTGTAAGGTAGTTCTGTCCAATAAATCATTGTCCAATACTGGGTCACAAGTAATAAACACTATCTCAGTAACTTTCTGCTCTTTGCAGATGCCAGTCCTGGATGGGATTCTAGTTCACAATAGAGTATATAATGGAGAACATTCAAACGCAAACATTCACCCATGCAGTGATAATTTAGATTATGCAGTTAACTTAACTTGGACCTGAGAGGAACTCATAGTATCTGAAGAACTAACAGACAGTCATTGGGAGAGTAAGACCTTAAATTTGTGAATTTCCCCTTGGGATTAATAAAGTATCTATCTATCTATCTATCTATCTATCTATCTATCTATCTATCTATCTATCAAACAGACTGTGAATTGGTTGAATGAGCATGTTGTTTAAATTGTAAAAGAGATGTGTGTGTGTGTAGGGGGTGAGTGCGACCAGAAAAACATTTTTTTTAATTATAAGTGATAAGTATTGGCTGACTAAAACACTAAGTGGCAAAGATTTGCAGTCAATAACCAAGTTATCTGATACAACATGAATAACAAACTTTCGATAAAGGGAAAACACAACCTGGTAATAAGCAAAGTCAGAAATGGGAAATATTTCATTTTAAGTGTCCTACCTTTATTTACAGCATCTTGAATTTCAAACCATCTTTAAAAAAGATGCCACCCATTTTGTATCGATACATATGCCGTGGCAAATGGGCAATGGCGGGCCATCCCCAACACAGTTCACAAAAGAGAAGTGAGTGATGGTGTTAAGTACAGTGAAAACCGGAAAAAGAAAATTAAAAACAAAACAATGTACTCAAAAACAAAGATGTAAAATACCAAAAGAAGTTTTAGGTACAAACGCAGCCTCACGGGAATTAGCTGTGAAGCGTAGTTCTAGTTAAGAATAATTTCTCATACCGACTAAGTTACATTTCTGTTAAAACATCTGCATGTATGGTCATGCTATATTATCATGTATATATGCTATAGTACATTATAAATGTGCAATGAGAAATAGTTAATGCGTACAACTCTGAGCAATGCTTGTGGATCCCTCAATGAATCTTGAAACTGCAGTATAAATAGGAAACTTGGGGTCCAGTATCTTCTCGTTATTTTCTTTTTTTGCTTCAGTTCTTTTGACAAACGATTTAAAAGTGCTATATCAATGAAATTTATTCTTCTTATTATTATAATTATTAAAGATACAGGATAGCTTGAAATTTGCAATTGCCTTATTAATGTATGCTTTCATCTCAAACCTACTCTCTTTACCTCCCATGGGTGCACTGTAAAGTAAATAAAAAGCTGGCAAATCAGCATTTTTAATGTTTAATTACTAGTGCATTTATATATTTTTGGTGGCACATTTGTTAGTGCTACTGCATCATTACTCACCAGGTTATTGGGTTTTCCTATCATATCCCCAAAGACATACTTGATAGGTTAATTAGAGCTTCTAAACTGGATCCAGAGTGCAGAGTTTCTTAAAAGAGAATCACCACCATCATTCATAGCACTCCCCCCTTGGACAATCGCTGCAGAGCGATGTGGATTGCTTAAACTGCCTGAGGCAGCCCATCGCAAGACAATTCACAAACTGTATGTGACCCTTTCCCAATGAATAAATGGTGGGTCATAATCCTGTGCGACCGAAAAGGCACCAATCCACAACCCATTTTGGGTCACGACCCATAGTTTAAGAATGTGTGTGTCCCAGCGACCATAAGTTACTTTTATTAGTGACGAACAGGTATGTCTCTCCGGGAATCGATACCTTATCATGGTGGAGAGGTTTGTATGCTCCTGTGATCCTGAGAGCTATGTTCTCATGGAGCAGCAACTCCCGGTAGGGTGTCCCAAAGTAAATTGGTTCCAGGTGAGGGGCCAGACAAACAGTGATTAATAGCCCCTAATGAGTTAGAAGAGCCGATGATGTCCTAATAGCGTCATCAAGGTGTGAACTCCTGCATGCATTGGGATGGTTTGTGAGAAAGCGTGAAGGAGGAGCTTAGCCAGAAGGCAAACATCTCGATTTACCAGTTGATGCATGCCCCCACCCTCACCTATAGTCATATGGTTTGGCTAATGAAAGGACTAACTCATGGGTATAAGTAGATAAAATGAGCTTTGGCCACAGAATAGCTGGACAGGATGAGAAACACAGACATCAGAGGCTCAGAGTAGAGTTGCTGACCTTCCTGCATTCAGAGGAGACAGTTGAGGTGATTCGAGTATCTGGTACAAATACCTGCCTGACAACTCTCTGTGAAGGTTTGAAGGGCATGACCACCTGGGAGGAGAACCTCAGAAAGACCCAGGGACCACTGGGAGGATTATATCTCTCAAATGGCCTTTGAACTCCTTGGCATCCCACAGACAAATTTGGCTAGGGAAGGGGACGCATGGGTCTCACTTCTAAGGGCAGTTCACCTGTATTTGGGTCACAGATAAGCAGTGGAAAATGAATGGATGAATGATTAAAGAGGTGTGTATGATTATTATTGATTTTCATGGTAGCACATATTTTGCTGTTGCTACATCACCTCTCCAGGTACTTGAGTTTCATCCTTGTTCCAGCCAGTGTCTATAAAGAGTTCACACTTTCACCTTGTGTTCATGTGACATTTCTCTGGATACCTTTGCTTACCCAGTTATCCCAAAGACATCCATGCTAGTCTAATAGACTAGAGAAGAACATTCTTAAATCAAATTGATCCATTTGAAGGTCACAGAAGGCATACCCTAGTATAGGTTGGCAACCATGGCCATTGCAAAGCATGTTCAAATACAGGTAGTCCCCAGGTTACAGACATCCGATCTACGACTTACAAACGGGGCCGCAGCTGCAATGCATGCGCCTCAGTAACTGCCATTCCGTCAACTTCGGCCTGGAGACGCTGCAAGCAGTGGCTGGACAGAGGCTGGAGGGGGGGGCGATTTCGGTGCTTGTGCAGTGTAGTGTCCCTCGGGCAGCTCCCGCCAGCAAGTGGTGACCAGTGGTCCATAGTCACTGGGGCCACACCTATCACTCGTGTGCAGGACGAAGGCTTGATGGGTCGGTTCGCTGCCCGCCCAATACGCCGTCGCAGCTACTGCTCCTGACTGGACGCAGGCTGGATGGAGTGGAGGGGGGTGTTTCACTGCCCGCCCACCGCTGGTAATGCTGCAAGCAGTGACCTGGTTGTGACTGAACGGAGGCCATTGAAGGTGAATGGGGCAGCGGGTGGTAGCATTGTAGTGTGTCTCGGTTGGCTGCCTGTTGAATGAGGGCAGTGGTGGGCGATTCACTATCCGCTTTTGGCCGCACCATGTTCGTTCTCAGTGGGCAGACTCTGCAGGCAGCATACTGTAGTGGAGGTGACTGTGTTGTGGGCGAATGGTGAATCGCCCCTCGCTGCCCCCATTCATTCTGAATAGCAAGCCTGCTTGTACTGTTACACACATAGCAGGAAGTTGTCTCTTGTCAGTACATCAGACGTGTTGACGGCGGGTGCCTTCCTGCTGTGATAGCGTGTACATTGCTGTGCAGAAGAACTCATCTTAACCTTTTGTCTTCACCCTTCAACAATGTCTCTGAAACACAAATCTGATGCAAGTGCTGGTGATGCAGCAAAGAAGAGAAAAAACATCACCATGGAAAATAAAGTAGAAATAATAAAAAGGCCAGAGAGAGGTGAAACTCCATCATTCATTGGCGGAGCACTTGGTTACAGTCGGTCAACAATATCATTTATTAAATTTATGTACCTGTTCCGACTTACATACAAACTCAACTTAAGTACAAACCTAAAGTCCCTATCTCGTATGTAACCCGGGGACTGCCTGTACACACACATGCACACACGAGGCCAAACAATCCTCTACCTACTCTAACGCAATTACTATGCATATTCAAAATAAATAAAGGAAAGAATACTGTACATGTCAATGTTTATATAATAGCTTAATATAATAGTTTTTAAAATATAAAATATATTTAGAGATATGTCAAGAGAGAAATTTGTTTAAGCCAGTCATATCTTAATATTTTGTTGAGGCTTTAATGTATCTAATTGTTTTATAAAAACAAGGAAGTCAAGGTGAAACAAGCAGGCAAAAACAATGTAATCCTGATTATGATGGTATAACAAAGAAAAGAACAAAGAACAACAAGTTGAATGCAGTTGTAAAGCAAAAAACCCCAGGAGTCCATGCCAGACAACTAACCTCTTCTCCGATTTTTTTTTTTGAGTTTTCTTTAGACTAAAGCAGTTACCACTTCTGCTTGAATCTGCTTTATATTGGACACATTTTGATGGCTGTTATGTCAGAATTCACAGAAAATAAATTAAAAAGGATCTCCTAGCGCTTTTCAACTTGAATATTTTGTTTCTACCCTATTCAAGGATTAATATATTTGTTGCAGGCAGTGATTTTTCAGCACGATGTTCATTGATGGTTTTTTAATGTCCCATACAACTGTGGGACATCAGAAAAAAAGACAATATGCTGGTAGGTGTGAAGAGCCCAGTCTCAAAAAAGCACCCTCAAGAGTATGGAATGAGCTATTCCATGTAAGGTATTCCTGTATTTTACAATTGAAAACTAGCTGTGACATAGTTGTTAGCTGGCATGAAGGTGATTATCCTAATATTACATTTTTTATGATTCCTTCACCTGTAGGTTATGCATGGATGATGCATATTAAAATGTAATCCTTGAAGATTATTTACACAGACTCAGAATACCATGTGATGTCTCTAAGGTAACAAAATGACAAAGCCCAGGCCCGGTGCTCGGATGATTAAACCCAAAGTCGATCTCCTAATGTCTGTATCCAGTGTAGTGTGTCCTCAGCTTCTCTACAGAGACTTCTCACATTTGGCTGTTATGATTAGGCACTTTCAAAACTTAATCGTAACCTCTAAAATGTGAGAACTCTCAAAAGTACAGCTCACTGGCATGTAGGTGTTACAGATGCTAATTACTGTTTTACAGCTGTAATACCTGATCATACCTTTTGCCACCTTTTTCATCCTTTTGTTGGAAGAACAAGCAGTTCAGTCTACTGGGAAGCAAAAATGCACTCCAGTTGCATGGCATAAAACAGTTTGATAGTTCGGTATGAGTTAAGGAACTAAATATAATTAATTACAATCAATTGAAAATAACTAATGGGCAAAAGCTGAAAACTCATTGTAAAGGTTATTATATTATAAGAATCATACAAGTTTTTCAAAGACCCTGAATAAAATTTCTGTAGGCACCATGCCACTTTGGTAGTGGTACACTGAGTGCTTCCCATTACCAAACTGGGTAAACTGAAAAGCAACAGAGAATGTTCTGCAGTGTGCTCATTCTCTGCATAAAAGCTCAGGCATTTCCATATTCATTCAGGGTTTAAGAAATAAAGATTAGCTATTCTGCTTTTAGCTATCAGCTTTTTAATATGAATGCTATCTTTCATTGTGAGCATTGTCATAAACATTACCACAAAACAATATACTGAAAATAGTAAGTGTGAATATGCATGTTGTAGAGACCATCGTCAGAGCCCTGACTTGACTTGTAATTCAGCTGCAGTCCAGATGTTTGGCGCTGTCTCCCTTTGCCTTCAAAATGGATGATGACCCCCTGCAAGAACATTTAACATTATATTCTCTGACATCACAAAAGTCCGACCTACTGTAGAAGTCATTGTTCATTAAGGAACCAGCAACTGTGAGATGACGTTGGTCCTGCTACTACTGAGAAGATGCCGACTTGCAAAGTACACGTGACCACCTTTTTCACTGCTTTTGTTGAATTTGCTTAATTTTTATGCTTAAGTCATGTCGAGTGGCTTTATTGTCATACTATCCATGCACCATATTGCAGTATACAGTAGTAGGAAACAACGTTCTCTAGGAGTATAGTGCAACATATACAGTACATACACACAAGACAAGAAAAGAACTATGCTATACTATAAACAGATAAATAAATAATAGGATAAATAGCAAACAAATAGGATAAATTGAAACAGATAGTAATAAGTAAATAATAACTAATGACAACTAGTAATTAAAACATTCAAAGTAACACATTTACGGCATATGATAAACTACTAGGAGCAGATCTGAGGGAAGTGGAACAGCACAGAGTTCAGAGTCCGGACAGTCAATGAGTTGAAGCTGTTGCACAAACTGGCAGAACCGGTTTGGATGCTACGGTACCTTCTGCCAGATGGAACTGGAATGAAAACATTTTGGGTTAATGGAAGAGGCCCTCCATAATATTGTAGGCTTTGCAGATACAATGCTTAATAAAGATGTCTTTAGTGGAGTGTAGAGAGGTCCCAGTAATCTTTTCAGCTGTGTGTACAGTAATCCTTCCTCGATCGCGGGTTGCGTTCCAGACCCCCCCGCGATAGGTGAAAATCCACGAAGTAGAAACCATATGTTTGTATGGTTATTTTTATATATTTTAAGCCCTTATAAACTCTCCCACACTGTTTATAAATATTCCCCGCAGAGTTATACAGCATAATCTCTTTGTATTCTCTTAGATATTAGGTAAGATTCATTGAAATTATGTATATAAACACACTGTTTATATACAGTAAAACCTAAATATTATTTTAAAGATATTGAGTGTCTCCGATAGCACAAATGTTACAGCCATTACGATAGACAGGCCACCAGCAATAAATACGTACAATGCAAGAAAAATAGCATACAGTAAATGTGTGTACAGTGACACTAAACATACGTACATGTACTAAGTACTGTAAGTAGAAAATTAATTATGGTTACTCACCAACAATGACACGGTGACTTGTCCGATAACAATGAGTTTAGTTTTACTACACAACAAAGGAGAGCGTTACAGCCCTTAAAGGAGCCACTTCAGGCGATTGTGTAGCACTGCCATTGTTCTTCTTCAATCCAAATCTCTAAAGCAGATTCCATCCGGACTACTGCCTTATTACATCCATTTACAACTCGTTTTGCACCCTGGTTAAAAGGACACTGCGGCCGTAGATCATATATTGCTTTCCAACTTTTTAAATAAAAAGAAACGTAGCCTTCAACAAATCCAAAACGTTTACCTTTTCGGCAATCGTTAACATCTTCCGTTTGCACTTGGGCACGGCCCCTGAAGCAGTAGCAGATTGTTTTGGAGCCATAATGAAGGGCTTGACTATGCACAAAGATAACAACTCTTTACACAGCGAAACACGTTGATGCTGAATGAGCGAGACGAGACTTCCTGGTTAACACTGCATTCAGCACGCAGGAACTTAACTGCGTGCTCTGATTGGTTAGCTTCTCAGTCAGGAGAACTTAACTGCGTGCTCTGATTGGTTAGCTTCTCAGTCAGGAGAACTTAACTGCGTGCTCTGATTGGTTAGCTTCTCAGTCAGGAGAACTTAACTGCGTGCTCTGATTGGTTAGCTTCTCAGTCATCCGGCAATAGCGTCCCTTGTATGAAATCAACTGGGCAAACCAACTGAGGAAGCATATACAGGAAGTAAAAAGACACATTGTCTGCAGAACCCGCGAAACAGCGAAAAATCTGCGTTAAATATTTTGTTATGCTTTCATATAAAATCCGCGATAGAGTGAAGCCGCGAAAGTCGAAGCGCGATATAGTGAGGGATTACTGTACTATCACACTGCACTTCTCAAACCAGACGGTGATGCAGCAAGTCAGAACACTCTTGCTGTTACCCCTGTAGATTGTGGTGAGAATGGTGAAAGGTAGTCTTACCTTCCCTCAGCTACCAAAGGAAGTGGAGATGCTGCTGTGCTTTCTTGGCTATACAGGGTGGTGTTAATTAATCAAGTACTGTAAATTCAGCTTCCTGCAGCGCACCAAGAAATTTGGTGCTCTTGAATAACTCCTCCAGAAAGCCCTTAATGTTAATTGGGCCATGGGACATTCTGTAGTCAACAATCATGTTTCATCCTGGCCATGTTAAGAGAGAGATTGATACTCTTGCACCAATCCACCAATCACCATATCTACATTCTGTAAACTGACGCTTCCCTATTGCTGAGGAGACCCACCAGTGGCACGTAGTCAGCAAACTTAATGTTGGTGTTAAAGCTGTATACAGCTGTATAGTTGTGAGTCAGAGATGGGGTTCACCTGGCTGGTGCCCCAACCCTTTATCTTGTTTTGTCTGATGGATTTTGTTTGAGTTTATTATAGTGATAGTGAGAAATTAGTTCACACTTTTGTTTTCAGTCGACTAGATTACTGTAACGCACTCCTCTCAGGACTACACAAAAAAGACATAAATCGATTACAACGAGTGCAGAATGGAGCTACTCGAATCCTAACTAGGAAAAGAAAATCTGTGCACATTTCTCCAGATTTGATGTCACTACACTGGTTACCTGTGTCATTCAGAATTGACTTTAAAATACTGCTGATGGTTTACAAAGCCTTAAATAATCTCGCCCCATCTTATATATCGGAGTATCTGACACCTTATATTCCAAAACATAACCTTAGATCCTCAAGTGAGTGTCTGCTTAGAATTCCAAGAACAAAACTTAAAAGAAGTTGTGAGGCTGACGGCCTTCTGCTGTTATGCACCTAAAATCTGGAATAGCCTGCCAATAGGAATTCACCAGGCTGATACAGTGGAGCTCTTTAAAAAACTGCTAAAAACACATTACTGTAACATGGCCTTTTTATAACTTCATTTAAGTTTAATCCTGATGCTCTGTATATTTAATTAATTATCATAACGATTCATGGTGGCTCCAAACTCCGTACTAACCCCTACTCTCTCTTCTGTTCTTTTTCCAATTTTCTGTGGTGGTGATCTGCACATTGATGGATTACAATGAGGACTGATTATTTATGTCAGGTAGAATGCCTAGAGGGGGCTGGGTGGTCTCGTGGCCCCCTGCAGATTTTATTTTTTCTCTCCAGCGGTCTGGAGTTTTTTTTTTTTTCTGTCCCCCTGGCCATCGGACCTTACTTTTATTATATGTTAATGAGTTTTGTCTTATTTTAATTCTTACTTGGTCTTTTTTCTCTTTTTTCATCATGTAAAGCGCTTTGAGCTACATTATTTGTATTAAAATCAACTATATAAATACATGTTGTTGTTGTTGTTGTAGTGTATATATGTAACTTATGCAATAAATCCTATACTGAAAAAATATTAATGTTTATAGAGGGTACAGTAACTCATACAATCTGTTCTATAGGTAGGAATTAAATACTGTACAAAGAGGTAGAAAATGAAACTTTCCTTTTAGGGTTCAACAGCTGAGATTTACAGCCTTACAGCTAAAGCCCCCAGTTCACGCAGTTCAGACCGAGTAACTTTTCTGCTTGTGTTCCGTCTCTTGGTCAGCCCTATACAGCTCAAAAGTTGAAACCTGCTGAGGATTGGCTTCCTCAGCTCTAGACACTGTGCATCTTATCCTACAAGCTTCTGAATGAGAAGAAGAAATTGGCTGTTGTCTTCTTCATAGAAAAGCAAATCTTTGTTATTTAATGCATTGCAGCTTTGCCAGTTGCATCACTAGTGGGCCCTTCTTTTGCTCTCTAGTGTGGAGTGAAAGCTTTGGACTGTAATTCTCTGATACCTGTAACGAAAATAACATGAAGGGGGCCAAATAGAATGAAAAAAGTGTCTTCATTAGATAAATAATAAGCACAAGACGGGATGAAGGAAATGAGTAATAACAGTAACTGAAGAGAACAGAACTCCTGCTGCCCCTCTGGGCCTCAGGCCGGTCACAATGTCTGCCAGTTCTACTGACTGTGAGCAGAAAAGTAATAAACATTTTGAATCTGACCAGGAGATAAATCAAAGGCAGAAGCTAGAAACAGGTCCAAAATCTGGAAATCTAATATATCGTTACCAAAGCCAAAGCACTAACCAGAAACAAAGCCAAAAAGAATAGTAAAAAAAAAAATGAAGACCAGAAAAGGCTCTAATAAAATCACACAAAAGGTTTTTTAGGTTATTCACGATCTCAGATGAAGAGAGATAAGTCCTGGCGATTTTTAAAGCATTGCTTTAATGATGTCAGGTGCCGTGACCTCGAAAACCAAATGGTGAAAACAAAATCGTGTTGCAGAAACTCAAAATAATAAAATTCTTAAAATATACTTTAGTCTAGAGGCAATAAATGTTTAAGACACATAGCCAGAAATGTACAATGATGTTAGAAATCCCTAAATCCATGCATGGATTTCACATTAAACATTTATCATGGAGTTACCCATTTTGTAAGTTATTTGATTCATTATGCCAGGTAGAGTGGCTGTGTCCCCTTTCCCACTTCACTGTCCCAAATCCTTTCTCTTAATCTGCTCTTGTCTCTCCATAAAGTGTAACTCATTTTCCAGGTCAGCAATCAATGTGGTTCTATCTACAAGATTAAGAAAAGAGAATCACTTAAGCGGCAGGACAGACACAATTTGTAACAGGAACACCAGACAGCAGTGGTCTCCAGTAGCCGCTGGTGACCCTGCACCGCTGACCTCTTCATAACCTGTAAAGGTTGTTTATTGGTATCCCACTCCTTATAGGTGTCAGGATAAGATCTTGCTTCGGCCTTCTTTTTACCTGCTGGATTATCCTGCCCCATTCTGATAGGATTTGTTGCACAGCAGTGCTAATTTTGTTATCACATGCTAGGCTTGGGAGTCCAAATAAAACGGGCGCCCGTCTTAAGTGCTTTCTTTCTAATATTTTTTTTTTTTCTGATATTGTAAACCCTTTACCTCCCTTTTTGTTTGGAGTCTGGACATATACTTGCTTACATTTGACACCTGCCCTGTGTCTTGATTTTCCGCTTCTTTTTAATCTATGACTTATGGCTTGCTGACATGACTCTTAATTGTTCTTTAGTTTGTTCTCCTACTGGATCACACAGAATACTGTTTGAAGTATATAATGGCACAAGTGCTACAAAAGTGTGTTGCTGAGAGGGCAACTGTCCATAAAGGAATGGTTGGGCTACAACGTATGGGTCTGTGTGCCCCCTAGCTGACAAAAAGCATTGTCATCTCTGAGGGTAAGACACAGTGTCTGCCATCAAGTAATGGCATTGATTGCTCATTATTTTTGTGCATCACTCATCTTTTTTATTAGTGGTGTCCCTTCATGACGCTGGTCTTGGTCATCGTTTAGTAATGTCAACAGCACTTCCTGTTCTCTTTCCCAAGTGCATAACTATTACAATATATACTCTTCTCTACTTCCTTTTTCCCCAAATCTTCACACGTCATTACAGCAAGTTGTCTTTTGAGCGTCTTTCGCAAAGTAGTACCGGGAAGCCTGGCCATCATAGGACATGCTCATTCAATCGCTGCACTCACTACAGTACAAAAGTACTTGAGAGAAAAACATAAAGTGCAATATACATGTACAGTGGAACCTCGGTTGGCGAGCATAATTCGTTCCGGAAACGTGCTCGCAATCCAAAGCACTTGTATATCAAAGCGAATTTCCCCATAAAAAATAATGGAAACTCAGATGATTCGTTCGACAACCCAAATCTATTCATATAAAAATGATTAATACAAAATATAAAGTAAAATACATAATACAAATTAACCTGCACTTTACCTTTAAAAAGAATCATGGCTGGTGTGAGTTTCTACACTCATGTGGGATTCCACGCAACAGGACGACACGCGGAAGATCGTCCCAAAGCAATCGCAGTCTCCCAGCGCTGTAGCAGTTCACCGTATAAGCGCATCCAAAATGATCGCAGACATGCTATAAGCGCCTGTCGTCAATGGGTCATACAAGGAACATTATAAAGATCCCGCTACAATAAATAACAGTGCTGTTGCTGTTTCAAGCTGAATAAAGCTGGTGTTAAAGTACTGAGACTCAGCTTAGTGTTTTGGGGAACAAGATGGGGACTCGCACTTCACAGCGCACACACACACACACACAGAGTCACAATGCTGTAGTAAACAGTATACGCTCGTACTTGTTGACTATATGAGTGAGGCACACAGACTCAGACGGAGAATAGGAGACGATTGCCAGAGAGAGAGAGAGAGACGCTGGGCGAGTAAGCGAGCGAGATAAGGAGAGAGAGACACGCTGGGCGAGCGAGATAAGGAGAGAGAGAGAGACGCGCTGGGCGAGCGAGATAAGGAGAGAGAGAAAGACGCGCTGGCCGAGTGAGCCAGATAAGGAGAGAGAGAGAGAGAGAGACGCGCTGGGCAAGCGAGCGAGATAAGGAGAGAGAGAGAGAGAGAGAGAGAGACACGCTGGGCGAGCGAGTGAGCGAGATAAGGAGAGAGAGAGAAGAACCATCAGCTCAGTTGTGATCACATGACGCTCAGCAGACAAAGTGTATCTATACTACTCGTATTGCAAGACATCACTCGTTTATCAAGTCAAAATTTATTAAAAAATTTTGCTCGTCTTGCAAAACACTCGTAAACCAAGTTACTCGTAAACCGAGGTTCCACTGTATACTGCTGTTCAAAGGTTTTAGAACACCTCAGTTTTTCCAGTTTGAATGGAAATGCATGCAGTTCAATGTCTAGCCCTGAAATAGCCAGATGGTATGTTTTGGGTCAATGTCTTGCTGTAGGATGGACCCCTGACCTACTAGATGCAGACGGGAAGGTATTGTGCTATAGTAACCCTTGTGATTCCGAATGCCAGTCACTCTGTGTAAGTCACCAACTCTGCCTCCAGCAAAAGAACCCACGACCATCACACTTCCTTCTCCATTTCTGAGAGATGGCGTACCACACTGTGGAACCATCCTTTCACGAGCTTGATGGCGTACAAACGGCCTGCATGATGAGCTAAAGATTTCAAATTTTGATTTATCGGTCCAGAAGACTTTCTTCCTGTCTGCTGTAGTCCACAACCAGTATTTCAAGGTCCTATTTTGTCCTTTAAGGAATGGCTTTCTTACTGCCACTAGCCCAGACAAACCTGCAGCACAAAGTCTCCTCTTCACAGCAGAAAGTGAGACTTGCTTTTTTAAACTACTATTAAGCTGTGCTTGAAGCTGTTGTGCTGTAAGGCGCCTATCACACAAGATTGCGACCCTTACAAACTTGTCTTCTGATTAGGTTGTGACTTTGGGTCTGCCTGATCTTTTTCCTTTCAGAGTATCTTCCAGTTTCCAATAGCCTTTGAATTGCTTAGGACAACATACTCACTGACACTGTGATTTTTTTTTTTTGTTTTGCAATTTCATTAAATAAACGGCCTACACTTTTAAGGGTAATGACGCTCTGTGTCATTTCATTTGTTAATTGCCATTTTCTGGCTATTATCGCTGGAATTTACAACTCGCAATGATGTAATATTGACCAACTAGTATTTCAGAGTGTGTTGTAACCCAGTCGGTTCCAACTCTTCTTTAAGACAGACTAAGGGGTTTTTAAGTAATCATCAGAAGTTGGGACACGTGTGCAAACTGTTTGCTTTAACTTGCAAGGCTTAATTTACTTTAATTGCTGTAGACCAGGGGTGCCCAATGTGTTGATCACGATCGACCCGTAGATCGCAAAGGTAGTGCAGATAGCTTGTGTTGCATTCAAAAAATTTTTTTTAAACATTAGTCTATCGTATATCCTCCATATGACATTTGCCACTTGATTGACATACAGGGCGGCCAGTCTGAGATCTCTTTTCTTCTAACACACAGGTCATCCCGCACGCACGATCAAACGCGTGAGCTTCTGCAAAACTCTGGCTATCTAAGTGATCTAGTTAGCCTTCCAATTTATATCGACTAATAAAGAAGGGATTTAAAAAAAAAAATGTTTGGGGAGGGTATGGGCTGGAAGTGGACTTGGAAGAGGACTTTTTTTCTCACAATGTCACAATCAAAGTGCGTTTGTCTGATCTGTCATTGCTATTCCAAAGAAGGAAAATGTGAAAAGGCACTTTCGAACTGTTCATAAAAACTACGAAACTGACTTCCTTCCAAAAAGCAATCTGAGAAAGAGAAAAGACAGAGAACTAAAATCGCAGTTAATCGGACAGCCATCATTTTTCACTCGGCTGAATTCAAAAGCTCCTTGACTGCATTATTTGGCTTTACTTATTTATGCAGGGCGGCACGGTGGCGCAGTGGTAGTGCTGCTGCCTCGCAGTTAGGAGACCCGGGTTCACTTCCCGGGTCCTCCCTGCGTGGAGTTTGCATGTTCTCCCTGTGTCTGCGTGGGTTTCCTCCCACAATCCAAAGACATGCAGGTTAGGTGGATTGGCGATTCTAAATTGGCCCTAGTGTGTGCTGGGTGTGTTTGTGTGTGTCCTGCGGTGGGTTGGCAACCTGCCCAGGATTGGTTCCTGCCTTGTGCCCTGTGTTGGCTGGGATTGGCTCCAGCAGACCCCCATGACCCTATTCGGATTCAGCAGGTTAGAAAATGGATGGATGGGTTATTTATGCAAGTCAGCCTTTTCCCACATGACGATTATTAAATGCAAATACTGTAGTGACCATAAATGTATTGAATTGTTATTGTGCCATAAAGGTTATTCAGTTATGCAAGGTACGACAACATACATTTTATGTTTAAAGTATACTCTGTGTGTGTGTGTATATATATATATATATATTTCTATATTTATAATTTGTAATGTAGGTAGATCATTTTGACCTGGTCATTTTAAAAGTAGCTCGCAAGCCGAAAAAGTGTGGGCACCCCTGCTGTAGAACATCTGTAGGTTGTAACCTATTAGTTGTTCCCTGAAGAAGACCCATTTGGAATAATCTGATATTTCCTTTTTACAGTTTTTGTTAACCAAAACTTTGATTTTAAACCTCTGGCAGTTTACTGCTTACCTTGTCAATACTTTAAGGCATTCATTACTTTTCAGTTGATTACATTTGTAGAAAAACTGTCGTATTCTAAAACTTTTGACTGGTAGTGTGTATACTGAGCAACATTATTTGTATGAAAATGTGCTATATAAATATATGTTGTTGTTGTTAATACTATATAGCATATACAATAAAACAGACAATAGTCATGCAAAGATTGTGGTCCCACATAGAAAAGCCTTGTTTAATTACTTTATTTAAGACAAAGGAATCTGTTAAAAAAAGATCCTAAAACATGGCCGATGCCAATGATGTGTCCCTCCACTGAGTCATCATCAATGATCCCCTGAGTGATACCGTCAGTAGAACCATGCATGGTCGCAAGTCAGAGGTGAGGTCCTGACAATGTCTGACTCAATGCTCCGTCCACTGTCCCTCATCCTTCCAAAGTTTCCTACCGTTCCTCATTGTCTTACACGTGACTTGCTTTGTGGAGTTCCAACTGGGAATGAAGCGGCATGATGGAGGATTGCGCACTCTCAATATCACCGATATCAGCTCCCTTGCACATTCTCTTCCTTCTATTGGCCCAAACAAACATTGGTCTGCTGCAGTCCACATGGTCAGATTGAGAGACTTGTTTGGAATTGCACACTGTGGAGACAGGTCAAACGAGTCCCGTCACTTCAAACAAGATGGACCCATCAATGAAAAGAAAGAACATGGCAAGACTGCTGCTCTCCCACCACTGTACACACAATAGTGGGAATGACAGAGATGCACAAAAAATGGAGAGCATCATTGCTGGACAACATTTATTTATACAGCACATTTTCATATAAACCATATAGCTCAAAGCGCTTTAGAAGATGAAATAAAAGGAAGTTAATATATAAAACATAAGCAAACAAGGCTAGCTAATATTATATAGTATATAACAAAGAAAACGGTAAGGTCGGATGGCCAGGAGGACAGAAAAAAACATCCAGTTAGGCTGGAGAAAAAAAAAAATCTGCCGGGGCTCTGAGGCCAGAAGACCACCGTGCTCCCATAGGTGGTCTAAATCAGTCCATATGGTTCACAGGCTTCACATAGAAGAATTTGATGATGATGGTCACCCCCCCATTCAATTCATAAACGCAGGGGGAAACATGGTACCTTGATCAGGTGGTGGTGGCACAGATCACCACCACAGAAGAACCGGAAAAGATGGCAGAGAATAATACAGATTAGTAGGGAATTGCAGAACCCAGAGGGAAATGATAATTCAATGCCCACATAGAATAATAGCGCTACAACTAAAATGTAATTACAAAAAAAGCCATTTTAAAATAACCGGTTTTTATCAGTTGTTTAAATTGTTCTACGGTATTAGCCTGGTGAATTTCTATTGGTAAAGTATTCCAGATTTTAGGTGTGTAACAGCAAAAAGCCGCCTCACCACTTCGTTTCATGTTGGCTCTTAGAATTATAAACAGACCTTCATTTGAAGATCTGAGATTACAACTTGGAGGGTAAGGAAACAGACAGGACGGGGTGAGATTATTTAAGGCTTTGTAAATCATTCATAATAATTTCAACTCAGTTCTAAGTGGCACAGGTAACCAATGTAACAATGCCAAACTGGTGACCCGTGCTCTCAGATTTTCTTTTTCTAGTTAAGATTCTTGCTGCTGCATTCTGCACTAATTGCGACCGATTGATGTCTTTCTTAGGTTGTCCTTTAAGGAGTTCATTACAATAATCTAGTCAACTGGAAACAAAAGTGTGAAGTCATTTTTCAGCGTCTTGTAAAGTTATAAGAAGTCTAACTTTAGCTCTATTACATAAGTGAAAAAGTGCAGTCTTAGTAATCTGATTAATATGTGATTTAAAATTTAGGTCAGAGTCAATAATTACACTTACATTCTTTACCTCCGACTTGACTTTTAAGCTTAAGGGATCAACTCTATTTCTAATACCCTCACTATGTCCATTTTTTCCATTCACCGAGATTTCTGTTTTCTCCTTATTTAGATTGAGAAAGTTACTGCTCATCCACTCGGAAATACAAATCGGAAAACACATTCAGAAATACAAGTACAAGCCATGATGATTTCCCGGTGTGTATTGGAATCATTGAGAAACTTTCATGTGTTTCAACAACAACAACAACAACAACATTTATTTCTATAGCACATTTTCATACAAACAGTAGCTCAAAGTGCTTTACATATTAAAGAATAGAAAAATGAAAGACACAATTATAAAATAAGTCAACATTAATTAACATAGAATAAGTGTAAGGTTCAATGGCCGGGGGGACAGAAAAAACAAAAAAGCTCCAGACGGCTGGAGAAAAAATAAAATCTGTAGGGATTCCAGACCATGAGACCACCCAGTCCCCTCTGGACATTCTACCTAACATAAATGAAACAGTCCTCTTTGGATTTAGGGTTCTCACGGAAGGACTTGATGATGATGGCCACGTAGACTTCTGGCTTTTAATCCATCACTGTTGGAACATCACGGTGCTTTGAGTAGATGGTGGTGGCGCAAGCCACTTCCTGCACTTCCTTCAGGTCAAATGCCTCGACAGGTTCTGGTGGTCTTATCATGGCCTCACACTCCCTTAGGTCTTGATCTCTGCTGGGGTCACTAAAGATGCTGTCTAGATGCTGATCTAATTCTTCCTGTGGACACCCTGTATTTCTGCCCCAAGAGCTTTGTGGTGCACTCAAACAGCAACAACAACAACAACATTTATTTATATAGCACATTTTCATACACACAGTAGCTCAAAGTGCTTTACATAATAAAGAATAGAAAAATAAAAGACACAAGAAAACAAAATAAATCAACATTAATTAACATCGAATAAGAGTAAGGTTCAATGGCCGGGGGGACAGAAAAAACAGAAAAGCTCCAGACGGCTGGAGAAAAAATAAAATCTGTAGGGATTCCAGACCATGAGACCACCTGACCAGTCCCCTCTGGACATTCTACCTAACATAAATGAAACAGTCCTCTTTGGATTTAGGGTTCTCACAGAAGGGCTTGATGATGATGATGGTCACGTAGACTTCTGCCTTTTAATCCGTCTATCATTGTTGGAGAATCATGAAGCTTTGAGTAGGTGGAGGTGGCACAGGCCACCACCACAAAGAAACCGGAAAAAGAAACAGAAAAGAGAGTAGGGGTCAGTACCGATTTTAGAGCCACCATGAATAGTTATTATGAGGAAATTGAACATATAGAGTATCAGGATTAAGTTAATTTAAGATTAAATTGAAGTTATAGAAAGGCCATGTTAAAGTAATGTGTTTTCCGCAGTGTTTTAAAGTGCTCTACTGTATCAGCCTGGCGAATTCCTATTGGCAGGCTATTCCAGATTTTAGGTGCATAGCAGCAGAAGGCCGTCCGCCTCACCACTTCTTTTAAGTTTTGTTCTTGGAAACTTTCATGTGTTTGATAAAAATGAATACTTACTGGAATCAAGGTACCGTTAAATTATTACAAATACAGCTCAAACTTTACTAATGTTGGGTGGCTATTACTATTTAAAATGACTGACTTGTAATTTATTATTCACATTTGACTGCAAAGTTCCGTTTTCAGCATTCATTACTGCATTGTCCTAATGGTAAATCCCTGAGCTGATCAATTTTAAATGCTAATGGTTATTAGAGAAGTTGTGCTAGCACAGCTGAAAACTCTTATTCTGAATTTGTCTTTCGCTGGGTTGTACAGTACTGGCTTTCCTAAATTCCTCAATTCTGGGTTAAAAAAATGGTGAGGACGAAACAACTTTCTTAAGAAAAATGTCAGTCTGTTGATTTTATTTTTGCAAAATGAAAGTAACTCCATGTGGCAGGCACTGAAGATTTCATATAAAGGTGTCCACAACTGTGACTTTAGAGGAGAAAGCAACCGGGATCTAACCAGGATAGAAGAAGAAGCAGAAGGCCCAGGTGAACAACTGCTGAACAGGAATCAGGATATCAGAGTCTGTAGTGTGAGAAACAGGTTGGCCGTCTCCTTAAATATATACATGCAAATTACCAAGGGTACCATACAGTGGGTCCTCTGCAACAGTGAAAAGATATCTCTGGGAATCTGGGCTTAGAGGTAAAAGCCACATCTGAAACTGGCAAATAAAAAGAAGGTTAAAATGGAGAATTGCCCAGAACTCTACTGCCCAAAGTCGATTTTCCTTTCAAGACTTTAACCTTTTTTCACTCAAATAGTCAGTGGCACAGCATCACATGAAATAGTAAGAAGAGGGAAAACACACAGCCAATAAATAATAAAAGTTCTTTTTTTTTTCTTTTAAGAGGAAACTTGTTTTCTTTTTTAGTAAAGATTCCAAGAAACTGACAGAATTTGATAAATAAATTTAAGGAAAAGCATTTTCAGAAGCTTGAGTCATAACTGGGAGACCTGAAGCGAACCTTTTCCAGTTTACAGTGTATTGTGCCATGATTTTCTCTGTATAGGAAAGAACATTTTGCTATGAATTCTTCTAAAGAATAGCTAACATTCTAGAAATATGATGTAATACAAAAGCAGCCGTTCTCTTGTTCCAATATTAGGCAGCCTATTTTTAACTGTGGGACTTACCGTACTTATTTAAATGTGATGTGTTCTTGTGAATTCAGATTCAATGATTATTTATAGAACTGCTAGGGTTTTAGTCATAACAGTAGCTTCATGTGTTAGAGAAGGAGTGAAAAGCACAAGTACTATATAATCTGAATAGAAAGAGAGAGAGAAAATTATATATGTGGATTTAGAACAAACATTTTCCTATTAATCTTCTAACTGTTGAATTAATGTTAATGTTTATATTGGTATAAAATCTTCAGTTCTATTTAATGTATATTAGTATAACATTTTCAGTCCTGTTTTATATTTGATTTCTGTGCAACTATACAGTGTTTACTTTTAAAGTTCTCTAAAACAGGCTATACAACAATAACATTTATTTCTATAGCACATTTTCATACAAATAATGTCACTCAAAGTGCTTTACATGATGAAGAAAGAGAGAAAAGACAAAGTAAAAACACTAATTAACATAGAATAAAAGTAAGGTCCGATGGCCAGGGAGGACAGAAAAAACAAAAGAAAACTCCAGAAGGCTGGAGAAAAAATAAAATCTGCAGGGGGTCTGAGGCCACGGGACCACCCAGCCCCCTCTGGGCATTCTACCTAACATAAATGATCAGTCCTCATGGTATTCAGGGTTCTCATGGAAGGACTTGATGATGACGGTCACGTGGACTTCTGGCCTTTAATCCATCAATTTAGGACATCACAGTGATCAGGTGGTGGTGGCGCAGATCGCCATCACAGAAAACCGGAAAAAGAACAGAAGAGAGACTAGGGGTTAGTACGGATTTTGGAGCCACCATGAATAATAATGATAATTAATTGAATATACAGAGCATCAGGATTAAACTAAAATGAAGTTATGAGAAGGCCATGTTAAAGTAATGTGTTTTCAGCCGTGTCTTAAAGAGCTCCACCGTATCAGCCTAGCGAATTCCTATTGGCAGGCTATTCCAGATTTTAGGTGCATAACAGCAGAAAGCCGCCTGCCTGCCTCACCACTTCTTTTAAGTTTAGTTCTTGGAATTCTAAGCAGACACTCATTTGAAGATCTAAGGTTACGATTTGGAATATAAGGTGTCAGACATTCCGATATATAAGATGGAGCGAGATTATTTAAGGCTTTGTAAACCATCAGCTGTATTTTAAAGTCAATCCTGAATGACACAGGTGACCAGTGTAGTGGCATCAAAACTGGAGAGATGTGCTCAGATTTTCTTTTCCTAGTTAGGATTCTAGCAGCTGCATTCTGCACTCGTTGCAAGTGATTTATGTTTTTTTTGGGTAGTAAACTCAAACAAAATCCATCAGACAAAACAAGATTAAGGGTTGGGGCACCAGCCAGGTGAACCCCATCTCTGACTTACAACTATACAGCTGTATACAGCTTTAACACCAACATTAAGTTTGCTGACTACGTGCCACTGGTGGGTCTCCTCAGCAATAGGGAAGCGTCAGTTTACAGAATGTAGATATGGTGATTGGTGGATTGGTGCAAGAGTATCAATCTCTCTCTTAACAAGCGTGAACTAATTTCTCAGCATCTTTCAATGATATAAGAGGTCTAACTTTTGTTACATTTCTTAAGTGAAAAAATGCTGTCCTAGTGATCTGATTAATATGCGAGTCAACAGTTACCCCTAAATTCTTTACCTCCGTCTTGACTTTTAATCCTAATGCATCATGTTTATTTCTAACAACCTCAGGTATATACGTACATACCTGATGTGTTTGCTTGGGATAGATGGATTGCAACTGTCTGTAAAATAACGAACTGGATCATGTGCAGATAAAAGATATGACAGACATGTATAATAGGTAGACTATAATAATTTACAATGTTTACATTACCTTGCATAACATTTTTAGACATTCTTAGGCCTAACTATCTATCTATCTATCTATTTTTCTTAGATATTCTAAGAAAGAAACAAAACAAAAATCATCAGATTTTGACTATTGTCTTCCTAAGTATGGATGCAGCAAAATACAGAAACGTCATTACAGACAGCCTATTCTTTTTTGCAACAGACATAGGACAAGGGAAAAGATTAATCTTCCAGCAGGACAAAGCGCCAAAGTCGAACAGCCATGTCCACACTGGAGTCTGAGTCAGTGTTCTGGAGTGGCCAAGCCAAAGTACAAACCTTACTCAAATATAAAATTCATTGACAGCAGTGTCACTGATGCAGTGTTTCTCAACCTTTGTAGTGTCATGACCCAGTTTTTCACAATCCACAGGATAGTCCCCCCTCAGTGGATCGAGCGGGATCGTCAAAGTGTTGGATGAATTAAGCATGACCGTCAATGTATAGGTAGAGTAAGGGTTGGGGGATGTAATCCAGGATCGGCTCCAATCCATCTGCAAAGCTACAACTGTGAATTATTGGAACGGTGGATGGGTTTTTGCCCAGTGTTGGTTGAGATCTACCAGCAGTACTGCTGCTATGAAATGAATGTGTTGGGTGGAGCGGCGGGGAAGGGTGTGAGGTGTTTCGTCTGGGTTTGCCTGCAATGCCACCAAGGCCCATCCACAAGTTGAGAAATGCTGCTCTAATATTTCATTCAAGAATCTCTTGTCTGTGCTGTTCTTGGTCTAATTTCTGACAGTGATGTCTGTATTGAATAAGGTGTGTGTAACGTAACATATTCCAACATGCTTAATTCATTTCAGTTTTCAGATATCTGGAGCCTATCTTCACAATAATAGGTACAAGTTCTATAAACGACACTGGTCAGGGTGCCATCCATAGGGTGTGAATGTTCTTTTAATCTTTATTCATTTCGAATATTTTGCCTTTTTGGTGTTCTAGATTTTCTACATAGTTACAAATGGCAAAAAATTGAAATCAAATCCACAAAGAGCAGATTTACACTAGCAGGGCAGTAGTTAGCTTTACTGCATCATGAATCCAGCTTCCTGAGTTGTTGCCTGTGTGGAGTGTGCACATTCCCTTTGTGTCTTTTGGTTTCTTCTTTAGGTTTTTAACATTTAGAAGATAATGTAATGCTAATAAGTGATACAAAATGTCTCCTGTGTTAGTGGGTTTAGTGGGTCCCGTGATAACTTGACCTGGGCTTATCCCTGCCTTCTGCCTGATGGTGACAAAACAGACTTCATCTGCTAAAACCCTGCCCTGAACAAGATTAAGTGCATCTGAGAATATGGTTATGTATGGTATATTTACACCACCATTTTTGTCTATTGATATTCAGAATGTAATTGCCTTAAGTGACACAGACCTGATCTTTGTCCCTGCTGTATAAACACAGTCTTATGTTGAGAGTCCTGACTACAACAAAGTACAAAAATGGCTGTAGGCAGAAACAAAAATACAAAAAAACAAACAATCAACCAAACAAAGACAAGACCTCTCCTATTTTCAGGTCTGGGCCCACTGGATTGCCCACACCTCAGGCACCAAGGCCCTAATTTAACAAGAAAACTTCACACCTGCCTAACCCCAAAATGTGGCACAAGAATTAGAAGTTCTAAAATGCCTTAAAATATTATTAAGAAAGCTGGAGGATCACCCATCAAACCTCAGGCCCACAATAACTGAACAAAGTTTCTTTATGAGTAAAGAATTTATTTCAAGAATTCAGAAGAAGCAAGAATGGATCTTGCTTAAAAGGTAAAACCTGCAGCAACTAAATCCAATATCACAAAACAAAGGCGGTACCTATAACAAGAGCAGGGGTCAAAAATCTAAGAAATCCTAAGATCAAAACAAGAAGCACAAAACTAGAAATCAAAATTCCAACACAGTGCTGAAGCCTCAGTACAAAGTAAAGCTTCTCTATTTGTGCTGCTGGGGTAATCCCTTCAGCTGCATCATCAGGTGGCCCCGCCTCCTTGGCCTCCACTTTTAGGAAGCAGGAAGGATAACTAAAACTGAAGAGTCCAATATTAACAAACTAATTAGCAAACACAAAATTAATAAAAAACATACTATGATGGAAATACAACAAAGAAAAAAAAAACAAAACCAAAATCAGAATTAATAACAAAATATACAAAATAATATCCACATGATAACAACTATATTTAATAAATAAAATATGTACTTGAGCTAGGGATAAGACCCTGGCTAGAACATAACAAGTATATGTGAATCTCGATTTTGAGATGATTCTGATTTTCAGGACATGTGTGGATACTCAGAATAGATTTTTAAGGTCAAGAGATTTTGTATAAGGCTCCTTTTCTCTGCATAACATAACCAAAGAACGTCACTGTTATATTTCAGGGATGATTCTCCCCCTTGCTGGGGATCCAAATCTTGTTTTATGTCCGTTTTGTTTTTCATTTATGTTAATGTTACTCTTGTTGATTATGTGCATCATCCTTTGTTTTTAATGTTGACTATGTGTGTAGTCTGCCTGTGTTACATTCCATCTGTTTTGTGGGTGGCCACTCAATAGGCAGGACCACCTGCCAGTCACCGTCAGGAACTGCCCTATAAATCTGGGGGATCTCCCACAGTTCCTGGTGGTTCATTTTGAATGTGGTGAGTTTACTTGTGTTTTTCTGTGCTTTGTGATTTCTGGATATTTTGAACCTGTGTTCTGTTTTTTGACTTTGCCTTGGATACTGTATTGTGACTTTGTTCACCTTGGATTGCCTTTGCTGACAATTCCTTTATGCCTTTCTTGCTCCTTGGAGCTTCATAGCGTAACAGAGCATTTTGTGAAAATAAACTTTGTATGTTATGACCACCTTGTGTTTGCCCATATATCTACAACAACAACAACATGTATTTATATAGCACATTTTCATATAAAAAGTGTCTCAAAGTGCTTTACATAATGAAGAAAAGAAAAATAAAAGACAAAATAAGAAATTAAAATAAGACAACATTAGTTAACATAGAAAAGGGGTAAGGTCCGATGGCCAGGGTGGACAGAAAAACAGAAAAAAAAAAAACCTCCAGACGGCTGGAGAAAAAAAATCTGCAGGGGTCCCAGGCCACGGGACCGCCCAGTCCCCTCTGGGCATTCTACCTAAAATAAATGAAATAGTCCTCCTCTTTGTAGTTAGGGTTCTCATGGACATGGTTTGATAGTAAATTACCCCTTAGTATGCAATTCTAGAAATGTTTTTTGGAACTTAAATGCTTTGGAACTCATAGTTCATGACAAGCATCACCTTTTACCCAAATGGAAAGCAACAGTGTTGTGTTGTTGTGGTAGAGCATGTCCGGGATCATGGTGTGTCTGAGCAGGTCCAGGTGTTATAATAAATGAGTGCAGCTCACTTACCTCTCACTGGAAATATCCCTACTCTTTTACTCTTTCTGTTGGGAACTCTTCCTTTCTTAATCTGAGCATTTTGGAGTTATCAGCAGCAAGGACCATTGGGGCATCTGACTCTGATATTGATAAATGGTACAGGAGAAAGTAGGGTGAAATGACACCTATTATTGTAACCTTGCCTGACGAAGGGGCTTCAGCTGCCTCGAAAGCTGCATTTGTAATCTATTTAGTTAGCCAATAAAAGGTGTCATTTCACCCTACTTTCTCCTGTATCAATCTATGGCTAACACGGTACAACACTCTACTGCTATTGATAAATGGACAACGGTAAAACTGGTCTGAGCATGAATGCATCCAGGTCCTGACTGCAACCCTATTCCTTAGTTCTTCTTCTCCTTAATGAGGTTCTCATGAGCTCCTTTATTCTTTGAATGTAGCAGGGCTGGGCTTGGTTGTGTTATGGAGTGTTAGGGTGTTGGGTGGGCACCGAACATGGGGTTTTACCTTATTGTAATTACTTATAGAAAGGCTTATCTTCCCCTTTATAGTGTTTGTTTTAATAATTTAATTTTAACTTTAAGGCCTTGTTCACACGGGCGTGAGGTTTTTGGATAAACGAACTTGCTCTGAACGTCCTAGATGTTTATGTTGCATTTTGTGGTGGCGATTGATTGACTTCTACACCGGCGTTCGTTTGTCTCTGTCTAACGCCAGCCTGCAGCCCAAATTGTAGTTTGTGTGTTAACCTGTGGAGGCAGTGTCGGGAACTGGATATGAAAGCCCTTGTCGTTTTATTTGAGGTGCCTCCTTTCAATATGGACCATTTTGCTATGTTAGATATTAATCTTCTTGTTTTAAAAATACTCGTAATACGGCGACGTAGGGAGAGAAAAATCACCGCCGCTACTGGGTTCATCCTCTGACTGCACAACGTCGGGTTAAAGCAGTGCTTCTCAATTATTTTCTGTCATGCCCCCCCTAGGAAGAAGAAAACATCTCGCGCCCCCTGCACGACTATAAATAGTATCATTTGTCTATAAAATTGTTATAAGTACACCTCTGCATAACACTGTATCCTTATTAACATATAAGATAATAAAAAAGAAAGAAATATGGACCAATTTACAACAAAGAATAGCTTTATTAAATGTAACAGAAAAGATTTAAAGTGCATTCTAAATTCAAAAAAAATTTAAAAGAAAAATAAAAAGCATGTTCCCCGAGGTCAAACGCGACCTCCTTGACGGAGCCACGGGGGCGCGCCCCACCATTTGAGAAACACTGGGTTAAAGGAAGTTTTTTGTGCTTTATGAAGAAATGCGAAAATTTCCGCAAGTTTTTAATTACTGTCGGATGTCGGTTTCCACTTTTGATTGTCTGCTGCAGCTGGTGCAATGCCACATTGCACGCCGATCAACCAATATGCGACTTGGTGTTAGCCCCGAAGAGAGACTACTTGTCACTTTGAGGTAAGGAAACAGTAGTCGTGTGCGCTTACACGGTGTTATGCACTGAAATGCCCCCGCCATGGATTGCCCCCTACATAATCGTTATCAAATATTATATTAGAACATAAATTAATAGGTTCATGGTTTACAAATTACATGAGACAATAAAATAAAATAAGCAATATGAAAATATATACTGTATGTTGTACATGAAAACATAAAAATATTAATATTTTTTCATATACAACATGTAAACTTATATATATCCGGTCCTCCGAAGCGTAAAATAAACGCGCAGAAAACGAACTAGAAGCGGTTTCCTTGCGTTCGTTGGGTTTTGAACGCCAAGAAAAAGCTGCATGCAACGTTTTTGATGCCGTATAAACGCGCTGCCGGACAAACGCACGTCACCAAAGCCCGTGTGAACACTCTCATTGACTCCTACGTGTAGAAAACACTCGGCGCTTGATCCGCGCTCACCGGACGCTACGAACGCAAAAAAAACGCTCGATTTTAATGCCCGTGTGAACAAGGCCTAATAAAAAATGAATTGTTAACAAAAAGTAGTGCAGCTCAGACCTTGGAAGATTAGGAGCATGGGAGGAAAGCTGTGTGGCCAAGGAGAACTAAAGGGGAGAATTGGCTAATTGCTCATTTATGTGCACAGGCACAATCAACACAGCCTTTCCTCATTAAGGGTCTGGGAATTGTTTAGTACACCTCCACTCATAGGATTATAAAAAGTGGGAAAGAAAAGAAAAGAAGGAATTAAAAAAAGTCAAGAGGACAGTGGTGGAGAACTGAGATGAGGAGATGAGCAGTCGGGGAATCTCTATAGTCGAGCACAAGCTTCCAGGCGTGGACCATCCCCTATTAATTTTTAGGAGAAGGAATGATTGCATGCTCCCATTGGGCAGAAGGATAGAAGGAGGACAATAGAGTTGGGTTCCAAGTGTCCCAGTGGGGGTGGCTGGGACGAGATTCAGTTTGTGGACCACATGCAACAGTGTTTCAGATCGGCTGTGCATGCCTATTGTGTGAGAATGGTTGGATGGGGGAGAGCACTGGGGAACAAAATGGAAGGAAACATATCCTTGATCTTTACTTTTTATTGGATTTATTTATAGATTTTACCTTGATCACATTTACAATGTTTTTATGTATTATTTAATTTAGACGATTTTTTTTACCACATGCTGTTTCGGCCACCACCGTTTGCTTTTAATAAAAACACTTTGCAGTTTGGCACCACAACAGCTGTTTGTGCCCTCATTCACTAGTGGCACCAACATCATATCCCATGTCAAGATGCTCATTCATTTGCACAGGCTGCTGGGGAGAGGGAAGTCTGGGTATCTCTGCTCAAGCTGCTGACCCCGCAACACGATCTCAGATAAGCGGAAGAGGATGGATGGATGGATGGATGGATGGTTGTTTCAGAACACCATGGTAAGCATGGATATTAAATATAGATAACATGCAAATTGAAATATAAACAGACCAAAAACAGATATGTTAAACACCTAGAACCTCTGTTCTAGCTAAAAAAATGTCTGGTGTGGATTGGGAGGTTTTTGGCTCAAAAACACACATCTGAAAAAAAAAAACAGTATTGAATACTAATATTTCATCCATCCATCCATTATCCAACCTGCTATATCCTAACTACAGGGTCTGCTGGAGCCAATTCCAGCCAACACAGGGGGCAAGGCAGGAAACAAATCCCAGGCAGGGCGCCAGCCCACCACAGATACTAATATTTAAAAGTATCAAAATAAATCTGAAAAATAAATCACGTTTATTTATGACTAGCATGCTTCAAAAATAGTGAACAACAAAACAAAAGATTGCATTGCCAAAATCAGAAATGGCTGCACAAATCACGAAGATGCTGGTGATTTGTGATGCTCTAATTAGATCTCCTTTGACAATTTTGTCAATTTTTGATCACCTTGCTACAAGATGGAAAAAGCTGCTGTGGAAACACAGAGAGACAAGCAACTAATCTTACCCTGAGGCAAAATGGCATGAGCTATAAAAAATAATTCAAAGAGGCGAATCTCTGCAGTCTGGAAGAATGAGTGCTAAAGGGGATTTTACTGAAGTATTTAAAATCCTAAATGGTATAGATGTGGTTACCCCAGGCAACTACTTTTAATTCAGCATCAAGAAAAGGCAAGAGGTCACAAAGGGGAGCATAAACCAGTCTGTATTATATAAAAAGAGAAGCCCTGTTTAATTGCAATTATGATGCATCTCTATAAGCACAAGGTAGAACAAAATGGAAGAACACACCGCAAATGGATATTCTTCTGAGTATTCTTTGCATGTTTTAATATAATTAAGGTCAAACTAAAAATCTACCAAGCAGCTTTTGGGTAGGTAATTAACATATTTCTTTTATATTTTTTTGGGGGGACGTTAGAATTTGTATATTTTCAGACTCATCATGCCAACTAGAACACACCTGGTAATCTTATCTTAAACAGAGCTTGGAAAAATCAAAATGAGGAAATTATTTGAATGCCCACTGATACACTTTTGCTACGGTTTAAGTGACGGACGACCAAAAGCTGTTACGGAGTGATTTGACTCTATCCCCATTTATTTATTTGAAGCGCTCACAAATGTACAGCACTTTTTTCAGAAGGAGTGCAATACAGTTCCTT
Source organism: Polypterus senegalus (assembly GCF_016835505.1). Lineage (NCBI taxonomy): Eukaryota > Metazoa > Chordata > Cladistia > Polypteriformes > Polypteridae > Polypterus > Polypterus senegalus. Next base: position 94,379,560 of record NC_053171.1, read on the forward strand.
CCAAAAAATTCCTCAGACTGAAATCCCCGTCACACCCATCTCACCTAATCCATGTATTGACAGCTACGAAAGGCGCTCTTTGCCTAAGTCTAGCGAAAAGCCAAAGATGAATTATGTTACTCTTTCTCCACGAGTTGAAAATGCCCATGGGAAATCTATTTTCAAAGTAGGGAAATCCACTTGGGCAGCATATAGCAAAGGATTAAAGCCCTGTAACTACCTAAGCATTAGTTCAAACTTTTTTGTTTCAAAAACTATCATTGTGGCTTCTTTTATACCACATGAAAGAGAAGAAAAGGCATTTCCCAGCCACCGCTACTTTATAAAATACAAAAGGAATTTTTGGAGATCTTACAGAAAACTTTGTATACTATATCTCAGTGATGGCTGCACTAATGCTATTTTCCCTACAGCTGTTTTTATTTATCATTAAATTCACTTGAAACCTTCATGTTTTAGTTCTCAAGCCAGCCCCATAATTAACTTTTCATCTTGTGGTGGCAGCTTGTATTTTTTTAAGGAGCCACCAACAGACTAAACTATTTCCATAAAACTGATATGGCGGGCTAGTGGAGCATCGCATTGCATAATTATAAATGAGTTTAACAGTTTCTGTGCCAGACGTTCTACATTAATGAGTGACCAGCGAGTGTCTTATCAGGTAAAGGCAAGCAGAAAGAACGAGAAAGAGACCAATCTTCAATTCAAGAATGCATCAGACACACGTGGAGATGTTTGGAAGTTTGAATTACTCAAAAATAAACTGAAAGAACTCAGCAAATTGGAGGGTTTAGCAGGTTTTGAACTCTACTATAAAACTGCTCAAAAGAGGGAGGCCTGTCTTGTTATGATGCTGTATAGTAATCCATTCTCTAACCTGCTTACTGGGAGCTGAAACCCAAGCTAACAAAACTGGAACCAACCCTAGACAGTCCTCTAGCAAAGTTTAAAACACTCCTGAAAATGAAGAGCTAAATGAATCTTGTGCTGAAAAAAAGGCACAAGAGAAACATATAAGGTGTGCAGCTCCGTTTAATGCCAACAAAAGGAATAACACGTTATTAGTATGCATGTCAAGAGATTAGAGCAGACATAAAAATAATGATCTAGCCGAAGTACTGTGTTTCCTCAAAAATGAGACCTACTCCGAAAATGAGCCCTAGCATGATTTTCAGGCTGCTCAGAAATATAAGCCCTACCCCAAAAATAAGCCCTAGTCAAGATTTTCAGCTGAAAATTAAGGCACCTAAGGCCAGGTTTGTACTTCATGTGATGCGACGTGTGTGCCAGAAACATCCATTAAGTTCCGAGAACACCTTGCCACAATATCTCTGAAAATAATATTTAATGATTACATCCATTAGTTCGGAGGTACAGCCATTCCTTCAGCATCGGCGCAAGACAGAAATAAAATCTCTGGACGGGGCATCAGCTCATCACAAGGTGAACACAACCACATACATACACTAACGTCATTGTAGTTTCATCAAACCTTCATGTTTTTGGATGGAAAACTGAGCACACTGTGGAAACCCACCAAGAAAACATGCAAACTCCGGGCAGGGATCACAAGGGACGTGACTCCCTGCGAGACAGCAGCGCTACTGCAGTGCCACCGTGCCACCCCATATGTGTAATTATTAACAGTATTCATTATTTAAACAAAGTTAATGATTTATCTGTAAAATGTAATATACATAGTTTAATGCATTTCATCATGAAAGTGATATCAAGTATAAATCTAAGAATTCTAAATGTAAAGAGAGCTGGAATATCATAAATTTAATGTGTTCTGTGTGGCGATCTATTGCTGCTTGCCACTGCTGTCAGGTCAGGAGGAAGCCCCAGAAGCGCATAGCGATTTAACAACTGGGTCGGTTTTAAAATGACGTTTACGACGGTCGGCTTTAATGATCAATCAATCAATCAATCAACATTTATTTATATAGCACATATTCATACAAAAAAATGTAGCTCAAAGTGCTTTACAAAATGAATAGAAAAATAGAAGACACAATAAAAAATAAACATAAGTCAACATTAATTAACACAGAATAAGTAAGGTCCGATGGCCAGAAAAAACAAAAAAAAAAACTCCAAAAGCTGGAGAAAAAAAATAAAATCTGTAGGGGTTCCAGACCAAGAGACCGCCCAGTCCCCTCTGGGACTGATAAACTACTATATTTCAAGGTTAAAGCCGAAATTTCCACTTTAATCACAAAACAGACATTTTCATTATGTCCTTATTTATTTTTCTCTGTGGCTCAAATATGCCGCTGTACATTTTGATGGTATTGTGAAGGTGCAAAAAAGAAAAAAGATGGCACAGAAGATGGTATGTGAGACTTTTAAAATGTATCGTGTCATTACTTTGGGGAAGATGCGACGCTAGAATATCAAAGCAACATGAATACGTTTGCATGTCGGCATTTTGCTTCACCACATCGAACCATTCATCAAGCAGGCACATCGATCCTGGAGGATCCTAAAAGTGGCTTGGAGTAGCAAGAAATTCAGGCTGGGATTCGGGGTTTGAATGTGGAGAGTTACGACGATATTCCAGAAGAAGATGACATGACTGTATTTGGATAAATGTATATTGTTGTACATGAATAAATATAAGATATCCTCTGAAAATAAGCCCTAGTGCATCTTTTGGAGGAAAAATGAATATAAGACCCGGTCTTATTTTTGGGGAAACACGGTATTAGTGTTACTAAGGTATATCTGTATAATGGGTTCATACAGTCTGAAAAGCAAGTGTCCCGTCTGTCTTCTACACTACCTCTCTGATAATGATCAATTTCTCTGCTCTCATGACTTGACAATTTATTCTTTTTGTGTATGATTGGATTCCTTAATTGTGTTAACTTTCTGCTGGGTAGGAACCACAAATGCTGCTTCTTTGTATTTCCTGGTTTACTGTGGTTTCACGAGTAATCCCACATTAATTAACTGGATGGTTTGTTGAATTAGTAAATCCTGGGCCGTGTAAAGCATTTTTAAAGGTGGGAGGGTAGGAGGATTGGGGTTTATGGGCATTGCTGCAGGTCCCCGTATTATTAGAGGAGACAGCACCATCGGTGATATTCAATAATGTTATAAAGATGATTCAAGTGGATTCATTCAAATTACATTGCTGTCTTGGAATCAACGGCTAAAAGTATAAGCACATCATCAAAAAACGGAATTCAATAAATGTGACCATCAAGAAACAGTAAAGGTTGCTAACACTGTCCTTGGTTCTCTTTCTATCATATTCTGAACAGTCACTTGCCATGTGCTAAAAAGTCGAGTTTCATTCTGTCTCATCGTAGCTTATGGCCATTGCAATTAGTAGTGATATGTAGGGGTGCAATACCATTGGCTTTAATGAAAGATGTGGTGTGATCAGTTCATTCATATGCACAGTTCTGCCATTGTCGTAGTCCATTGGCCCATATCTCACACCATTGGTTATAGCATAATATAACATCATAAAAATAAGACAAGTTTCCTTTAACATACAGTTTCAAAGAACTGCTGTGAAATTTCATTTCACATGTGATTTCACCACCACAAAAAAGGGTGTTTGGGAGTTTTTAAAGTTTTATGACAACACCTTACACTACACCACTTTTGGTCCCGTATATTTCTCAGAAAAGGGTCTAAAAGAAACTAAACATGAAAAAATTGTCTATTGGAAATTCAACATGGCAAAACACAACCCACAGTGACACTAAAAGACGTATCCTTAAACAAAAGGTGTAGTCCAGGAATGTAATTGTTATCCAAATTAGTTGTTCCAGCAGTCTTACGTGAGATCCTGCTTTGACCAGTACAAAACTTTGTGAACACTAATAAAGATGTCCTCCATTAACCCCAGTGCAAACCTGCTGCCTGATGGGAATTGTTGTCCCTGTGTCTGCACTGGGTTTTCACTTTCCACTTTCTATAGGCCATGAAGCCAATATTTTAAGTTGGAACAACAGCAACACACTTGACAGAATGCTTAGATACAGTACATGCGATGACATCTTAAATTATAAAGAAAAGAAAACGCATATTGATGTCCAGTCACATATTTACCAACCAGCAGGATGGCCATGGACATCAAAGAATAGCACAAATTATTGATTATAAAGTAAACCATAATGAATTAAATTAAGGATAATATACAAAATAGCCAAACGGATATAGGAAATCCAACTTGATAAGTATGAATAGTCACCAAAATACACCATAACACTGACAGTCTTCATCTTGGCTATATTTTTTATTTTTTTAATAGGAGAAAATAACTACCATGGCATCACAATGAGAAGACATTGCTATTAGCAAACAACCAGGGCCACAAGTCCTCTTAGGTAACACTGTGCTATCTCTGTTATACATGGAATTTGGGATCAAGCACCATAATTTACCCTGAACATATGATACATGGTCGAAATGGAACAAAAGGTACTGTCAGCAGATGATTTTGTAGGCAAGCGGTGTAAAGGTGGAAGTCCAAAAATCACATTGCTCGCCATTGATGGCCACACTTATGAAGATAGTGATACTTTCTGTCACCTCAGGGACACTCTGAATGCAGTAGGGGATAGAAGGATGCCAGAGCAGGAAGAATAAGAGGTGCATGGGCAAAGTTTCGAGAACTCTCTGGAGTGCTTCTAACCAAAGGAGTTTCTCTAAAAAGATGAGAGGTGTAGTATACAAATTGTGTGTGGTCAGCCATACTGTATGCTTGTGAGATGTGGGCCCTGAAAGGTGAGGAAGTCACAGCTATAGAGCGAACGGAGATGAGAAAGCTGTGGTGGATGGCACACAATGAGCTGTGAAATTTATAATCTGTTTGATGTGTGAGATGTGGCAGTAGAAATGAGAAAAAGTTGTTTACGTTGCATTTGTGCAAAAGACAGATGGAGATGCGTGGATCAAGAAAGTCAAGACCTTGCAAGTTAGTGGAAGCTGGACTAAAGGCAGGCTTAAAAAAACCTGGAAGGAGGTAGTAAATGCTGACATAAAATCGAAAGGCATGAAAGAGAGCGATGAAGAAGACAGATTTAGGGTATAGGCTTACCCCAGCTGACCGGGAATAGTAGCCTCTAAACGAATGATGATGATGGCCCAAAGCACCTTAAGGCAGCACCTCAAAACAATGATATATCCATTATAACAAACAGAGAAATTAAAAAATCCCAAGCCATGCAGCTCAATCAAATTTGTGATTAATGTAATGTCAGTTCAGTCTCCTGGTTAGAGGGGTGTGCATTAGCAATGGATGCCAGACATTAGCCAACCTTGGGTATGTGTCCCCTACACTTTCTCATTTACTTTAAATATTGTAAACTGTTACTTTCAGTTAGTTCATTTTTTAATATGGAAAAAGGTTAAGTGATTCATACAACAACAATGCTTGAAATAAATAAATTGTGATATTGGTGCTTGGTTGGCGCCGACCTGACACAGACTGACAATGGAGGCATGTGTAAAATAAACAAAAGAACTTTTCAGTTCTTCTTCAGCCGTGGGACACGTTTTCCCCGTGTCCCACCAGCCCTAACACAATCACAAAATAGAGAGAAAAATCACACTCTTCTATCCTCCATTCCTCCCAGGGCAGCTTCAGCTTCATCTTCGTTCTCGTCCTCCTCCTCTCGACTCTAGTGCAATGAGTTGTGGCTGCAGGCTCCTCTTATAGCCCACCCGGAAGTGCTGCAGGTGCTCGTTGACCTATCTCTGACTGCACTTCCAAGTGTGGCTGCGCTCCCGCCCAGACGGGCTCATTAAGCCGTGTAGCTCTATGCAACTCCCCCTGGCAGAGACCACGGAGCCCAACCAAGATGAGCTCCGGTGTTCCATGAAAGTGGCCCTGACGCAACCCAATGGGGCTGCCAACAAAGGTTCCGAGGGACGTAGTGTGGCTCCCCTGACTGCTCCCCTGGATCTAGTGACAAAGAGGCGTCCCGGCCAGGCATGGGTCCCGGCCGCCCGCCACAAAATAAATAAATAAATAAATGACTAAACATGGCAAAAAAAATGTGCAAAAATCCAGGCATTAACATATTGGTTTGTCACAATGAGACATGTTTCTAATCAACACATGCTTGCCGCAGTTTCACATTTAAACAAATCTTTGTAACATGTATAAAGTTATGCGAGATGACATGAATTTCAAAGGGCTTTTAAAAATAATTTAACAGATCATAAACTACATTGTAATGCATATAAAGTATATCTTTCTTGGATGCATTCTTTATCAAAAAGCAGCAATGTGAAGAATTAAAAAAGTCATTTTAAGTTACTCCTTCCTCAACATATGCTATAATTACAAGACTAGCTTAACATTCCTCTTCTGCATCTGTCACACAGAAATGTCAAATAAATCAGTTCTTTTGGCTTAAAATGGTGGCTTAGTTAATTTGGAGGCCAGAGTTATGCTTTTTTTTTTTTCTTTTCTAAAAATTAGCTCCTTCTGTAATATTTTGAGGCATTTTATAATCAACCACAAATCATATCTCCGGGTTGGGCGGTTTAGAATTAGTTGAATTTCTGTTAATTTCATATTTCCCATTCTCCTGTTCATTTTTTTTTTTTTTTTATCAGTGAGTGATATTTATTTATTTTTTTTAACACGTAGATTCTGCCTCCAGGGTAATCAAATTCATTGAAATGGTCAGTCTGCGAATACTATTGGCTACTCAATAGGAAGGCAGTTAAAAAAGCCTTTAGTAGATCATTTAGAGAATGTTCGAGTTACTGGGGCATCACAAAGTATTTCTAGGTGTTAAGCTTCATTTGAATAATGATACCTTCCATTTGTAGTCACAGCTGCAAAGCATGCTTGCTGCAAATTGTACTAGAGAAGATGTTACAAAACAACGTTTGCGAAATCGGAATTGTCAAAAGTGATCTAGTGTACATCATTTTCTTCCAACATGACTGCGAATGGAGTGATGAACCCTTGCAAATATTTAGGAATTGAGGGGGATGTGTAAATAGAATTGTGCTTGTGCTTAGAAATCTATAGCCTGCATGGTATTAACTCTTTCTCTTCCTTAGAAGAAGTTGTGGTGTGTTGTTATCATTTTTAAAAACTAGCATATTTAAAAATATTTGGTTGGAATTCCATTCCTTAATGCATTCAAATGAAAAGAAAAATAGAAACAAAATTACGGTTTAGACTGACATCATGATATTTACTTTATTTATTTTCCAACTCTGTATTAAAAGGTCAAAATGCAATTAAATATTTGTCAAGAAAGAATAAGGAAGGCAGAGTAGTATTCCACCGGGAGGGACATTCTGTACCATAATACAGTTGTAAGCTAAATGTTCTCATCTTGCACATGTGTTGTCTGCTGTTAGCTTGTAATTCATTTTGATTTCTTTAGTAGCTTTAAAAGAAAGTGTTCATTTTTTGAGGGAACAAATAACTTTGAACACGTATACATTTTCTCAAATGTATCCCAAAGTTTTTTTTTTTTGTTTTTTTTTATTGCCACACTAGAGAATAGCTTGAAAGATGTAAAAGCATTTTCTTTTTTCCTCAAAGGGCTGGTCAACCCACCCTCCGATGCCAGAGAACCTAGGACAGGAGCCAGGGACATCCTCTGCCTCCTACTCAGATGAAAGGAAAGAAGCTTACCTCACCATTTGTGCCAAGTTTAGAGAGGAGACAGTTTGAAAAGTTCCTTTTTTCCAATATAACTCCTGTTCTACGACTGCTGTGTTCCTGAATGCCCAAATTTTTTTAGGGTTTCAAGGGGTCCTAAGCTTTAATTAGGGCTTCTCACGCCCATACAAAACACCCCATATGTCATACTTTGGCTGTTTCTCTTGCAGGAATGGATGCAAGACAGAAAGTATCACAACCTACTCACCTACTTGCTTCCTCACCCTGTGACCAGCATGCAACACACATCATAGGCCATAAACAATTAGCTTACATCTATTTAATTGGCAAGGTGTATTTTGATTACGATGACCCTAAACTATTTGAGAAATATCAGCTTCCTTTTCCTATAAGCCCATCACAGGGAAAAATGCAGAGATTCATTTTAACGATAAAGATTTCTAACTTGATTATGACATGCGTATTGTTTGAATGTTATCTATCTATCTATCTATCTATCTATCTATCTATCTATCTATCTATCTATCTATCTATCTATCTATCTATCTATCTATCTATCTATCTATCTATTATATAGTGCCTTTCCTATCTATCTATCTATCTATCTATCTATCTATCTATCTATCTATTATATAGTGCCTTTCCCATCTATCTATCTATCTATTATATAGTGCCTTTCCCATCTATCTATCTATCTATCTATCTATCTATCTATCTATCTATCTATCTTAGTACAAGAGTTCCCAAACTTTTTTCGGCCACAGACCCCTTTACCAAAAACTTTTAAAACCGTCGACCCCCTAGTCATTTACTTTACTTACTCAAATTAATACATTTGTACAGTACTCAATATTAAATATTTCACTAGATATCAAACTTTTCATTTTAATCACTTGTAATTAATGATTGAAAAAAATAAAAGGACTACGGAATATGGCATTATCTTGTGCAACATTTAATAACGAGAACCTGCACTAACGAAAATTAAAGCAAAAAGTTTTTTTTACATTTTTGACATTTATGAAATAAATATGTAAATTTAAAATAAGTACAAATAGTCCAAGCTGTACTGTCTGCGTTTCTTTTTTGGTTCAGTCATATTATTATCTGAAGAAATAACAAACAATTTCGACAGCCCCTGTGATAAAAAAAAACCCAAAAAACAATAAAGTAGGTACTTACTTGAAACAGAAGATTTTTGTTCAAACTCGAATAAATAAACTGTGTCCTCTGATTTTCTTTTTTGTAGTACTGCTCCTCAATAAAAAATTATATTCAAAGTTCAAATTACAAATAAGTACATGTCACATCAAACGAACCAATTTATAGTGTTTTATGAAAGCATGACCGTACAAGACTGATAGATTCTGCTAATATCGAATATCTGTCGTCTCGTCCCACCGCGAGCAACGATTTTTCATGTCCCCACTTGCTTTGATACGTTCGATAAGACAATGCACAGACAGGTTTGTGCTATGTGTATTTTAATGTGTGACTCTTTTAATGGCACATTTTACCTTTTCGTTCGCAAGTTTGGTATGTAATGTGTTTTTATCAAAAAAGTGTTTTTTGAATTATTTTACTTCTTAATTAGGTACCTATTGGAATCATAGATATTTTGAAGTAACAAACAAATAGCAGTAGTAAGGGGGTCTATTTTTGCTGTTGTCGATCCTCAAATTTTTTTATTGAAACTATCGACCTCTAGAAAGTTCAAATTGACCACTTTGGGAAATCTTGATCTAGTAAATAATGAAAGGTAAACTGCTACCGGACAAAACACGGCCCTAACTTTCTCAATGGACCTACCTACACAGGTACTCCTGTCTATCAGAGACAATATCTCACTCTCTGACCTGTGGCTCAAATAAAGGGCATGTCACATTAGATGACTTTTCTAGCAACTTTCGATTTTAGGCCTTAGTCCTGTCAAGTGATATACCCAGTGACTCGCTCCGACTAGTCCATGGCTTGCTTACAAAATCGTTTGATTTTGTCTTTAAATATAGAGGCAAGTTCTATGTGCATGAGAGCTGGCAACCAATGAAAAAGTCCAATGCATATAATGCAGTGATGAAGGATAAGGAACACACGCTTTTAAGACCTCACAAACAGCAGAAACATATGTCTGTCTGACGTCTCTCGTGTTTTGCATACCACAAAAGAATAGAAAAAAGAACCAGGATCTTGGCTCAACTTGCTTTTAACTCTTCAAACAGTGCCACCTCTGTCAGGAAACACATTAATGGCTGTCACAATAAGGGATAATTACTATTATGCTGGCACTCTGTCGTTAAATGTGACCTGAACAGCGATTCTCAGTCTTTAAACTGACATGGTCTGGTGATGAGGTGAGCAAATGCAGTGTGAGGTTTCTGAACTCATTTAGGACCCCCTCCAATGGGACGGCATGCGTGCCTGTCGTGTCTGTGGAGGACTGCTTCTCTGTTGCCGAGGCAACCACAGGTTCGCAGCACAGCAGCAGAGCGCCCCAGAAATAACTAGAAGCTGAACGAGATTGTGCTATACACCCCTGTCGCCAATGGATGATGCAGGGGACAGTATAACTTGGCCACTGACCTGTCCCCGACCCTCCCTGTGTCTGTGTATAGTAGAATGGTAGCTCCCGCTGCAATAAATAACCCTGCTGTTCCTGTTTGAAGTTGAATAAAACTGGATTTGCTAGAGGACTGAGACTCAGCCTCATGTTTTGGGGTGCAAGACAGTAACTCACGCGTCACAGTAGTCTGCAAGTTTGGCATTTCCTACGGTTAGAAGACAGGTTGTCTCAACTTCTCATCTCTCCTTCTCTCAAATGACCCTGGGTTTTCTTCCTGCTGTGAGTGATTCTTATTCACCCCTGTAAGCCTCCTTACTCTATGATGCACTCACCATGTGGCTTGAGGAAGCTTCACAATTTCTTCTGAGGTTACACATTCCTTTCTCAGATTTCAGGCTTTCCTCTACTGGCCTTGGGGAAATATTCTGGTCATTTCTGGTATTTTCTGCGCCTCCCTCATTGTTTAGTGTTCCTTATGCTAAAAGGTTTATGGTACTGACTGTAGAAAGTGGGGTCTCTGTGGATCACTGGCAACCCAAATAGTACAGACATTGGGAAGCATCTAATCCTGGCCTGTGCTTCCATGCAGTGCTGTCTAAATCAAAGAAGCTTCTATACTGAGGTCATTACATGGTCTAATATTTTATTCCCTAAATTTTGCGAAGTTCCTTCTTTCTCTTGACTAAAACCCACTGATAGAACACATTTCAGCTAGGATCTGTAGTGTCCACTATAGTTCGTCTCTCACCATGGTCCAGTCCTTGGACTCCTATGGATGTTGAATGAAAGACACTTCCAGATACTTTGCTATATTTCAGTTGCTTGCAGAGCCCATGCTAATAACAGCCATGCTATGCCATCTCACTTCACAGGTTGTTCTTCAGTTCAGCCTAGTAGATTCACGTGTTTATCCTGTGCCAGGCAGGCCAGAATAGAATAGGGTGGGGTTTTGATTCTTCCAAATGATGTTAAGGTAAAAACAGTTCCAGAGTGTTATTAGTATTACACTTTCAAAATTATTATGGGTATATTCCTTTTTCACATAAAATGTAGACATGCATTCTGATGTTATTTGGCACCAAGGAACATCTCTCCCTAATTGTTTTTAGTTTGCATTGCTTTTGGAAATAAGCATGTTTTTAATTATTATTTTTGCCCTACTGTGATGCCATTTTGTTTTGTTTATGGGCTATGCCTTGTTGTCATAAAGACGCCAGTCCCAGCTGCAAGGAAGTATGGGTCTGTATACTAAATGTAATGTGCTAAAAACACATTACTTTAACATGGCTTTCTCATAACCTCATTTTAATTTAATCCTGATGCTCTGTATATTCAATTAATTATCATTACTATTCATGGTGTCTCCAAAATCCATACTAACCCCTACTCTCTCTTCTGTTCTTTTTCTGGTTTTCTGTGGTGGTCACCTGCGCCGCCACCACCTAATCAAAGCACCATGATGTCCTTACATTGATGGATTTAAGGGCAGAAGTCCACATGACCGTCATCATCAAGTCCTTCCATGAGAACCCTGAATACAATGAGGACTGAGTGAGGTCATTTATGTTAAGTAGAATGCCTAGAGGGGGCTGGGTGGTCTCGTGGCCTCAGAACCCCTGCAGATTTTATTTTTTCTCCAGCTGTCTGAAGTTTTTTTTTTTTTGTTTGTTTTTCTGTCCTCCCTGGCCATTGGACCTTACTCTTATTCTGTTAATTAGTGTTCTCTTATTTTAATTCTTACTTTGTCCTTTTTTCTCTTTCTTCATCATGTAAAGCACTTTGAGCTCCATTATTTACATGAAAATGTGCTACAGAAATAAAGGTTGTTGTTGTTGTTGCATGCTGGGTGTCTGACAGCATTGACACATAGATTATTTATTGTCCATGGTTAAAGATAAAAACAAAGAGCTTCCTGCTTGTTTCTTTTTGACATCTTTAACTTTATCCCTTTGACCAAATCTTATAGTTTTCATTTCGGCTTAACCAGCAGAATTTTTTCACTTTTGGTTATTGACTAGCTGGGCGGCATAGTCATTGCAATGAGGAGACTTAGATTTGTATGCCGGGTGCTCCCTACATGGTGTTTGCTCTAGTTTTCTGTTGTCCACATGGGTTTCCTGAGGGTACTCCAGTGTCTTCCCAAAGTCATGCAGGTGTGTTCATCACGTGGTGGATTGTCTTCTTGTCCAGTTGTTGCTACTGCCTTGAACTGAATGACTGCTGGGATTGGCTCCAGCTGCCCTGCGACATTGCCCCGGATAAGTAGGCAGGTTTCATGGATGCTTACTGACCAGTTTCTGACCTTGTTGATTATGAGTCATCTCCCAGTCTATTAGTTTTCATTTTTCTCCTCTCAGCCTTGTTAATAACAGGGTTGCTCTTCAAAGACTGTCAATTTTAGCAAGGCTAGTACACAAGTGCAAGAGGGTTGTAATGCAGTAAGGCAGCAGATCCAAACTTAACTCTTTTATTAGATGCATAGCACTTTTAGCTGAACCTTATATATTTTATATGGTAATTGAGCCCTGTAAATTGGCCCAATATTAGTCAATGCGCCCAGTGATGTATTCTAGTGGTACTATGTTCAGCAGGTATGTCAGCACTGGCCCAACTTGAATATGGAAAAAAGTTAAAGAGTTAAAGATCTCATTAGTAGCTATTGTTATTTTCAACTTCTCTCTGCAATGTTAGGTATATACCGATTATAAGGTTTTTAATAATGCAGACTTCTTTTGATGAGTTCTGCTAAGATGCTAACAACCTCTAAGGAACAGAGGCTGCATTGCTCACAGGACCAGCAGTACACAACTTTTACACCAATTGTTGGTCGATCTGATAGTGTTGGGTTTCTGTTTTGCTTGGAATATCATCAGAGGACCAATCCGATTTGAATTGATTACAAAAAAAATGGTTTCCTTACAAATTAAAATGACATGAGTTTTTATTCAAGCTCAAAGGACTATGCACACATTTTTGTAAATGAGAAAGGCAGAGTCCTTTTTTCTACCAATGATGGATATTGCGTTCTTCTTAATGCACTTTCTGGTTTATGATGTCAGAGGCTGAGTTTAAAACTGATTTGCTGAAGATGATTCTGGAATAACAATTTCAATGGGGTTCCTGCAACAAGATTCACCCATTCACAACTGGATGTTGTTCCAAGAACCCCCCAAGTATCTACTTGAAGGCGATTGAATGAACATAAAAATCCTCAATCAGATACAATGTTCCAATTAATATGGTGTGTCTTTCCAGAAAATACACAGCTGAACTTTCTAAATAAAACTTAATGTCCATGGGAACTTTCCACTTGTTATGCCACGTCCAGGGTTTTCTCCCTTGTTGTTTCATTGTTATTTTTAAATTATTATTTTTATTGTTGCACTATTTTCTGTTGTTTGTAAATATGTCCTTCCTTTTTAAATCAGCCTCTATACCGTGTTCATTGTGGGTGAACCCCAGGAGGCGGGGCCACCCTGGTGTCAATGCTGCTGGGTCCTCCCTCCCTCTGGCTTGTTAACTCTTTGAGGGCTGAATATTTTTTCCGAAAACTAAGTTTTTTGAAAAGCACCCAATGCACTGGTTTCACACATAAATCAACATAAAGCGTCTGTTGCTGCGTGCTGTGGTTGCTGTTGGCATCTCTGGCAGCAGTGGCTGTGGGCTGGCTACTTCTTTGTGTTCCACAGCAGGTGGGCAATGGTAGTAGTCGCAGTGTGATGCAATATGGTTTGTACCTCTTGTCATCATAAGTGGTGGTCCTCCTAGGCGAATGCTGCTGTAGGCGTTTCAGCTACACGAACACGTTCAGCAACACAATCATCTGAGAACCGATAGGCCGATGCTGGTCCCTCACTGTCATTTTCGAGAACACTTGCGTCAAACTCAGAGTCCAAAAAATCAGAGACCGATTCAGCGATAATATGTAAAACGTCCATGGAGTATTTTGCTTTGCACGTTTGTTTTAGTCTCTCGCTAGATGTCGATGCCATTTTAGTGGCTATTTGCTCTTCACTATTCATGCATGCACAGAGAATTGAGGTCAAATCAACAAAGCTATATAACTTTCCGTGAACCAAAGGAGAGTTGAAATAAAACATAAGGGCGAGTTTTGTTACAGTTTACAGCCCATTACCGTCCTCTACCCCTGAATTTTGACAAAAGTCCTGAAAGAGTTCATTAGACTGGAGGAAAGGAGTGAGCCCTGGTGCATTGACGTATGAAGGAGTTTATACTAAGTATTGTTTCTTGGAGTGAATTAATTGGCTTTACTGATTGCTTCTGCTCTGCATTTGTGTTTTCTGCTAACGGATTAAGTACTCGACTTGTTTGCCTCGGATTGCCTTTGTAGGCACATCCTTTTGCTATGTTTTCTATGTTTGTTAATAAACCTGTCAATTTATAAACATTTTACCATGGGATTGTCGTTTAAACTAAGGTTTTCATTGTTTCATCTCCCTTATAAGGCAAGTTGGTATATTATGGGACTTTTATATTTTCTTTGAACATTTTGAGGCCTTCTAAGCTGGAAGCCAGCAGGTAGTTGTGCGAGGCAAACTGGTTTGAAGCGGGTCTCTTCTGCATTGGCCTGTGAAGGTCTTTTGTGAAGTTTTTTGTAGACCCCACATCCATCTGCCATTGTTTGGAACACCATATCATAACACCACTATCTTCAACTGACTACATTTACTACTGCTAAAGCCAGAGTGGGGCTTCATTTTAATGTGTTTCTGTGTATATGTGAGCAAACATACAAAAACAGTAGTCACATCCATGTCGGGCATTTGTTTAATTAAAGTGAGGCTATTGAGCTATGTGGGCTTTAGGAGAAATAAAGAAGTCCAGTGACGAATGAAACAGGGCAGGCATCGAAACGACTAAATGATATCCGCCGGGACATAATAAAAAAGAATGATGCAAACAAATGATAAAAAAAAAATTGTATTTTATCAATGTGTAAAGGCCATATATGTTTAAACGCATTTATTTAAGTTGTTTTATTTGAATTGTTCAAATGTGTATGCCCAAATAATAGCTGTACCTGGAACAGCAATGCTGTATTTTTTGTCCAAATTCAGGCCACATTAATTCAGAGTGACCTAGAAAATTCATTACAGGAATCATTGTCAGGCGCATGTTAGGCACTTTTTTCTTAGTTTTAAAGCCATCTGTATTAGCCTTCTGGGATTTTAATCACAATATCACACCACTTTTAATTTAATGTTAGGGTCACATTCACAGATTGAACTGTCCTTCAACTGAAGGCACTTTTGTAACAAAGGCATGTTTCACACAATTAGGGAAAAAAAAAGGATAATCATTCCTTCTACTTAATGCAATAAATAAAAAAAAATAATCTATAAAGCTGGTTGGCAGCTGATCCATAACACAAATATGTATCCCAAGAAAAATTAAAGTGTAAAATCTTCAAACAGATTAAGGGAACATCAATATGCTACCCGTCTTTGAGGATCAACTATGTAGTTACTGTATGTTTTATTTATTTTGATTTCTTTGTTTTTAAACTAATTAATTAGAGCTTTCCAAGGCCAAAGACAATCCGCTATCACTACGACATGCAGGAAACATGGGAAAATTGGCCTTTTGTTGTTTTTTTTTCTCCCTCTTTAAGCACACTGAATGATAAAGATTTGAATATTGTATCGTGCTGATTTCTTAATGTCTTCCTGCTAAACCTTACTGCTTTGTTTTATACACAAGGAGACTACTATAAATGATTTCTAATTGTGGCTTCAACAAAAGAGAATTGTACCAAATTTATTTCATTAAAAATATTTAAAACGCTTAAATTCCCATTTTCCTGTCATTCGCTAAAATATGAGAGCATGAGAACAGCCAACTGGTGATATAAGTAGCAGCCTTTGATATGAGGCCATCCTCATTTATTCAGCCTGAACAAATGTGCCCAATGTTTTCCTAAAAGACATTCTGTCAATATATAGCCACCTTTGCTATGCGCCATCTGCTACTGGAAGCGACTATACGGAGGTCTCTTTCAGATGACATTAGACCTCAATATATCATCTCATATATTTGTAAACCACATTTAACCTGAAACAAAGCACAATTAGCAAGTACGCCATTTCATGTAAAAGCACGGGATCTATTACTGAATCTATTTTAAAAAAATATAAAGCTCGTCAGAAGAGTGGACTAGTTTTCTGTAGTCAACATGAAAGCAAAATCATTTCTTTTTGCTGGTCAGTTCTCTGTATTTTAAGGAATTAACATGTTTCTCACAACCCCTAAAGAACAAATCCTGACAAGCAGTGGCAGCAATTAATTGCTTAGTATTATGCATTGTCATGTGAAGTCAACGTGGATCATCAATGAATGAAATGCCACAACTAAAACTCAATAGACAAAGTGTGGTTTATAACTTGATCGCAGAACGGTGGATGGAGTTCACACAAGAATATGTGAGTAGCATTTTAAGGAGAAGAATGGATGTTGAAGTTATTTTATAAATCCATGAATCAAATTTTTAATTTAAACGCTTTCATTAAATCTCCCAAATCATACTACATATATACATACATAAGTTATATACTGTAAGTTGATAAAAAAAACAACAAAAAAAAAATGATAATAAACATCACTGGAGCTAAAGGCACAGAAGGAGCATAAAATAAAACCCAAGACAACTGCTGCTGCACCAATTTTATGACCACCTCTACCTAAACTTAAGAACAAGACCACAACATATTTGAACTACTTCACTTGGGACAGCTTCTCAACTCTTACCTGGTGGGAAACAACTCTTCCCAATGGACGACTATGATCTCAGAAACTGCAAGTGCAGCTTCTCATCCAAATGTGACAATCCACTACAAACTATTTCAGTGTCTAAAATCTTCTGCGGACAGCAGACACAACCATTTCAGTTCCCAAATGGAATCCCTCCAAATCTCTGCTTTGTCTTTATATTTTCTGTATTAAAATCATGAACGAGAATGAGGATAGGTCTTAAATTTCCCTCTGGAAATCTATCTATCTATCTATCTATCTATCTATCTATCTATCTATCTATCTATCTATCTATCTATCTATCTATCTATCTATCTATCTATCTATTATATAGTGTCTTTCATCACTGTTAGATAGAGGTACTATATAACAGTGATGAAAGACACTATATAATAGATAGATAGATAGATAGTACCTCTATCTATCTATCTATCTATCTATCTATCTATCTATCTACCCTTACCTTCCTACCTACCCTTACCTAACTTTATCTTCCTACCCAACCTTATCTACCTACCTACCCTTACCTACCCTTACCTTCCTACCTACCTACCTACCCTTACCTACCTACCTACTCTTGGCAGAGTCCAAAGTCACAGTGAAGGTCCAGACCTGGGTTTCTTACACTTATTTTTGTCGCAACCCAGTCTTGGCCTTTTTTAGTGTTTTACAGGCTCATCCCTTGTTGAATGCCAGGACAATCATCAGTGCACAGAGGGCCCACCTTGAAAAATTGCAGACAATCATCAGACCCACCACATCCCATTACCATTAAATACAAGAGTAACTCTCCTCCCAATGGCAGTAACCAGACACCCTGGTCAAGACTTAATATCAAGTATGCACACATAACTCTAACCCCACAAATACAGCACAAGCACCCCCTAAACTCCATCTCCTTGAAGCAACTTCCACAAAATACTATAAGGTACGAGGTTATAAGCTTTTCCTAGTTCACAAAGAAGATTTAGATGGGACTGGCAAACTCCAATGATCTCTCAAGTATCAGGAAGTACAAAGTGTTGATCCACTCTTTCATGGCCAGTAACATCAGTCAAGGTTTCTTCTCCCATTATTAAGTCATTATTTTTTTTTTTTTTATCTTCCTCTTAGACGTGAAGAGTGCTTGAGTTCCACTTAGAGATTAATATCTGGAGAATGTAGAATTTTCAAGTATTACAAAATTATTTGCTAGTTATACGGCATAACGGTAGTGCCTCATGGTTTCAAGAACAAGTTCATCTCGTGTTTCTGTAGGTAGTCCAGTTATCACCCAAAGCCATCAATGTTATGTTATTTGGCAGCTGAAATTTGGCCAACATACTGTAAGTGTGTACCCTCTGATGGACTGGCATTCTGTCTCTGTTTTGTTTTTGATAGCTACATTCACTCAATATTCCATTTTATTAAACATATCATAATAATATATCATATTACTTCATATGAGTTAAAGCCTTATTTAAAATCATGTAATATTTTCATAAACACTTTAAAATACCCATAACTCTAACCTTGCCAAAATGTTATAACATAAGATTCTAAAAGGCAAACGTTCTGTATGCCTTTCATTCCATCGCAGGCCCAGATCTTTATGATTTAATTTATGTGATGTTTGCAAAATGTGGCCCAGTGCTGTCTTACAGTTCACAGTATACTCGGTTCAGGTCACTGCATTTGTAGGGTTGGCATACTCTACTAGTCTCACTGTATCCGAGTGGGTTTTCCTTCAGGTACTTCAGTTTTTTCCATCGACATTCAAAACATACATGTGTCTGAATGATAAGTGATTTTAAATTGTTCTAGTGTAGGTGGGTGTGGATGTGTGCCCTGGGGTGGACTGGCACTTTCATTTCAGGATTGACCTCTGCCTTATGGCTAACGCTCGCTAGATAGGCTCTGGACCCCCACAATGCCTGAACCTAAACGACCTGTGAAGATATCTTGGAGATACAGTATAATCAGAGTGACTGCATTGAATTGCCTTCAGTTCATGTTTTGTGAAGCACTCTGTGGTGCCTCACTGAAGACTGGTAAGCAACACTATAACCCAACAGAAGGTTAGCACAGTTTTAGTGCAGCACGTAGCCAATATTAGAATATTTTAAAGCACTAAATAAGCAATGTTACAGATTTTGGGTTTGGGGTTTCAATGAAATGTGTGCCCGTTTGTCTCCAGTACACACTTCCTTGATATGTCCAGGATATTTTCAAGTATATTCACTTCCAATGGGTGTGTGCAGCACTGGCAAAGAGTTTACGGTTTTCTGGAACATCTGATTCTGACACAGCTACAGGTACATCCCATTAGTAAAGTAAAGCACCTGTAACTTAACTCTTGACTGAAAATCATGTCTGGTGACACTTTAGTTTAGGTATTGCAGAAATGCAGCTCTTACTCATTTTCTATTATGTAACAAGACCTTAACACACACACACTTATTTAGGCCCTCATAACACTTGCAAAGCATCAGTAATGTGTTTGTTCATCTCTGCAATGTGACCTACTAACAAAACTTCACTTTGGAGTGGTCTGAGGGGGCTTAACTGAGACACAATTCTCCTGAGTAAATAACTAATAGACACAATTTTGTAGTACCTAAACTAAAGTGTTACCTCATTGGTAACACTTTTTTATATATAAAATGTGGATTATTTTTTCGCTATATACAGTATAGTAGGTTGGGAGGCAAAGTCAGAGAGGCGAGATTGCATTGGTTTGGACATGTGCAGACCTTCCGATTGCCACTGCAGATCCCTAACCTTTGCCCAATAAACATGATCCATCCATCCATTTTCCAACCCGCTGAATCCGAACACAGGGTCACGGGGGTCTGCCGGAGCCAATCCCAGGGCACAAGGCAAGAATCAATCCCGGGCAGGTGCCAACTTACCGCAGAACACACACAAACACTAGGGACAATTTAGAATCACCAATCCACCTAACCTGCATGTCTTTGGACTGTGGGAGGAAACCGGAGTGTCCGGTGGAAACCCACGCAGACACGGGGAGAACATGCAAACTCCACACAGGGAGGACCCGGGAAGTGAACCTGGGACTCCTAACTGCGAGGCAGCAGCGCTACCACTGTGCCCCTGTGCCGCCCCAATAAATATGAGGATGAGCATAAAGTAAATTAAATCAGAAAACTAGACTTTAATAGCATCTGTACAGTCCTAAAAAAACAGAATAATAATTATAACAAACAAGAATGTAAAAATGTGCTTTCACTTGAACTCTAGTGCTCATTTGCAGAGTTGCACAAATTGGAAACATAAAAAGTAATACATACATAACCTTGCATTTAGAATTAACATAAGGGAACCAAAATAACAGAATTTCCCTAATGACGGCACTTATTTGGTTAACTTTTGGATAGACCCCCAATATACAGTATGTATTCTGCAGGTAACCCTTTGAAGAGCTGTGAGGGCCAAGGCTGTAACTTTCAGGCCATTTCCCTTGAACCAGTAGAGCCTGGCAGGAATGGAGGTGATGATGCACTGCCTTTTCTGTACTCTTTTCAACTGTAATGCCACTGGGTTGAGAATCTTATGCAAACTATTAATAAAAAATGCATTTGAATGCTAATAATCACACAATTTCTGTGAGTGAATGAAAAGTAGAGGCCTTAGGTATGCTATTAAGATGGTGAAAAACACTTTTAGTTAATGTCAGATATAAAGTGTAAAACAGAATCAAAAACCCCCCAAAGGTTCTTAGCTGAGACTTCCCCTGCAGTCCTAGGAAGTCCAGAGCCTGCCGCCCTAACAAGACAGATGGATTTTTAACTGTATCATCTTAAGCCAAATTTATCTTTTCTTTAAAATAATGGCATACAGTAGGATTTAAATTAGAAGGGTATCAGGGAAGATTAAATTGGATTGGTTAAGGTGATTGTTTATTTAGAATAATCTTATCAAAAATGTGTACATTAAATTAATTTCTTATCATCAGTAATAATGGGGAATGAGTTTCAGTGTGCTTCTTGATAAAAAAATATATTTTTTGGTTATTTAAGAGATTTAAAAAAAAGTTTAACACAAGGAGGACAATTTCATTACACTGTCTAAGCCTTGATGTAGGTTTCATACGTAATCTGCCGAGTGTCGGGGGACTCGTCAAATCCAAAGAAAATCTGAGGATATAAACACTTTGTTAAAAAATGCAGAGTCACAGAATGCACATTGAGGCATACCATGTAAACAGTCAGAAAGCCATAATTATACATTCGGAAGAAATTACCAAATGCTCTGCAGCTTAACTGCTAACAGGATGATGTTTGGTGTAATTGAATTGGGTTTGAGAAACATTTTCTTTACATAATATTCGTAGATAGATAGATAGAATTTGGTATAGTAGACAGAATTAGATAGATAGATAGATAGATAGATAGATAGATAGATAGATAGATAGATAGATAGATAGATAGATAGATAGATAGATAGAATTTGGTATAGTAGGCAGGATTAGATAGATAGATAGATAGATAGATAGATAGATAGATAGATAGATAGATAGAATTTGGTATAGTAGACAGAATTAGATAGATAGATAGAATTTGGTATAGTAGACAGAATTAGATAGATAGATAGATAGATAGATAGATAGATAGATAGATAGATAGATAGATCATCATATCTAATATAAAATTCAATACATTTATCCAGTAATATTGGAAAAAGAAGATAAGCACATGGATGATTTTGAGCCTTTTATCTAAAGGTGGAGTTCTTTGGCTATACTGTTTTACCAGTGTGACTGACTCATTAGATCTCTTTAAGAAGAGGCATTCATGTTCATTTGAATACTTTATTTAAATACTTGACTTAAACCACATTTTCTGTTCTTCGTACTAACTGGGATGTAATTAACTTGCAATTGTGGTTTTACAAATACGAATATATATTTAATATAATTGAAAAATGAGGGAGATGCATTTCTAAACACTGAAGTCAAATGCTGTATGACTTAAATAAATAAATAATCTCTGTACTTTTCTCTGAAATTACTTCTCAAGGTGATGTAAGCTTTTTTCCGCTTTTCATTTACTAGGCATATTTAATCATCCCTATTCTCTAAACTTTATTTAGTCATGTTTCAAAGTATAATTAATTTAATTTTATTCATGAATGCTTAACACTTTACTTCAAAGTCGGTATAGTATCATATACTGCATGTTACACCTGAATAAAAAGTAATGCACACCACTTAATGGTGAGTTAAGAAATGTTCATAAATTAGCAGGGCTCACACACACTTGGGATTTCAAGACAGCAAGGTTATTGCATTGTGCCTCTGGGCTGTGGATGCATTCTGAAAATCCAAAATACAACCTGGTTGAATGATTCATGGATGATAACCCTAACCTGGTTTAGAACAGCTATTTTACCCTGCTTTGATTCCCTTCACTATATCACATTATAACATATCACGCCAATCCATCTAAACTTGTTTTTTTTTTTTTGTCTAAAACTTTTACAGGAGCAAAAGCCAAACCCACAATCTCAACTGCAAAAGAGAAAACAAGGTTAAGTTAGACTACTGGTCCATTGCACAGGACAATCAATAGAGATTAACCCAAAGAAACCAGAGTTCCCATAGGAAAATATAGGCAGATATGGGGAAACATAGGGAGATCAGTCCTGAAATTTAAAACCACTCTCTTGTGCTTTAGGGCAGTGACTATAACCTTTAAGTCACCCATTTGTCCATGGCCTGAACTCACTTTCTCCGATTTATGTCATGGACAGCATTGGCTTTTAGAGAGGAACCAGCCCTAGATGGAAAGCAGTCCTTTACAAAGCACAGTTAGTCACATATCAATGCATACTCACTAATACTGGGCCAAAAAAGACTTTGCAATTAACCTAACAAACACATTTTTGGGATATGGGGAGATAAATAGAGAGAGAACAGTTAAAACATCTATGCTAACTCGTGGAAGATGTGATGAAACCATCAGACAGTGGCCAAACCAGGGTTTAATTGTGTCCCACCTGATATGCTTTACAGGAAAGCTTACTGATGTTTAGGGAAAATAGAGAATTGAACCTGGAAAGGTATTCCTGTCTTTAAGGTTAAGTCAAATCGTTAATCAAGAAGTCGTAGTGGAGGAAATCAAAGAAAACGTCAAGAGCCCAAAAATCAGATTAGCAAAAATAATGTGCATATGATGGTTATTTTTTATTTATAAAACCAGCCAAGTGCCACAGTTTTTCAATCTGGGAAGGGATCATAAATGACAGCATATCTTTTTCAGTTATTGGGGAGAAGATCTAATTTTTGGTGGACCAACCCATGCAAAGCCTTGAAAGCTTTACAGGGCCAATCTGTCTGATAAGCATATGGCTGCCTCTGTTATATCTCAGCTCTCAGACAGCCCGACTGACCAGAGTCTCCTACCACAGAAATGTAAGGTCTGGTGTTATCGGTTCTCTTTATACCCATGCCTGATGTGGCCACTGAAGATGTGCAACATCAACTCCTGAACAGTCGACAGGATATACTCAAAAGCCAACAATTACATCTGGAAATGGCTTGGCCTTCCTTGTTGTCTTTCCAACATGGCATATTTGGGAGAAATACCTTGAAGCTTCCACTGAAGTTCATTGGCTTAGGCTACAAACAGGAGAAGGTGACGCTTATGTTCGAGTTGAGAAAATCACCTGACCTGTCCATCCAAAGTAGCAAAGTCGAAGTTCACACTGGATGCAAGTGGAATGCAACACAGGCAGTAGACCAGACTATTAAGAGACTAAAACACCAAACGATAGCTGGAGTGCTGCAACCTGGCAGGGTCAGTCTTGAATGGGAAACAACACATACATTGTCGTCCAAAGCCTCAAAGAAGGAGAGGAAATACCTGCTGATATCTGAGGTCGTTAAGATGGAGGAGGAGGGCTACAAAATAAGAGCTGTAAGACAGCAACAATAAGGGAGATGGACAACCTGGGAGACTGTGATCAACAGGACAGTCACATGGATGGCTATGTGGAAGATACCCCAAGCAAGTTAGAGCTTCCTGATCAGGGCCACCCATGACACCCTTTCAAGTCCTTGATATCTGCACCTCTAGTATGGATCTACCAACTCTGTGACTTATGGAACCCAGAGTATCCTATCCTGTATGGCAGCATTACCACAATATAGATGGCGTCACAAACACATCCTGTGTAAGCTAGCTGAAATCCTGGAGGCATACAGGTCAGAAGTAGACAGGGCTGGTAACTTACCAGCGGTTGATCTGGTTTGTCAGACAAGGGTGTAAGGGTCAGAACAGCAGCACTGCCACCTATTAGTATAACAAAATGAGATAAAGTATAATATAAAATACAGTTTTAAATAATATATTTTTTAAACTGTACCTACCTGTCTGTTTGTCCAGAATGGTTCCTTATTATGTCTAACACTGAAAATCGATTGCTTTCTAAAGAAAAACTGTTCAGCTCACTTGAAGCTTTAAAAATGGATACACAGAATGTGCTGATAGTCTGGAATAAGTAGTCATTTTGGAGATTTTGCAGTTACTGAGCAATACGAAGTATATTTTCTTTAGTTTACCTTCACTTTACTCCAAATTATAGATTCATAATCCCCCATTTTAAATCTCTTACAGTAAACTCCACTGTCTCTCCATTATCATTTTTAGTGATGCAAATATGTTACAAACTAAATCAGGTACTTAATTAGATATTGTTTTGTTAAATATGATGAGAATTGACGCAACTTTGATGAATTATATTTAGCTAGTCATGCTACCTGTCTTAGGTAATAGAATAAATGTAAACATATTTCATTTCTCTTTCCCTACATGTACCTTTAACACCTTTCTTTCCCCAGTATCTTCATGTGTCTTAACCCCTCTTGACCAGTGCTGCCACTCTTGAGCACCTTTCTTTAAAGCCTGCTATCATTTTGTGCCACCTATGCCTTTACTCCTTGTGTGTCTCACACTTGCACTTCCTCTTTCAATCGTGTCACCAAAGCCAAACTGACCAATCAGATTGCTGTAAGGGTCCAGACACATGTATACACCTTAGTGTTTTATTACATAATAGAATTGTTTTCTTTGTTGTGTAATGCTGTTAAGGTTGCCCTTATTTTGCTTTGCTTTTTAAACTAAATTCTGCCATAATACAATTCTTCAATACCCTAAAAATGTGCAGAATGTTCAGGTAAGGTTGCTCTAATCACTAATGGTGGTATCAGAAAGCAGCAACATGGTGCATGTTGATTAGTGCATGCAAGTAAGAATTTCACTGTACTCTGTTCACGGGACAATAATGATTGTATAATCCTTATGGAACATAGTGATTTTCAGAGTCCCAAAAGTAGTTAGGGGTGCCAGTCAGGCAATCCTATTTAATTGCAAAATAATTGAAACTGCGTCAAGGAAATAAAGGGGTGTATGGGGGTGCTTGTAGTGAAAAAGAGAGATCTAACTCGGAGCCCTTTTCTGCAGAGAGTTCAGGTCACAAGTGAGACGCCATCTTCCGGGGACAACCTGGTTTTATATACTCTGGACCGGAAGGGGCAGAGCATGCAGAGACGATAGGGCGTAGTCATTCATTTTCCTGGGGCATCTTATTGGAACTGTTGTGGAACGAAACAACACAATTAGAGACAGTGCCCCCTTTTGCTCTGGGGTCATACTGCATACCTGAACAGTGCTGGCAAGGTGGGCCTTGTGCTACAACCTATAAAGCAGGGGTATTTAACTAAAATCTAAAGAGGTTCAATTAGAGAAAACTTCTTGAAGCAATGGTCCAGAAGATCATGTTGTCTAACTATTTAGTATCATATATATTTAAGTAGCCTAGTAGTTGTATCAGCATCTGCATGTAATCAATACCAGACTTTCAAATCAAATGAGTTCAGTACAATTCAAAAACTTTTTGACAATATTTATTGTCACGTAACACAGAACTGAACATGTATGTATGACTGCAGATGTGTATAATGTTCCTTCACAGTATATAATGTTCTTAAATTTACTACATAAAAGTAGGATTGCATTTCAAAATAAGACAAAATAAATAAAATGTGAAAATTGTGCATGTTTAAATAAAGTGCTTAACTTCAGAAAAATAAAATAAATAGAGAAAAAGCTTGAATTTCCCCTTTTCTGTTTCACATCTTGACTCAACAGTCTGAACCAATTTTACAGATAATAAATCTCAACACATCTTAACAATTAAACAGTTTTAAATGCTCACTTTCTTCCCCTCTTACATTCATCGCCCCACTTTTTTGCTCATTGAGAGAATTGAGCTCTATCTTATCCTGCCAGGATTTTAAACCTGGGCTTGAATGGAGTCAGAGCTAATCTCATAGACATGTGGAGATGTTCATTGGTGAGCCTGGAACGATATTTAGTTTTGATTATGTTCATTGTGAAGAAAGCTGCCTCGCAGTTGTGTGTGGAGCCAAACATGGTCAAGATGTACAAGGCTACTTTCCTCAGACTTGCGCATACAATTGGTCTGTGCATTTCCTCATCCACTAAAACATTACCGTAAAGACTACAAAAGCTGCGCCGGCTAAAATAGAAGCATCCCCATCCGGTTTTAAATCATAACCTTCTGTTTTGGCTGTAAGTCTGGGTCCGTATGAGACATCGTCTGGGTCTGCCTGTTAGTGACCTCTGCTATAAAGTATATTGCCTAGACTTATCTGTTAGAGTCAGCCTTAATATGTTATAAACATTAATGATAACAAATACTGAAGAAAATAATAAAGCTGGCAGAAATTAACAGCAATTAATAAACTAACAGTAAAATGTTTAGTGCCACCAGAATTTAAATGAAACTTAATATTTTTCCTAAAGGTGGTAATTTTACCAACTATGTTCTGAGGTTTTTCAGGCAAGGAAGACAAAAGTTTTGAGGTAATCATGATGCTGGAGATTTGGGACTTACAGTGAAGAGTTCTCCGTGCACTCTGTGAAAGTGTCACTAATCAGTATCCTCCATCCATCCTCTTCTGCTTATCCGTTGTTGGGTCGCGGGGGCAGCAGCTTAAGCAGAGAGGCCCAGACTTCCCTCTCCCCGGCCACTTCTTCCAGCTCTTCCGGGAGAATCCCAAGGCATTCCCAGGCCAGCCGGGAGACATAGTCCCTCCAGCGTGTCCTGGGTCTTCCCCGGGGCCTCCTCCCGGTTGGACGTGTCCAGAACACCTCACCAAGGAGGCGTCCAGGAGGCATCCTGATCAGATGCCCGAGCCACCTCATCTGACTCCTCTCGATGCGGAGGAGCAGCGGCTCTACTCTGAGCCCCTCCAGGATGACTGAGCTTCTCACCCTATCTTTAAGGGAAAGCCCATACACCCTGCGGAGGAAACTCATTTCAGCCGCTTGTATTCGCAATCTCGTTCTTTCGGTCACTACCCATAGCTCATGACCATAGGTGAGGGTAGGAAGGTAGATCGACTGGTAAATTGAGAGCCTTGCCTTACGGCTCAGCTCTTTTTTCACCATGACAGACCGATGCAGAGCCCGCATCACTGTGGACGCCACACCGATCCGCCTGTCGATCTCACGGTCCATTCTTTGTCACTAATCAGTAATGAGCTAGAAATCCTTTGAGTCAGTCAAGCATTTTCCTATAGCATACTGCAATATCATGAAGACACCCATATGAACCCATGAAAATTTTGCTGATCTAAAGTTCTATCAAACCATTCACCTGCCCAGTCAAATCAAAGCAAGTCAAGCCAAGTGGTGTTATTGTCTTGCCATCCATTCACCATATACATCGGTATGAAATAACTTTCCCCGGGACAATGAGGCAACATATACATACAGTTAGGAGCTTCAATGGAACTGCGGAGGAAACTGCTCCTCGCACCTGCACCCAAGCAAAAAGGAAAGGAGACCTTTGAGGGAGTGGAGGTTACAAAACAGGAGTGAGTGAGAGCTGGTGTGATAAGAATGGAGCCCCAGGAGAAGAGCATTTGGTTGAGGGGTTGTGGGTTGCTCCTGTTGAGCACCGGAGCAGGAACAATGCAATAACTCCGGATGACTCCAACATAAGTCCGGCAAAGGCAGCGGGAGTCAAGGGAGTGGATGCTGGGCGAAGCTTAATGGATCGCCATGGGATGGGCAGCGGGGACACAAGCAGGGCTGAAGGTTATCTGTGCCTGTTGGCTGGCGTCTTTCCAAGCTGCGGATTCTGAATAGGGTAAGCTGGAGAGGCATCAGTTTTAAAAAGAAGAACCTGGGACTGTGACTTTAATGAGAAAATTCCTGCCATGTTTTAACCTTGTCTTTATGTATTTGTTAATTGGGTTTTAACCTTCACATTTGCTGTCATTTTATCGGATTATTTATTTAAAGAAAGATTTCACTGCACTGTTGGATACTGATTTGTTTATGGATTGTTTTAAATAAAAGCACTATTTTGCACCCACCCCTTGTTGCTATGCCTGTGCCCTCATCTGCCTGGCTCATTTCTGTACAATATTGGTGGTGGGGGCTCCTGGACAAAATAGGAGCATGGAGTCACCCCACACAATCACAGGAGTCAGCACTGAGTTCAGACTATGAACAGCCAAGGGGTAGAAGCTGTTTCAGAACCTGGCAGAACTGGTTTGGTTGTTATGGTACCCTTGCAGTGCTATGTGACTGCTCTTAGTGAGGAGCTTTGCGCAAGAACAAAGTAGTTTTACTGTTCTATTTCTGAGGAGTCAATGTTAGATTGGCCATCCAGCTCTGTGAAAATGATTACTTGTTTCCCATTTTGTGTGTTGTACTTACCCCATTTTTTAACACCCATTGCATGCCCAAACTACCTGGAAGAAGGTCTTTCTCTGAATTGCCTTTCCCAAGATTTCTTCCATTTTTTCCATTGTGAGAGGCATCACACTGGCATTGGCACCCCAGTCATAGTCATACCAGAATCCTTACCTCGCTGGGACACCAGTATAATGGAAGTTCCGGGGAAGACAATTTGTTCTAGGCGATGTCTTTCCCAGTACTCTAGATGGCATCCCCCGGGGTTACGGCACCACTATGGATTCCCACAGGGCATATTGGGAACTGTAGTTCTTTGGCTCAGTCCTGTTTAGTTTTGTTGGTGCCAACACGGGTCGTTGAGTGGACTAGCGAGCCCTGCTTTGTTGAGTTCCAACCACACTCGGAAGTGCTTCTGAGCCACACTTTTGGTATATCAGAAGTGCTTCCAGGTGTTACATAAAAGGAGCTGCCCACTTCAACATAGTGAGCCAGAGTCGGGAGGAGGAAGATGAAACTTACTAGAGGAGGGGTGGAGAGATGACAGAGTTTGGAGGGCAGAGAGTTTAATATTGAGGTGTGGGAAAGTTTTTCTGTAAGAGTTTCACACAATAAAACCCTTCCTTCACTTTAGAACTTGTGTCTGAGCCTTTGTGTCAGGAGTTTGGAGAGCAGCAGTGCCTGCTGGTGAGCACAATCTATAAGGTTTTTTTTTTCTTGGGCGTTTTGTCTCGTCTTTTTCGGGAGTAAAAGCTTGGGGGCTTTCAAAGAAAGGGTCTGTTAAAGCCCATTGAGGCATTCCTTGTGTGATTTTGGGCCACACAATAAATAAATTGTTGTTGCTGTTCTGCCAGATGGTAGTGGGATAAAGTGACCATGGGAGGGGTGGGAGTGGTCCTGCAAAACGCTGTAGGTTTTGCTGATACAACACTTAATAAAGATGTTTTTAATGGATGGTAGAAAAGTCCCAATGAACTTCTCTGCTGTATGTACTGTTCATTGTAAGACCTTGCAGTCTGAGGCACTGCACTTTCCAAACCAGACGGTGATGCAGCTGTTCAGAATGCTTTCGATTGTATCCCATAGGATGTGGTGAGAACAGGGGAAAGCAGGATTGCTTTCCACAACCACAGAAGGAAGTGGAGATAACACACTGCATTCTTGGCTATGGAAGTGGGTATTTCTTGACCCACAGATGCACACTAAGGAATTTGGTGCTCCTACCTACCAATCAACTGCTAAGCCATTTCAGGATCCCAAGAGTCAGGGATTGGGTGTATGAAAGGAACCTACCCTGGTAAGAATGTCAACTCATAGCAGGATGTAATACAATACAATACAATTTATTTTTTTGTATAGCCCAAAATCACACAAGAAGTGCTACAATGGGCTTTAACAGGCCCTGCCTCTTGACAGCCACCCAGCCTTGACTCTTTAAGAAGACTGGGAAAAACTCCCAAAAAATACTCTTGTAGAGAAAAAAAATGGAAAAAACCTTGGGAAAGGCAGTTCAAAGAGAGACCCCTTTCCAGGTAGGTTGGGTATGCAGTGGGTGTCAAAAAAGAAGGGGGTCAATAAAATACAATACAATACAATACACAAACCAGAACAAATCCTCAATACAGTATAAAAATAAAAATTTTAGAAGTACGGAGCAGAATTGAACAGTAGATGATATCACATAATGTGATTTGGATTTGTTTAGACTTGTGGAGATCTCATTCATCAAGCTGCCTCCCCCATTTGGCCATTCCACAGTTTCCCACGATTCCTGTGATCCTCCGTCAGGGACGACTTTACCTTAGGCAGGCAAAACAACTTGGCAGGTGGGCCGTGGCACCAAGTGCCACATTTGAGTACAGAGAAGAGAAACAGAACAGGTGAGGGTTAGTATCAAATTCTAACTATCATATTACTTATGTTTCAGTGCTAATGACTAACAACAGAGATGCAGTCTGTACAGTTAATCAGCAGCTCTAGTCAGGATATGCTAAACTGAAGTAGTGAGTCTTCAGCTGGGATTTAAAATCTGAGACCAAAGGGGCATCTCTTATAGTAGCAGGCAGACCACTCCACAGTTTAGGGGCCCTGTAACTAAAAGTTCAACCTCCCACTGTTATTTTATTAACTCTTGGAATCATAAGCAGATTGGCATCTTGAGATCTTAATGCGCTCTGGTTTGTAAGTCATGATAAGTTCAGACAAGTAAGCCGGACCTCAGCCATTTAATGCTTTATATGTTAAAAGGAGGATTTTGAAATCTGCCCTAAACTTAACCAGGAGCGAGTGTAAGGATTTAAGAACTGGAGTTATGTGTTCGTATTTTCTTATTCTTGTAATAATTCTTGCAGCAGCATTTTAACTCATGCAGGTTTTTATGAACATCCCCAGTAAACATAACATACATGCCTTTGAGATGTGAGAGAAAACAAAAATACTGAGGACACAGGGAAAGAAAATGTTTTCAGACTCAACCTGATGAGATTCTTCTCCAAGATGCTGGAGCTCTAATCACTACCTTAGAATATATCACTTCAGGTCTCGAAATGACTTTCTAAAATTAATCCTTCACATCACACCTTTTAGTTTAATACCACTGTTAGCATGTGAGATGTGTGGAGATCACTGTGTGTATTCACTTCAATTCAACTTACACTAACATAGCGAGCGGTCTACTGTGCAGTGTGCAAGCACAGATTTACAAATACAAAACAGAAGCAGTGTATTATTTTCTATATAGCAGATAGAGAACTTCATGTTAAGCTTAATTGGCATTCGTATGTGCACCTTGATAGCTTCCATGTGTTTGCAAGTAACCACAAGTGTGGTTTTAAACTTTGGGCCTCACGTGAAAATGACACCAGGCTGTGTATTGGAAGGCACCCGAATCTGTTCTATTTTTAAAGTAGATGGCTACACAGGTGATAGAGGTTGCCGTTGCCTTGCAACAGAAAGGATGAGGTTAACTTAAGTATGCATAAGACACACACACACACACAAATCTTTTAAACTTTCTGCTTTTCTCTTTCATTTTAGAGCAAGCACGAGAAACATATCTTTAGAATGAGTTATTGCAAAGCAGCCACATCAGCTTTTTTTTGTGATGAGAGTATTCCAATTAAATATACATTAATTAAAGTACGCTAATTCCTATTATTTATTAATCACTCAAAAATTGCTCAGGCCCTCACAATAACTTGGACGCCTTTTAAATGTGGGCCTTTCTTCATCTGTGCTCCTCTAATTTATATTGTATCTATCGTTCCTTTCAAGTTTTTTTTTTTTCTTTGAAAAGTCTTAGGTTTGAAATCTCCTTAAATTTTTCAGGATGGCGGGATGGCGGTAGGTAAGGTTAATTAAAAATGAAGTTGATAAAATGATTAATGCATTTGTCAGCACTCTTTTTTCATAAAGGGATACTGCTGTTACAAAAGAAACAAAGAGCCCGTCTGAACAAAATGAATTGGCAGGAGGTAATGACATCAAAATTCATCACAGCACTACTCTTCTTTCCGAATCCCCAGGCCTGGGCACTAGATTTGGCCAGGAATGATCACGCGTTACAGGAGACTTTATTTTCATTGTTTTAACTTGTCATCATTTCTGGATCTTCTTTCTGTCATCCTACTTGATGACAATTAATTGATTTTTGTGTTTTAAAACTTCTGGGGGTCAGCCTAATGGTGTTTACAAGATCTCACTTAACTAAACTCTTTAAGAAAAATGTAACCCATTTGAAAAGTGAATGCCTTGGAGAAAGGTGATTGCACAAATAAGCACAGTATGCAATTTTAATAAAGCCTCTAGGAATATTTTCAACTTGTTCAGACACAAAGTAACTGCCGAAATGAGTCAACAGCAACATCTATTAAAAAAAAAAAGTGTTGTACAAGTGAAACTGTGGACTTAATCATTAGCATGAACAGATTTCTCATTCAACGCCAGGGTGATCTAATAGCTGTCAGACACTGCGGGTGGAGTGTGGACCCACTTTGTTAATTATAATTTGATTAAAAAGGCTTCCACCACATTTGGCCTAAAAAGTGGCCTTCTCTCCCTTCTGTGCTGACCATTATATTTTTCTGCTTGTTATCACCCCCTTTTAACCCCCTTTTACACCATGCTAACCTTCCAATTGCTTCCTATGCATTTGCAGTACAACAGTCTTCTAGGTCTGGCTTTGATGCTGCCAGGCTCACTCTTGGGATGATTTTCAGCTTTCAGCTTTTTATTTGCATTCTAACATCATCCAGCTGCAGTTGTGCAA
This sequence comes from Polypterus senegalus, assembly GCF_016835505.1. Lineage (NCBI taxonomy): Eukaryota > Metazoa > Chordata > Cladistia > Polypteriformes > Polypteridae > Polypterus > Polypterus senegalus. The sequence continues at coordinate 94,412,499 of NC_053171.1, forward strand.
CAAGTACCAGGTATTGCGTTTTCTCTTTGTCAAGCAAATCTTTGCTCAAGATTGCACTCCAGTGGTTAACCCTGTGATGGACTGGTATTAGTTTTGTTGTTTCGATTTCTTTGCCCTTATGGCTTCAGGCTGGAATTAGACCTTTTCCACAATTCTGTACTGAGAGACATTTTTCTGTTGGTTGATGACTTGATTGTCTGCTTTGAAACAAAAGTGAACATTTCTTGGAGAAATATCTGATTGGCATATGTTTTGCCATGGTAGGGTTCTAGGCTGACCATGTTCCCCTCTTTGTACTCTTTATTGTGTAGACTTGAACTTGAACACTTGAATATTTACACTTGATTCTTCTCCTTAGCTAGCCCACCATCTTCACAGGGCCAAACAACCTGTCTGTCTTAGTATGGCTGCCAAGATAGAGTATGTCTTCTTCAAGATGGAGAAATGGCCAGAGAGAGAGATCTCTTTGTCACCTCTGTCTTTATCTTAGTCTAGATTCATTGATGTACATCTGGACCAATGACGATAAGCCAACTCCCTACTTTATACCAATCCCAGCCAGCCATAACTCAATTCCAATGACCAATAGAATCATAAGCCTATTCATTCCTTTCTCTGTCATCCACCAATGAAACATTTCGGACACAACCCAGTTGCTTTGGCATGCTCTCATATCAACTAGCTTGGCTAGTAAATTCCTGCTTTGAAATTTCAGCTATGGATTACATACATGCAAAATGGACTGTTCTCAGCAAGAGTGGAGAAATGCTAAACCAGACTGAGGATGTAGTCTGACGGTGGAGGGACATTTTGAGGATCTCCTGATCCCAATGGACACACCCTCTGTATAGGTGGCATAGCCTGAAGGCGATGAATGATCAACGGCCATTCATTGATACAGTTAAGTAGCTCTGCAGTGAGAAGGCCCCAGGGGTAAACAAGATCAACCCAGGAATGCTGGAATGCCCCTGGAATGGCAGTCCAGTGTGAGGGTACCAATTTTTAAAAAGGTGTGCTTCAACAATCAGAGGCTCACACTCCTCCTCCTCCTCCCTGGGAAGGTTTATGCCAGGATAATGGAAAGGAGACTCCATCCAGTCGTGGAACCTCAGATCCAGATAGAGCAATGTGAGTTCTGTCTAGGTCGTGGAACTGTAAACCAGCTCTTGTTCCACATAAAGATCCTGGAGTGTGGCATGGGAATATGCTGAATCGTTCTACATGTGTATTGTGGACTTAGAATCCCTTGAGAGATAGGATATAGGAGGGTATAGGATCCCGGGGTCCTTCATAATGGCTCTTCACTCCTTGTATGATCGCAGTGACAGCTGTGTCCGTATACTTGGAAAAAAATTAGCACTGTTCTCAGTGGGTGTGGGACTTCAACAGAGCTGTGCTTTGCCTTTTATCCTGTGTGATGGACGGCCGGCAGTTCATCCTGGTCGACACATCCAGGACGCTAGATGGCATCCTCCCTGCAGCCTAGAGGTGCCCCGGGTTCTCGCAGGGCATCATGGAAAATGGAGTTTGGCTTCACAGCCCTGCTGGGTACCGTGGGTGCTGCCAGGGGACATTGCAGGGAGACACGGAGACTTCTGTTTCAGTTATAGCCCGGAGGTACTTCCAAGTCACAGGGATGGAAGAACTGAAGAGAAAGAAGAGTTTTCATTTGACCCAGAAGTGCTATGGAAGCACATGGACTGAAGGACAGAAGCACCTCCGGGTCAAGGACTATAAAAAGAACTGTGGAAAACCCAGCAGACTGAGCCAGAGTTGGGAGGGAGTGTGACAGAGCTGCTGGGATGAGATGAGGATTATTGTATTGGGATTATTGATTATTGTGGTGGAGGAGGTGCTTTGTGCACTTTATAGAAGAATATTAAAATAATTCTGGGTGCCTTTAAACAGTGTCTGCATCTGTCTGTTGGGAGAAAGGTGGGCAATAGTGCCACCGAGCGTCCACGTATTTACACCTGTTTGTGATTTTCATGGACAGGATATCAAGGTGCAGTTGAAGAAGGGAGGTTGTACAGTTTGGTGGCCTTAGAATTGCTTCACTGCCTTTTGCAGACAATATGGTCCTATTGGCTCCATTGGGCTGTGAACTCCAGCATGCATTGGGCTGCATTGCCCACACTATTCAAAAATGTATGGATCACTTTTCAGGTTAATGTAAGCCTCATCTCAGCACAGGGTCCAAATTATTTCTAAGTGCAAGAGTGTGGCAACATGAGCAAATATAAAATTGAAATCGACAAAACCAAAGAGACTATGAATTAAACTAAGAACATATTTGTGGATTTTTCATACTATTTACTCACATTTCCCAGCTGCTGCATTTATTTTAGTTTCATTCTAAAGTATTGTTTTTCCACAATGTTAAAGAGTCACTTAGCGCTCATAAATTGTTTACCCAGCATATGGTTTCAGCTCCCAGCAATTTTTTGTTTTAATTTCTGAGTGACTTTCCTGCAGTAATTCTGTTGATATGCACTTATTGTATTGTAGTTAACAGTATTCTATATGAGCATCTCACCATACTCTTCGCCACATGATATATTTAAATTTAATTAATTGGCTGATGCCTTTATCCAAGACGACTTACAACATTTATCATACAATTGGTTGTATTTCTTTTAATTTTCCATTTGGAACGCAGGCAGTTCAAGTGACTTGCTCACGGTCACACAGTGTCAGGATTCAAATTCTCTCTTGCAGCATTTTTTAGTCCAAAACCTTAACAGCTACACTACACTGCCTGCCTGGCTGCCTAATATAGATTATAGGGGGCACATAATGAAATAAATCAGGTTATCTTTTGTCCTCCTGTCGCACCCTAAGAAACTGTGTTTGATCTTATTCAGGAAAAGATCCCAGTCGCTCCATGGGAGAAAGACTTTCCGAGACTAAGGTCATAAAGCTTATGAAACCGTTTCTGGACAAAGACAGAATCATAAAGACAGTTGCGTGGAGCTCCCACCTGCAGCTAAAGTCACTTCAGTACACATGTACTGTGTCAGCATGCCCATGTCGATCAAACAGAGGAAGCTCTGCAGTTTACTTGTAAATTTACGCTGTAGCAAGATAAGTACACAAATCAAGGTAAATAACATTCAAATTTTATATAAGGAGTATATAGGTCTTTTTATTTAAAGACCATCACAAAACATAATTACAAACAGGACTTTGCATGATACATTGGTGAGCTCTGTAAGCCGTGCTTTTTCTTTGAAGGTCACGAGTGGGGCACACAGACTGGCAGAATGAAGTCCGACCTGTTGCTACATCCAAATAGTGCCATCTTTCACCTTTACGTCTGGTGCAGCTGCGTTGTTCTTATGTGTGAGTGGACGTTTCGTGCATATAGGGCTTCTGTTCTCTTTCTCCAATGTAGAACCCTCATCTGAGTTCACCTCTTTTATAGCACGTCTTGATATGAAAACAGCAGTATCAGATCGGGGGAGCGTGAATGCGACTGAGAGAATGGCACTGAATAAAAAAAAAAAAGCAAACCTTTACAAATACCATAAATGTACACTGGCTGTTACAGACTCAAATCATATGTATGTGTTTATTGTACAGTATAATAGTAACAATAAGAGCAGCTCACTAGAGTAATCCTGGGAAGCGACCAGGATCGAACCCTCGACCTGTTGGTTATGAGTCGGCAGTTCTTACCGCTGTACTAGCAAAGAAATTGTGTCAACAAAGTACATTATATGTTGAGGTTATATTCTTGAATTAAAGCACACTTGTTTTGTTATACTTGTATCTTTTGTGAAAGTGCTTATTTGATATTTGGACTTCAGTGTTCACACATTATATACTTCATGTCAAAATTTTTTAGCACTAAAACATGATTAAAGTTTGTCTTTTAGGTATGTGTTCAACATTTCTTGCATTTCCTGTCATCCTACACTTACATAGTTCTTTGTAGACACGGAACAAACATGAAATGTTCCCAATAATGATGTATTATTTACACTATGGTACCTGACTCCCAGATAAACAAGACTTGAGCTGGGAGAGCTTGTTGCCCGTGAGCTGAGCTCCGGAGGTGAGGGGGATGGAATGGTAGTCTGCTTGCTGCTTGTGCTGATCGACACATTTACAAAACAAAAGATGTTGATGAAGAGGTGTGAAAGGATTTAAGGTGGGCCAAGTTTTTTTGTAGGCTTCAGGAATTCTAGTGTTAAAAGTCTGAGGTTTTTATTATTTCTCACTCTTTTAAGGCATTAATTATGAATTCTGGGATTAGCTTGCATATTTTGAAGTTTTCAAGCAAGCTCCCCATCTTTAGGCCTATGTAGGTTAGAGCAGTGTTTCCCAACCTCGGTCCAGGGGGCACACTGTGGCTGCAGGCTTTTGTTCCAACCAGCTTCTGTTTTTTTATTTGGACTCCTGGGCTAGTTAAGTGATGTGTTATTTCCCAAGTTCTGTGTTTTGGGAACAATATAGAAATTAGAAAACTAAGTTTGGTAAAAAAAATATATATATAAAAAAAATATATATATATATATATATATATACATTAAAATGTACCAAGCAGTTATATAGGATAATTTATTTATTTTTTTTAACAATATTTTCATCTTGATTTTCATTCTACGTTTCTAGGTGTTCTAATTATTTAATTAATCAATTATTTACTAATTAGTGGGCCTTTGATTATTCCGTGTTGTTTGCCAGCGTGACTGCTCTGCTCATTTTTGATTGTCATTAATAAGATACAACAAAGGGGAAAAACTGCACAGAGAAAGGGCAAAATATCATGAAATCAACAAAAGAGAGTTAAGCATTTAAATCTAAAGCAAAAGCAGAAATATTTCTAAATGTCGTATAAATGCAAATATCATGCTGCTGTGCTTTTCTGAATGTAAATTAAAAGAAAAATACCAACTAATTAAATGAGATCCGTGTTTTCAGGTGTTGTCACTGATTAGGAATCTGGTTGGAACAAAAATCTGCAGCCACAGTGGGCCCCCCAGGACCGAGGTTGGGAAACACTGGGTTAGAGACTGCAGATAGAAGTCTGGGGCCTGGCTGCCTTGGAGTGAGGCTCTTCTGGGCAGAGCAGTGAAAGTCTTTGCCTGATTTTATGGCCTATTTTGGAACATCATTATGCTTGGAGCTCCTAACCATAACAGTACAGAGTACAGTGAGATTCTTACAGTACTTGCATGCACTAATTAACATGCAACACATTGTGACTCTCCAGTGCCATGACTAGCGAGAATTTCTACTTTTGAATTGAAACATCAGCTTTCCTTACCTCAAAAGGGTCTCTCTCCCTTATGTAGAGAAGATTTGTGAAGTGTCTAGCCATAGTTTAATTTGAACTAGATGCATTGTTGAAATTAGATGGTGAGTGGAATCCATCCATCCATCCATCCGTGTAGAATATCTGACTTACCCACGCATTGATTCCTTTACACATGCCAGCTTCATGCAGTGACATAATGGCTTGCATATCTCATTGGCTGAATTTTTAGCTCTTTGGGGGAGGTCTTGTACTGTAGATACCTTGGGCTTTTATTTCATTATGTAATGTGCTATAAAACAAAACAAAAAAAAAGCAGCATGACCTTAGGGGAACCAAACCTGAATTCTCACCTGTGGTGAAAACATTTTGGTTTCAGATGTCAGTGCTTTGCATGTGGTTTGCATCCTCATTGCTCCACAACTTCCCGTTTCACCGATTTGTTGCATCCCACTCAGTGGGCGTAAGCACTGCTTAGAAGTTGCAAGAGCAGGTGCAGTAAAGACACTTCTTGAGATGGGCTAAAGTGCGACAGGCTCCTTACTCTTACAACTCTTACAAGGTTGTCTTTCATCTCGGTGCCTGGCTCAGATAATAACTGTTACCAACTGCATTTTTTACAGCCCCCTTGCTTATCGATTTTTTTATTCAATATTCAACACTTTCAATTTCTTTCATTCAAAAAAAAAAAAAAAAGAAAGATAAATGCATGCCGTTGTTTTTGTTTTGGCTAATCTCGATATTTTGCAATATAGATATGTTGTGTAAGTGTCTCCTTGCTGTTTTTAATTAACACTTTTTTTTTCTAAAGCATAATCTACTGTGCTCCATCCTTGTGGAGCAGTCTGCATTAATTGCAAAGAAAGAAAAAGAAATATTTAGTTAACATTTCTGGCATGCTGGGATTTTACTTTGAATATATAATTTTAGTTCTGTTACACATAAGCAGTAAATATGTTTGCAAAAGACAAAGAAGTTGCAGAATAAAAGAATAGCCTGTTAACCTTTCGAGGGGTTAAGAAAAGCAATCAAGCCCTACAGCAAATCTGCTTTACTTAACCTTTAGTGAAAGGATGTGTTATTTGTCATTTTATTACGTTTACAAAGCAAAGAAGAGGATTCAGTCCATTCCAATCACCTGGTTAGCTAGACATCAAAGTTTACTTAAGAGTTTGAAACGTGCCAGGCTGGTGCCAATCTGTTTCCACTCCATTATGTAAAACTGTTTCCTGTTTTGTGCCTTAAGTTCAGTTCTCCTGGTACTCCAGCAGAATATTATCAATTCCTATAGAACCTCTCATCCTAGGCTCTGTTGAAAATTGCTTTACTGATAAATCAATTGTAATAGTTTATTGAATGCTTCCTTCCAAAATTGTAAAATGAGATGAACTTCTTAAAATTGATGAGAAATATCATCATTGATATCACACTAAATGTTTTTGATGTATGGTACTGTATAATGACATATTTTAATGTCAAATATTAAAAGGCAATCTTTATTAACCAAAACAATGCACACTCACTACCAAGCCTGAACCTTTGTGATACCGAAGAATGGACAGTATAATAAGAGCAAATAGATGTGTTAATTACAATGTAAATACAAGATATGACATTTCATTCTCAAAAGCTTTTCAACAAGTGCGGAGCAGAGCAGGAATAATAAATTGTGACAACATACACTATATTGATGGAGAAAGAAGGACAGCTTTGCGTTTTGGACTAAAAGTCTCACAGTAAACACGTGAGAAACAAACAAACAAATAAATCTAATATGTAAAGCAGAGTCGATGTGTGTGTATGTATGTTTGTTTGTCCGCCATACAAATCTGTACTGGGCATCCGATCGCCATCAAACTGGGCATGGAGCTCCTTTGTGACCAGGAGAAGTTCATGGGGTAGGTTTGGTTGGGAAAAATGTTTAATGTCAAGCACAGGGCACCTTTTCACTGACACAACGTTCGGCACACATCCCTGAACTTAACATGGCCACACGTTACAACAGACGGTCACCGTGGTGCCATCTAGCGGCGGCTTTGGTCTCTGTGCGTGAAGAGGAACTGGCGTATAGAGGTAAAATGTAAACGACCCAGTACGCATGACAGCTGACACACCTGCGTTTCCGCATGTCACACTCCCACACACACTAAAAGAGCTGTACGAATATGAGAGGGAAAAGAATTCCCAAGTTGACGAGCACTATGAGAGATGCTCGAGCTCCCATAGCACACAGTTTGATGTGTGGTACAGAAACTTGAGCTGCAGATGACGATCTGAGTGAGTGAGAGGAGTGTAAGTCTGGAGGAGATCAGTGAGGTTGTGGAGAGCTTTAAATGTTAAGAGCGGTGTTTTGTATTCTATTCAGTAGTTAACAGGGAGCCAGTGAAGTTGAGAGACAATAGGTGGGATATGTTCAGTGGATTTAGAACAGCAGGTTATTATCCTGGCAGCAGAATTTTGAAGAAGTGGTAAGCGATGGATAAGTTTTTGTGGGATACCAGATAGAATAGCATTACAGTAATCTATACGTGAGGTTACTCTGGCATTAACCGATACTTCACTACTGTGTTGCGTAAGAACAGGACGAAGTCTAGAAATGTTTTGGAGATGGAAGAAGGCAGTCCAAGAAATGTTACTTATATGGGAGGAATTATTTAATAATAATAATTATTATTATTTAGTAATTGCCATTATTAGTGTATAAATGGATGTAAATAATTGCATTTAAAAGATTCGCCAAAATCTGTTGTACGTAAACGATACTGTTTTAAGCGTTATTGCTTTTTCATCAGAAAGCCCAGTTTCCACGTCTACCTTTATTAGTTTAAATGGCACTTTTGCCACTCGCAATATGGCGGACGCGCTGATGTATTGTGTCGACTGGGCAACACAATGAATGCGGCGTCTATCTACTGTATATATGTCTATGTTTGAAAAGAGAACATCCTTCCCCCGCTGTGCGTCACTCTTTACTGATGTTTCTTTAAATTGCCAAGAGATGGCGGAAGTGTCCAAGTATCAGAAGGCCGACTGCCTTCTTTGCATGAATGGTGCCGTATGGATGTAAAACGTGAACGACCCAGTGTGCATGACTGGCTGACACACCCGCGTTTCCACGGGTCACACTCCCACACGTACTAATAGTGCTGTATTTCATTCGCCAACATCCATCATATGGCAGCATGTTTGAACAGATACTTGCCTTAAAAAGATAGCATTCTTCCCCCAATATTTTCCCCACATGCAGTAGCAGTTATATGTTGCTTCTCTCTGTGGTTACCATCGCCAGCATCCGTTAGATGGCAGCACGGTTCAACACGGACGCTCCTTACAAATAGAGCACCCCTCCCGACCATTTTTCCCAATACGGTTTCAGTGTTACTCTTTCTCACTGGCTTCCGCATTTGTGGTGCTATTTGCTCGCTTTCCGACTCACAGTACGATTTCAGTGTTGCTCTTTCTGACTGACTGATGCTATTTGTTCGCTTTCCGACGTATTGTAAATAACATAAATTCATCTCACTGTGGTGCTTATTCCATACGTTATACCATGTAACACATTATAATTGTCCTGCTTTTCCCTAATATACCCATGCCACCGAAAAAAAGACGTAGAATAGGAAGGTCCACTTCAGATGCCAGAAGAAAGTCTATTTCAAGGGTGTCTGAAATGCCACACCGCACAGAATCCAGAGTGAATGTCCATCAGAAAATGTGTTTGATCTATTTCTATGTTCTGTTCCTTTCATTTAGGACACTCACCAATTATAGATTCCCAGGCAACGCCGGGTACTCCTGCTAGTAAATAAATAAAACAGGAAAACAATACTTACTGAATATTAAGAACAAGTCACCTTTCTTGTGAGAATGTTTCTAGCTGCAATCACTGCATTTACAGCCAATGAGCCTTGAAGTCTGGACTTGTAGGATTTTATCCTATTCCTGTAGAAAAACCTGCCGAAATTACTGCCCATTAACAGTTAGAGGATCATGTTTCTGGATATTGTGCTCTAGGACATTCCAAAGGTTCTTTATAGGATTAAAGTCAGGGGAGAGAACGCAGGCCAAGGCAGCAACTTCATAACTCTGTTCATTCACCAGCTCAGTTGTAAGCACATCGGCTTTTGTGTGTGACCTAATATTGTCCTTCTGTAGAGTCAGTGGTCTGCCACCTCTTAAATGTACAGAATGTATTAATCTTAGAAAAAAATAAAAAGGAATACAGAATCATAATAATCAGGTCTTCCAGCAGGTGAGGGCTGTTAACTTCTAGATATGCCATTGCCTTTCTTTATATATACAGTACATATATATGGGTGGCAAGGTGGAGCAGTGCTAGCACTGCTGCCTTGGAGTAAGGAGACCTGGGTTTGCTTCCCAGGTCCTCCCTACATAGAGTTTGCATGTTCTCCCCATGTCTGCATGGGTTTCCTCCCACAGTCCAAAGACATGCAGGTTAGGTGCATTGGTGATCCTAAATTGTCCTTGGTGTGTGGTTGTCTGTGTGTGTGCCCTGTGGTGGGCTAGTGCCCTGTGTGGTTTGGGATTGGCTCCAGCAGACCTCCATGACCCTGTAGTTAGGATATAACGGGCTGGATAATGGATGGATGGATATATATATATATATATATATATATATATATATATATATATATATATATATATATATATATATATATATATATATATATATTTTTTTTCTTTCCTTGTTATTTTCTGTTTCAGCTTAATTGAGCTGCTTTGTTTAGGATATTTTTCTTTATGTGTTAATTACGTAATTTGCCTTTGTGTTGAGTCACCTGTTTAAGTAATAGACCTCAGGTGCTTTAATTAGGTCAAGCTACAGCACCTGAGTGAAGTAAACACAGTAGATTGGTCTGCCACTTTTCTTACAGGGTGGTATGGTGGCACAGTGGTAGTGCTGCTGCCTTGCGCTGTGGAGACCAGGGTTTACATCTCAGGTCATCCCTGCATGGAGTTTGCATGGCCTCCCTGTGTAAGTGTGGGTTTCCTCCTACTGTCCAAAGATGTGCAGGTTAGAAGAAATGGCGTCACCAAATTGGCATTAGAGTGTGTTTGGTGTGCTAGTGCGTGTGTGTGTTCATCCTGTAATGGACTAGCATCCTGTTCAGGATTTGTTTAAACTTTTGCACCCTATGCTAGTTGGGATTGACTCTAGCCCCGAAGCTGGTTTAGATTAAGCGAGTTAGAAAATTACATGTCATGACACTCTTCTTGCATTCTGTTCAATGTGGGTTTGCTCCATTTTGGTTTTTGGTTTATTTTTTAGGCAGTTTCGGCCATTTTCATATTAGCTTTTCTGTATTTACATATTTATATATCTATATATATCTATATCTATATATATATATGTATATATAAAAATAAATATATATATATATATATATATATATATATATAGTGGTCGAGTTTGGAATCACAAGTCTCAATTGGTAAATGTTGGGGTTTCAATACATCTGTTAGCCCATACACAAACAGGCAAGCACAGGATGTCCCGAAAGCACATGCGTTTGTTTTATAAAGCCCCTGCACCAAACACCATTTCAAAGTCCGGGCCTCTTTCTGGTCCTTCTTCCACCACCTCTACTCCTCTCTTCCAAGCTTTGTCTTCTCCCTCCCAACTCCGACTCTCTACTCGAGGGAGGCGGCCTCTTTTATAGTCATCCGGATGTGCTCCAAGTGCCCTATGACGGTCTTCCAGCAGCACTTCCTGGTGTGGCGGAAGTGCCGCATGAGCACCCGGAAGCACTCTGAGTGTCCCTTGAATTCCTTCCTGCAGCACTTCCAGTTGTGGTGGAAGTTCTGACATCCAGGGCTCTCCATTCCTCCGGGCACCCCTCTGAGGTGGCCAAGGGCCCCAGTAGGGTTGAGCTTCCATGCTCGGTTCCCGTGGCCCCTATATAGACCAGGGTGTCTGCCCTCTTGTGGCCCAGGGGAGGTGTAGTTCCACTCCTGGTCCTTCCAGGATAACGGCATAACCCCCAGCCATCCGCCAGCCACACCGTTTATTTCAAACAAAAAATAAAAGCAAAACTCCAAGCGCTCAATGATGAGGCGGCAGTGAAAACAAATTTAACCAAAAATAGCCAAAACCTCAACTTTCTTATTTCTTTCTTAGTCGGTCAATTGTACAGGAGCTCCATACTGTATTGTACAGTGTTCACAGTGTGATAACTCCTTCCGTCAATGCCATAACTTATAGGTGGGAGACAGGAAGGGGCAGAGTCAGACGACTTCTTGGTGCAGTGCTAGGAATAGGAGAAGGGATAATTAGAGACACTGCCCCCAGGTATCACATAACTTAGAGGAGCCCTGTGGATATTCCAGAGACACATATGGGTGATAATAAATGCTGAATATGGAAAATAGCTTTATACAGCATATTCTGTTTCCCACTTTTGGTTTGATTTAGTGTAATTTTTATCTCTGATTACTTTGAACGTTTATGTTTTCAATGCAGTTATTGCTGGTGCATCAGTTAGGACTTCTAACTAATGGGTTCTGTGTTCAAGTCTTGAAGACTGACCAATGTCTGCATGCATTTGTCTCCTTGTGCTCCAGTTTTCCAGTGACTTGTGCGTTAGGTTAAGTTTTATCATGTCAAGTCAAGTCAAGTTGGGGAGCATGCACTGGTACAGAGCGTGGCTGCACCCACTACACAATGAAACAACTCGGGATCCCGGTTTGCAACCCCACAGGCAGATGCACGGGTAGTCCCACCCTCCGGAAATGACCCTCTATCTGCCTCAGCCAGGTGTTACGTGGGCGACCCTTGGTCTGGTCCAGCCACTCGGGTCCCCAACAATGAGGATCATACGAGCCGCATCACCCTCGGGGAATCGCACCACATGACTGTAGTGCCGTAATTGACGCTCCCTCACAATGCAGGTCATGTGCCTCATTCGGGACTCCATGAGCAACACAAAGTCAAACCAACGGTACCCAAGGATTCTCTGGAGAGACACAGTACCAAAGGAGTCCAGTCTTCATCTCAGATCACTGGATAGTGTCCATGTCTCGCAACCATATAGCAAGACAGGAAGCACCAGGACTCTAAAGACTTGGACCTTCGTCCTTTTGCATAGATATTGTTAGCGTCACAGACCCCTTTCCAGCGACCTCATGACCCCCCATGCTCTCAAAATCAGTCTACTGACTTCATAGGAAGAGTCACCAGAGATATGAATGTCACTGCCAAGGTAAGTAAACCTCTCAATGACGAGGTTGACACTCTCTCCGCTAACAGACACACTGCTGATGGCCGTGCCCAAGAGATCATTAAAGGCCTGGATCTAAGTGTTTATGACTGAGTGTAAATGTGACCTTTGCTAGACTGGCACCCCAGTCAGTGTTGGTTTGTTCGATCCTTTGAATAGATAAATTGAAGTGTTACAAAGATGAATGGATGCATATTTTGTATCATACACTTTTTATATTACAATTCATTTTCCTAGAGCCATAATTTGAAAACAAACTAAGACTCAGTTTGAAGGTAGTCAGTAGTCATTGTGATCAAATCCTTTGCCCTGTTTCAGAGCACTGCATGGTTTGCTTACTTGAATCTTTATTTGGTAATAAGAAGTCACCTATTTTTTTGCATTTTGGGAGAAGGTAAATGACCCAAGTTTACTGGCTATTTTCTACAACTGACACAGTGCCATTATAATGTCTGGAGTTCATTGATTTTTGATGTCATGTGATCTCACACTGGAATGATAAGAAGGGTCAAGGCCAGAGTTTGCAGTTGGTTGGAGTTCGAAGATATATATAGACAAGGTTTGTATATTGTAGATGCCACTTGGGCGGAATGGGCAATCCTGGCCAGAAGAGGGGATTATTCCTTACCCAGATGGGAGGTTCCTAGTAGGCTGACAGGCATCCCCAGAAGGGGATCAGACCCGAAAGAAAGGACCAGAAGGGATGGACGGACAGCCCACTTAAGATGGAAGATGTTGCTGGGGGCTTTTTACTCCACCAACACGCTAGGTGGAAGCTGCTCTGGATATTGGCACTCAGTGGGAAGCCAATAGGGCAGGGGTCCTCAATTACGGTCCTGGAGGGCCACAGTGGCTGCAGCTTTTCCTTCCAGCCAGTTTCCTAATTAGAAGACGGTCCTTGCTGATAAGGAAACTTTTGCCTCTTTGGCTTGTTAGTGCATTCATTCATCCAAAGAAAATTTGAATTGCACTGCAATAGGGCATGCCGTGAAATGTAGTCCAGCTGGGGTCACTGGGTGCCACAAGAGGGCACTGCATGGAGACAAGCTCCCTACTGTAGCGGACTTTCACATGACCCAGAAGTGCTTCCATCGAGCAGTGGCCCTGGTGTCCTTAATAAAAGGGACTGTACTCCCTTATCCAAGGGAGGAGGAGGAGGAGGAGGGCAGTGTGGTGGTGGTGGTGGTGAGAAGTAGTGAGGAGAGAGAATCTTGTGCTTGTGTTAACTTTGTGCTATACTTTGTTAACTTTCTTGAGGAGTGTGAGCAATAAGAGCACTGTTATTTGAAACCGGGACACTTGGTGTGATCATGTTTGGGGCATACTGACACTCTGGTTCCTATCACAATATACAGTGGAAAGTATAAATTAAATGCATTAAGATGATGCTATTGTGCTTTTACAGATCTAGTATCCGGGATCTGAACCCTACCCCTGGATGCTTTCTGTGTGGAACTTGCATGTTCTCCCGGTGACAGTACGGGTTACATTAACTGATAAAGCTGAATTGTCCCCAAGTGTGCGGGTGGGTCCTATATAAGGCTGCTTCCTGCATTGATCCCACTGCTGCTAGGATAGGCTCTGGCCTGTAACCTGGAAGTGGACTGGGCAGTTTTGGGAATGTTTATGTTATATTGATACATATGAAAAAAAAAAAAAAAATCTATAGCTTTCAAGAAAGGACAGTCAAACCCATGAAGTTCACTTAAGGGTTCTTATTTTGTGGCTGCATTGATACATTTCTATTACCTTATTGTTCAAAAGTGTTAATAATCAGAAGCATACTGCTGAACACATCTGTGCTGCCAAGGTGCGTCTTGATTGGGTCACCTGGGGTATAAGAAAGAAAGAAAGAAAGAAAGAAAGAAAGAAAGAAAGAAAGAAAGAAAAAATTATTGTGCCAGGCAAATTCATGAAATAAAATGTAAAGATGCCCTGTCCAAATTCTGTAACAATTAAGTTTAAAATAGCCCTCCATCTGTATTCAAATTAGCAACTTGAGAGAAAGGCAGCTTTTTTGAACAAACTGGCACGCTTCATCACCTGTTATTGCAACTTTCTTTCTTCACTTATTGAAAACAGTGGGGAGCAAAGACTAACAAAACATTTATATGTGCAACAGTTGTGGTGATTATGTCATTACATGCAGCAATCTTCTCAGGACAATAGCATGATTTGACAAAGAACAAACATTTAAAAGAGCAACAAATCCTTAAAGGGGAAAAACAGTTTTATGTTCACAATGGTACATATGGTATATTCAAATAAAATGCCTAGTATATAGAGATGTGAAGAACAAAATATAAACCATATCAAGCCTCAAGATAATTTGTCATAGTTTAGATAACCGGAAATAACAAAAGTTTATATAAATATTCACCAAATATTCGGATCGTAACGTATGGCTTCATGGTAAATATCACACCGTGATCTCTTGTACTTTTCATTATGTTGATTCCGCATACTATTAGCCTTTTTTGCAAATTAAATGAATTTATATTCTGTGTCAGATGATTCTGAGATGTACAAATGGCACTATACATGCACAGTACCCTTTTACAATAGCATTGTGCTTCATGCTTGCCTTTTCTTTCTGTACAGAACACTGAAGAGATTCCGTATCTCTATATTTCAGCGCAGTACGTGGCTCCAGAACAGACATTGTGGTTGAATGTTTGAGCTGCTGGTCGCTGTCAGTGTTATTCTTAGTACAGTGGCAAGGACACTTATGGCCATGCGGTAACTTGTGTTCACATGCTTTTCTCTCTACGGTTTTTAAGTTCCTTTCCACTGTGGTGTTTAGAATGCATTGTCACCATGTGTAAGGGGTCAGGTTTTGTACGTATCAATGATTTTTAATGCCTTGTACACAATATTTTTCTTTAATTTTCTGGTCAACACTTTGTGACGGTGTTCAATATACTGTACAAGATGTACAATTAATAGTAGCTGTGTTCATTGATTGTCCTGATTTCTGCATTTTTTTAACAGCCGATTAAAGAATGAAAAAATGTAATTATTCTGCTTAACCTTCATATGCTGGCATTAGGAGATGCCATCCAAAGATATAATATAAGTGTGCTTAACAAGAATTATCCATCCATTCATCCATTATCCAGCCCGCTATATCCTAACTACAGGGTCTGCTGGAGCCAATCCCGGCCAACACAGGGCGCAAGGCAGGAAACAAACCCCGGGCAGGGCGCCAGCCCACCACAGGGCACACACACACACACGCACACACCAAGCACACACTAGGGACAATTTAGGAACGCCAAAGCCCCTAACTTGCATGTCTTTAATTAGTACCTACCAAATAAAATAGAATGATGCAGATATTTTGCCATTATTTAACTTCTCTGTTATTAATTGAATTATTTACAGTGTTTTACTTCATTACTGTATATGGGTATGTATTGAGATTATTGCTGCTTTACTTGAGTTTAAAAATCTTTGACTAATTTCACTTTTACTTCACGACAATTTCAAATGGAAACGGCTACCACTACTCCAATATGGTTGGCTAGACACGTTTGTTAATGCAATATAAAACGGGAAAACAAAAGGGCTACACAAATGTTTTACCAACCTTTGGGCTGTGGCGGCATTGTAGATGGGCCATGGCCAACCCTAGACAAACAAACAATGAAAAACAATCGCGCACGATCAAGGGCGACCTCCCCAACCCTTTCTCTGATTATCGTTCTCAAATCATTAAGGAGGAAAAGCATTAACAATCACACTTGATGCATATAACACAACAGTTCTTAAACTTTTTTTTTGTGTGATGCAGATTTGGTTTTTTTTTGGCTTTGAGACCCACAGTCTCTTGGAGAATCGCTGATGACAGTCATCGGAGTTAGTTCCTCCTAACGCAGAATACAGCTTTGCAATGGCGTTTCCTCAAACTACCCGCTGCCATCCATCACAAGACACTCAAAAAAACCGTATGTGACCCTTTACTTTTGATTACCGTTGTGAATCACAAAATCCGACAACGCATGACCCAAAATGGGTTGCGACTAATAGGTTAAAAACCTATGATCTAATAGTTTGACACTTTGGTGGTCACATATTACTCCACTGTGGGTCACAAAGATTGGGAAACACTGATCTACAGTAAAATACGGGTTTTCCGCACATTATGAAAATTTTTGTACACAAAGAAGCTGGGATGATTTTAAAATGTACACGCGATTACCTAAACCCAATTAAGTACACTTCTCTGAAGCCCACGGAATGGGGCAGGACTGGGTGTTAGTGACATGCTATCCTGGTCTCAGTCATTTCCACGGCTAATGCTGACATGTTCAGACACTCTCCTGATGGCAGCCTTCTCCAAAGAGCAATCACTGATGCTATCTACAGCAAATGGTTTGAGAGGGATTATAAGGTATTTGAAGTAGTGAAGAAGTTCTTGAGAATCCTGGATCTAGGCTGGTACAAAAAGGGGAGACATGTTCTTGTTTCTCTCTGGCAAAAGGTTATTCAAGTAGATGGAGTTTAACAAGAAAAATGTGGAGTGTAACTAGTGCTTGATGTGGACTGTTGCTCCAAAACAGTGTGCCAGCACCTTTTCTTAGCATGCTGGTGAGTGTGATGGTATGGGTCCTACTTCAATTATCCCACCTCCCATTAGGGAACCTCTTGAACCCGAAACCATTGATAGTGTAACCAGAGGGGGACAAATCACACATGGAGTAACGGTATCTTGTAAAAAGTGTTCAGTGCTTTTATTAAAAATAAACCAAAACAAAACAGTGTCCAAATAAATAGTGCTGATTCAAAAACGTCCATGAATAAATAATCCATAAAAGCAAGTGGAGGATAAAATCCCAATAAATAAATCCTTTAAATATAGTCACTGGATCCTTAATGTTCTCTTCAAAAATGTATGATCACAGCCCACCTCCTTCTTCGTCTCCCCGGGTCACCTATAACTTGTGCAGCTGGCAGAGACTCAGCAGCCACGATCTTCATCCCCCGCCCCCCGTCTTGGCTGCCTCCACACAGCGCACCCAGACCGTCAGAGGTGGGCACTCCTCCCATCATCCTTCACGCTCTCGCAGTCATACCTCATAGCCCTGGGGAGGTTATCTACCATGCTCACCCTACTCCTCACCATTTATCAATGGGGCGAACCAGCCCCTAGAGCGCCACAACCTAACAGTACACTCCTGTTCATGCCGCCTTTCCTCTTTAGATGGCCGGATTATCCTCACCATGACTGATCTTCATAACCTTTTTAACCCCTCACTCTCATTCTATTTTTCCTCCTTATATTTTTTCCCCCATCCGCACTTACGCTTCTCCTTTTTATAATGGGAATATGGCACAGGTGTGGCGATTAGCAGCTTTCGGAATGCTAACATGCCGCCTCCTTAAGCATTATTTAATAATCAGGAGTGATCTCTCCTAGACTTTCTCGTATACTCAGATATAGGGGTGGATATCTGAGGAGTAAACTGCAAGACAATAATTATATTTTTATATTATGTACATTAAAGAACAATCAACAACAAATCATATCAAATTAATAATATATTGAACAATTATTATAAAAGTGAACACAACTCTGCAGCTGCATGAATAAAATGTAAAGTACCACTTCTGGTTAGTGAAATAGCCCAACAGTTGGTAGAAATCTACATTTTGGACCTAATACTTGTATGTGAAATTTGGTTGACCGAAGTGAAAGCGTACTCAAGTTATCATGTTTACATACACACAGACAGAGAGACAGACACATAGACATAATTCCGAAAATTGTCATTTTCTGACTCAGGGAGGTCTAAAACATTGAGATTCATCAAAATCTCGAAACTGATTTTTTTGGAGGATTGCAATACTTTCATTATACTTTGTATATGAGAAAATCAAGGAGGCCTAAAACATCGAGATTCATCAAAATCTCGACATCAAGTCTTTGGACGATTACAATACTCACCCTATACTTGATATACGAGAAAGTAACAAGGCAATCAGCCCGCAGACCTCAGTTTACCACAGTGAGTATCAGCACCTATGTGCATATCTTCACTGAGGACCCCCAGACTCTTCAAATAAATGTTGATATATCCTGATATTATAAGCTTCACAGGGAAACACCCATCCTCCGCTCTTTGATTATTGGCTGTCACTATATCATAACAATCAAAGTTTCACCCGTACAGGCACATTTTCTTAGCATACCAGTGGGTACCAGCACCATTTTACAAATCACAGGAACTCTCCCTTTGATCCCTTGATGTACAGTAACTGTATCACCTTAAAAAGTTTACCATTAGTGATTTGGTTCTACTTCAAGCACTGAGTGTAGCATTTATAAAGTGTGTATGTCAAAACAATTCTGTAATGAATTCCTAAAAATAGAAACTGGCTTGCTAAAGTCGTACCTACATGTACAGGAATTTTTTTATTCAAAATGATTGTGTTCAACATGACCTGAAATTAATATGCAATTTACATCGGCTGATATGTTAACATCACCTTTGTTAATTGAAGAAGTGTACATTACTTACTCAACAGTTAAAAAATTAAATCATACATTAATAAAAATGTTTCCTATGAAACTGTTTTAGTTTCTTGACTCTGGTGGTAGCGCCTTCTATGTGGATTTTCCAGGGCTGACTCTTGGAAGTATAGTTTCCTCCTGCAGTTCTTAATTACAGTGAAAGACTTGACTACAACTCTGAATCACTGACACTCTTTTCTTCTCTTGTCTTGCATAGACACAACTTTCTTTTTTTCCTGACCTTAACAATTGAGCATAGAAAGATGGATGGATTTTCATAAAATACTTTACTTCTTCACTTTTTATTCTCCATGGCTGATCTTGGATTTTTAGTGTGAGTAATAGTGCTGGCCAATGAAAATCGCCTAGACTGATAAAGCAGACATAACATGTGCGACATACTGCCATCTTGTCCAGGGTATAATTTTGCCTTGGGCATCCTATTGGATGGGCTTATGATCATGACCCAGACTATGATGAAGGAGTTCTAACAACTCGTGAATTGAAGTAAATTTAATATATAGTGCTACACATACTATGGGATCAAATAAGATCCAAAATCAGGCCATTTATTCCAAAACACCTCATCAGTTTCCTGTTCTTGTAGTAAATCCAATATAATGATAACAAAGGAGGATGTGTATACATCTTACACAGGAAAACATAATAATCCTTAGGGATGGCCAATGTTTAAAATACAGTCAGGCTCCTCGATGCCATTACCTCAGCAAATAGAAAAATGTAAGAATATCAGTAGACTTGGACTTGGCAGAAGACTGAACATAAGGACTAAAACTATCAATTCAGTATGTGCAGGATGTGTTTATTTTTAAAACCAAATCAACCTGCGAACATTGCAATCGAGCTCCAACCTCACCAGGTTACATGTTTTGGGCCTGCACCAAATTAACATCATTTTGGACCAAAATCTTTAAATGCCTTTCAGACAGCCTCGGAGTCACAATCCCTCCTAACCCATTAACAGCTGTGTTTGGTGGTCTCCCAGGTGGACTTAAAGTGGAGAAGGACAAACAAACTGTGATTGTCTTTACTACACTATTGGCACGTAGACTTATCTCGCTCAACTGGAAGAGTCCTAATTCTCCTATTCTAAGTCAGTGGCTAAGTAATGTTATATATTATTTGAAACTGGAAAAAAACAAATTCTCCTTTAGAGGATCTGTGCCGAAATGTTTAATTGAGGAAGCAGATTCTCTTTTTTATTTACTCTATTTTTATTTATTTATTCATTTATCTATTTACTTACGAGGGGGGACCCAAAAATAACCGGAATTTTGTTGTTGTTAGGTTGGTACTTGTAGTACGTGGTTGGGCCGCTAGCGCGATCTAGTTACACTCCTCACAAGTCAGTCTGCCAAGTGCCATCAGTCTGGAAGGTTGTGCTTGTGTTCAGTGAATTTTGTAAAAGTAGTTTTGTGCAAGCGTCGTTTTTTTACGATGGCCGATTATCGCGCGGCAGTGAAATTTTGTTTGCTTCTTGAAAAAAGTGTTGCAGAAACTATTGTTATTGAAACGGTATGACAACCCTGAACCACCCACCCTACTCACCGGATTTAGCTCCGTGTGATTTCTTTTTTTTTCCCTTGGATGAAAAAAGACTTGAAAGGAAGGCGTTTTGCTGACGTCGAAGAGGTAAAACAAGAAACGACCAGAGCATTAATGGGCATTGCTTCAGACGAATTTAAAAAATGTTTCGAACAATGGAACAAATGGTTAGATAAGTGTATTTCCACCAATGGAGAGTACTTTGAAGGAGACTAATTGTAGTTTGTACAGAAATTTAAATTAAACCCGTTTTAAAAATATTTCCGGTTATTTTTGGGTCGCCCCTCATATTTTTAATAGCTTAAAGTTTTACTCTGCTGGCCTAGCTCTCTTTCTCATAGGTGGTGGTTGATTTGTTTTGAACCTAGTCTTGTAAAACGTGACTTATTTGTATAGCATTTTATTTAATTTTAATAAAATCTAAATAAATAAACAAACAAATACATAAACAAATAAAACCAAACGGTCGATTGTCTTATGAATTCTGAAAAGCTGTTTTCCAATTAAAACACCACATGACAGGACCAAATGCCTATTGACTAAAAGTGATTTTAGAGAATATGTATTTAACTTAAATTTAGGAATTTACAACTGATTTAGAGAATATACATGTAATCTATAAACTTGAGAAAACTGGGTACTTAATAGAAAAATGGTTACTGATATTGGTGGGGGAGTTGAAGGTGGAGGTTTGTATGAGAATGTGGCTTTGAATGAAGCACTTTGGAGAAGCTAAAAATGTGAAGCGAGCTCTCGGAGACCAGTTTTTTTTTTTGTTTTTTGTTTTTCCTTTTTGAGTTCTTAAAGCCCTCAGATCTGATGCAAAGTGTACTGCTGATAGTCATGTATATAACATACAATGTCTTTGCAGGAGCGTGCACAAACCACATTACAGGCTTTTTTCACAATCTATGCACCTGCCTCCATAATGCAGACATGTCTTTTTAGACAGTATCTGTAGTAAATCTTAAATTAGGGTAAGTACATTCCATATCATCGTCTAGTTCATTAACCTACAAGGGAACTGCTTAGAATAGCAAGCACAAAAAAGGTACGTTCAGAGATGTGCAAGCAAAAGAAATGGGAGTCACATTCATTATAAATAAATGTGCAATGTGATATACTGTGTGCACATACTCATGTATTTATATACTTCAACTGGTAATGGTCAACTAGGGGTAAAGGTGCCATCATGATGGTACATAACAGCCCACAGGAGATGTCTTGGAAAGAGAGAAAGGGAGAAGAGAGATGGCAGCAAAAACACAAGGGCTGTTGGGGAGGGTTGGTGGCCACGAATCCCTGCATACGTGCTGGGTGGCAGAATAAGCAAAAACGTTTGGTCAAGGAGGGTTGACCATCTAGTGAAGGTACGTAACTTCTAGTTTGGACCGTGTCATCCATTTAAGCATGAGGTCATGCTAGTGAAGGAAATTTGTAGCTGAGGGGTGAAGATTGTTAAGAGTGTTTGATGGCAAAGTGACACCCTGTGACATCTGCTCAAGCAATCAAATTAAGTGACTTTGCATAAATTACGTAGATCTGGCCCAAACACCATCAAAACAAATCAGGCGTGATTACAAATTCCTAACATCCTGGATACAACCTGTTCTCACATCTACAGTTTGACAAACAGCACCTTAGTGCCAATGCTCACAACTTCGGGTTTCTCACCCTTAGCCAATAATTGTTGTGAATATTTGAAACACACTGATTGGTAGCCACTAACACTGGAGCTACCAGAAAAACATACATTTTGTACTACATAGTGCACTGTTTTGTTCATTATTGAATATTGTATTGCTTTTCTATGCTTGTTGTGGATGCTATTTTGTATAATTTATAATGTTATACAGTAGCATGATGCCATGCAGTAAGGAGACCAGGGTTTGTGTCCTCGGTCATCCCTGTGTGGATTTTGCTTCTTCTCGTTGTGTCTGTGTGAGTTTCCACCAGGTTCTCTCGTTTCCTCTCACAGTCCACAAGTTAGGTGAACTGGCAACACTTAATCTGCCCTAGTGTGTGTGTGTGTGGTGCGGGTGCCAGTGTGTTTGCCCTGTCCAGGGGTTGTTCCTCCCACGCACCCAATGCTTACTTAGGATTAAGCAGGCTTGGGAAATGGGTATGGTATTCATTTCCCTTTAATTATTTTTATTTCTTATTGTTTACTGGTGAACAATCACAAATTAGAATGTGTTATGTGTAAATGTCAAATCAAACTTGAACTTGAACTTTAGATAAGGTTTGCTTCTATGTTATTCATGTAATGAAAATCAGACTGCAGAACATGAATATGATATTGCATTGTGTTCATCACTAGACTCCAATAAGAAAATTAAAAGGCACAAAGCTCAGCCCCTTGCCCTTCAAGAACGGCGGAAGGGTACCTTGAGGTGGACTTTAATTATTTTAGCAGGGACAGAACTACAAATATGGGAACTCTTCTTCCCTCATCAAGTAGATGAAGAGCTTAAAACGGTCAAAGCATAAGAAAGTCTTCTGCATTTTGTGCTTAGTGGTGAATTTAAACATCCAGTGTTAAACAATTCATATTGATTGGCTTTGAAGAATTGCAGACAGATGTCAAGATTTCCACAGATACCATCACAGAATGTTTGGAATCCTTTTTCTTTTTAACCTGGAATGGTGGCCAAGCTGCTGGCTTTTTAGGATAAGTTCATTTTTTGTAACATTGTTAATATAGGTTATTAAATGGGAAATAAAAAAAAAAACATAGTAATCCTAAAGCCATCTTTTTATTTGACGATGCATCTTACAATAGGAAAGTTTAATATGTAAAGTGGTGTACAATAAATGTTTAGTAATTTAAAATAATTAAATGCCTTTTGATCACTGCTGCAGCTTAGCAATGACTGAATTAGACTCACGTTCCTTCATAACATCCTATCGGCAAGGAATAAACTTTTGTCTATCCATCCATTCATACAAAATTTTCTAAACCTTTTTAATGTAAGTGTATGGTTAAAGGGAGTTTTAGAATTAGGGTGCTTATATGAAGTCAAAATGTGCTTTTTTATAAATTTACTTTGACAGCCTTTCATGGTGAACTATTTGTTATGGCAGAAACAAATGACAAGCGTGCCTTTGCCAATTACGGAGGCTTAATGTTGTGGCTAACTGCAAAAATAAATCAATAAATAACAAAAAAATACATATATCCTGCTTGGCTAGAACCCAATTATATATACCTGTCTGACAAATCATATGAAAGATTTATATTGTGGCCTCTAGGGGGCTCCACTGAGATCCATACCCCAAGCACAATGGGGTTCTGACGTTTTTATTTAACAAAGGCTTCTTTACCAATTGCTCAGAATGAGCAAACCCTTTCCTTTGCCTTCGTACTCCTTGTCCTCATTACTCCTCCACTCCTCCCAGTCAAGTGTTGACATTCACAGGGACAAGCAGAGGGTTCTGTCTTTTAACTCCCGACCCAGGAGTGCTTCTATTGGTCAATCTATTGGCTCAAGGAAGCACTTCTGTGTTTGGTAGGACCATGCTGGTCGCTCAGCAGTTAATTCTCAGCAGCTCCCCCCGACAATTGCCACAGAACCCAAAAGGGCAGGCAAATGGGACCACAACTCCCATGCTGCCCATCCGGATTATGAGAGAACAATCTGCCCATAGCTGGCAGTCCCCCACTGCCCAATATTTCTGGCCTACCAACCACTCTGCTCAGGCTGCTTCCCCAGCTAATACATCCATCGGTAGCTTCTAGGAAACCAGCGCCGGTGCACCTACTGCCACAGCTCCCCTCCATGTCCACCTTCTGGCACAGAGGGGGAAGATCACAGCTCCCTTCCTGCCCATCCTTTATTTTGGCTACCAGACCTGGTAAGGGCGCAGGGTTCATCCAGGCTGAGACACTGCCAGGTCTAACACAACATCTAATCATTCTTTCAAATTAACAAAAATGTTATTAATTATGTATCAGAGAAAACTACAAATTCTGCCAAACACTTGCACTTAGGGAGTGTTTTAAAGGCTTATGGTGGATAAGTACAGGGAAGAAAAAGTATGTGACACTGCTGCTAACTTTTGTTCCATCTATTTCCCTAGAATAGAGAGAGCGCAACTACTGCTGACGCCACTTCCTACTCCCAAGACGTGCAGCCCCTTTCATTCATGACAGTATTTAAGCAAAGCTTTCACTGCAAGTCGCCATTCATATTTGGACCAACACTGGAGGAAAACAGAGCTCCACACCTCTTAAAACTCTTTCTTTTTTCACAGCATGTTAATGCTTACTTTCATTTTTGTCTTTTGAACGTTTAAAGTAAACAGGGCATCCGGGACTCCAACACTCATTTTCTTGTTCTTGCCTTCATTTTACAATAGCAACAACTTAATGATTTTATATACAGTGGATTATTGTTTGAATTTCTTTATCAAAGAGACAGCTGAGAAAACTGCTCTGCAACAAACCCGTCTTGTTACCCTATATTGCATTATCTTCCAGCATTTCCTGTATTTTATTTCAAAACATCACTGCAAATTTTACTACATACACATCTGAGAAAGCAACACACAGCTGGCCTTGAAAGAAGAAGTTTGACTGAAGATGTCTGAAATGTAGGTGAGGCCTCCTCTGGCATAAATATGCTCCTCCTAGAGTCCAATTTTGTTAAGATCTTGGCCACTTATCCTGCTCCTTGCCAATCCAATTGACTGTCATTCACCTTCAACCAATCAGCTTTAAATTTAGGTTTTGACGTCATGAAAGAGGAATTTAATACTTAAATAACAGAAACCTGATTATATTTCATTCACTAAACCATTTCTGCTGCCACTTCAAGACACCATTTAGACTACACTCTAAAATAGACTGTTCTGGATTTACTTTCTAATTTTCATAAAAATATACATGGCTGGTTTTGAGTGATAAACATACATACACATAGAGGCCAAGTCAGATTTATTTATGTAGGTGTAGTTTATGTATATATTTGTTTCCAGTCTTAATTTCTTACATCATCTGTAAACTTAAAGAAGTAAAACAAATTATGTTTACACTAAGTAACGATCAATGGTCTCAATTTCGGACTGAACTCAGCTGTGAAGTTACAACCACTTGAAGCGCTTAGCAGAATAAGATAGATAGATAGATAGATAGATAGATAGATAGATAGATAGATAGATAGATAGTGAAAGGCACTATATAGTAGATAGATAGATAGATAGATAGATAGATAGATAGATAGATATGAAAGGCACTATATGATAGATAGATAGATAGATAGATAGATAGATAGATAGATAGATAGATAGATAGATAGATAGATAGATAGATAGATAGATAGATAGATCTTTATTGTCATTGTCACTTTTATAAAGGAACAATGAAATTGAAGGTGCAGTCGACTCAGTGTGAGGCATCCATCCATCCACTACCCAACCCACTATATCCTAACTACAGGGTCACGGGGGTCTGCTGGAGCCAATCCCAGCCAACACAGGGCGCAAGGCAGGAAACAAACCCCAAGCAGTGTGCCAGCCCACCGCAGCCAGTGTGAGGCATAAGATTTAAAAAGACAAGAAGAGAGAAAATAATAACAGACTGAATAGTATTAAAAGTACTTTACAAAATATACAAATTGCACTGGTTGATTTAAGGTCTATATTGCACTTTGGGAGAATGATACGGAGCAGTTTTATTCAGGGCCATGATTGCTTTTGGATAAAAGTTGTTTTTAAGGCGGTTTGTTCCGGTTTTCATTGCTCTATATCTCTTGCCCGATGACAAAAGCTGTAAGAGGCAATGGCCGGGATGTGATGAATCCTGTGAAATGTCTATTGCTTTTTTGTGGCATCTGAAGGTGTAGATTTCTTCCAGAGTTGGGAGGGTACAACCAATTGTTCTCTCCACTGTCCTGATGACCCTGTGGAGGGCTTTCCTTTCTGAAAAAGGGTCAAATACGACAGCAAAACAATGCCGGGCAGGCTACGATAGTGGTGTACTAGTTAGAGATTATGATTGGGACTCCAACTTACAATAAATAACTTTAGGGAAAATACGTCCCAACTCAGAGCTGTTAGTGTCATTCTGGGTTTATGTGTATTTTCTGTTTTATTGTCATTTTTTAAAAATTGTTTTACCTTTTTTTTATGTTACTTCTGCTGTGTTTAGGATATCAAATGTAAGCACAGTCTCTTTAAAGGTTCTGATGTTCTTTGCATTCTGTGAGTGGAACCACAAGAGGAGAGGCCACCCAGATGTCACTACTACTGTGATCGCCCACAGGCCCATTGCTGAGTCAGAGAGAGAACCTCGGCAGCACATCATTGAGTTGTTTTTGCTAGTTACTGGATTTTCCTGCTTGTCTCTTCAATTTGCCATTGGACTTGTGTATTGCCTTTTAGTCAAATCTCTTTTGAGTATTTTGTTTCTAATTTCTTATTAATAAATCTTCATTTTGTAAAGATTCATTGTGTTGTATATTGCACCTTTAAAGCCAGTTTCATGGTTTTAGGCCTGTATAGGCTGCATCATGCAAGAAACTGATGGAAGGCTGTTTGACTTGGGGTGAATCTCACCTGAGTTGGTAGGTGACAGTCCTGGCCTTCGGAGGGGAGTATTTTTGGATTCCTTACACCATTTGTGCCCTGTATGAGTCTCCTAAATATGATAGGGGCAGCATATATATATATAGCACCCGTAGTTTGAGTATCGATCGGATTGGGTAACACATTTGGTTGGTCTGCCAGTCTGCAAACATCCGCCACAGGCCTTCTCAGTTGCGAGAAGCAGATCATTGAATGTTACATAATTTACTGACAAATAATTCAACGAGTACGCGACACGTGTTTCGCCTTTATTTGGGCTCATCAGGTGTACACACTCCACTGCACCCCTCACAGGGATTGAACCTCGGACGTCAGTGTCGATGGACTCAGACTACAGATGCTATGAATGTAATTACTCCGATCTCCAGGCTGTCAAATAAAAGAACCACACGCCGTGGCGCAGCGTAAAGGGACTTCATCTCTGATGCTGACGTTGGAGATTTAATTCCCTATATATATAAGGTAAAAGAATCACAAAACACAAGAGAAAGATTTGGGGATCCACCACGTATATTGTGTGAAATGAATAGCCTCGACACACGAAAAAGGTTTGACCTTGTCTGCAAAAAGGCAAAGTTTTTAGTATAATAGAGTACAGAGTTGAGTCCAAAACAGAACTAATCAATGGAAGGAGGAAGTCAGGCTTTATAGGGAGGTCTGAGGAGGTGACCTCATATTTGGGGCCGGGACTGAAAGTGATGTCATCCTCGGGCCCGGGCCCAGAAGTAACGTTGTCAGAGCAGAAGTGGAAGTGATGTCTTCGAACTCAGGCAGAATTTCCCGTGTCTGGTCTGCAGGGATAAAATAAGAAGGTTTAGTGTACCCTACCACCTCCCAGTCTGGCATGGAATTCCTTCGTTTGGTCCCTGTAGCTGGCTTCCATGCACACGTGTGTGACAATTGTTAGTTGATATGTCTTAGAGACTGATGCTAGTCATCAGTCTGGATGGTGTGAACAGGGGAACTTCAGGAGAGCAGGAAGGGCATTTTGTAGGACAGGAAGTAGCATGAGGTCATCAGAAAGAGCCAGAGATGAGGTCATTGGTAGGGGCTGGAAGGAATGTCAGGATCAAGCGGAAGTGAGGTCAGGAACAGGTGGAAGTGAGAGGTTTAGTTGTTTTTTTCTTCTGAAGGTCTGTGGGAAGAGAAGGAGAGGTGTTAGTACACAGCGTCAACCCCTGGTCCAGCACTTCAACACCCTGATTCGAACCCTTCGACTTCCTCAGAAGCACTCACATGTGTTACAATATATATATATACAGTATATATGTGTGTGTGTATATATATATATATATATATATATATATATATATATATATATATATATAGTAATAAATAGGAATCGAACCTAAATGTCTTGGTTAAAGGGCATGAGTACGAACTATCACACCACATCACAGCCTGTTCAGTACTGTTTCTGTGTCCACAGATCACACTGTAGTGTTTCTGCCACTTCTCCTAAACCCAATCCATCCCACCCTGACTCCTGACTTATTGTGAGTAGTGCCTGGCAAGTTTTAGGTCCATGGTCCAAAAAACAAAGATGTGCAAAAAAAAACCAAACTAATAAGCAAAGGTTGTGCTTTAAAGATACAGCTCAATTTCCAAGGCTTAAATGATTAAAACATGATAAACGTTACTAAAATGAAAAATGTATGTATGACCCTATGAATTTGATTAAAATGGTTCTATAAATTGACTGGTTTATACTATCGAATGGAATACGTATATTTACTAAAATAGGCTGATGAACAGCATGCTCTTAACTATGAAGAGTGTAATCGGATTAATGTAAATCATGCTATGCATTTTTTCATGTTCATCTCATTGGTATTATTTTGGGATCCTTATAGCTTTCTGTCTTACCATGGCACATGTGTGAATAAATTGCCTACTGTTTTACAGCATATATCATGCCACAGTTATCTATGATTTGTTCCTCCAAGTAGCACTCAACCTCTCTTGCAAATATGAAGTAGTGCTTTTTCTCTGCTTAAATATTTCTATCCATCTACTAGGAAAATTGAAGTATTTGACTACTGCAAAACAAAATGAGTTTCATTGTTATTATGCTGGTATGCTGATTCCGCGTAAAGCACTTTTGGATAATTTTAAACACAATGACTGATTACACTATAAACTTGCTACATGGAATGATCCCCAGAAATTCAGCCACCGATGTAACAAAGCAACATTTTCTCTTGTCTTTTATTCTATCCCTCCACTTCACATGTATTGTTTCCCCCTTCTAATATTAATCTCTTTCTTTCTGTGACCTGTTAGTTGTCTGTCATTGGGTTTAGTGGAATGAATACCTGCTATAATCCAATTATTGTAATCTCCAATTTTCTAAAAGGCACATTTTTGATACTGCACATTTTATACTCATTTATTCTCCACATAACATTCCAAAATCGACGTCATGAAATTTATTATCACTTAGCCTATCCATGTAGCATTGAATGTAATGCAGGAATTAACCCTGGACCAACTCCCCCCAGCTGGGCAGAACTTTTACTTGAGTTTTACTGTGTACTGCACTAGTTATTTAATGTTTGTGTTAATGAAACATTTTTCACCTTAACAAAACTCTTTGTAATGGTCTTTATTTCGTATAACGTGTGTAACAAAATATGGTGGATGGAGGAACAGTGATGATAAATTGGAGAATTAAGAATTTCTTTGTTGTGCTCAATAGAATTACTTATAAACATTTAGAAATCACTTCAGTTTTTTTTTTAGTCTCGACTCACCGGTATAAGAAAGTCCGCACTTTTGATATACCGTTTAACTTATCTTGATGTCGAGTTATGCAAGATGTTAAGCTTTTTGTGGTTTCTCCATATTTTTGGCTCTCTAGACCCAAAAAACTCTCATTTGTAGGCCAATTTTGGACCATATTTTGAGCAGGAAACTACACCCTTATGATAAAGAATAAAACAATAGGCGTCTTCAGCAAAAATAATTAGAAGGACCTGAAGTTGTGCATACCACACGAAAACCGTC
Source organism: Polypterus senegalus (assembly GCF_016835505.1). Lineage (NCBI taxonomy): Eukaryota > Metazoa > Chordata > Cladistia > Polypteriformes > Polypteridae > Polypterus > Polypterus senegalus. The sequence goes on from NC_053171.1 coordinate 94,442,668, forward strand.
CCCAAGAGTTCACCCCATAATAGAATACGAGTGGTCAAAGTTGCTTCTTTTCACAAAACTTTGAAAAAATGGGTTTGATAATATAGACATTTGGAGTGTCGTTTTATGCTATTTCGAAGTTACTTATTACAAATATATTATTTTTTATATTTGTTTTTTTTTTTTAATTAAATTCCTAGCCCCCTAAGAGCCACTCCCAGAGAGTTAAAAGAGACTACTTTCTGACATAAGCATGTGGGGTATCGTTTTAGACTACTTCAAGGCCAGTGATTATGAATTATGATGTCATTTTTTATTTTTAATCTTTTCCTAGGAATCTAATCCTCTATTGTCCTCTGTCAGAGGGTGAAAAATGACAAATTTCTATTACAATCAAGACTATTTAGACTTACGTAATTCAATTATGTGACACACCTATTTGTGGTTATCATGGACTTCCACCTCATGAAGTAAATCATAACATTTATCATGAACACCCTGAATTAAGGTGGCTTAAGCTAATTCACATTTTTTGTCTTTCTTAGTAAAATAATGGAAAAAAGTTTCTGAAACATGATACAAAAAATGTACACTTAAGAAGTACTGTATATACTCGCGGATAAGTTCTCCCGAGGATAAGTCAAGAGTTGATTTTAACGTATAATTTCTGGTATTTTATAATGTCGGTCATATAAAGTGGAAAACTCACGCTATTGGTCAAAGAGATTATGATAGGCTAACATCCACCTGAGAGAGTAACCATGAAACACACTGCCTTTTTTTCATGTGGGTGCAGCAATGCGCTGTATCAGCGTGTGCTCCTAACCTCTCTCTGTTGTGAATACGTCACCACACGGTAATACCCGAACTATTCCGAAGCGACGTTTGCACTGTTTTGTGTTTTTTGTATCTCACACCCTCATACACCTTTATCGTAAGAGCATCCCTTATCTACGATGGAGCGTTCGATCAGAAGAAAATATGAAGCTGGTTTTAAATTAAACATCGTTGAAGTAGCAAAAGAAATTGGTAACTGCGCTGCTGCAACAAACTTCAATGCGCCTGAGAAACTGATGTGAGATTGGAGGAGGCAAGAAGCTGTAAAAAAAAATGTAAGCATCACATTTTGAAACGAGCGCATAAGTCTGATTTTATGATCGTGTTTTTGGGTTTCAAGACCCAACTTATACGTGAGTATATACAGTGGAACCTCAGGTCACGACCGTAACTTGTTTCAAAACTCTGGTCGCAACCTGATTTGGTCGTGACCCGAACTAACTTCCCCCATAAGACTGTATTTAAATACAATTAATCCGTTCCGGACCGTACAAACTGTATGTAAATATATTTTTTTTAAAGATTTTTAAGCATATAAATAGTTAATTGTACCATAGAACGCACAGTGTAATAGTAAACCAAATGTAAAAACATTGAATAACACTACGAAAAACCTTGAACAGAGAAAACTAACATTGCAAGAGTTCACACTACAGCCTTACGAACCGCTCGCTGTAAACACTTTTTTAATGAGTTTTAAGCACAGGGAAAAAATGAAAATTTGAAAAATCCTGAATTTATACAAAAACTAACCATAAATAACCAAGAAAACTAACCTTGCATGCACGCACGTCTGACCGAGAACAATGTACAGGGAGAGACTGAACACGTGCGGAAATCATCGGCGCGTATGAACCGGAAGGGAAACTGGCTTGTTTGTCACCCAAGTGTGTGGTCATGAACAGATGCCAAAGTTTGGCGAAGTTTTTGGTCGTAACCCGATTTGTACGTGTTATGAGACGTTTGTGACCCGAGGTTCCACTGTATGGTGTGTCAAATTTTTCCATGTGTAAGGATAAAAGGAGGTGACAGAAAACATTAAAGTGGTGGGGGACCAGTGGGTAATCCCGATTATAAGTCCTAAACAATGTTTGTCCCACCTGTACGTGACCAGGCAACTGAAACATTTCTCATCAATCTCATCAATTTAACTAAAAAAGATTGGAAATGAAAGAAACATTAGTAGTGACACCCAGATCTTCTACCTGGTGGTGTTGATTTTTATAAGAGGAGGAGCAGAAGGTGAGGTCAGACTTCATCTTTTGGCACCACTTCAAAAAGATGAGTAAACCACTGTATCACCGTGACATCCATCCTTTGAAATTCATCACAATAAAGTACAGACCCTGTCTGCACCTTCGAATATTCAGACAAATTTTAGATTCAAAATTAGAGCAATGCACATAAAGATCCAATAAAAATACACATGCGGAAATTGTAGCTATTGTAGAAGTATTGTGTTTCACTTCATAGAGCTAGCCAGTCCCCATCAGTGAGCGCTTGCTATACTGACCACTGCAGGTAGCTGACCCCCATTCAGCCCAGAGGTGCTGTGCCTGCTGGCTACTCCATTCTGATCTAGAAGTTTTGTACATACTAACTCTATGCTTTAAAACTGTCTATCTTTCCATGATAACATTTTCCTGATGTTGCACCGCACTATAAACCTCTCTTGGCTCTCCCACTGGACTGGTCAGTAGTTTTCAGGCCTCACAGGAAGCGGGATTTTGATCCTGCAAAGTTTCAAAAAAGGTCACTCAAAGCAATTTCTGTTGAACAGAAGAATGATTGCAAACAATTCCTAAAAAGCACAATGCAAATCTTTTGAAAATGAAGCAAGCCAACTGTCTAAGTATTTGGCAACTGAATGAATTAGGAGTATTGCTGTGGATTCACGAGGGGATAAAAAGGCAGCTGATCGTGTCTGTTAAATTTGCGATCAACTGTTGTGTCTGGAACTCTTGGTGGGAAAAAATTAAAAACTGCGTAAGTTTATCTCAGTGTAATAATCACCCCAGAAGAAATAAACTGTCTTTCTTTGAATTTTATGGGTACAGTTAGAGTAACATGCAGAATAAGTTAACATTGGCTCTAAATATTATGTCATTGGCAGGATCCTTCTTGGAATTAAAAGTCTAAATTGGATACATGCACGTCCTATAAAAATTTCACAAAAAAAGGGTTTATTTCTATTGTGAGAGTGAGAAAGCAGAGTGAAAATGATCACACACATTGATTTAACTGTAAAACCAGCACTCAAAGGATTTGCAGAATTTTAGAGGGCTTCACTTGCAGGGGTGACTTAAAAATTCAGCCCCTTTCTCTGAGTAACGTTTATTGCCTGGCTTTATTCACCAGGATGTCAAGAGGTAAAATGGGGCCACAAATAATCCCGCTGGAGCTTGGTACATGAACAATAGTAACTGTCCCCAGTGATGGGTTAATAGTTGCCCTCCTAAGGAGACAGTCGGAAATTAACACAAGGTCTTCCTTTTGTGAGTTGTGACGTTTTTCTCTATACACTTTGCTTGTATGGCTGTTGAGGAGGGGCGCGTGAGCTTCAGCAAGACACAAAAGCCAAGGGGCAATTAAAAATCTCCATAACAGAAAAATAAAAAGAAAGAAAAAGAACATGTCATGTACGCTCACACACATCACATCCGCACCAATGATTCTGCTTTCTTAATGCAGTTAATACACTGAAATGAATGCATTTCTTGTAAGAAGAAATAAAAAAGGAAACACTAAATTTATTCAAATGGGTTTTTTATGCAGTTAAAACATGTATGCAAAAACACACGCTTTGTCTGTAATGTTACAAAACCTAGCACAAGACAGGGATTGTGTTTTCACAGTTATTAGTCAGTTGCCGCTCAAGGCCTTCTATTTAAAATGACACATCTGAGGGATGCAAGGAGACAAATATTCCCTTACTCACTTTTTTAAAACTCTGCATGGAATTAATTGAGTTTATATTTGGTCATGTCAATGAAAACATTTTGCATCTGTTTGTGGCAGAGTAGACTGCTTTATAATAATTGTCACCTCTAATTTAGCAAATAAAATCAATCTGCAAACTGTAGATTTCTGACATCACTTAAACACTGGGTGAGGGGATCTGTCATTAGGTCTTGGTGACATGTCTCTATTAGGCTTTACATTTCAAGTTCCAGTCCCTACTCCATTAGTCCTCTCCCCTATTACTACACCCAGTCATTATATCATCCATTCTGTCCTGTCATTCATTCAACGATTGTAAAACCCACATAATCCAGACCAGGAACCAACCCTGGATGAGCTTCTAGTCTATTGTAGGACTACACACATGTATGTAATGCGCACTGCACACATGGATGTGTGTAATGAAGCATAAAAAAGGAAGCCTAAAAAAAAAACCCATATAACAGGCCAGACTTACTCATTGTGGGATAGCCCACACCATAGACAGCCAAGCCTCAAGTTAACAGGCAAGCTTCTGGCCTACCTAATCCAAATATGAGACAAAGTCTTCTTTAATCTCCTTGGTGTAAACTGTACGCATGACTCATGATTGGAATTCTATGTAAGTATGGTTAAGCCTGAGTCAGACTCGGGGTAAAATGTAATGATCTGCTTTACAGTGTTAAGCCATAAAATCTCTCAGGGTAGTATTCTGTGGCCATCTAGTGGATGAAATAGCATTATGTTGCAAGAAATCATGAATATTTCTATGCATTTGGCCACTTTAAGGTAACTCATCAATATTCCTGAGTGAAGCAGAGCCTTCAACCAAAACACAATGGTGTGTAAATTTGAAGCTGTAAAGCCAGTTTTAGAATAAACTAAAACTAAATCATTAGTTGAATGAAGTGATAGTGATGACAATATGAATTGGTCATCAGACGCTGACACGGATAGTGAAAGTGATGCATACGGCACTGTACGATTATATGATTGTGATGAAGTAGAAAGACAAGACAGATGTTAGCCCCTTAAGCACTGTTCACCATGCAGCAGCTGTTAAAGCTTGTGTTGGGGAAATGTGGAACTCATTAAGCCTTGCACTGTGGTACTCTATAATAATACAAGGGGCACGTCACTTGTGTGGATCAGGCGCTTACATTCTACCCTCCCATGGCCAAGCAGCAGACAAAACTTTTATAAGACACGCATGCAAAGAAACTCGCTTCTACTGTTCCAGTTGCAAAATCGTGCTGTGTGCTGGTGACTGTTTCAAAAAATATCACATGAAGGACGTGTAGTGCAGCAGTGGACACTAGACATACCTTTCCTATTATATTTATGTTGAAGCTCTGGTAGTTATGTGTTTCTGTTGTACGTAATAATATTCGTTTTCTTGTTAAAAAAACTGAACGTTTTCAACTCATTTTTCCTGGGCTAGACACATCGCTGAGGAGGTTACATTTCAAAACATGTTCAGATATCACCATTAATAAAAAGGATTGAGGGAAAATCATAAAAGCCTCTGGATTTTTGGATTTTTAACAATTTCTTAAAGAAAAAGGGAATAACAAAAGGCAAGGCAGAAAAAAAATACCCCAGAAAAGGGTTTTTAAAGCTAACAAATACAAAGAATGTGAAGCAGAATCCAGTACCTTATAAACAAAATGCAGAGGTCAAAAGCAAGGGATTCAGCTTTATTGTCATTGAAAGCAGTACAAGCATTGTGACAATGGAATGCAATTTAGCATCAAACCAGAAGTGAAAATAGTAGTTAATTGTAATCATCATACAATATTAATAAGTGGCGCCCTGCCCAGGGTTTGCTTCCTGCCTTGCGCCCTGTGTTGGCTGGGATTGGCTCCAGCAGACCCCCTTGACCCTGTAGTTAGAATATAGCGGGATAGATAATGGATGGATGGATATTAATAAGTAATCAGATACATCTAAATATAAATATATGTAACATTGAGGGATTGTACAGACAAGAGTAAGTCAAGACTTGTACAGAATGATTAGTGAGAGGTAGAATATGAAGATGAGTACGTAGAGTCCAAGGGTGTACATGAACAGTTTTAAGGTGACAAGGGGAGGGTGGAGATGGCCTACTGTTTGGTTTTTGAGTTTAGATCAGCAACAGGGCAGAAATTGTTCCTAGCCAGCTGGTGCTGGCGTGTGGGCTCCTGTACTGCCACCCAGAAGATAAAAGGGTAAACATACCATGGCTGGAGTGAGAAGGGTCCCCAATGATTCTGCGTGCCCTCTGCAGGCACTGTTTGTGTTGGAGATCCTCAATGGCAGTACACAAGGCATCACTGACATGCTAGGCAGTTTTTACCACCAGCTACAGAGATTTCCCGAAACGGAGTTACCGTAAAATACAGTTATTCAGAATGCTCTCAATGGTGCAGTGGTAGAAGTTGACTAGAAACTGATGAGACAGCTGGACCTTCCTCAGTCTTCTCCAAAAGTATAGATGCTTCTGTGCATTCTTGATCAGGGAAGAGGTTTTGAGGGATCATGGAATATCCTTGGAAATGTGAACGCCCGTAAACTTAAACCTGGAGACACACTCAACCACAATCCTGTTGATGAAGACAGGGGTGTGTCTGTAGCATTTTGACTTCCTGTAGTTGACAAGAACTCCTTAGTGTTTATGATATTCAAGGCCAGGTCATTGTAACACTGAAAATCTTCTCGTTACTGATGAGGCCTACTATGGTGGTGTCATTGGTGAACTTATTAATTGTGTTCCATCCATGTATGGGGACACACTCATAAGTGAAGGGGTCTAAGCACACAGCCCTGTGGGAAAACAGAGTGCAGGGTCACCAGGGAGGAAGTGTGGTTGTCTAACCTACCAGACTGTCATTTGTTGATGAGAAAATCGAGAATTCACATATAGAGGGATGTGCTAAAGTCATACTCACTGAGCCTTGTGACCATCTTGAAGGGGATGATAAAGACAATGAACAGCATCCTCGCATACAGTAGGTACCACAGTTGTCCAGATGTGTCAGGTCTGTATGAAGTGCTGTAAGCATAGTATCTTCTGTTAACTTGCTTGAACGATATACAAACTGATGAGGATCCACTGGTGAGAGGGGTAAGCATGCTTTGAGATGTCTGAGGACCAACCTTTCAAAGCACTTCATAATGATGGAGGCAAGTGCAACTGTACGCAGGTCCAAAAATTAACACCATAAATGGAAACACATAGGAACCAAGCCAAGTCAATCTTCCCCATTAATACTTGCTATGTCAATACCACTGGCTGTATAAGCAGGTGGCCCTCCCTCCCTGGGTGCCACAAATAGGGGCTAGGGCATATAGCAAATAAAACTGCATATATTCTTAATGTAATCCAAATTCATAAAATAAACAAATAAACACAGTGTTGGATTTAGGATACTTAACCATGTCTGGATTTTGAGAAAAATGTATCATCTATGCCAATCATTTTTATAGCACCCAGTAGGCACAGATGTGTAACTGATGATTAGACAGCTCACCTGAAGTCAAATTACAAAATAAAAAGTTAAAATTGTTAAGTGTGTCTGCCCTGTGTCCTTTTGCATTTTTTTAATGTCCTAAAAAAGGGCTGGTGTTTCTGTATGGGTGTCAATGACGAACCCAAGCTATATGGGCACAGTCTGTACACTTTATATTATCCAGTAATTTGCTGTTCCATGCTCTTTAACACATTAAGTGTCGCTCCGTTTATTGGCATCCACTTTATCATCTGTACCGTTCATGGCTCCATCAGAAGCACATACAACATATCTTATTGGTTTTTTTTTGTTTTTATTTCCTTACAATGTACAGAGGAGGCTCAGTTCATCATTATCACTAATATATGTTTGGTAATTTGACTATAAATTCTGAACACAATACGATAAACAGATTGGGTTTTAAAATCCTGTTGCTTTTCACCTTATTTCTTTTTTCTGGTAATCTGAAACGACACCAAACCAAGACAGATGTGATTCTGAAAAAGGCTTAGATGGTCTCAAAGAACATTTGAAAGTGTGCTCTCTGTTTTGATATTGTTTCAGGAGTTTTTTTTTTTCATCTGCTAAATGTTTTATTGAAGACCACTTGGGGGCTAATGAGCACAGTTATCTAGTGATCAATAAATCATGAGCTATTGATTTTTTAAGCTTCCTCTACACAGAGAAAGTCAGCAGCTCCCTTGGACAGTGGATTTAGAAAGGCAAGTGCATTTTTTAAATAAAGAGCAAGGACAGAGTGAATCATATAAATGGTGCATAAATGAGTGTGGCTAAGTGTTGCCTGGCGGTGCAAAGGTGTCCAGTAGTTCTGTCACTAAGGAGCTTTAAAAATGCATCTCCCATCAAGAGGAAAGGAGAATAGCCATATAAAAGTGAGCATCAGTGTGCACATTTCTTAACCTTCACGTGAATTTCAAAATGTCACTCAACCTTGCACTCAATTAACAAATATTATTTCTACTAGGCTGAAAAAACATGTCACCTGCATTACATACACAAGGAAAACCTAAATGGATTCTAGATCGATTTTTGGCTGGTCAGTGATGATGGAAGACAAAACCTGTCCTGGCAACAACAGGTTTAAGACTAAGCTTAAAAACAAGGAATTCAATATTGCATATTTAAACTACTTACAGTGGAAAACATTCTCTGTCATATTTTGCTTACTACTTTGGACTTCTTCGCGTTATTCTGGGTTTGGGAACATCATGAGATCTCCATCTGTTGTTCACCACTGGCAGTGGATATTAATTTAGCCCTTTGAGTTTGGGGATGGTTTCTTTCTGCATAGCGGTAATGGCCTGTGGATCCACTATTGCATTTCATATGGCAAAACTGGATGTCATCATAAAAACTCCTCTCCATCGCCTCCAGGAGGCGCCCTCTTGGAACACCTGTAGCCACCCCGATGTGCTAAGAAGTGCCTCTGGGGGTCTTTTCCACCCACTGCTATCAGGCAAAGCAATGCTTCCTCCCAATGTACTCACTAAATTCATTTTGAAATATCTGCACAATTTACATTTATTTATTTACCAAATGATTGATTGATCGGCTGTATTATCTGTCCTCTGAGTCTGTATCTTTGTTTTTTATGTTTCTGCTGCTGTATGCTTCTGATTAATAAAGATCATCTAATCTAATCTACATGGTGGCGCAGTGGGTAGCACTGCTGCCTCGCAGTAAGGAGACCCGGGTTCGCTTCCTGGGTCCTACCTGCGTGGCGTTTGCATGTTCTCTCCGTGTCGGCGTGGGTTTCCTCCCACAGTCCAAAGACATGCAGGTAAGGTGCACTGGCGATTTTAAATAGTCCCTAGTGTGTACTTGGTATGTGTGTGTGTGCGCCCTGCGGTGGGCTGGCACCCTGCCCAGGGTTTGTTTCCTGACTTGTGCTCTGGGATTGGCTCCAGCAGACCCCTGTGTTAGGATATAGCGGGTTGGATAATCGATGAATGGATGGATAACCTAATCTAATGTAGCATCCTGCAATCTACTTTCAAGTACCCCTATTGGCACACATTTATACTTTCTGTACAAGAGATTGCATTTAGGACTGTTTGCTCTACATTAAACAGTCAATTTTTTTGCTCTACATTAAACAGTCGATTTTTTTTCAATAAACAACTCTGGCTTTCTGTTGAAGTCCAGGAATACACGGATAGACAGGCTTCTCATATTAAATTATTCTTGTGTGTCTACAAGTGTAGCCATGTGTGTTATGGTGACAAACAGCATGGAAAGAGACTCTGCACTGCACCCATGTTTGCCAAGACTGGCTTCTCTACATTCTCTACAAATACTAAAGAATAAGTTAGATTCTGGGCGGTGCAGTGGTAGCACTGCTGCCTCGCAGTAAGGAGACCCGGGTTCGCTTCCTGGGTCCTCCCTGTGTGGAGTTTGCATGCTCTCCCCATGTCGGCTTGGGTTTCCTCCCACAGTCCAAAGACATGCAGGTTAGGTGCATTGGTGATCTGAGTGTGCGCTTGGTGTGTGGGGGTGTGTGTGCCCTGTGGTGGGCTGGTGTCCTGCCTTGCGCCCTGTGTTGGCTGGGATTGGCTCCAGCAGACCCCAGTGACCCTGTAGTTAGGGTATAGCTGGATGGATGTAGTTAGATTCTGTCTTAGACCAACTCAAAGTTGTATTTCCTATGTTTTAAATAAAGAACGTTTTTAAAAAATACTCTCTTTCATGCTACAACATTTATTATACAATTATAACAATGTCCCTGAGGTGCGCTGGCGCCCGGCCCGGGAATTTGTTCCTGCCTTGAGCCCTGTGTTGGCTGGGATTGGCTCCAGCAGACCCCCGTGACCCTGTGTTAGGATATAGCGGGTTGGACAATAACTGACTGACTGACTGACTGATAACAATGTATGTGTGTTGACTGTGTGTAAAAAAACTCATTACTTTGCGTAAAGGACGAGGCTTTCTGCTGTATATGTGGCTTATCGGGACTCCATGTTCCACAGGCCTATTAATAAGTTTATTTACTTTATGCTAAAATAAATGATATTTTGACAGCCATTACATGCCCTGTTTATCTAACATAATATCACTTCAGAACTAAATCACAGACACAAAAATCTCAGTTGAAAATAGGATGGCACAAGTGCAAGGAGGGTGCCATTAGAGACAGTGAATTTTCTCACAACATCACTCTCATGAGATGCCGGCGAGCAGAGTTGAAATTAAGATGCCCTCAGAGACATTTGATTGACAATGGGAAGATGTCAAGAGAACTTATAAAACAAGAGTTTCTCCTTGTCACTAATTTTTTCGATTAATGGAAAAGTGACTATACGTCTTGAATGGAAATTTGCACTGTGAAGTATCTTCATCACTAAGACAGAGCTAGGAAAACAGAAACTGCATGGCACTTTGAGCTGGACTGACTTTCATAAAGAATTTAAAAGTACAAAGAGAAATAAAGATCATAATAAAAAGCAAACACAAAAAATTAATAAGGAGTAGGAACTGCTTTTCCCATGTTGTGCAAATGAGGACTTGCAGGATACTAAAGTGCTGCAAACGGAAACATTTATTGAAATTGCTATTCTTGTGATTGTGTTCATTTGTGAACAGATTTTGAGGTGACACAAGTGGAAAGGTCTGATGCGAGCCCTGGTGGTCACGTCTCTGTGATTTCTTACTTAGTGATGTCAGTACTCCGCCCCCTCTTCCCTTTGAAGCAACACTGGATTAAAAGAAGGTGACCCGTAGCACTGGGAGGTCCTGCTGAGGTCTAGACATCATTGAGTTTAAAGAGGATTGTAAATTTGCTTTTGCACTCTGTTAAAAATATGCAGGGGCTAGAATGACCAAAAAAAACCCTTTTCCTTGTCCTGTTTCCTGTTTTGTTTTTTTTTCTTTTTCTAAATTGTCTTGCAGGATATTTACAAAAGAATAATTTATTAATGATTTTAACCATTTTAGTGCACTCTCCCCGTGACTTAACCACCTCAGATGAGTGGTGCACACATTAGTATGTGCGATCGCCAGTGTTAATATCATTATGGGAGAAGTGGACTAGTTAATGTTTTAGATTACTAAAAATTAAAAGGTGACATTCCACGTCCCAAGAGCCAGCTTCTGTATCTGAGGATCGGACCACCAAGGTCCCCGCCTTTGGCCACCACCCAACTCACACTGCACCCAACCTCATTGGCCTCTCCCATAGGTGGTAAGCCCATGGGAAGGGGACCCACGTTGACTCTTCAGACTGTGCCCGGCCGAGCCCCATGGGTAGAGGGGGGCCCCGGAGACCCACATCCGGGCAAGGGAAAATGCCGTCCAAATTTTTTTGTTCTTCATAGGAGGTTTGCTGAACCGCTTTTTGTCTCATCCCTCACCTAGGACCAGTTTGCCTTGGACGGCCCTTCCAGGGGCATAAAGCCCTGGACAACAGAGCTCCTAGGATCATTGGGACATGCAAATCCCTCCACCACGATAAGGTGGTGGCTCAAGTGGAGGAGTTTAAGTATCTCGGGGTCTTGTTCACGACTGAGGGAAGAATGGAGCATGAGATCGACAGGCAGATCGGTCCACAGTGATGCGGGCTCTGCATCGGTCTGTCGTGGTGAAAAAGGAGCTGAGCCGTAAGGCAGAGCTCTCAATTTACCAGTCGATCTACGTTCCTACACTCACCTATGGTCATGAGCTATGGGTAGTGACTGAAAGAACGAGATTGCGAATACAAGTGGCTGAAATTGAGTTTCCTCCGCAGGGTGTCTGGGCTTTCCCTTAAAGATAGGATGAGAAGCTCAGTCATTCGGGAGGAGCACAGAGTAGATCCACTGCTCCTCTGCATCGAAAGGAGTCAGATGAGGTGGATCTGGCATCTGATCAGGATGACTCCTGGATGCCTCCCTGGTGAGGTGTTCTGGGCATATCTAACTGGGAGGAGGCCCCGAGGAAGACCCAGGACACGCTGGAGGGACTATGTCTCCCGGCTCTCCTGGGAACGCCTCAGGATTCCCCCGGAAGAACTAGAAGAAGTGGCCGGGGAGAGGGAAGTCTGGGTATCTCTGCTCAAGCTGCTGCCCCCGTGACCCGATCTCAGATAAGCGGAAGAGGATGGATGGATGGACAAAATAAAAGGGTGGGTTAGTGCTTAGAAAAAAAAAACAAGAATGAAAAAGAATAAGAAATGAAAGAGTCATCACTCCTTAGAAGAAATCAGTTTTTGATGAGAGGTATTCACTATAAAGGGGAATAGGCTCTGCGCTATAGAATAGGGAGCAGGCCCAATGGCTGGTGCTTGTGGCAGGCGGCCAGGTCCCATGCCCAGCTGGGACGCCCCTTCTACATATGTTCCGTGGGAGCATCCATGGCCTCCTCAGTACCTCCCCCGGGACACTTGGTGACAGCCTCCCTGGCAGACGATGGTGCAGCAGTTTTCCCTCAGGGATTGAGTTCTCCACAGCCCTTTTGGGATCAGGGGTGGCCGCCAGGGGGTGCTGCATGGATCTCAGAGCCAGCCTGGACAACTTTACAGCCCCACCCAGAAGTGCAATCAGGAACAGGTGATCAAGCACCTGGAGCACTTCTGGGTGGGCTATAAAAAGGACCAGCAACTACCACTGGTTGAGGAAGAGGACGAGGTTGCCTGGGAGGAGTGGTGGTGCCAGAAGAAGGGTTGTTACTGTGCTTGGGACTGTGTTGTGGCTGGAGCGTTCACGGGGAAGATGTGCCCTCCAGCTGAAGAAAAATAAAAGTCCTTTGTGTTGTTACACGTGCCTCTTTGTCAGTCTGTGCCAGGTCGGGTGCTATATAGCGCTTTTATTCACAAGCTGTCGCTATGTTTGAATTTGCTGACTTTTAGGGAGCAGATGAAAGTGGAGAGAGGCCATAGGAACAATGGAAGATCCAAAACGTATCAGCAGTTATATGATGAGCAAGATGCCATCTGGTCTGTGGGGCACAGGTTAAGGAGGCAGTTCAGGAGCTACAGTGACCGACTGAGGTGGCAATTTCGGTATGTGGGATACCGACCAAGATAACAGATCAGGATGTAGCAGGCTACGCACCAGGGATACATTGTGATGTACTGACGGGGGGGTTGGATTTTTAAAGTATCTGTTTATGTTTTTATGGAGGACTCCCAAAGACGCTTGCTTCTATTATTAATGGTCAGCGCAGATTTGTTTAATTCACAGCACTAGAAATATTCAATAAATATTCAATTAAAAGAAAAAAGTTGCAGTGACTGAAACAGAAAAAAATATCCAAAACTTTATATCAGGTCAACTTCAACTTCCTTTTTTTTGTCCAGTTATGTAACAAACTATTCGTTGGGTGCACACTCACATCTATGGGGAATTAACATTTATCTGATAGTGCGGCTAATGAACATCAATTCAACATTGTTAAATGCCACATTATAGCAAAAAGAATGATATACTGAGTATTTTGGGGACACATTTTACACAAAATAAAATTAAAGCCCAGGAATGGAGATACTTTGGTTGGTGTCTTATGTTCTGCAGTAGCCTTGCTGAGCAACATACAGTTATTCAAATATTGCAGTCTCCACCGAACTGAGCTGCACATTGCTGCTAAAGCTTCTAGAAACAAAGACATTACAACAACAACGTTTATTTATAGTGCACATTTTCATACAAATAATGTAGCTCAAAGTGCTTTACATGATGAAGAAAGAGAAAAAGGACAAAGTAAGAATTAAAATCAGAGAACACTAATTAACATAGAATAAAAGTGAGGTCCGATGGCCAGGGAGGACAGAAAAAACAAAAAAAAACTCCAGACGGCTGGAGAAAAAATAAAATCTGCAGGGGGTCTGAGGCCACGAGACCACCCAGCCCCCTTTAGGCATTCTACCTAAAATAAATGATCAGTCCTCATGGTATTCAGGGTTCTCATGGAAGGATCATGACGGTCACGTGGACTTCTGGCCTTTAATCCATCAAAGTAGGACATCACGGTGCTTTGATCAGGTGGTGGTGGCACAGATCGCCACCACATAAAACTAGAAAAAGAACAGAAGAGAGACTAGGGGTTAGTACGGATTTTGGAGCCACCATGAATAGTAATTAATTGAATATACAGAGCATCGAGATTAAACTAAAATGAAGTTATGAGAAGGCCATGTTAAAGTAATGTGTTTTCAGCAGTGTTTTAAAGTGCTCTACTGTATCAGCCTGGTGAATTCCTATTGGCAGGCTTTTCCAGATTTGAGGTGCATAGCAGCAGAAGGCCCCGCCCGCCTCACCACTTCTTTTAAGTTTAGCTCTTGGAATTCTAAGCAGACACTCACTTGAGGATCTAAGGTTACGATTTGGAATATAAGATGTCAGACACTCTGATATATAAGATGGAGCGAGATTATTTAAGGCTTTGTAAACCATCAGCAGTATTATAAAGTCAATTCTAAATGACACAGATAAACAGTGTAGTGACATCAAAACTGGAGAAATGTGCTTGGATTTTCTTTTCCTAGTTAGGATTCTAGCAGCTGCATTCTGCACTCGTTGCAAACGATTGATGTCTTTTTTGGGTGGTCCTGAGAGGAGTGCGTTACAGTAATCTAGTCGACTGAAAACAAAAGTGTGAACTAATTTCTCAGCATCTTGCAATGTTATAAGAGGTCTAACTTTTACTATATTTCTTAAGTGATAAAATGCTGTCCTAGTGATCTGATTAATATGCGATTTATAATTCAGAGTCAATAGTTACCCCTAAATTCCTTACCTCCGTTTTGACTTTTAATCCTAATGCATCAAATTTATTTCTAATAACCTCATTATATCCATTATTGCCAATCAGTAAAATTTCAGTTTTCTCTTTATTTAGCCTGAGAAAATTACTATTCATCCATTCAGAGACATTAGTAAGATACAGTTTTAGTGAAACAACAGCATCGGGGTCATCAGGTGCTAATGATAAATACAGCTGCGTGTCATCAGCATAGCTGTGGTAGCTCACGTTATACTCTGAGATAATCTGATCTAACGGAAGCATGTAGATTGAAAAGAGCAGCGGACCCAGGATAGAGCCTTTTGGAACACCATATAGAATATCATGTGTCTTTAAAGTATAATTACCACAACTAACAAAGAATTTTCTACCTGCTAGGTAAGCTTCAAACAAATTTAAGACACTGCCAGAGAGGCCCACCAACTGACTAAAGTGATTTCTAAGAATCATGTGGTATTCTCACGATCTGTAAGGTAACTGTCATTAGTCTCAATTGCAGGATTTGCGGCTTAATCAAATCAATATTTTGGTTGTGTTTTTGAAAATGTCAGGTATAGTTTTCAGCAGAGCAGTGTATTTTTTAATATTTATTTTTTTGATGCCACTGGGCTCTCATTTTGAAGGAACATCCACGTGGGCCTCTTCTTTTTTGTGGCATTGTAACATATCAAGTGTTCCTAAAAAAGACCAACTAGACAGCTGCTATGGCCATGCCCCACCTATATCAACCAATCATGATTCATATTTTTCTTTTAAACTTTTTTTTTTATTTCAGGAGACTGAATAGGTTTATAATTGCAAGAATCGAAGTGGAGTATGGGTGTGTGATAGATGGCGATTTGCTCAAAGTGTCTGTACTACAGGTGAAAACTTTGATTTTTCCTATTATTTGGCTTTTCTTTTTCTCTTACACACCTAGGGTACGTTTGCAAGCAGGGTCTCCATTGGAATAATCCAGCCATGGATATTTGTTCTTATAATTTTGAAGACTTGATTTGATTATTATTAGTTTTCATTTTTATGTTCTTTAATATCTAGCTTTGTGTCATCCACCCATCCATTATCCAACCCGCTATATCCTAACTACAGGGCCAACACTGGGCACAAGGCAGGACACAAACCCCGGGCAGGGCGCCGGCCCACCACAGGGCACACACACACACACACACAGACCCACACCAAGCACACAATAGGAACAATTTAGGATCGCCAATGCACCTAACCTGCATGTCTTTGGACTGTGAGAGGAAACCCACGCAGACACGGGGAGAATACGCAACCTCCTAGCTTTGTGTCATTTAAAAGATATTCTTGTTTTGCAATTTTTTTAATTAGTTTTGAATTCTGTTACTTTTATTTTTTTTTATCTTTTAGATTAGGTTTTTGAATTTAGTAAATAGTATTAAATAACTAATAGTTGTGTTTAATATCAGTCAACGGCATTACAATTCCCTTCTCTGTGAAGCGGTTTTAGAACAGGGGTCCCCAGATCTGGACCTGGAGGGCCCCAGTGGCTGCAGGTTTTCATTCTAACTCTTTTCTTAATTAGTGACCTGTTTTTGCTGATAATTAACTTCTTTTGAATTCATTTTAATTGACTTGTTGTTTTTTAATATATGTTCCCCTGAATTTCTTCAGTGATTCTCTGAATTGCTTAATTTCTTTCGTTAAATGGCACCCAAACAGAAATAAAATGTGAAGTGAGGAAGCCAACAGGAGACCAACTAAGTCAGGGCTTGAACCTCCAACCAATTTCACTCCAACCAGCTGCTTAATTAGGAGCTGATTATTACTGTTAATTAAACCCGATCTTTAATTCCATGGCTTGTTGCTGCTCTCATTGTGCAATAGCATATATTTCTGAAATTGTTGATTTTCTCTTTTCTAAGAGCGCTGTGAAAATGTTTTGAGGACCTGAGCAGATCAGCATTCCTGAAACCCTCACCTTTCTTTATTTTCAGATATTGTATGATGGTCAGACACAGTTTGCGGGTCATGTTTTGGTTCATTTTGCATTTCACTATTGTTTGGCTGTAAATTAAGGAAAAAGAAACAAGAGGTCTGAGTCTTCAAGAGAAGTCATTTAAAATGAATTCAAAAGAAGTTAATTAGCAGCAAAAAACAGGTCACTAATTAAGAAAAGGGTTAGAATGAAAACCAGCAGCCACCGGCGCCTTCCAGGACTGGAATTGGGGGCACCTGTTTTAGAAGAGCAGGGGCTTTTAGAGGGTGTTGGACTGAGACCTACTTGAAACCTTTTTGAGTTTTTGGGCCCTGAGTTATAACACAATAGGCACTAAAAAGTTTACCCAATTAGTCCATTGAAATTCACACTCATGCACATAAAGTATATCAACATAACATTAACATATTTGGGATGCTGAAGGAACTGCAATTCAATCTATTTTTTATTGAGCTGGTTATGTTAATTGCACCTTATCTTTTATCTTTCTTGGAGGTCATGGAATAAAATTATGCTTGTGGTTATTCCAAAGTTTGTAGAATTTATGCTAGTCACCATTTCCTAGGGTCAGTAGATATGTGTGAGGGTTGATACCAGGGAGAAAAAAGATCTTTCAAAGCAGAACCAGAAAACGATAAACAAAAATCAGAAGTTATTATTCTGAAGTTGAGCCTAGAAAACGTTCAGAGGTCCACATAGAAATTTGCAAACCAAACATTAATTTAATCCAAACTCAGATAAGAAAGATACTGTTAATCATTTAACCTGTTGCACTAATTACATCAAGTGCCACACTCTCCCAGAGAGTCCCAGGAAATCCCCCTAAGCAACAGCCAAAGCCAGACTTGCAAGGCAGGAGTGTTCGCAAGAATTGAACATGACATCACAGGAAGATGGTAAAAAAGAAAAACACAACTTCCTTAGGAATCAAGATATCAAGAAATAAGTGCCAACATTGAATTCCGTGAGGTCAAACACCCTTGTTTAGATGCATACCAGTAAAACCCGCGATAGTGTAAAGAATCGCAAATCACTTTCTGTTCCCCCCGATCTTTGGAGGGATGAAAAATCATGAAGGGTGGGAGCATCTTGGGAAATTTTTCATTCACTTAAATATATTTATTTGTACTAAAATTAATCAATTTATTAAAACTAAAATTGAAATTTAATTGTTATATCATTTAAGTCCAAAATGTCTTTGAGTTATTGCACTCATAAGTTAAAAAAATACTGAAGTGGAAAGGTTTAAATGAAGTAAATTGGAAACAAAAAATTAATAAAATGGTAAATTCAAAATAGTTAATCAAAAATTTCGGTAAAGATGGATTCCTCTCCTTGAATTACCTCTCCCAGGTATGGAGTAGTTAAAACCTTCACTTTAACGTCACATGAACGCCGGACTCTTGAAAAGGCAACATAAAGTTGTCCGTGTCCAAATACAGGCTCAGATAGGGAAATCCCTACTTTGTCCACGGTTTGATCTTGGGATTTGTTGATCGTCGTGGCAAATGCAGCCTTAATGGGGAGTTGGCTTTCGTTTAAGTTTAAAAGGTAATTCCAGGTCAGAACTTGTAAGGTCAATTCTGGGAATCAAAACAATATTGTCAGTATGGGATCCCGTAAGCACTTGTGCCTCAATAAGATTTTCTCTCATGCTGTTCACGACCAACCGTGTACCGTTGCATAAACAACAACAACATTTTCATACAAAAAGTAGCTCAAAGTGCTTTACATACTGAAGAAAAGAAAAATAAAAGACAAAATAAGAAATTAAAATAAGACAACGTTAGTTAACATAGAAAAGGAGTAAGGTCCGATAGCCAGAGTGGACAGAAAAACAGAAAAAAAACTCCAGACAGCTGGAGAAAAAAAATAAAATCTGCAGGGGTTCCAGGCCACAGGACCGCCCAGTCCCTTATGGGCATTCTACCTAACATAAATGAAATAGTTCTTGTTTAGTACTAAGGTTTCTTAATAGCCTGACTGTTGTCCCTACCTTACAGTTAAGATTGTGTTGTGGTAATCCGGCCGGGCTAATAGTGTTTAAATATTCTAACGGGAAATTAAGATGCTCGCTTTCGTCTTCAGAATCAACACTGTCAGTACTTAGAAAGACTCGGGTTTCTCCAGGAAGCAATCCAATCACTTGGTTATTTATCCGGTCAATGTCAATATTCTTTGGACCTAATATAGGTTGTGTTGTGCTGTTTGGGCGCCACCTACTGACTTCTGGGAAGCTGCTGGGTTTGACTCTGGGAAGCCGGTGGATTTGACTCTGAGGAGCTGAGGCGCTGTGCGCGTGCACTTTTGGCACCATCTAGTTCCCTGATAGTGACGGCTTGCTTCTGGCGTCTGGCATCCGTGCATATATACAACCTTCGTTTAGTAATATAGATAAGTCCAAAAATTGCTCTATAAAAGGCATACAAATGTAATCAAATTTCCCAGTCATAATAGCCTAGCAAGATTGGTACACTGCAGAGTTTGTAAGGTAAGCTATCGAGACTTCTAATATAATTCTGTAAAAAGTTTGTATTGTTGCTTGTCACTTTTTCCCAGACCATTGGGTTTGTGTGCAGTTGTGACTTGGGCTTCTGCCCATAGCTTAATTTTATTTATTGTCTGTTCTATATCTGGTACTTAATTTTCTTTTCTTTACAGAAACCTTCCATTGTAGGCATAGTCTAATTCCAGCTCCCATAAGACTGGCTAGGTTGTCATCTAGAGGATGTAGATTAGGTTCCTGTAATTTTGCAAGAGTATCTAGGGACCTGCTATGCTCTTGTACTGTAGCTTTTGATTGAGTGACCTCCCTTGCTCTTCTCAAAATGACCCTGCTCTCCTTTGTAGAGTGCAATCTTCACCAGGATATTGGGATATGACACAAGTGGAGACCATGCCATCTACTTACAGGCAGTAAACCCAGGTCTTTGACCTGTGAAGCAGCAGTACAGTGCATCCAGTTAGTATTTAAACAATCTGATAAATGCCAATAATAGCTGCCATCAAGCTAGCTTATGTTTAATTTACTGAGGGATGTAGTACACAAATTCATCAAAGGCTTCATATTTATTTAATCAGTCTTTGATATCACATTATTGTTTTCTAGGTTTTGAAAAAGGTAGAAGCCATTTTATAAACAGAAGAAGCCAAATATCTTCTTGAATGAAACAGGCAGCTACCATAGTGGTTATGTAATCACAAACTTCATTTTTTTGAGGGGATAATGAGACTAACAGTGAGGTATACAGTATCTCTGAATAGTATGCTGCATATTAAATGTTAAAGATTATCGACATCAGTGAGGACCTCACTTGGATTCTTAACACCCCACAGCTGGTCAAGAGGGCTCAACAGCGGCTGGACTTTCTGAGGAAGTTTTGTATGTCGACTAAGATCCTCGGCTACTTTTACAGATGCATTGATGGGAGCATCTTGACCAGCTGCATCACCATGTGGTATGGCAACACTACTGCTATGGACCGCAAACGCCTGCAGAGAGTGGTAAAGACTGCTGAGAAGATCACCAGGACCACACTGCCCTCTCTGCACATCATCTACAACTGCAGAGTCTGCAGGAGAACTGCCTCAGGGACCCCACCCGGGACGGACCCCACCCACCCCAACACGAACTATTCACACTTCTACCCTCAGGCAGGAGGTACAGACGTATGAAATGCAGGACTTCAAGGCTAAAAAACTCTTTCTTTCCCGAGGCCATTAGACTCCTAAATAACTGACTGGAGTTTATAACCGTTGGCCACCTCATTCTATCGACCTCACACAACTGTATTTGACTTGTCCATCACACACCTACCTGCACAATTACACCTTATTCTTTGATTCTGTTTTTTATATTTTTATATTGCCTCTTTTACTTATTATCTGTCTGCTATTTATTATTTATATTTATCTTTATACGTTTTGGCATTTGGTGTGGACAGCAAACAAAGAATTTCATTGTACAGGGAAACGTGTTTCCTTACTGTGCACATGACAATAAACTTTATCTATTGATTATAAGAAATGGCTACAGCTGTCAAGTTGTTCATTATCTTCTCATATACATAACTTTTTGGTGTTTAATGGTTGTATAATTACCTGGGCAACATTTATCTCAAATGTACAGTTGCTCTACTGAAAAAAAAATAAAATTCAGACGTGAGCGTCAGTAAACTTTGCACCCTAGGAACTGAGTTACCTGAACCATTCTAAAACATCTTAGTAATTATTTTCTGATCATAAAATAAGTCATTACGATAGCAATTGACAAGAAGAATTCATAATTAATTGCAGAATTATGGTATTTGAGGGTTCTCTTTCTCTTGCACGATTTGGCTCAAAAACTAATCCGCACATTGTCATCTCCTAACAGATTTCATTTTCGAGTTTGGTATTTTTCTATCCAGCTGTTTTAGCTCGAGACCATCCTCAACAAACTGTGGCACACAGACAGACATACACCCATTATCAACATATCAATGTTTTTGGTATAAGGGAACCCTAAAACATCGAGTGCCATAGAAAACCAAAGATTGAAATTTTGGCGAATCTAAAGCTTTTGCTCCTCGCCCACAGACAATAGGTTATGGTGGGGGATTTCACAAAGCAAAAATGTTAGTGACATATCGGGAAGGGCCCCAACCAGTTACTCAACATTAAAGTGATATTTTAGAGCCATTAAGATACTGTGCTTGGTTTTTGTGTAGATTTTAAGAAAGAGTCTGGAGGTCCACCACAGTTCAGTCTAGTTTCTATATTCAGAAAAGTAATGGCGACTTGGTCCATATTCCTCCATGTCTTCTAGCATATGGCCCTATTAAATCAGAGTATGGTCAAAAAAAGGGAGTTAAGTCTTGCTATACATAATAATAATAATTTATATAATGCATTCCCCATGCTCTAGGCATGATTACTCTAAAGATTAAAAAGCTAACCTCCTAGAAAAAGCTCCAGATGTAAAGCATGTATGTCCAAGGAACCTGAATATACATCAAACAAAGATCCCACCATATTAAAGGGTTTACAAAGGCTCTATGTGATAAATATATACTAATTCAGAAGATGTGCACAATTTTCCCCACAAGTTCCCTCCTGCTGAGAGTTACTTATAGAGACATTTGCTGCAATTGTGGAATTTTTTTTTTTTTTGGCTAACATATAATTTAAAATTGATGGTCTCCCATGATGTCTCGTCCCTCTCTTTGGACAATAGATTGACTTGTTTGCCAACACAAGGTTAAGCATTAACATATTTGGACCAGATTTTTTTTTCAGAAGTGCTGACAGTTGGTATCTTGTTTTATTACCAAATAAATTCCATCTATTCTATAAACACTAACATCCAAATCATGCTATGTTTTTCCTTCCAGATTGTAGGCTTTCAGTTTCGCATAATGAATGACAAAAGCCTGCTATTTATATGTTTTACATTCGTTTTTTTTTTTTTTTATTATTGTTTAAAAGATTCAGAGATTTCCAGCAACATTTCTGCAAAAGTTAAGTATGTGTTGGAGTGGGATTGTGGTCCAGCAGGAGAATTCCTCTCAGTCACACCACTTTGATTCCTGATTGAAACGCTTACTGTGTACTGCTTTCATGTTCTCATCCTACGTGGGTGGACAATCCAATAACTTGCTGTGAGATTATTTGTTCAATTCAAAATAGGTATGATATGAATATGAGTGTTTCTGTGTGTCACTGTCCCCTGCAATGGACTGTCGAACCCTAAAGAGCTTTTCATGCATAGCATTGTTTCCTTTAAATAAGGCTAAGATCTCGACTCTGATGGTTCCAGTGGACATCCTTTATTACAATAAATCTGAGGAGACATCTGAGATGTGAACAGCCTGGATTCACAATGGCACATACTAAAGAATATGAAGACACTTTACCATATAAAGGTTAAGGTTAATTTGCATGACATACTGTAGCTGCTGTAACACATTTCACACCTATCAAAACAAAAAGAATAGTAGAACCCATCTTACATCCTATGTTTCATAGATGGAAAGGCACCAAAATATCTGGATAGGCAAAATCTTATCATTATATAGGAAAGTTTTATACATAAGTACTACAGATTAATTAAAGAGTTATATAATCATATCATGTCTGTGATAGATGTGCTATAGAAGATGTGCACATGAAGTCCTGATTACATGGAACGGCACACAGAAAAAGTCTCTTACAGCATTCAGTGCTCTCAGGATGGGCTGCAGCTCCAAGTGGTTCTGTGTTGTCCTAAGAATGTCCAAAAAATTCATAAATTGAATTTAGATAGATCAATAGAGGGGCGGCATGGTGGCGCAGTGGTAGCGCTGCTGCCTCGCAGTAAGGAGACCTGGTGTTCACTTCCCGGGTCCTCCCTGTGTGGAGTTTGCATGTTCTCCCGCGTGGGTTTCCTCCCACAGTCCAAAGACATGCAGGCTAGGTGGATTGGCGATTCTAAATTGGCCCTAGTGGGTGTGTTTGTGTGTGTCCTGCGGTGGGTTGGCACCCTGCCCGGGATTGGTTCTTGCCTTGTGCCCTGTGTTGGCTGGGATTGGCTCCAGCAGACCCCTGTGTTTGGATTCAGTGGGTTGGAAAATAGATTGATAGATAACAGTTTTATTTGTTCCCATGGGAAATTTGGATGAAGCACCGTGTTAACGAGGATACAGTTGAAGGAAATAGCTTGACTTCACAGCCACCCTGTTACAAAATCAACAGTTTAACCCAAATTTGCAAAGCTTTATAATAAAATAGGAAAGCTGATGATAATCAGCACATATATTTTGCTCAGTTATGTTTGTGCATTCACATATGTGCATTAACTGTATTTCCTATTTCAGAAATTAAAGGAGGGTGGCACAGTGGCACAGTGGGTAGTGCTGATGCCTCGCAGTTAGGAGACCAGGATTTGCTTCCCGGGTCCTCCCTGTGTGAAGTTTGCATGTTCTCCCCGTGTCTGCGTGGGTTTCCTCCCACAGTCCAAAGACATGCAGGTTAGGTGTATTGGTGATCCTAAATTGTCCCGTGTGTGTGTATGTATGTGCCCTGCAGTGGGCTGGCGCCCTGCCCGGGGTTTGTTCCTACCTTGCTCCTTCGTGACCCTGTGTTAGAATATAGTGGGTTGGACATTGACTGACTGACTGACTGACTTTAGTTACATGTTTGTCTCATTTTCATATTTATAACACGGGTACTTCCGGTGCTCCCTTCTGCGTTTTTCTTGTGTATTTTTTAAAAGTATATCTTTAACTTACTTAAACTACAACTGCTGTATCAATTTACTTGTCGATCCCCATGTGATTAACAAAATGGAGTAAGAATTTGCCTTGATTATCTTTTGACTTTTTTTTAAGTACTTTAGTTACAGGTTTGCCCTGCGATGTGCTGGCACCCTGCCTGGGGTTTGTTTCCTGCCTTGCGCCCTGTGTTGACTGGGATTGGCTCCCACAGACCCCCGTGACCCTGTAGTTAGGATCTAGCGGGTTGGATAATGGATGGATGGAAATTAAATGATTTTTTTTTTAATAAAGTTAATGAGACAGGGAAGAGCTTTACTCGCTTTGAGTGCATTGGAACTTAAAGTTTTTCTGTCCCTTCAAAATTTGTTCAATGATAACACTGGTCTGTAAAAAAAAACATAGCTATTATTTTGTTCCCATCAAAAATTGTATAGGCCCTCTTTATGGATTTCAAGGTGCTGAATAGAAATTTGGCAACAGAATTGCTTTATCGCATCCTGTTTTTGAGAGATGAAGGTTTAAAATGAAAACAAAAATGGAGAAAAAAAAAGGAATATATTTTCAAAATTCATTATTTAGAATAAAAAAAATATAAATTACGCATATGATTGTTTTAAATCTAATTATTAAAAATGAATAGTAGTTAGTTGGTAGTTTTTTCTCAGTAGAATTACCAACAAATGTCTGCTAACACCGACTCACTCCACTTTCCACTAAGACGTCTTTCCATTTGACTGATGTGCTGCTGGCTGAACGTCTCCTCATTTTCATTAGCGCCCACTCCTATGTTCTCACTGAGAGAGTAGGAATTGATTTTTAATGACATGTTGCCCTCACGTTCTAGGTTGGAAGAGAGAAGCCCCTCAACTAGTACCTTGTAGGTTTACACCTTTGTATTCACAAGAAAACTGTGGCATATGCTTTTTTTTTTTTTTCTTCAATAAAGGAAAGCTGCGTATTCCTTTACCATTTGCTTATCATTTACCTGGTCAAGGTAATGGATGGATCAACCCAACCGTGCCTATTTCTATAAAAACCATTAACATAACAACTTTCTCTCTTCTAAACAATAAAAAGGCACATTTCTTACCATCTAAATATATATTCCTGGCTTTTTTGAAGGAATAAGAAAAGAAAAAAAAAATACTGAACAAAAGTAAAAATGCTAACAAACACTTGATTTGGCGTGGGTTTCCTCCGGGTTCTCCGGTTTCCTCCCACAGTTCAAAGACATGCAGGTTAGGTGCATTGGCGATTCTAAATTGTCCCTATTGTGTGTGTGTGTGTGTGTGCCCTGTGGTGGGCTGGCGCCCTGCCCGGGGTTTGTTTCCTGCCTTGTGCCCTGTGCTGGCTGGGATTGGCTCCAGCAGACCCCCGTGGCCCTGTAGTTAGGATATAGCGCTTTGGATAATGGATGGATGGATGGATGGAAATACTTGATTTTGAGTTGTTTCCACTTCAACTAACTTTAAGAACAAGGAACCCTGTCATTTTTCAACTCAAAATATACTTCAAATAAAGTCCAAAGCATGAAAAATACCTATTAAAAACAAATGTAACACATTTTAAGTAAGTCACAAATGTTCTCAAAATTGTTCTTTTCGCTGAATTCAACATCTTATTGAAATGGTCTATGGTAGACTAATTCAGATTGATTCTGTACATCTTAATTTATTAAGTGCTGTGGGAGGATTTTGCTCCAGACCATTGTAATCAATAAAAAATCTATGACAAACCTTCAAAAAAACTAAAAGAAAGTAACAGCCTCGACTGTGACTGTTAAAATGTTTCCAGCTTTGCTTTTGGGATTTACATGATATTGTAGTAAAGCTATTGGATCCTAATTTGATTTGAGGTCACACTGTGTAGACTTTGCATGTCCTACCTGTGCTTGCATGGGATTGCTTGAAAAGACGAGACAAAGAGACATTAGAATTTATTAGACTTCTTCAGCCTTGAAACCTCAAGAAGACAGACAACACTATAGGCAACGAGTAGATAAGAGCTGCTACTGCATAATTACGCCCCTGAATGTTCCAGTTACCCAAAAAAAAAAGTCTCTGTGAACTTCTTAGTAATTGTCCTCTGGAAAAGTACAGAAAACAATGGGTAATAGAACCTTACTTAGGAGCAAGACAAGAGTAACAGGTCTCATCTGGAGTCCTGTGTGCAGTTTTGGTCTCCAGGCTACAAAAAGGACATAGCAGCACTAGAAAATGTCCGGAGAAGAGCGACTAGACTGAGTCCAGGGCTACAGGGGATGAATTATGAAGAAAGATCAAGAGTATCTTGCCTGAAGAAGGGGTCTGAGTTGCCTCGTGCCTCGAAAGCTTGCATATTGTAATCTTTTTAGTTAGCCAATAAAGGGGGTCATTTTGGTTGACTTTTCTCTACAGTTTAAGCAAAAAAAGATTAAGAGGAGACTTAACTGAAGTGTTTAAAATCATGAAATGAATTAGTCCAGTGGATTGAGACCGTTATTTGAAAATGAGTTCATCAGGGACACAGTTGGAAACTTGAGGGTACATTTCGCACAGATATGAGGATGCTTTTCATTACACAGAGAACCACAGACATTTGTAATGAGCTACCAAGTAATGTGGTGAACAGTAATGCTTATGGGACTTTCACAACTCGACTTGATGTTTTTATGGAAGAAATAAGTGGATAGGAGTGACGAGCTTTGTTCGGCTGAATGGCCTGTTCTCGTCTAGATTGTTCTCATTTTTTAATGTTCCAACTGACATTTGTGGTTTTCTCTGGGTCCTCCAGTTTTCTTCCTCAGATCAAAGAATGCAACTCAGGTGAATTGGCATGTGCCAGTGTGTGTGTTTACCCTGTCATTGACTGGCACCCTGTGCAGATGTTGTTCTTGCCTTTGCCTGATGATTGCTCCTACTGACCCACAACCCTGCCCTGAGTAAACAGGTTAGGAAAATGGATGGATGGATATTATGGAATAATAGAAAGACTACGATTGACAGCCTTGGTGAATGAACAATAAAAAAGCCAAAAAGTACAATTAGTTTGAATTAAAGAATATCCAGAAGTGATAGAATTCTAATCTAATCCATTAACTAACGATCACAATATACACTATATGTGTAACTGCAATATAAAAACTGTAACAATCATGAATACTTATATTCAAGCACACACATGTATTTGGTCAAATGCCAGATATTTTTTATTAGACAATACTTTAAATGAAGCCAGAAACATCAGTATGGTGAAAAAGAGTTGGCATGCAGCAACTTGAGGTTTTGAAAGTGGGGACAGCAAAAGGCTAAGCTCAGAAACAGGGTTGGGGGCTGGAAGAGGTGTTAACAGCTTTAAAGAAGGACGTCTATTATTGTGAAACTGGTTTGCGCTCTCCAACTGAATTTAGTAAGGAGATCTGCCGTCATCATGAGCAATGAAAACAAACCACAGCCAATTGCAGGCTGCTTCTTGAATGACTATATTGGTTTTAAGCTAGGATTGCCTTTGATGAGTGTTGAGAAATGGAAAAAAGATGAGTGAATGTTTTAACTATGTCTTTATCTATATTTAACCCATTATATACTGTTGCTTTTTTATTTGTCTTAGATGATCATAATCTCAGGATGCAACAAGTGGAAGCTGCTGTTTAGCACATTCTTTTTTTCTTCTTTTTTGGCAGCCGCCCTCAACCTTATTAACTGAACAACCTGAAATTCATGTAAGAAAAGAAATGTGAAATCATCTATTTTTAGTAAACACATTTATCGTATAATGGATTTAAATTCTAATTGTTTCATTTTTGTATTTTGCTATTTTAGATCCCATAACAGTTTATAATCACTTTCATTAAATTTCATCTGCCACATCTCTTACCAAGCCTGTATCCTGGCCCAATCCATCTGTAATGATTCTGCTAATTCTTGGGGTATTCGACTTTCTACATAGTTTAATTTCACCTGTAAATGTAACCACCTGGTTATTTACATTTGTAATGAAATTGTTAATATTAATTAATCAGGAAGCAGTCCCAGCAGTGATCCTTCAGTCCATCACCTTTAACATCCCCTTATTCAGAGATTTTCCTTACACCGTAATCCAGCGTTTCTCAACCTTTAAGTTTTTGCGCCCCAAGTTTTCATAACAGTTTTAATCCCGTCCTCCTAACTTTTTTTTAAATTACAGATATATTATAGATGCATATTTTATTATACCTACTTAACTTTTATTAACATTTATCTAACTCTATATTTATTTTTCTAGCATCAGAATGTAGTTTAAGTTAATTTGTTTTGGTTTCAATAGACGATTCGATTCTTGTTTTCTCTTTTTCACGTCTTCGCACCCCCCACAGGTTGAGAACCGCCACCGTAATCCTTTATTGGCGTTTTAGCCTTTTCTCACCCATCTACAAATATGTACCTTTAACTTCTATTTCTTTTTTCTTTGAAAATCAAGAATAATAATATCATATGTGGCACTTTAATCAAATAATTTTGATGTTTTCTCAAGAATTCTGGCATATTAGTGTAACAAAATCTCTCTGGCCTAAACCTATAATAACTGTTTGTTAATCCGTATGTACCTGATAGGAGTTGCTCAGTTTAATTTTCTATAATAACTTCCATTAATTTAGACATTAAGCATATTGGCCTGAGGTAACTAGAATTGGCCTGATTACCATTTTATATAGTGGAACAACATTTTCAAGCATCTAATCTTTAGAAATGTTCTCAGTGTAAATACTTTAAATAACTGCACCTTCTCTAACAACAAATAAGCCTGCAGTATGGTAGAGATCATAGATAAATACAATTTATAGATGTTAGAGTTAATTAACCTGCTATATTTAAACAAATTGAGTCCCTCACCCCTATAATATTGAAATCAAGAACACATATGATGAGTGAAAGTATCCCATATTTGAATCGGTATAGTTTTATTTTCAAAATGGGGATGATATCTAATTCTTATATTATTATATTATTTGGATGCTTTTTCTGTCTGGTATAGTGGGCTGCCTATTGCTTTTAGTACTTTCTATTCAGATTGGTTGGGAAAAACTCCATAAGAAAAACAACTTTGTGTCTTTATGGGAGTCGATTAAAAGTTAATGTCTATTGGCAGTTTCAACTCTACCCGTGCCTCACTGTGCAACAACAGACAAACAAATCTACCTAAGTATTAAATAGAAAAGAAAAAATACAAACAATAACTCAATAACGCTTGTGAAGTGCCTTGGGCTGATGCTCACTGCACTGTTTTATTCATGTTTAACTTTAGGAAAGGGGGATATTTTTGGCTTTAAAATGTTAGTAGCTATGTTGGATTTCTTAGAAGTGGTTTACTGCTTATTTGTTCGATTCAGCTTTAACTGAACATGGGTACCCACTTGAAAATCAAGAAAATGAGTGTGACGCTGTAACTTTGAGCAACAAACAATTTCATTAGCTGGAATATATTGAAGCATATCAGGAATGATGCACCTGAATATTTAATACACAGTTGGAACAATCTGATGAGACTACTTTTAGCTGTCCACCATTATGTCATATGGTCTAAAACATATACTGTGTAATTAAAGAGAGCATTCTTGGTGATGATTTGTCCCGAGGTGAACAGCCATGTGAAAAAAAAAACCAAAAACAATAGAGCCAAGGTACAGTAGAGAGATACGAGAGATCTGCAAAGAAAGAGATAGAAAAGGACACTTACAAGGGTCTACCATCCATCCATCCAGTATCCAACCCGCTATATCCTAACTACAGGGTCATGGGGGTCTGCTGGAGCCAATCCCAGGACGCAAGATAGGAAACAAACCCCGGGCAGGGTTCCAGCCCACCACAGACACACACACACAGCACAATTTAGGACCGCCAATGCACCTAACCTGCATGTCTTTGGACTGTGGCAGGAAACCCACGCAGACACGGAGAGAACATGCAAACTCCACGCAGGGAGGACCCAGGAAGTGAACCCGGGTCTCCTAACTGCAAGGCAGCAGCACTACCCACTGCACCACCATGCCACCCAGGGTCTACCAGTCCAGACCATTTTAAGGGAAAACAACAGGAATAGGGAGATTCTTTTCAGAATGGAGCTCCCAGCTATTAACGCTGCACACAGATTAAAACATTGGAGAATGCAAACACAGAGAAGGAAATGAAGCACAAAGAATACATTTATGGTCAGCCACTGGCAAAGATGCCCAGAATGTGTTTAACAGCAAACACACTGGGTCAAAACTAGTGGAGCAAAAAAAGGTTCAATGCAGCTGAATGATTTCAAGAAGTTGCTTAGGGCTGAGATTGGACATGGAATGGCTGTGCAGTGACTCCCCAGTCCTTCCAGTAACTATTCACTCTGCGTTTGCCTCATGCTGAATGAACACAATAAGTTTTCTGGAGCTAGAACTAGAAGAGAGAAGTGGCTACTTTTTTCGAGTCTTTTCTGTGTAATAACAAAGAGTTAAAACGGGATTTGTGGAATTCCCCTACTGCTGTCAAAAAACAATTAGAGCTTTATTGTTATACATACAAAGCAGAGTGCACATTCATTCTTCTTTGAGTGTTTTCCTTGCACAGTACAGCCACTGACTTACAACTATTGGTACAAATAACAATACAGTAATGCAACGCTAAAGAAAAACTACTACACAGTTCAAAATACTGTGCAATAGCCAAGAACACAGAGCAGGTTTCCATCTCATCTGGACACATATAAAGGGTATCTGAGTAGCGGTGATGAGCAAGACGCTGAAGAGCCTGCCTATAACATGGTCATCACCCATTATGTACGATGTGCTATAGGCTAGCTGTTAAAAGAGCTGGGATTGGCTTTACAGGGCCAGGAGAGTCCAGACATGGTCTGCATATTCTATTTGTCTTATTTTTTACATATGGATCAGGACCTTGTGCTTTCGGTTAATAGGAAAAAGGTTTTGTAGTGAAGGCTGAGCCCAGTCCATCCCACATCTGTGATCTGAGCTACCTACAAAGGACTCCAACAGCTGTGACCGATTTTTAAAATGGCACTGGCTTTGCTTCTCTTGTCAGCTGAAGAAAGAAGAGGCACCCCTGATTAGGTAACCATTTAAGCTGCCCCCATCTCCACTGCTGCTGCTGCTGCTTCGTCATCAGAATGAATCTTTGGCAAAGCTACACATAGCTGTTTTTTATTTTCCCATTTATATATCTTCCAATTTTGTTTAAGTTGGACAAAATAAAGTATACTGGGTGTTTCTTTGTATTATATTCACAAGGATTTACTACCTGCTAAATATAATCATAGTAGTGTGATTCTGGGCAGTGTAATGGCCCATTGCTTAGTGCTGCTGCTCAACAGCTTCAGAGATCTGGCAATGGTGAGACAGCTCCCCATGTCTTTGTGGCTTTGTTCCAGTTGCTTTGGATTCTGACCATAGTCCAATAATTAGTCTAAACTGAAGGGACAGATCCTTGCAAAAGACTTTCACCCCAACCAGGACACATTCCTAAATGTATCTCAGGAAACCCAGTGTCGCAACCAGCTGGGGGCCAGACCCAGCCAGGACGCCTTGATGGACCGGAAGGTGGCCTGTACGTCCTCCAGGCCACGAGGGGGCAACCACCCTGGATCTGAGGAGGACCACGGGAGAAGAGAAAGGAGGCTCAAGACCATTGGGGCCCGTGGCCACCGCCAGGTAATTGTCTACTTCCGACATACCCGGAGAGATGGAGGAGAATCCCTCCAGGGATGCCCGGAGTGCTTCCAAGTGCTCTCCTGACACTTCCGCCACACTAGGAAGTGTCATCAGAGGGAATACCTGGAGCACATCCGGGTGAGAATAAAAGGGCCCGCCTTCCTACAGTCTGGGAGCTAGAGTCAGGTGGAAGAAGGACGAGGTCTGGGAGGAGAGACGAGGAGGCGGCCTGAAGAGAAGGCATTGTATTGTGGCCAGGACTTTAGGGGTTCGAGAACTTGAACTGTAAATGTAGAGCACTTTGTGAATAAACTTGTGTGGGGTGATTCCAATGTGTCTGCCTGTCTGTGTCCGGGCCGAGCTCCACACCAGTAACAAAACCAAAGGATGTTAAAAGTTAACGGATGGCAGGATTGTGTGACATTCCATTCTAATAATGCCTAGTGGCAGCTGCAAATGTTACCACAAACCCCAAACTCATATAAAAATGTAAATGCTATTCTTAGCTTGGACTTGAACATTGTTGTGTCTATGAAGTCAGTCATCCAGTTCACTACCCTTATACCCATTAGCCCTTGAAATTTTCTCCTGTTGCGTGAGTCAGGTATCTTCTAGACGTATAAAATAAAATCTGGCAGACTTGTACACACTTCCAGATGCTAGGTCCTCTGTCAATGTGCTTTATATTTGTCTTATGAGTTGAAGTATATATTTTTTAAATCATTATTTTAAGACTGCCTTATGCATCCAGTGTCCTCATGTTCAAATACTCCACCCGTGCATTTTGTCTTTGGAGATGCACATTCGTCCTCCACCAACCACAAAATGGCAGTACTAATAGGGAGCTCTGTATGAATGCTCCTGTGTGCGTGTGTAGGCACTGTGATGCCCGGTGCCCTGTCCAGAACTGTTTTCTGCCTTTTACCCACTACTGTCAGGTTAGGCTCCAGCACCTGTGATGAACTGGATTTACAGGGTTCGAAAAAGCTATATTATAATTTCTATAAATTTAAGCAGAAAAATAAAATGTACTGTGAGAAAAAAAAGAAATCAAAAGGAAACATTGAAATTTGCAGATTATTATAAAATATGACCTTTTGTGAGTTATTTTCTATAATTAAAGAAACTGTGCCACATAATTGTGCAACATGTGTTTGCATTGTCACTAAACTCAAAGTTTGTCTTGTGTCATCTAGTGGGTGAAAGTGGTGTTTCTTTTTTTAACTTCAGATGAACTTTCTGGAACAAACTAAAAAAAAAAAAAAAGATGCCATCCTATTTTATGTGAACATGATTAAGTCTTCCATATCTTTACAACACTGGCATATATTCCTTCTCTGATATATGCACATATAAAAGGTAACAAGTGACTTCTGCTAGGTAAGTGGCAGCAGGTTAATTAAGACGGTGCAGTGAAAATAGACATCTGCTCCCAGGCTGAAATAGTTTTACTGATGCTATCTATAGACTATATCCTTTTGAGAGATAAACATTGCAAGGGTGCAGCATGTGGGAGGAAGTGCCATACTGAGAAAGCAGTGATCAGGAACCTGGGTGTGCGGCCCCTGTGGTCACACTCTCCGAGAATTTGAAATGAGAGAGAGAGAGAGACGAAGGTGGGTAGAGAGGCAGGTGAAAGGAGAAACAGGAACAGAGCAACAGAAACAGGATAAAGTGCAAAGGAAAAAGAGAAAGTGACAGAGAGAGAGATGTGAAAGCAACAAATTAAGAACATGAATGCCACTAGCTCTGCATTTAGCTCACACTCAAAACAAAAAAAAAAAAAAAAAGATTTGTATTTTTAACACAAGCTGCTACTCATTAAACTCTATGAGAGATTTTACACTTTTTAAATTTAGTTGTCAGACTAAAAAGTAGGTTGAAAAAATCAAGGAAACATTGAATGTCTCATAGGTGCTGCATGCAGCATACAGATAGATGCAGCATTTAAAAATATTTAATGTGTCTTAATGAACAATGCAAAGATGTTGACTGAAGCTGACTAAAGCTGAAATTATATTTCTTTGTAGTGACCTGTACCGACTTTAAAAATATAAATAAATAAGATTTCAGGTCCCACAAAAGGTGTTGCTGAATTGTTATAGGGGGGCTAAAGAAAGCAGCACATGTGCAGTTAAATACCAGACCCTAAGCTATAATCTGACAAAAAGGCTCAAGGACAATTACTTTATGGCTGAACCTGCAAGGGATTGCTTTGCTCACCTTATAATCTCCCTTGGTTTCCCGAGACAGTTATCTTAAATTTAATAATTTTATTAATTTAAAATTTGAAAATGTCTGCCACGCCTGACACTGACCTGTATTAAGCTGCACTAAACAATAATAAAATATATTGTAAATTGTATTCAGTCAAATTAAATATGTGCATTAAACGTTAGAACATCAGAAACAGAAATAACAGCTATTATGATTTTGTTAAATCTTTCTTAAATTAAGAGATTTTTTTAGATTTTTAATAGTTTCCAAAGGTTTTGAAAGTCACTCATATCAATTTAGCAGTTTTATTTTACCATAACTTTGGAGTGCCTTACTGTTTTTAGCCAGGCACTGCCATTTTGCAGTGAGATTTTTTTTAGACATGCATGCCTATTTCTGTGGTATGCGTTATGGAGGTCACGTTAGGCATGATGCTATTTCAACTAGTACTACTTCTAAAGTGTTGTCCGAGTTTATGGATACCATCTCTAAAAACATTTTTTAGTTTTTTAGTTTAGTTTGTTTTTGCTTTATTGGTTAGCCTTTCTCATTAGGCCTTAATGGCTTGTCAAATTTTCATATTTGGCAGAACAAATATAAGTATCCAGTGTTTTATACAAATAAACACTTTTCCCAAAAATATATGAAACTAGCTGTGTAAGTCGGTGCTGTAAAAAGCCCGGGGTCCTAGAAACTATTGAAATTGTCAGAAAAAAAATTGAAATGTAAAGATATCACGTACAGTGGAACCTCAAACTAATTTCCCCCATAGGATTGTATGTAAATACAATTAATCCGTTCCAGACCATACGAACTGTATGTAAATATATTCTTTTAAAGATTTTTTAGCACAAAAATAGTTCATTATACCTTAGAATGCACAGTGTAACAGTAAACTTAATGTAAAAACATTGAATAACACTGAGAAAACCTTGAACAGAGAAAACTAACATTGCAAGAGTTCACGCTATAGCCTTACGAACCGCTCGCAGTAAACACTTTTTTTTTATTGAGTTTAAAGCACAGGGAAATAAAGGAACATTTGAAAAATCCTTAATTTATACAAAAACTAACCATAAACAACCAAGAAAACTAACCATGCACCAAATCTCCATGAATCTTCCTGGCTTTCTATCCCCTGCAAGTTGCTTCTCGTTCAGCCACACTAGCAACAGTTTTGGTTCTGCTTGGTTAACACTGTAACTTCTATTCCAACATCAGCTGCTTTAATGGCCTCTTTCTGCTTTAGAATAGTCGAAATCGTAGATTTTGACTTCATGTACTTGGCGGCAAGATCAGTAACACGAATGCCACGCTCATACTTTTCAATAATTTCTTTCTTTAATTCGATTTCAATTTTCTTCGATCCTTTTTTCTCACCAACACTACCACTCTTCACTTGCTTAGAGGCCATGGTTAATTGCAAAATTAACGTAGAAGCACACGAAATAGAGCACAAAGAGTTCACAGCTAATGCATGCACGTCTAATCGAGAACAATGTACAGGGAGAGACTGAACACGTGCGGAAATCATCGGCGCGTATGAACCGGAATGGAAACTGGCTTGTTCTTCACCTGAGTGTGTGGTCGTGAACAGATGTAAAAGTTTGGCGAACTTTTTGGTCGTAACCCGATTTGTATGTGTTATGAGACATTCGTGACCCGAGGTTCCACTGTATTTATTTATTTAATTTATTTATAAAGCACTTTAAAAACAACATCAAGGCTGACCAGAGTGCTTTACAATAAAAACCCAACATATCAGACACACAATAACCAAGGATAAATGAAACAGAAACACATAAACACATAAGAGCTGAAGAGATTCATAATAAAAAGTATATAGATAGCCAACATATCATACTGAGTTAAAAGCCAGAGAGTAAAAGTGTGTTTTAAATAAGATTTAAAGACAGCTAGTGAAGGAGCCTGCCTAACATGCAACAGCAAATCGTGACAGAGTTTTGGGGCTGCAACTGAAAAAGCCTGATCACCTCTGAGTTTGCATTGTGCCTTGGGAACATGTAAAAGTTATTGAAAGGAACTACAGTACTTTGGGCATCTCTCTCCAAGGAGGATACGTTTTGCCAACGTGCTCACATTGCTTCTGTATTAGCGGTGGGAGGAAAAGTAAAAGGGATACCGTTTTGCTAATGTGCTCGCCTTGCTTGTGTTATTAGCGGCTAAGCGAGTTTCTGTTTCCTTGGAGGTGAAGCCCTTACCCCAACTCCACTTCTCACTTCCGGGCTGGACAGACGAACACACACACACACACTTCCACGCGTAGGCATCTATACTAATAAAAGGCAAAGCCCTTACTGACTCACTCATCACTAATTCTCCAACTTACCATATAGGTAGAAGGCTGAAATTTGGCAGGCTCATTCCTTACAGCTTACTTACAAAAGTTAAGCAGGTTTCATTTTGAAATTGTACGCGTAACGGTCATAACGGTCGACAGCGTCTGCCATGTTAAACTTTCTTATTTATGGCCCCATCTTCAAGAAATTTGGTACGCAGGTTCCCAACACAAACTGAATCCTACTTACGTACATATATATCTCCATAGCCTGCAGCTCAGTCACCGTGTGAGGCGCTGTTGGGACCCCATCCTCACGCCTCCCACAGTTGGCTATATAAGCTGCCTATATAAGGCCGTCCGTTGCTCCGGTCTCTTCATTCCTTTCCTTGCTTCTCCAAAGTATTCACATCTCCCTGCTGATAACTGCAGCCTTTTTATTTAATCCACGGCTTCTTCGCTGTTTTCTTGTTCGTTTATTACGATTATAGTTATTGTGTAGGTATTTTAGACTTAGTTTACATTGTTCAGGTACCCATTTCCTTTATCGTTCCAACCGTACCCCCATTAACATGTCTATCGAGGTGATCACCATCGATCAAAGAACTGTCACTTACCAAGTGATTTCCATGCCCGGAGATGGCACCTACCTTTTCCATTCTCTTTGTTACATATTGCACGGCCAAATCAGGCTCACTCTTGATATTTGGAGGAACATTGTGTCTTATTTATTGAATGACTGGGACAGGTTCAAGGTGTGGACTGATGACGGTACAGGAGATAATTATACTACACAGGAGCACTAGAAGAGTGAAATGCTTAAGTCCTTCACCTATGGTTCTGCATGTGAGTTGATGGCTGCCGCTGAATTGTTCAGTTGTCGCTTTCAAGTGTACCGAAATGGCCAAATATTTTACACCTTTGGACAACCTCCAATGCCTCTTAAACATCTTAGATTCACAGGTGACAATTTGAGTAGTGGACACTTTGATGTTTATGAATGTTTAAACTCTCAAAAACTGGATGCAAATCCACAAGTTCATAGACACGCTGCTGCTATATATTCGCAGGCAAATCCACAAGTTAATAGAGCTTCTGTTTCTAGGTATGATCCCAATAATGAAAAGCAGCTCATACGAAAACAACAGGTTTGGCTCAAAAAAGCCGATTGTAGATTTGCGTACGACCCAAACATACATTATGAATCTGACAAAACAGTACACATTGGATCCATGGATGTTGACTGTGAGTACTCTCAAGCTCATAGGTGGAAATGCGAATCTCCTGGTTTGTGCTGTAACGGTGGTAAAGTCTGTCTCACTCCTTTACATAAGCTTCCTGACCTTCTTGAGGGCCTGTTAAATGGCGAACATCCTCAAAGTGAGCATTTCTTGAACAACATTTGAAACTACAACAGCACATTTCAAATGACGTCATTTGGTGCTAACCAAATCATTGAGGGAAATTTTATGCCTTCATTTAAAGTCCAGGGACAAGTGTATCACTTGATTGGCAGTCTTTTACCTATGGCGACTGAGGAACAGAAATTTTTGCAAATTTATTTCGTCGGGGACGATGAAAAGGAAGCACAAATGCGGTGCACTAATGTTTCTGGAGATAACACACCCCTGGTGCAGCAATTGCAAAAATGCTGCATGATTGTAACACTTACATCCAAGACTTCCACTCCGCAATCGACAGTATTTCAGATGAAGACAGAGACTTCAAAGTTGTCATTCAGTTCGACAAAAAACCATTAAATTTACACAAAGGTAGGTTTAATAAACCTGTAGTACGTGAAGTTGGTGTTGTCATTGTTGGGCAAATGTTCGAGAATAGGGATATTGTCTTGAAAAGCAGAGACAATAAACTGCAACGCATTAAAGAAACCCACAGATTCCATGATGCACTTCAATATCCCCTCATGTTCTGCTATGGTGAAGACGGCTATTCTGTGTCTATACCTCAAGTACATGCTGCCAGTAAGTTACCTATGAAGAAAACCGTCTCTGCAGCAAACTTCTATTCATACCGGCTTATGATCAGAGAACATCATGATAATACTATCCTTTTCTTCCAAACTTTTTTAAATCAGTTTTTAGTTGATATGTACGCAAAAATTGAATCCGAAAGACTAAATTATATGACTAAATCAGAAGAAACTACGAGCTGAAAATTACAACCACTTGAAAGATGCTATTGACAAAAACAACACTAATTTAAGGGAACTTGGTCAAGCTGTGATATTACCATCATCGTTCACTGGAGGACCTCGCTATATGCACGAGCGTACACAAGACGCAATGACATATGTACGTCATTATGGCCGTCCTAAAATAAAACAGCTAATAAGGATTGTGGAGAATCAAAAGTCCTCTTAATAAAAAATACAGATTCAACATTGTATTTTCGTATATGAATAAGAAACTCAATGCTCATGTGTGAGTGCCTGCCCGCAATGGTTAGCTCCTAAACAACATATAATAAACATCAGCACTGGAAAAAAGAAGAAAGAAAAAACAAAGGTGTACGTTTTTTAAATGGTGATAGTAATTATCACTAAAATGACAAAGAAACAGGCTGTTTCAGCCACATCATCAGACTACTGTGCACATATCGTTTCATAAATCAATAGAATACTTTTTTTATTTGCTTAATTGAGTGGCAGAATACATACATTAAGCCAGAACATTTTTAGATTTATGAGTAATAGTAACAATTGTAAGAAGATCCAACCATCCATCCATTATCCAACCTGCTATATCCTAATGACAGGGTCACGGGGGTCTGCTGGAGCCAATCCCAGCCAACACAGGGCGCAAGGCGGGAAACAAGCCCTGGGTGGGGCGACAACCCACTGCAGTTGTAAAAAGAGCTGTTGCCTAAATCAGAAGCAAAACATTATGTTGAAAACACTTAAATTGTATGAGACTGAAATCTTCAAATGCTTAGATGAATTCTGAGGTAATTTTCATGCAAATGTGTAGCCTTCTCTTCAAAAGTTCAGACAATTTGATAATCCAACATGCGCTGTTCTATAAGATTGTAACAATGAAGTCCTCACATGTACAATATATACGTGTCCAGCAATGGCCATTGTGTTTTAAATAACTACAGACAAATCTGAAAGATAATGACATAATTAAGCAACACCTTTCAAAATGCAATAACTACAAAAGATCCTGTTGAATCATGTCACCTATCTCTTTATGTGCTGGAAGATAGAGGTTTTGAGGTAGCATAATTATATTTAGTAAACACAGAGATTGGCAACGTTTTGCATGTTGATTAGCACGTGTAAGTAACTGTTTTGTTGTATTCTGAAAGTAATGGCACCATGAATGTAAAAACATATAAAACATTTTTTATTAACTTTGGAGAAAAACGTTTTATAACACTTGGGCACCTTGGACTCTTAAGCACGCAAGGTTTTTCTAACTGTGTTCTAACCGTGTAGCGAGAGACGCAGCTATGCTCAACTTATCCTTGAAAGGATACCAATAAGATCACCATCACAATAAAGGAACTTTATACTAACTTTTGTCTACATGGATAAAGTATGCAGACACTTCTCTAGGATGCAAACGTAACAAAAAAGAAAGAAAAGAAAATTTAGATAAAATTACTTAAAAACAAATCAACAGTACAGTGAACACACCCATGCATATATTAAACTTTCCTAGTCCATCCACCAGGAGCTCAAGAATTGCAACTTTTAAATAACATCAGCATTTGGATTTTTAAAAACACTATCCAGTATAATTTATTTGACATTTCTCTTATATCAAAGCTTATCATGGTGAAATGACAGAAAACATTCTCTTGTGAAATCTGATTTTCAATTACTGTTTAAAAATGGTTGTGTTTATGTGAATATCCCCATGCATTTAAGTGTAGATGTACACATGTGCCCACATCCTACTTGCTCTTGGTTCTGGCTTCTTACTATCCCATAATTCCATTAAGCTTAATAAGAGAATGAATGGATGGACAAATACATGATTGAGTTTATAAAATATTAAATTAATGTTTAACAATACTTTGTTTAACAAGCAATGGAAACTGCCCAAGACAAGTAATAGAATAATTTATAAATATTTGCTATCTCTTGCTCCCCATGTACCATCAGTGCCTTTCCTCGGTATCCGCGTGCGTCTGCACCAAACTTGACTGACACAGCCTTCTTTCAAGCATATTCCTGCAAAGCCTGATCCTCAAACTCTGTCATTAATTTCAAGACGTCTCGCTCGTCTCTGGTCCGGATTTATATTTTCTGTCTTTGAAGGCGACTTTCTCAGCATCTGCCTTTAATCCTCCTTTTGCGTCTCACTCTCAAACTTTCTCTTTCATTGTGTCACCAAAGCCAAACTGACCAATCAGATTGCTCTGAGGGACGGAAATGAGCACCAGAGCTCAATTTGGAGCTTCATGGCAAAGGCTGTGAATCCTTATGTACATGTGATTTCTCTTTTTTTTTTTATTTTTAATAAATTTGCAAAAACCTTAAGTAAAGTTTTTTCACGTTGTCATTATGGGGTGTTGTGTGTAGAATTCTGAGGAAAAAAATGAATGTAATCCATTTTGGAATAAGGCTGTAACATAACAAAATGTGGAAAAAGTGATGTGCTGTGAATACTTTCCGGATGCACTGTATATAGTAGTTAGATTGCTAAATTTCATATTTGTAATAGAAAATAATAGAAATAATAATGCAGAATGGTCCATAAAAGACATAAGAGAATCAATGAGCACAGAATATATTCTTATTCTTCTGTAGCCTTTCTAAAATTAGCATTTTAAATTCAAAATCTCCATATTATATTATATTATAATATAATATAATATAATATAATATACCAGTAACAGCGTACTTCACGATAACGTGCAGTGAATACACTTGACTTGAGCGTTCCTAGTTTTCATCCTCTTTCTCTGAACGTTTAGCATTCGTTTGCTCAGAGGTTGATGTGCTTGC
Organism: Polypterus senegalus; assembly: GCF_016835505.1. NCBI lineage: Eukaryota > Metazoa > Chordata > Cladistia > Polypteriformes > Polypteridae > Polypterus > Polypterus senegalus. Next base: position 94,483,992 of record NC_053171.1, read on the forward strand.
TGTTTCTTTTCTCCACCCTAGCGGCTCGCTGCTTCTCTACTTTCGTTGGCATCTTTTCATGTCAGTTTTTGTGTTGCAATTACTTTGTACGTTTTTCTTAATTTTTCACATAAGCTGGTACTTAAGTCTTCAATCTGCCTCAAGAATGATTAAAGATATGAAGATGTTGGGGAAGTGACCGCGAAAGTGGTAGGGAATGAGAACGATGCACGTACGCATATGCCACACGGCCGCCCTGCGGCACACTGCCGAGAGTTGATTCTACAATAAAATAGAATAAAAATAAAAAGAGTAATAAAAATCATCACCCAAAGGCAGAGAGTAGATATCACGTAGTATATGTGTACCAAATATCAAGTCAATAGGTGAAACAGTTTGCGAGCGACAGGTGATTTAAAATCCTGGACAGACAAACGAACAGCCATCTTATATAAGATTTTATTATATAACAAGGAAATCTTTTTACTTATTTTTAGAACCAAGGTGGTCCACTGCATAATTGCTGGGATCCTAATTGTGTTTTAGCAGCAACTAAGGCAAAACAGGAATGAAATCTATAGAGAACTGTAGTAAATCACAGGTCACACTTATCCACATTTACCACTGTAGCTCTGGACTAATTTAGAGACACCAGTCAGCCGGACTTTCACTTCTTTGAACTGTGATGAGAGGGAAGCTAAATCTTAGTTAGAAACAGTTGCAGGCTATGTGGCAATCAAGCTACTGCCCAAACACTACTGTTAAAAAATGTCCTCCATTATCAAACCTTTAAAAAGAAAATATTTTATGTACTTTGTTTACATGCTAAAGAATGAAAAAACACCTAATTCTGGATCCTCCTTTCTTCTATTGCAGTATCTCTTAGGTATAAATAAAACGACATTTGAATAAATGATCATCTTAAGAACACAAATAGAGAATATGATAGGAAGGATGTACTAAAAGAATCACAGCCTTGCGGTGTGAGTCTAAGAGATTTCTTTTTCTATAATAGGCCAGCTCATCTAATACTAAACAGGACCCCTGAGAGTAAAGCAATCTGCATTATTGATTTGATATTAAAAGGTCCAGATACCCTTTCAGTCTTTTATCCGAGTGAAAAATTGATTGTAACCTGGCAGCAATTTACTTTCTGAAGCTAATAGTACTATACTTACTTCATGTTATCAAATCAGTTGATTCATTTTTAAAATTTTTATCTCACAAGTATTTGCTCGTCTGAAAGGCTGATTATTATTGGGCGAGGTTAATGATCAACTGTACATTATTTGTACCTTAAGAGCTTTACTATGCACATTAATGGAAGGCTAAATGGTGGTTCTTTATAGAGTAAACTGAAAATCAATCGATGTATTGCATGTGATTATATGTGTGAGGTAATTACATTACAGGGACAATAATTTGTAAATCATTTACTAGAAAAAGAAAAATCTTTTAACATTGATGCTAGTGAGTGAAGAAATTCTGCATATGGGTCAATAAATACATTGATAAAATAAACATATTCCACACAAGTAGCAAAATGTCTAGGTTTGTGAGTAAAAGCCTGTACTCTTGCATGTTGCTATTACACGGAAGGGTAACTTTGTAAAGTATCCAAGACAGTTTCTCTGTTGGTAACAAAATGCTGACTGCCTCATTAATCAGTAATTAATGCAGTGAAGTACGCCTGTGAGGTTGCTCTGCTGTGCATGCTGTCCCGATCACATCTGATTTTATTGTTATGATGCCGTCCTCTTAATTATAATAATATAATGGTGACTTACTGCTGTTTATTTGCATAAATAAACTATCATCCCTGATAAAATATAGCCAGACGTAAGTCTGATATACTATTGTGTTGTCTTGTGCATCGTTAATAAAGCAACAGCCAAAAGAAGTTACTTTTCACATATTTTCTATGGAGTGACAAAAAGTATCCTTTAATTCCTACAGTGTGAAAGTAAATTTTTGTACTAGACATAAAATCAGTTTGCAAGGAAATATTTTGAAGTTCAGTATGTAGCACTAATTAAAAACATATGAAAAATTGAAAGTTAAATATGTCACAGTGGCCCGCATGGTTACGTCGTACCAAGGCAATTGGTACAAAAGCAGATGTTTGCAGCAACAACCTCAGGCATCGAAGGTGCCGTTCTGCTCAAAACAGCTGTTTATAACACTGTGATGTCTACAAATTTAATGGCACAGTATGTTGTGAGCCCTCTATGATTTCTGTACTCAGGTCAATTGCTTTAAAGACTCGAGAGGATCTGGCCACCTTACATAGCTCACAGTTTCTGCATTTAACTGGGCTCTGCCTACAAACTTTGGCAGCTATTAATTTTAAAAACGCTGAATTTAAATTCAGGGTTCAGACAGCTGTCCAATCAGTGTCCAATGTCACTCAACCTCCCAGTTCAATTCCAGTTGATTTACATTTGTATAGCACTCCTTGCTGAGTGCAGGCTCAGACAGCTGTAACAAGTTCTCAGGTGAAATGCAAATACAAGTTTGAAAATTACTAATTACATAATGGCTAGATATAAAGACACATATACTGTACGATTAAACTCACGATAAAAGTAAGTAGTTCCAAATTGATTAACATAAGTGAAAAATTAACCAAATGTCTGTCCATTAGCATTATCACTGAGCTATGGCCAGCTAAGGAAACAAAAACTCCAGTCAGCAGCTTCCCTCCAGAAAATAAACCTCTGAGGGGTCCAACAGTCAGTTATAACTGACACAGTCAAGAATCCTGAAGACCTCCGCCTCCTGGCCAGCCACCCACTCCTTCTTAGGCATTGTACAGTAATGTCTAGGCTGTGCTCATTAGGACAATCTGATGACAGAATCTTTTGAGTTCCCGGTATTACAGATGTCTCTATCATGGGCAGAATAAATGACTGGATGTAGGGCAGTGGCGCCAATTGCCACAGCAGAACTTTAAGAAGAGAAACAGAGCTGAGGAGGGGTAGCAATGGTTCATAAGTATTGTGTTAATTATATTTTTATGCAAATGACTAACAAACAAAGAAGCATTAGCTAATCAGAAGCTCAGGAGTTGGTATGCAAGACTAAAGTTGTGAGTGCTGGATTTCAAAGTGGAACCTGAAGAGGCATCCCTTATGCAAGAAGACAGAGCAAACCACCCTGTAACTGAAAGCTCGACCTCCCACTATTATTTTGTTAATTCTTGGAATTTTTAGTAGGTCAGCATCTTTGAGACCTTAATGCACACTCAGGCTTGTAAGTAATAAAAACTTCAGCACGGCCTTTGCTTTTTAAGACTTCCAAGTGTAAGAAGGAGAATGTTGAAATAAGCCCCAAGCTTAACTAGAAGCCAGCGTAAAGACATAAGAAATGTAGTTATGTGGTTATACTTTTTAGCTCTTGCACTGATTGTTGCATCAGTATTTTAAATTAAATGAAAGCTGTGTAAAGAACAGTTTTGACAGCCAATAAATGACACATTGCAGTAAACCAGTCCTACTAGATGTCAGAACATGGAATAATTTGCAAGTATTCTTTAAATTTAGAAGCTGCCTTAATTTCCAATATTCTTAAAGTTCTGGATATTCTTAAGTTATGGATAGTTTTGTAAAGTGTCTTTGAAAATACATGCTAGTGACAGAGTTAAGTTGCATGCTGATTCGCTCATCTAGCCCTTCTTTTATCAATTAATTAAGGACACCATAGGAGAAAACTCATTTGACGTATAAATGGTCACCATCTGCAAATGAGTAAAAAAATTAATGTTATGTTCTCTTATAAGAGTTCCCAATAGTAACAAGTAAAGGGAAAACAGTGCAGGTCTGAGTACTGAGCCATGCAGGACACCATATTTAACTTCTGAATTTAATAACAGAGTGCTGTCAACAAATTATTGTACAAACTGAAACTGATTTGTTAAATGTGAACTAAAGCAAGCAAGGACAGTGCTGTAGAGACCAACGTAATAGTCCAGCATATGTAATAAAATATAGTGGTCAGTGGTTTCAGAAGCTGCACTTGAAACTAACAGCATAATTACTATGATTTTTTTCTTCATCAGAGTATAGTAGAATGTCAGTTACAATATGTCTTAGTGCCTTTTCAGTGCCATGACTAGTTTGGAAGTCTGAGTGGAATTTCTCAAGTAAATTTTGTCGTGTAAGGTGAGACTGAAGCTGAATAGTATCTACTTTTTCAATGTTTTAGAAAGAAATAGGATTATACATTTGAATTAGGTCTGTAATTCTTAGGCTTACTGTATGTTGGACAGGGTCTATTTTATTCCAGCCGTGGTCTGATAGCCGACACTTTTAGTGCATTAAGAACTGTGCCATTCAGTAATGAACTATTAATACTGCTTGGAATGGGTGATGCCAGAACTTCCATTGAGCTTTTACTAATTTTGTTGGGCCTGGGTCTAAGGTACAGTTAGTAGGATTCATTTTATAAATTAAAGTTATGAGTTCCTTTTCTGTTATCAACTTTAATTCACTAACCCGGTGTGGCTAAGGAGAGATAGGGTTTGATGATGTAATATTTATTTTGTGAAGTGATGCAGAAATCTGTGTTTTCATATTGACAATTTCATCTCAAAGTAGTTATTAAAATCTGCATTGCTAATCTTTGTTGGCATTGTGTATGGCAGCTCAGAATTCCCATTGTTAGATTAGCAAATATTCAAAATAGTACAGGAAGACTATTTCTCTGTTGTTATCTATTAATCCAGAATATTAATCCAAGCGGGCTATAAAGAGAGCTTTATTAATACTTTCTGACAGTCTTAGATCATGCAATTCGGAAAACCAACAGCTTTTTTGTTCTCCAGCTATCCTTGAGTTTTTGGCATTCTAATTTTAGAGCGTGAGTAGTACTGTCATTAAACCAGGGTGAGTTCCTTGATGCTTTGATCACGTTTTGTTTTAAGGACAATTACTGTATCCAAGGCCTTTTTCGAAGTTACATTAAAATTAGATATCTGCTGATCCAGATTGTTTCCCAAAATTATGTTTGTGTTTCTTAAAATATCTATCAATTCTGATGCAGAATTACTATCTAGATAGGTCCTTGTTTTAATCTGTGATTAGATAGATAGATAGATACTTCATTCATCCCAAGGGGAAATTCACATTTGTTATATTATATTGGTAAGGGCAAACCAAATCAAGGGCAGTTAAGCACTGAAAAACCTTCATTTGATGAAATAATTGATAATTATGAATCTCAATTCTTTATGTAATAATTAGATTTAATCTGTGATTATGACAACGAGTCAAACCATTGACAATATGGCAAATCCCTGCTGTGTTTAAAAGGTAAGTGAAGCATTTGTTAAAAGTACCAGGTTCTACATCTAAGTGGATATTAAAAACCCCATTAGCACTACATGATCTTAAATCAAATGCAAGGTTCCAAATTCAGTCATGAATTGTTCCCAGAAATATGGCCCTGGTAGTTTGTAGATTAGTACTACAATTATGCTAAAATCTATTTTAATATGTGATACAAATGCACCAAAGAATATATATTTGCTCTATATTTTTACAAGTGAATTTAATCACACAGAATTAGTCACCTCCTTGACCATAAGAAGAAATGTAAAATCATTTGGTTCTGTCTCAGCTAAAGGAATAGTGTTTCCAGAAGAAGACACAAGCCAGATTTTGCATGCAATACAATATTGTTTACCACCGCACCTTTGTTTCTTAGACAATGTATCTTTAGCAAGAACTCATTTAAAATCACAAGGCTGTTGCCTGAATGGTATTCTGAGTAGTCAAGCAGGTCATTTTGTTGCCATATTTACATACTTAAAAATGTCCATGCCCTTCCCAAAAATCATCTCAATCATTAACAATTGCTATATTATTGGAGAGAACACAATCTGTTATATACCACATCCACTCAGTATAATATTGGAATAAGGCCAGATACAATTAACTTACAATATTTTCTTTCATCTTTGGTGTACAAAGATATGAAGTTTCTCTTTAATACCTCAGATTGATGTAAAGCAAAATCTTTAGTGCTACAAGTAGAAATATCGTGAATATTTCATTGAAGGCCAGGAAGTCCAACTTAGCCTCAATGTCAGATACCTGTGCCCCTGGGAGGCATTGTGCTTTACTGCTGGCTTGATACTGTACTGTAAATCTAACATTTGTCCCTATAGAACTAACAGTTGTCAGCATGGTCTTGACAGACATACGGCTAAGTGCTGGGTCCGAATTGGAAACATGGTTGCAGAAGGACTAAATTTTTATTTCTTTGAACTGCTAAACCATTTATCCATGCACTGACTATAGCTGGGTCCAGAAAAACTAAAGTCTAATCTGAAATACTGAATTGTCTAAACCAATTTTGGTTGGTCTGATCACTATCCGGTTAGTAATATGAACTGCCAAAGCACATATGCTTTCTACTAACTCTAAATTAATTATCCAATTTTGGCAGATGAAGCTATCCTTAATGTCGGCAGAGAAATTTAAGATGTATATACTGCAGTACACACAACATATAAACATGGCCCTGGAAAGGTAGAGAATAAATTTAAGATACATTTAATGCAAAGTTCCTCATTATCTGTTTTGTATTCTGATTAACTTCAGAAATGCCACACTTACAGGTTCAAGTCTTTGCTGCAGGAAAACAGATACTCACCAGAACACAGGGAGATTTGTAAACTACACGCAGAAGCTTATTCATAACCAGAGCCCAAAGATGATTAGCTGACATCTCAACCTACTGAGTCATTAGGGCATCAGTAAATGAACGATGTTCAAAAAAAAAAAAATACACAAACATTTGAAACCATAAGACAGTAGGCCTTGGGAAACAGATGCCAGAAGAACTCTGAAACAAAGTTGAAAATCTGTGCTGTGTATCTCAACCACCAATTGTGATTAAAGTTTTAGCAGCTATGAAAGAAAAGAAGAAAGATTCTTTTGAGATCATCTGGTTATTAAAATTCAACCTGTTATGCTGCGGGCCTTAATAAAAGAACATTGCCTAAAGTTGGATATTTTACAGTCGATCTCTTGTGGCTTAGATCTCTCCTCACCCATGTAGATAAGTATGAGTTTTAAGTTTATAGAGCACCACTTTGCCGTTTATCAACTTGGGCATAGATTTAATATTCACACAGTAAAAAGTGCTAGGGGCTGTTCGCTGTTGTAATCTGAATTTTTACTTTGCAGCTTGCATATAATTCTAATGGAAAACAGAGGCAGTGGACAAAACAAGACAAAAAGAAAAAACATGACAATATTACATAAAATTAATTAAAGCTCAGTAAGCATATTACTTTAATTAAAAATTTATAGTGAGGAAAGCCTGTGATAGATATTTTTCTACCATTGCATTTAATCAAGATGAAATCACTTTAGCTTTTACCAAACTCCTTTTAAGTGACTGCTGAAATTGCATATGTGCTGCCTTTTTGTATTGTAAATTCAGTAAATCCGTTCCAAAATTTCATCTGTAAGGTAAGTAGTCTCATGAGTATACAAACCTATGAAGTTTATTTTGTTTTTTTTTATACACCAAAAGTCATTATAGTTTAAGAAATTAAACTGTTAATTCTATAGCCTATTCTGGGATGATAAGACACTAGGTAGGAACCGACTCCAGATGGAATAGCAGATATAATATGGCACAACCATGTACACACCTGCTAGGGCCACTGGCCCCCAAGTATTGCCATATTTAAGACAAAATACCAATAAAAGCTTCCTTCTACAGGTCTTTTATACATATAACACACACTGTACACATGTGTAAATGACACAGGATGAGTCTAACAATATGTTGTGACTTTTATAAGCAAACAATATACAGAGTTGTCCAGTCGAGATTAGGATTGAAGCCTGAAGGGGGGCACTATAGGACTGTTATATAGCAGCGGATGGGTCCTCAGAAGTATTCAGTGTGTGGACCCCTGTTGTACATTAGGGAGGATAGACTACCGGGTGACTCTCTGCCATTTTAAATGAGTGTTTATGCTCAGGTTTGCAGAAGCTTACAAACATGGCTTCAGGGTTTCTTGAGCTTAATCCTGACACCACAAATGATTAGGAACTCAAAAGCCCCTTCCAGTCAAACCTCCAGTGAACATGATCAAAGTTTTAACTGGTGAGAAGATAAAAAGGCCACTGGATTGTCAATACAAACTAAGGGAAAATGTGTCAGAGGGGCCTTAGGAGTGGTACAAATATGGACAGTGAATTAGCCATCCCAGCATCTGGATTGTTCTTTTACATAGGAAGGACCTGTGATGCATCAGAGGTATATTTTCCTTTTGTTTATTTCTTTACTCCATTGGGAGCTTTAATCGTTATAAAGACCTCTTTTTTTATTACCTTCACCTCTTTATCATTCATTCTGGCTTGAGAATGTGCCATATACTCCAAAACAAATAAATAAATATGTGACAGTCTTTAAATGATATGAATATGGCCAATTTAAAGAAAGCCTCCTACCCTCAAACCAACAATGAAGCACTCAGGACATAGCACGTGTAGATGAAGAGCAGCTCCAGAAACGATCGTAGCAAGTTTGGGGTGTGAGTTATGATACTCAACTATCCCAATGTGAAGCAAGTGGACTTTTAAGTGAACATTACTTACAGTATTTTCTTACCTTCTCACCAAGTTGGAGCCTCTGCATCTGTCTTGTTTTCTAAATATCCTTTTTATGTATGTATGTATGTATGTATGTGAAAATAGTGTATATAAGTAAATTAAAAGGAAACATACATATTTATAATTTGTGCTTGAACGGGTAGATTATCTATTCTCACACACATAAGCTTAAGTCATTTGCAAAAATACATGCCATGTGCATTCTCCATACATATGTAGTGGGTGACATTCTAAAAAGTAGTCTGCAGATTATGAGGTACATAGAGTAGATGCTGACATGACCTTCTTGTGATAGTTTCCATGTTAATATCTATATATATATAATTCACTAAGGGTACGCAAGACGCACGCAAGACAGAGAGCCACGCCCACCAACTCTAACAGAGCCCTGCCCGCCAACTGTAAGACCATGGGATACCATGGGATACGCACGACAGGGCCACGCCCGCCAACTGTAAGACCATGGGATACCATGGGATATGCATGACAGGGCCCCGCCCGCCAACTCTAACCCTCCTCCCGCGTCATGGGATACGCACGACAGAGACCCGCCTGCCAACTGTAACCAAAGCCATGTTGACTTTTCATTGTTCTTTTCAGTTCCGGCTGCTTTTCTATATATATAATCGACCAAGTCACCCTACCATGGGGTACGCACGACAGAGCCTTGACCGCCCACTCTAACCCTCCTCCCGCGTCATGGGGAACGCACGAAAGAGCTGCGTCCACCCTCGCGCCCGCCAACTCTTAGACCATGGGATGCGCTCGACAGAACCCCGCCCGCCAACTCTAACCCTCCTCCCGCTTCATGGGGTACGCATGACAGAGCCCTAACTGCCAACTCTCACTCTCCTCCTGCGTCCTCCCACGTCCACCCTCGCTCTCGAGGCATGCGCACTGCTTGCCCATTTGCCCGCCACCAACACGTCACCAAACACATCCTCACTCGCTTTGGTCTGTGCTACAGTCCACATGCAGCTGTGAGCCACGTTGACTTTTCATGTTGATAATTATGCGCCGTATGCTACGCCACGCGTTGGCTAGTATGATATAATCCACCACCACTAGGATATAAATGAAAGGGTTTCTTACTTTTGGTGTATTATTCACATAACGACTAGTGTGAAACATTACAGCAATTGCTGTTTTTTTTTTCTGCAGGGGCACTTTACATACCCCTCTCATGCCAACTTGAAGGAGACTATTCAAACAGACAGCTCCACATTTGAAATGCCCTGTTCCAGTGAATACTGCATGTCTCCTCTCCAGCACACACACACTGATAAAAGAACACAAAAAAGGAAACAAAATGTGCTTGGAGACCCAGATAGCTTCATCTGACTATGTAGAAATTACTGGTTTTGGGTAAAAGGTGTTTATCAAAGAATTGTCAGAAGAGACAGAGCTCTGGCTTAGAAGAAGTGGCACAGAAGTGGGAAAGTAAGAATCCTAGGGTCGGCCGGAAAGGTGACGTCCCTAGTGCTGACCCGCCATACTGAGATGTTCTCAAATCAAAGGTGCAAAACATCAGGGAAGGGTGGCTTCTGGCTGATGACCCTGCAGCCTGCTCATTGGCACTGGTGGAGGTGTGTTCAGAACCTGGGCTTCTGCTAAACCAAGAAGGGGCTCGTGTGTGGAGCTATTTTCTTGAGCCATTCTGTATATACTGTAGATATACACTTATTAACGCATATAGTCTCCTCCTCCAAACAATCAATCATGTGACATGTAGACATGGTCAAGAAGTTAAACTTGTTTGACCCAACATTAGAATGGCCAAGACAAATGATCTAAGTGATGATTGCTGAATGGTTGTTCCAGCACCTCAGAAAGAGCAGCCTTCAATGAATTTTTAATTTACAAAGTTAACGTAGAATGCTGTGATAAACAAAAACAGTGAAAGTTTTACGGTGCAAAAACATTGTGTTAATGAAAGGTCAGAGGAGAAGAGACAGAATTTTTGAGCTGCTAGAAGGTCTAAAAGTACTTAGATAACAGGTTTTAAAAGTGGTGTGCAGAATGAGATTGATGAAAAGATGGGCGGCATTAGGAGTTGACTATGTCAGATTCTAGCAAGGAAAACGAGGCAACACTGGGTACCTAATCATCAAAGATGGATGACTGTAGATAGAAAAAAGTCAGTTGGTCTGACGAATTTCATTCATGTGTAAACAGCCTGAATTTGTGGATCAATCCTGCCTTGTGTCAGTGTTACAAGCTGGTGGTGCCTAGTGTAATGGTGTGAGAAATGCTTCCTTGGCACACATTAGGCCTCTTATTACTGATTAGGTGACATTTGAATACCACAGCATATGACAGCATTGTAGACCATATGCCTCTCTTTATGACCACAGACTGTGATTTTTCCAATGGATACTTCCACCAGAGCAACGTACCAAATAACAAAGCACTCGTCATCTCAAGCTGCTTGATAACGCTCGTTTAGATAGCACAAAAATTGATCTATTACTCATTTCAAACTAAAGTGTTACCAGCTGCTTTTACAGAAATTACAGTGATTTCAATTTATTCCAATGGCCTGCCCGATCCTAAGATCTCAATTGACTACTTTTGGGATGAGATGGAATGTGAGGTTCAGTGAGTCAATATGTGGCTGAAAAATGTGCAGGAACATGCATGATGTGATCAAGTCAACATGCACCAAAGTACCTATGAAATGTTTCCAGTATCTTGATGAATCCAGGCCTTGAAAAATGGAGGCTGGAAAAAGAAGTCTTACATAGTATTAGTTAAATATGTCTAGCGAAAAGGCCACCTAATGTGTGTGTGTGTGTGTTTGACAAAGATGGAGAACAAGAGAGTCCAGTGCATTGTGTGTGGCTTCTCTGTGATGTGGACAATATGAATAGCTCAAAGTTAGCAGCAAACAAATTCCAGATTTCTCCAAAGTAAGGCAGCATTTTCCAGCAATGGAATCATACGGTCATATGCACTTCTGTTTCTAGTTTACCTTGTCAGAGTTTATGGCTGTATTGATTTTGACAGAAAATACCACCACGATGATACAGAGGCAGCAAATAGAGTAAATATCTACATAAATGTAGATTTACAGTTTTTGATAAGGGATGTGCAGTGTCAGTAGTTAAAGTAAACTGCTTTAACACCAGCATCGTGTTTTATGAGCAGAATTATATTTGGCACAAAGTGGTATTTTGTATTATATGTTAGGAAAACAGAACTAAAAACACATGGAAAAAAAACATTTATACCATTAATACAACAGTAAAGCAGTTAAAAATATGTATATCATATGTAAAATGTATTCCCTTACATATTCCTCCAGTAAAAGCAGAATAGGACTAAATTATCAGATAAATCTGGAATTCACTACTTCCATAAGATGTTATGTTTAATTTGCACAGTAAAACTGAATAAAACCACATATTTATTTCCCTGACAACCTGAATATTGGATATGAAATAAAAAAGAAATAGATATCAGATCATTCAGTGTATCATTTACTATAGTATATGATATCTAAATGAGATTATCTGTGTAAATGATATGAAAAAATGCTAACATTTTTCACAGCAACAATTTAATTTAAAAGTGCGCCTTATCTACTACAGTAGAGTCTCACTTATCCAACATTCCGTATTATCCGATGTCCCACCGCAAAAAAAAAGACAACAATCAGCAACAAGAACTGCAAGTTGCGAGCGCGAGCGTAGTCTATTTTTTGTTGCTTCCGACTCTACTGCAGCTAATTACAGTGGAACCTCGGTTTGCGAGCATAATTCGTTTTGGAAAGCGCACTCGTACAGTATATCAATGCGAATTTCCCAATAAGAAATAATGGAAACTCAGATGATTCATTCCACAACCCAAAACTAAATATATAAAAATGATTAATACAAAATATAAAGTAAAAATACATAAAGCAAATAAACTTGCACTTTACCTTTTAAAGAATCATGGCAGGTGTGAGTGAGTTTCTAAACTCTTGTGGGATTCCACCCAGTGGGACGACATGCGGAAGAGTGTGCCAAATCAATCGCAGTTTCCCAGCGCTGTAGCAGTTCGCCAAATCCAAACAGATCATGGACATGCTATAAGCGCCTGCCGTCGATGGGTGATATAAGGAACAAGAAACATTATAAATGCACAGGGCACAGTATTACTTTCCACCGACCCTGCCTGACTGCTGTGTCTGTATATAGGAGAATGGCAGATTCCGCTACGATAAATAACCTTGCTGTTGCCGTTTCAAGCTTAATAAAGCTGGTGTTGCTAAAGTACTGAGACTCAGCTTTGTGTTTTCGGGTGCAAGACGGGGACTCGCACGTCACAGCACAAACACACACACACACGCAGTCGCAATGCTGTAGTAAACAGTATACGCTTGTTGTATGTTGACGGTGTTACATTGAGCAACAAGAAGAAGCTACAGGAATCAACACAATGATGCTGCAAAGATGGCAAGACTTGACAGCGAAAAAACGGCATTCGTCAGGAAAGCAGACTATGATCAAAAATGTCTTTAAATCATCACAAGACTGAACTTTTTAAGTGCAGTACATACTGTATTTAACTTCAGACAATTCTGTAACTGTAAGTTCATTTTGTCAGTTAATTTATTCTGTTGTTTTGTTGTAAAACATGATTATTAGGTTCATAATGTGTAAAATTATACCATAGTTTGATGTTTAATAAGCTTTTTCTTAACACCTGACATTATCCATCATTTTCATTTATCTGACGTTCTGCCGGCCCGTTTATGTCGGATAAGCAAGACTCTACAGAATATAATTAAACACTCCTGTCTGCATTTGTGTGTTTATGTCTGGTCCCTCTGAGTAGTCTGAATAATCAGTATGGCTTTCTCTGATTGGTCAGTTTGGCTTTGATGATGCAATCAACAGAGGAAGGGCCAGGCAAAAGATTTGCCTCCAAAGATGAGAAGTATTTGCAGGAATACAAATAATGTTTTCACAGTGGCTAACAGGGACTTTTCTAATGTTGGTGTTAGCCAAAAAGCAGACAGTAAGTGTGCAAGGTGCTTCAAAATGACAGAGTTTGAGAAGTAGGATCAATGGGAATGCACTCAAGAGTGGGAGTGCTGGACAAGAGAGTTTCAGGCCTATGAGGATACAGAGGAAAGGAGTACAAGGAACGTGCAAGGCAAGAGAAATCAAATATTAGATATTATGAAATTTATTCTGTTACTTGTCTTTGACAGGTAATGTGGCAAGTAGTATAGAAAATAAGTTTAATCACATTGTAATTAGCATTTAAGGTTTTATGCTAATCTCATTCTATGGTTATTATCAAGAGAAAAAAATAAACAAATTGGCTTCATAAAAAAATATTTTAATGATAGGTATCAATTTAACTTTTTCATTTTTTGTCATATCATATTATGTTTTTACAAAAGTAAGGATCTCTCACTCAACATTTCAGAAATGGAGTGGAAGGCAGCCATGCACAGAATTCACTCAAGATCCATATATGCAAAGCACATAATTATTCAACTTAAAATTATAAATCAAGCACATCTGTCTCGTGTAAAATTGTCCAAAATGTTTCCAGGGCGAGAGCCAACCTGCAAATATTGCAATCGAGCTCCAACCTCACTAGGTCAAACGTTTTGAGCCTGCACCAAATTAACATCATTTTAGACCAAAATCTTTATGCCTTTCAGACAGCCTTGGGGTCACAATCCCTCCTAACCCATTAACAGCTGTGTTTGGTGGGCTCACAGAGGGGCTTAAAGTGGAGAAGGACAAACAAACTGTGATTGCCTTTACTTCACTATTGGCACGGAGACTTATCTTGCTCAACTGGAAGAATCCTGACTCGCCTCTTTTCAGTCAGTGGGTAACCAATGTTATATATTATCTGAAATTGGGAAAAATCTAATTCTTACGTTGAAGATCTGCACAAAACGTTATCAAAACCTGGCAGGATCTAATCAATATCATTTTAGAGTAAGCATTCAAATTGAGGAAGCAGATTCTCTTACTGTTTTGTATTAAATTTTTATTTATTTGCTAGCAAAATATCCGCGCTTCGCAGCGGAGAAGTACTGTGTTAAAGAAGTAATGAAAAAGAAAAGGAAACATTTTAATAATAACGTAACATGATTGACAATGTATTTGTTTTGTCATTGTCATGAGTGTTGCTGGCATATACATACAGTAATATTAGTGGTGTCACAACCCTCAAAATTAGATTATGCTCAGTAGTGCCTGGAGGATTCAGAGTGTGGAGAAACTCTAGAGATAGCGTGTGTATTAATTTGTGGATTTATTTGTGAGTATTTGGTGGCAGCAACACAAAGTTGCTTCCGCAAGACCGCGTTAGCTGCGGAGCCCAGCTCAGAGCGAAATGAAGTGAATGAAATGAGGTGAATGGGAGTGGAGATGATGACGTCAATCCCCCCCACAAACACAGTCTCTCGGTATTTGCATAAGCACAGCAATTTTAACTTAGTTACAAAGTGATCAAAACTTTCGTTTATACCCTGCGTCCTCGCATTAAACTTGCATCCTGCGAATATCGTATTAGTAGTAGGCATGACAAACACCAGCGGCAGCCTGTCTATGAACTTAATTTAAACTTTAGGTTTACACCGTGCTTTGTTTCCACTGTAGCTGCACTTATGAATATGCTTGTATGCGTCACTCGCTCGCTTCTTATTGTTTCGCTGCCTTCTCAATTGTATAATGCATGTTTTCTTCATTTTCTTCTTTGGAGCTCCTCCTT
Organism: Polypterus senegalus; assembly: GCF_016835505.1. Taxonomy (NCBI): domain Eukaryota; kingdom Metazoa; phylum Chordata; class Cladistia; order Polypteriformes; family Polypteridae; genus Polypterus; species Polypterus senegalus. The sequence goes on from NC_053171.1 coordinate 94,499,330, forward strand.
GTTTTGTATGTACTGCGTTCACAGTCAGTTCACGTGATTACGTGGGAGGCGTGATGACGCGACACACAACTCCGCCTCCCACGGCAGTCTATTACAGTATATGGACAAAAAATAGGTTCCAGTTATGACCATTACGCGTAGAATTTCGAAATGAAACCTGCCCAACTTTTGTAAGTAAGCTGTAAGGAATGAGCCTGACAAATTTCAGCCTTCTACCTTACACGGGAAGTTGGAGAATTAGTGATGAGTGAGTGAGTGAGTGAGTGAGTGAGGGCTTTGCCTTTTATTAGTATAGATTTATCCTACTATTAAAGTTTTATTCTATTTGCCTAGTTCTCTTTCTGTTACAAAATGTAGGCATAAACTAAACCGGTAAGATTTGCCGACTTATAAACAAGAGTCCCTGGTTTAATTTTAATAAATTTAATAAAATAAAATAAAAAAGTAAGGACTAATCCAAATAGAAAGTATGAGACAGCAGCCAAAGGACAGTGTCTAGTTTTTAATCATTCTTCAATAGAATCATCTGAACGCAAAGCAACATTTGTCAATTTTGTTTTGTTCAATTTATTTTAAGTCTGTTTAAATGTTACACATGAATGTCAGCTTTCGTAATTGGAATGTCCTTTACATGTCTTTCAACATGTGTTTCTGGTTTCTTCCGCCATTCCAAAGAAGGGAGTTTTAATTACTAAGCTAGTGTCTCCAAGTTGGGTGACTGGGGATGTCTGTGTTTGAGTGTGACCAGGACTGGCTCTTGCCCTTTCTGTGGTAAGCTATAAGCCTTTCATGTTCAAAGCATGTTCAGATCATGGACAGATGGGTTCAATGTGTACGGAGCACTCCCCTACTTTTTTGTACGTTCTGTCCAGGGTTTCTTCAGTCTTATGTCAGACGTTGCTGGGATGGGGTCTGCCATTCTACATGGTTGCAATATTATTTTGCCTTACTCATTTTTTCTTCTTGTTTGTTTAAGAAAACAAAACAATTAGCTGTTTACAGGATTTAAACCCTTTTAGGAATATTATGTTTTTTTCTTGAACGACTTTGTTGCCTTCTTTTTTTACTTTACATTCTTACAGAAAGCATGACCACAAATATGGACTGGTTTTCATCAGTGTCGTAGCCACTAAGCCTTGATGTACTGTACAAACATAAAGCTTGTTTTCATAAGTCCATTTTCCAGACTAAAAGAATTTGTAAATGCAAGTGTTATGATTTTCAAAGCCAATTTTGTTTTTTTGCACAGTTCAGCTAAGAGATGAAATGTTATTCCTATTATTGTGATTAATGGAATGTAAGACATTTAGTGCAGGATCATTTCTATTGCAGTTGGTTTTCACCCACCTGGCTTTAAAGAGATTAAACATTTAATCTTTCAGTGTATTGTAAAACCTCACACTAGTCAGTCACTCCTGATTTAATAATAGTTGCAGTTTTTTAAAGTTTTACAAATTACGATTATCAAAATGATCATGAGCGTAAACATGAGGTGCATGTTTGAATGTACATAGTATCCTAGTCTGGGGTGGACTTAGGTGAGAGGGAGGCCCCTTTGTTTAAACCATTATTTAGGGCCTACTTTGGTGTTCTGAGAGAACCACAGAAAAACTAGTATTTAATGTCAAAGCTTAGGAATCACCTAAACTCGAATAAACCCTACACAACAACAGCAAGAAGTGTGAGAAGAGAAAGACGTGTGTGGATAGCAGCAAACTTCTAAGAAGCAGCTTCTGAGATTATAAGTAATATTTAGCATTTGGTACATTGTATTAATCCCAGAGGGGAAAATGTTTTTTCACAAGACCTTGTCAGCCATTGCAGCAATTTTCAGGATAAGGGGCTTGCTCAAGGGCCCAACGGAGTAGGATCCCTTCTGACAGGAGCAGGATTTAAAGTGGCAACATTCCACATACCATCACACACATATATATATATATATATATATATATATATATATATATATATATATATATATACAGAGAGAGAAGAGATGGAGTACATGCAATATCAAAAATAATTAAAATAATATTTGATAGTCATCGGAGCACAGTATGCCATGTCAAATATTACAAAGAAAGAATGTACAAATCTTCACCTGCCTACTTAGAAAAAGAAAAAGGAAAAAATATTTTAAAACATAATTCTGGAACCCTGATATTTTTTATGAATTTTCAGCTGTTAAGATAAAATTAAGAAAAATTGAAAATAAAAATAAAAATCGATAAAAATAAAAGTTTAGTTTTTTACAAGTCCAAAGACCTTGTGCACTTTTATCCAGTTACCAATAAACTTAATCTTGTTACAAGAGATATTGCTGCCCAACTAAGAAACTGCACAAAGTAAAATGTATATCACTTCATTTTATTTTAGCCCAACTTTTCCAAGCCAGCATAGTTCTGATTAGCTATATAAATTGACTGGAGAATAGATTTATTTTCAAGAAGGCTTTCTCACTATTATGCCGGGACAAGTACTCAGAATGGTTTTTCACTTGTGGTGCATATCCAGGATGGTCCATAAGGCATTTTAAAGAAAGGTTTTGTTGAGCAGAATTTTGAACTATTTATACAAATGCAAAGAAAGCCAATGACTTATCATCACTGACATCAGACCTCATGTGCACTCTGTAGTTTTGTTTGACCGTGCAGTGCTGGAGGAGTTGCTGTGCACATCTTTTGGGCTGAGTCATAATTACTTATGAACAGATTGAATTCCTGTAAGGGCACCTCTGTACCTACTGCATCTACCTCGTGCCACAGAGATCAGTAAATGACAGCTTTGAAACTTATCCAAACCTCGTGTTACACCACAGACATTCCGAAGTGCCATCGCAGTTTACCATCCATCCCGCTGAATCCGAACACAGGGTCACGGGGGTCTGATGGAGCCAATCCCAGCCAACACAGGGCACAAGGCAGGAATTAATCCCAGGCAGGGTGCCAACCTACCGCGGGACACACACAAACACACCCACGCCAATTTTAGAATCACCAATCCACCTAAACTGCATGTGTTTGGACTGTGGAAGGAAACCGGAGGAAACCCACGCAGACACGGGGAGAACATGCAAATTCCACGCAGGGAAGACCCGGGAAGCGAACCCAGGTCCCCTAACTACGAGGCAGCAGCGCTACCACTGCGCCACCGTGCCGCCCAAGCAACAGTTAAAATGAAATTATTAATTGCTTTATTTTGACTAGTAACACAACTAAAAGTCTTCATTTGAATGAGATTCCTTGAGAGATGGCACCACAGAGTGCAGACTTACAAACGCACATGCTTCAAATATAATGTTTCTTTATGCTGTCTGTACTTGTTGTACACAACACATTTGGTAATTGGTATTAAATTCGCAATCATTAGGTGGCAGAATGTCCATGTAAAGCTGTCCCAACAGTTGGGAGAAGTCAGACACCTTGTGATGAAGAAACACCTTTGGGGCATTAGTGCCAGAGCCTACAGGTTCCACATCCTCCAGCTGATTGTCACTATCTCAAACACAGTCATTATCATCAAAATATTCATTTTGCAACAAAGCAGACATTAGCAGCTTTTTCATGATGACATAACTATGGACTGTTTTATAGCATTATTTTTTGCAAGCTCTGTCACTACCTGCAGGTCACTGGATACGTGTAAACCCAGAGATGATAGTTTGCATACAACTAACAGTTGACACGTTATCTCAGGGATAGCGGTAAAGAGGACTGGATTAAACAGTCTTTGAAAATCAACAAAGAAATATTCCTTCTTACATCTTGATTCATTTCGAGGTCCTAGTAGCTCTCAGTGCCATGAGCAGAAGCCCAGGTTAGCCCTTGCAGAGGTCCGACCATGATCCTAGTAGAAATATTTGAAATATCTTAACTACTGTTGTAAATGCTTAACATTTTAATACTGTGATATGCAAATCACTTTCAAATGGGCCCAGAACATAAGGCATTTAGAAGAAACCAGGCTTCCATTGTTAGATTTTCTTCTATATTGTGTGGTTTGTAAACTTCAAAGAGCGTCACCACAACTGTGGAAGACTGTTTATCCATTGCCGGGTCAACCTCAGGCTCTCAGGGCTATATCGGCTTGTGTTCGCGCTATAAGCGCCTGTCGTCGATGGGTGATGCAGGGAACATTATAAATGCAGGGCACAGTATGACAGAGTGGCAGGTCCCGCTACAATAAATAACCGTGCTGTTCCTGTTTCAAGCTGAATAAAGCTGGTTTTGCTAAAATACTGAGACTCAGCCTCATATTTTTGGGTGCAAGACAGGGACTCACGTGTCACAATATGAACAAATGATTGGAAAACAATTGAATTGTAAAGCACAGGTTGTGTTTAAGTAACAGATTTTCCTGAAATGCGGACACTAAAGCACCTTGAGCATGGGAAAGACACTATACAAATAAAATGTATTATTATTATTAATACTAAGCCGAAGTCCAGTATTTACTTTGAGCTATCTAAAACGTCGTCTTACAGTTTTCCCTAATAGTAATACTGAACCTTACTGCACAAAAGTTACTTCAAGCTTATTAAGGCTTGATTTAATTTGTTTAAAGCAGTTAAAAAAAGAGTAGAAATTAAAATAAAAAAATACATTAGATAAATGCAGACATGTCGGCTATGTAAGGCAAGTATGCCCACACTTCATTTTTGCCCTTTATTCTAATATGCTTGCTGGTCTCATTATCAATTGATGTCTGTTTTAACTATCATGAAAAGTGTTACAGCAGAAGTAGACACAGACGTAAAGAAAGAAAGATCAATAAATGCCTAGATAGACAATAAAATGAGGAAGAGAATTTATTCCACCTGAAGTAGCATTTTCATTTAGCCTTATTTGATTTTCTTTCATCTTAGTAAGTTGAATCCTTACTCATAGTAGGAACGATTCCCGGTGTTCTTTTGTAAACATTCATAATTACATCCACATTTCTGTGTATGTAAAATCAGGAAATTCATTTTTAACACTCGCCTGATGTCCCTTCTTAAGAATTTGAACTTGGTATAGAGTACTAGGGTTTTGTACTGTGATAGCCATTATGGATGTAGCGAGAAGTCAAGTAAAATGACACCTTTTATTGGCGAGCTATAAAGATTACAATATGCAAGCTTTCGAGGCAACTCAGGCCCCAATGATTACATCTTGCCTGAAGAAGGGGCCTGAGTTGCCTCGAAAGCTTGCATATTGTAATCTTTTTAGTTCGCCAATAAAAGGGGTTCATTTTACTTGATCTTGGTATGGTGAAGAGACATGTGTGTCCCAGTGAGTCTTAAAGCTATGTAGTTTAAAGGCTGGTGCTCCTGGTAGGGTTACCTAAGGCAAATTAAGTTTAACAGGAAGAGACGGACAAACAGCAGTCCAAAACTTCATTCTAATGATGCTTCAAATTTCAGTTAAAAAAGAAAATATATTGCATGAAACAATATACTGGGACACAGACCTGGAGCCAGATGGAGGATGGTATCTGCTGTGGTATATGGCCGGCTTGTCATCCTGCCCAATACTCCCAGGCCTCCAGATGGAGCTTTCCCTGCAGTATGGAGGTGCCCCGAAGACCAGCAGGGAATCATGGACAATGGAGTTTTTATCCACAGCCCTGCTGGATACCACAGGGGCCAAAAGAGGGAGCTGCAGGGAGGGACAACTATAACCCGGAAGTGCATCATAGGAAGACCGACGGCAGAAGTGACGTACTTCCGGGGTGAAGAAAAGGACTTGTACCTAACCCGGAAGTGATAAAGAATCACATGGACTGGGGATTAGGAACTCTTCCAGGTCAGGGTATATAAAAGGACTGTGAGAGCTCCCAGACGGCGAGCTGAGCTGGGTGGAAGGGTGGCAACGCATCTGGGAGTGGTGGAGAGTTTATTGTTAGTGATTATTGGTTTGTTTATGAGTATTGTGGAGGAGAAAGTACTTTGTGAACTGTACTGGAGAAATAAAGTCAACTATTGGACTTTTTCCTGGTGTCTGGAGTCTTGGATAGGGGTTCAAGGGAGCGATACAGCCTCTATCTGCCACACTGCCTATAAGCTTGGTCAATCTTGTCCTAAATGTGTGCTAGGTACAAAGGAAGCAAAGTGCTGGACATGAGTGAGACAAAAATGAATAAAATCAAATGTCGTTGTGTTGATATGGAAGCAGCCGGAGCACTTATAGGAGTTTCAAATGTACTTGGTAGAAATAGTTGTTGTCACTATGTTTCATGATAGAGGTGGTACCTCCTGGTTTATAGCTGCTCCATACAAGAAGCTTTGCATGGGTGTCAGAATATTTGCATGGTACAGGTGCCAAATAGTTGGATATCAGTCAGTTAGATGCAGATTTTAGTACGGATCTCCCATTAGGACCTCATTGAAATCTTCCGGGGATAACTGTCCACCTTACGGCTGTGAAAAGAGGAAAGAAAAAAGTAATAGTGATATCAGTTACTACACCTGAGGAGGTGGTATTAAAACATTTTTACACAGAAGGACTGTACAAAATTAACATATGAAGGGGAACATTTAATGAACTCAAAGTACCCATTTAATTGAACTATTTTCGATCATCTATTCTAAGTAAGCAAACTGAAAAACTGGCCATGTTATTGTCTGCATGACTACTGCTGTCTGCTACCCGAGAATGATGGGGTCCGACATACAGTAATATCAGGATTTGTGTCAGCTTTTCAAATTCATCGTTAATTTTTCAAATGTATTTGTATTAGAAGAAAATGCACTTCTCATCTTGCTCATTGCATCTTGTGTGTGCTTGTAACAGAATAGATACTGGATCTTAAATGTTTACTTTTTCTTGCTTAAAGTCCAGTTCACAAGGGAGAATAGCACTACACATAAAACACTGGTTCAGGTTCTAATTTCTAATTTGTCCCACAGTAGACACTTTTTGGATGAAAATAATCTTTAATTTGATGTTGTGGTCTATGGGCAGCAGTTTATCCCAGCCAAGACCCCCAAATCAGTCAAGGTGTTTTGGGATTATTGTGGTACAGTGGAACCTCGAGATACGAGTTTAATTCGTTCCAGCACTGAGCTTGTATAGCGAATTTCTCGTATCTAGAACAAACTTCCCCATTGAAAATAATGGAAATCCAGTTAATCCGCTCCGCATCCCCAAAAATATCAACATAAAAATCAATTTTCCTAACAAATAACACTGATCAATAATATATACAAGTGGAACCTCGGTTTGCAAGTAACTTGGTTTACGAGTGTTTTGCAAGACGAGCTAAATTTTTTAATTAATTTTGACTTGATAAAACGAGCGATGTCTTGCAATACAAGTAGTATGGATACACTTTGTCTGCTGAGCGTCATGTGAGCATAACTGAGCTGATGGTTCTTCTCTCTCCTTATCTCTCTCGCTCGCGCACGCATCTCTCTCTCTCTCTCTCTCTCTCGTTATCTCTCTTGCTCCCTCGCGCGCGCCTCTCTCTCTCCTTATCTCTCTCGCTCGCGCCTCTCTCTCTCTCTCTCTGGCAATCGTCTCCTATTCTCCGTCTGCATGTCCGCGATATTATTGGATACACTTATATAGCGAACTGCTAGAGCGAAGCAATGAAATCACAAGCGCACACGCGTAGATCCTCACGCTACGGGAGAACAAGGAACACTGAGTGAGCTGATGGGCTGGCAGCGTCAGCTTGGGTAATTCCCCGAGTCGAGGCGGATCAGGAAACGCGTCACGCATAACCACAGCCTGGTTTGTGGCTCGTTACGCGAGCCAATGCTTGTATTTAGATCCGAATTTTTCGCTCATACTTTCCTCTTATCTTGAATTTCTCGTATACAGAGGTGATCGTATCTAGAGGTTCCACTGTATTTAGTTTTTGCATTATTATCCTAAACATTAATATATTGAAATGCCCTTTCTTAGAAGACACCTACGGCCCTAGATGTACCATCCTGCCGGATTTCTGCTTTTTAACTAAATGGAAAATAGTAGTTTTGTAAATAATCAGTCAACTTTGCACTATGTATTTAAATTATAGATAACAGATACATAGTTATCTATTTTCCAGTCTTGTATTAAGGGGCTAGAGGATATATCTGGTATAGAGAATTTCTATCCCTTTATTTTACATTCTGTGATCTCTTTATGTTTTTATTTGTTTATTTCAATATTGACTTTTTTGTCTCTGTTTGTCTATCTTGCAATGATGTGCACTCTATAAATAAGCAAAAATTAAAAATTGATTGGCCTTGTGATTTTATGGTGAGGACGTGTTCGTGGGGACAAGTGTAATAATATATCTTTGAGCGTGCCGCAGTGTTTTGTACTGCTGCCTGACAGATCCGCTGTTTTAGGTTCAGATCCTATGCCCAGTTGTTTGTGCGTATTTTGCAAGCTCTCCCTATGATTTTTTTTTTTTTTTTAGTTTTCTCCTGTATTACAAGAACATTTTGTTAATTGTGGGTTCTAAATTCATAAAAATTATTATCTTAAGAAAGAAAGAAAGAAGGCCATTGACGGGAGAACATTTGAATCACGCCTGTGAATTGCTGGGATAATGTAATGTGGCAATGTAATACTGATAGTGAGATGGGCAGTCGGAGATTGTGCATGGTCTCCTCTGGACCCTGCCTAGCTTCCCTCTTCCTGTCCTGCCGAGAGCCCCCTTGCGTGTGCCTAATTATCTTCTTAAATTTATATCTGTAACCACAGGCAGTCCCATGGGATTAAGCAGAGTGTATTTTGCAAATTGAAAAGAAGATTGCTGTTAGGAAACTGAAATCTTTCCCTTTATGAACCCCACACAGCATTGAACCATTAATTTACATCTGCTGGAATACAGTAAACCGTTTACATTTATAAAAAAAAAAAAAAAATGAAATAAAGCAAGGGAATAGCACTTTTTTATGTTCTGTTTTTCTAGAAAACGCAAAGGATTTTCAAGGACAGGATGAGAATGTGTGACCTCTTTAACCACTGCAAGCAGGCCTGCTTTGTGTTTTTGCAGTACATGAGGAGGGAAAAAAATCTCTCCTTAGCTGTCACATACTGAAAATAAAAGCACGCAAATGTGTTTAATGGAAGCTTTCTCTTTGGGGAGCAATTAATAGGCATTTATAATTTTTCTCGTTCTTCACATGCTACGTTATTAGCTCATTCTACTAACACCATTTTCACATTACATGGCGACTTCTTCCCCCTATGTTTCAGCTTTTAGCATTTTGACAAACTGGTGCTATCCTCAACAAAAGGACAGTTTAAAAAATGATTTTGCATTGAAAAATTGTACTTGTACTAATGGAAAACAATTAAAGTGCCCTGGCTGGTAGCAGGACACATTCAGACAGTGACATCATAAATTCAGTAGCCATTGCATTTATGTGTGTCATGTCTAAAGTACTTTTAATAGAATAAGTTCTATTTGGAAGGGCAAGGTTATTTAAAGCTATCTGTATATATTTATGGTAAATTGGTAGAGGATTAGACATTAAGTATATAAATTCTACTTTATTTACAAGGAAGTAAGCAAAAAAAAAAAAATACTATCAATGTATGCAGCCTCTTTGGTAAAGTCCTGACCTAACACTGATAGGAATTTGAAGATTTAATTCTCTGGTTTTTAAACTCACTCTCCCGAAAAGCAACTGTGAATTGATGCATCCTCTTCTGAGCCAAAATCGAAGGGAAGCCAAATACAGCAGAGCGCCACAAGTTTGGAGGATCACCAGTTTTGAGATTCATGACTTGGAATGAATATAAATACACTCTAATGTTTATAAGTCCATAATCACAGTCTGTGAGTCTGAAGGCAAAAATCAATGTCTGTGGCTCCGCGCTGTTTATTTCCGAGACTAAGATGTTAGTAATAGAGATTGCTAGCAGCTGCCGGTGGCTTTGATTCCTGGTTTTCTCGAGTTCATGTTAGAAGACTGCAGGCGGAGTGTGAAACAGAAGCTGGAGATATTCCGCCTTCCTAACAGATTTATGAGGACCATTTCCGGTGCTGAACTGTAGAATTTTGGCAAATGATTAGGATCTTCTGAAAAATGGAGGTACCAATCTAAATAAATAAATACATTTCCAGAAAGCTAGATGTTATTTTCTAGAGGTTTTTAAAAGAAGTTAATTATAATAACTATTAATGAACAAGTCCCATTTTCAGCTAGGGGGGTAGAGCCCTGGTGCTTCACATCTTCACAATCCTGGGTTCTAATCCATGACCAGTTATTTTCTGTGTGGATTTTGCACTTTCTTCCCATTTACATGGGGATTTGTTTCTGATTACCTCAGGTTTCTTCCTCCATCCTGGAGACAGGGAGATTACTTGAACTATGGACTCTAATATTGACATGAGTATGGACATACTGCAGTGGACGGGTTCCTGAATGACACTCAGTCCCCACAACATGGAACTGGAATAGAATGAGGAAGATATACAAACTTCACACATACTGTAGATCAGTGGACTCATACTCTGGCCCTGGAGGACCACAGTGGCTGCAGGTTTTCAATCCAGCCCTTTCCTTAATTGGTGACCAGTTTTTCCTGCTAATTAACTCCTTTCACTTTCATTTTAATTTACTTGTTTTTTAGGGTTTGCTGCTCTGAATTGCTTCATTTCTTTCCTTAAATGGCACCCAAACGGAAATTAAATGTGAAGTTAGTGAGCCAACAGAAGACCAAGTAAGTCAGGGCCTCAAACTCCAACCAATTTTACTCCTACCCGTTGCTTAATTAGGAGCCAAGTCTTGTTGTTAATTAAACCCGCTGTTTACTTCAATGGTTTGTTGCTGCTCTCATTGTGCAATAGCAGACATTTCCGAAATTATTGATTTGTGGACCTGAGCAGATCAACATTCCTGAGACCTTCATCTTTCTTTACTTGGGGGGTTTTGCCCCCTTCTCGTCTCGTTCACTAACCTCCCTGCCTGCAGTACGCGCCAGCAACTTCGCGTCTCTGTTGGTCACATATGTGGATTTCACTTTCACCATACAACAAATCTTTTAAATCTCGCGGATACATCTCTTCATTGGGAAAGGCACGCTACTTTTCCCTGATGGCAACACGAATTAGACGATCTACAAGTCTCTGACTAAAAGTTTAAAGCCAAACAATATCTACATACTTCTGTCATATCACCTACTGTATGTCCATATATTCAATCTCTTTTTGCTTTTACCTTTTCGTCAATATCACATTGAATTTTGATCCCGTTTGGAATTACATCGTGACAAGGCAACGTATAACTGCCCGTGAGTGAATATCATTTGTTTCTCTCTACACAAACTGTATCTGACGATAGCATTCACACAAATGAGAAATGATTGAACCATGTGGGTGGTTGTAAATGTTTTTGATGTGGGCTGGACTTTTTCAAATCTCTTTGCATATCTCGTGGGGCTTGACATTTTCTCTCGCTGATTTCACTTTCACCAAACAACAAATCTTTTAATTCTCGCGGATACCCCTCTTCATTGGGAGGAAACACTACTTTTCCCGACTTACAGTTTAAATCCGAACAATATATTCGATCTCTTTTTGCTGTTCCGTTATTTTACTGAGTAATAATGTCCGTTTGTTTGCGCTAATGCGATCTTTACTATCATTTTTTTGAGACTTTCGAATTTTCGTACTTCAATTATCTCTAACCTGCTCTGCATGTGTATCGCACCAATGTTTTTAAATTCTTTACAACGTTCTACTTTGTCATCTACTCTTTGTCTTTTATTTCCAGCCCCCGCTGTGGTTAAATCTTTTGGCACAAAGTCTCATCTCGCGGGACGTGAAAGTGTCTCTCTGAGAAAATCACGTCTCGTCTCTCTTGCCAAGATTTTTTTATTATAACAGAAAGATGTTCAAATATTGTGTGATGGACGCAGTTTGTTGGTCATGTGTTGGCTCATCTTGTATCTCGTTATTGTTTAGCTGCTAATTAAGGAAATGAAACAATTAGGTCTGAGTCTGTAAGAGCAAGTCAATTATAATTAATTCTAAAGAAGTTAGTTAGCAGCAAAAACTGGCCAGTAATTAAGAAAAGGGTTAGAATGAAAACCTGAAGCGACTGCGGCCCTCCAGGACCGGAGTTTGAGACCACTGCTGTAGATTATGCTAGGAACTGGAAACAGAAAGGAGAAAGGATACCCATTGGAGTGTTTTGCTTCAAACAAATGTTAAATCAATAGGACTCCTCCGCCCAATTGATGAAAATGAAGATTTTTGTTACTCATCTTACAGGTATGTCTTTTTTAATGGCTTTTATATTTTCAAGTGTAATTTTCACAGATGGAAATGCCAGTATCAGCCATAAGCAAAGTCTGAACAAATATTCATAACCTTTTTTAAATGTTACTCCCTTTCCTTTATCTTTTGATTTGAAAAAAAAAAAGCATAAAAATAAAACAAAACTCAATCAATGCAAATAACATAGCAAATACAACAGTATATTCTGAGGATACTCCATGAAACTCAGCAGTCAACTGTGACCCATCATAGAGAGCTATATGACTAAAGAGTTTCCTCTGAAATGGTTCTTTCTATAGGATAAAAGAGCAAATGAAATACAAAGGTTCAGCACCCAGCATGTACTTTACAAGTACATGAAAGTGTTCTTGCCAAGTTCTTAAAAAAGTCTGAACAGATCCTTGTACGAGAATGTGACATTTTTTTATATTTAAGTACTAAAGAACATCACTTTCCCGCTGAGTTATAAAGGGTTCATTGGGATTCTTCCAGTTGAGCAAAATAAATCTTCATGCAAGCAGTGCGGGATAGAATATCACACAACAGATTTTTCATTGCACACTTTTATCCCATCTGGTATTTCTCCAAATATTGCTGTTAAATTGTTAGGTGCGATTTTTAATCCAAGGGAATCCAAAGGTTACCCTCTTTTATTATGTGGCTCAGCCATGAGATGCTCTCGCTAATTTAGCTAGTGTGAGGGAACTGCGTAGCCACAGTCTTTGTTTCAAACTTGCTGGTACAGCCCACAGGACAGACCCCACCAAAAGTGCCTCATTATTAGTGCTTTGTGGTAAAGCCTGGTGATTTTTGACTCAATGTCAGCAGCCTGCAACTGGAAATTCTACGCATTGATACATTTAATGGTACTCGATTATAGAATGCATTTTAATAGGAATTCATGGGCATTTTTAAGCATCACTCAAATAAAATAATGAAATACTTTCCTGAAGCTCCTGTGAGGTTGCACTGTGATCTTCAGGATAAGACCCACAAGTAAAAGCATGTATCCTACACGTGAATACAGTTTCAGTTGAGCCAATATATCATTTAGTTTGCCCAAGATCACCCATAAGTCATCAGAAGGGAACATTGCCATTTTCATTAAATTTAGATTGTAAGATTTTTATAAAAATGTTTAACTGCAGGCATTATTGATACAGCATTGCATTCATGTAATAGCACATCCAAAGAGGTTTCAGAGTCAAATTTAAAAAATACAATTAAATAATCATTAACAGAAATATTCGTTTGAACTTATGGAACAAAATTCACTCACGGGCAGTTATATGTTGCATTGTCATGATGTAATTCCAAGCAAAGAATCGAAATTCAATGCAATATTGACGAAAATTTTATTCCAAAAATTGTTTTTACTGCAGTTTTACAGTAAAAGTGTAAGTCTGAAAAGTATTTGCATGTTAATTTCAAATCCAAACAGAACAAAATTGTATAACGCAATGAATAACTCTAACACAACATGAAACATAATTAATTTTCAAATTACAGTCAACCCTCGTTTATCGCGGTTAATCCGTTCCAGACTCTGCCGCGATAAATGAATTTCCGCGAAGTAGAAACCATATGTTTGTATGGTTATTTTTATATATTTTAAGCCCTTATAAACTCTCCCACACTGTTAACATTATTAGAGCCATCTAGACATGAAATAACACCCTTTAGTCAAACGTTTAAACTGTGCTTCATTACAAGACAGAGATGGCAGTTCTTTCTCACAATTAAAAGAATGCAAACAGATCTTATCTGCTAAGAAAAGCAAACAATCAAAAAATCAATACATACTTTTAAGTATACAGAAGCACCGCGATAAAGCGGCATTTTGTAGAGGAGCGTCCTATCTTCTAGGCAAACAGCCGGTGTGTAAACAGCCCCCTCTGCTCACACCCCCTCCGTCAGGCAGAGAGAGTGAGAGAGACAGAGAGAAGCAAACAAAACAAGCGCCACGCGGGAAGCATATCTTTTAGCATTGAGGAGTTTTAGTTAATATGTAATACATGCGCTGATTGGGTAGCTTTTAAGCCATCCGCCAATAGCGTCCCTTGTATGAAATTAACTGGGCAATCAAACTGAGGAAGCATGTAACCTAAATTAAAAGACCCATTGTACGCAGAAAGCGGCGAACCAGCGAAAAATCTGTGATTTATATTTAGATGTGCTTACATTTAAAATCCGCGATAGAGTGAAGCCGCGAAAGTCGAAGCGCGATATAGCGAGGGATTACTGTATTACTATTTTTTAATATGGTTAATTACTCGCTGTATTGTAAAATAGTTCTATTATGCGTATGTAACAATTTCCATGAAAATAACAATCTGTTAAAATTGTACATCCGCATCCCCATACGTGAGCGGCTGAACCACAAAGTGCCAGGGGTCGTCATGTAAAGCGAGGGGGGGGGCGAAGCCCCCTAATATTATTAAAGAATCAGCTTAGTTTTGATCCAGCTATTTGCTATAGAGAAGTTGAAACGATGTGATTGGATGTCACCAATGTTCATACCATAAATCACGGGTGGCTCGGGTCAAGCATGTAAAAAGGCATGAATGTTATTCACTTCACAGTCACATGACTAAACATATTTATAAAACACAAGAAAATTATCTGTTTTTATACTTGTTTTCTAATCCACGCTTGCCAACGATGACACTTTTGTGTAGTTCAATGACATTGTGGAAAAATAATAAATAGTTTGATCAGTTTGATCAATCTGGTATACATGATAGAGCCACGCAGAACCTGTCTTTATATTGCAAGTGCAACTTCTTGTTCTCCTACCGAACAAAAAAAACCACAAGTGACCAACTGATGAACTTAAAGGATGTGGTAAATGCTGATCCAAGAAAAATATTGTAAGATGTAACGGTTTGAAATTCTTGTGCAACCAAAGTCATAAGACAAAGGCCCTATAAAAGATTTGGGATACCGACCCCTCGAGGCAGATGAAGGGCAGGTGTCCTAGGACTGTGCTTCTCTGTCATCTTACCCTTGCCTGGTGTGTATTAATAAAAGATTTTTTACTAACTTTACTTAATATCTCTCTGTCGTCAGTCACAAGAAACGATAATATAGAAAACGTGCCCACAACATCAAACTGTTTGCTGAAAGAGAACTCTGTAAGTACACTTGTGTATGTAAGACACCAGGTTTCTGCCTTAACCGGGTTACTCACTTTATCGTATTTTTTTGTGTGTGTATGTAAAGTCACTAAATAAGCACCTTGATTTCTTCTAGGCTTCACTGCTTATATTTAAGATTTATTTTTTGCAAACCTGGGATTTCATTTAAGTTTTTATAATCTATCACTTAAATGAAACATGACACTTTAGGAAATCAAGAATCCATAAATAGATCTTTTCTTTACTCGTAAAATGTTCAGACCCTTTGATATCCTAACAAAAAACACAAACTGCTCTCATGTGCTCAACTTAAGAGCGTATTAAATGAAACTGGACATGCATTACTCTGGGCAAATTTAGTGTAAGTGTTTCCATCATTTCTTTCAGCTATTCTTGTTTAACTTACTTTACTGTTCCCTCGAATGCTATACCTGTAGACACTGACATTCTCACATTTATTTTCTAGTGAGTCAATCTATGTAAAAAAAGGCTCAACCTCAAACCAAGTTATGGCATTTCCATGAGCTGACATATGACAAAGCAGAGCCTACACTCCCGTCATGTGTAAATCGGCATGGTGGACTTATTTTTTTAGTGCATTTATTAATTGATTTATATGCATGTGGGTTTCAGCTTTTTTTTATTTTGGAAATCCACAATAGGATACATGGAGAATAATCTTAATTATCGTTTTTCTAAAGGGAATACCAGCAACTCTGACATTATAACATAATGGTTAAAACACACATTTTGCAGGTGAACATCTGGGGACAACAAGGAATTAAAGGAGGGGACTGAACTGTCAACCTGAGGGTTTACAGGGCATTGTTGTAACCAGTAGACCACATGAGGCTATTCTCTCTATATATTTACTGTAAACATATTACATATTCTGCTGTGTGAAGACAATTTTTCAATTTTGGATAATACATTTGGCATCATTATAAAATGTAGTGTATATTTATTAGTGGAACCAAAAAAAAAAAAAAGAAAGCTAAACCCTACTCTTTGAAATATGTGCCAGGCTTATTTGTGTTTTAATAAGCACCAAGTCAGTGACCTTACTGCCTTTCTAATAAAGCTTCATTTATTTTTCTTGTATTTTGTGAAAGCATCATTAATGAATTACTATAATGCATTTGTGAGATGTAGTATTCTGCTTTTAGAATCAGAAATTACTGCTGCAATTCCAAGTATAAAGGCTGCTGCAGAATGACTGAGACAAGAAATGCAAGAGGACAAAATGTCACCCTAAAGGACATAATATGGCAATCCATATATCCTTTAATATGTGTAGTTAGGGCTGTCCTTTCAACTATTTTTAAGGAGATGGAAGTGGTAATCTTTATAAATAATCCATCTTAATGTAAGATGCAGAGAGAGAATTCCTGCATCTGAGGTTTTTTAAATAGCTGTCATTAATGGAAATATGTGCTGCAAATGTTGCCTCACAGCGCCAAAGTCCTGGGTTCGAATGCCGCCCTCTGCCACTATCTGGGTGAAATTTGCATCTTCTCGTTGTGTCTGTGTGGGTTGTTCATTTTTGTTCCCAAACCCCAAAGAAGTTTGTGGTTGGGAGACCATCTTGGATCCAGGGAAAGCGTGGGTTGCTGCTGGAGGACTTGTTGGTGAGGCTATCAGCGGGCACATACCCTGTGGTGTGTGTGTGTTGTGGATTCCAATGCCCCAATGCAATGACGGAGACACGGTGCTGTGAAAAGCAGTGTCATTATTCAGATTAAATGTAAAACTGAGGTCCCGCCTGTCTGTGGTCATAAAACATCCCGAGGCATCTCTCGGAAACAGAAGGGTGGACCTCAAGGTCCTGGATAAATTGCTCACCATAACCTGGTTATGCGGAACCCCCTAATTATCCCTTGTCCCTTATTGGCTAGCTCTCTCACCCTTCATCAAATAATATCTAATGTGTGGGGAGCATACTGGTGCATAAATGGCTACCACCACATCATCCAGGCGGATGCTACACATTGGTTGTGGTTGAAGTGGCTCCTCACTGTACTGTATATGTAAAGTGCCTTGAGAAGGTTAGGTAAGTGCTACATAAATCTTGTAGAGAACTTTGAGCCACATCCTGTGTATGAAAATATGCTACAGAAATAAATCTTGTTGGTGTTAAAAAATGTGTAGCTTTAAACATAAATCTTAAATTCAAACAAATCATCTTTAAAATAAAATCTGAATATTTAATTAGGGGAAAATAATATGAAAAAATGTAAAATTGAAAGCTAACAAAAATGTATCTTGTGAAAAAAATGTTACAAGATGAAAAACAAAAAGGTTTTCATTTTTGAATTCAGTGGCCAAAAATATATAAAAATCATATGAAATGATCAAAATTATTTTTTAAATGTGTAGTGTAATATTGTATTTTTCTCCTTGATCTTTATTTATCCATGGACGGCACGGTGGCACAGTGGTAGTGCTGCTGTCTCGCTTCCCGGGTCCTCCCTGCGTGGAGTTTGCATGTTCTCCTCGTGTCTGCGTGGGTTTCCTCCCACAGCCCAAAGACATGCAGGTTAGGTGGACTGGCGATCCTAAATTGACGCTTGGTGTGTGTGTGTGCCCTGTGGTGGGCTGGCGCCCTGCCTGGGGTTTATTTCCTGCCTTGCGCCCTCCTGTGTTGGCTGGGATTGGCTCCAGCAGACCCCAATGACCTTGTAGTTAGGATATAGCGGGTTGGATAATGGATGGATCTTTATTTATCCAAAGCATTGTGTAAGAAAACCAATGGGCCCATTTCATTTTAACACTTTTTATCATATGGTTTGTTTTAAAAGTAACGATAAGCATTAATAATATTTGCATTTTTCTTTCCTCTATAGGTTGATAGGGTTGTTTCATATTTACAGAATGCAATTTGTAGCCGCCGGTGCATAAGGCAAAGTCAGGCACGGGTAAAACGCTTGTCAAAGAAATCTCACAGTCCAAAAGTTTTCGTAGCTTTTCTTGAGAAACTTTAGTTATTTCTGTACATAAAAGTTCTTTACTTCTTGTTTCTATACTTAGAGGTTCTCTATGTCTTCTTCTGTACACCTTAAGCGTACAGTATAGTACTTAAATAGGCAAGTTTTCTTTACGTGTTACTTCACACATTCTAAGAGCCCGTAGGCCAACAAACACAGTCACGTGCGCAAGCACGATCATGAGCACAAACACGGTTAAAAACCGCATACCTCTATACCTTACACAAGGCAAGGCTAGGCACTAACTGAATTTTAATGTTTACTAAATGCTGTTAGAAATGGCAAGAATATGCCAATACAATTCTATTCACAGGGGTTATAGGAACCTCCCATAGATTATGCATTGTCATCTAGTAAAATATTCATGAATCTTATAGAACTAGGAAACTGGCTCTTACAAAATTTACTGCATCCACATATTTTTCACTATATTCGTGGCTCATATTTACTTAGATGAATATTTTCACGCCGAGACGCTATATTAGCATTATTGACATCAGCGAGAGAGGCAGAGGAGGGACTTCCTCAGAAGTGACATTCTCAGAGTAACTTTTTATAGGTCATTCTTAGGAACTGATGCATCAGCATTGTGTGTCACATTCTAAAGTTTTTGGCCTTACACCAACAAAGAAGCACTATCAAACAAATATACCTCCAGTCGAAAGATGAAATCAGTCCTGGAAAGGTGTACACACAGTGCATTAGAAGCATATGCTGCAACCAAAGCAGGCAGACAATAGGTAACATGCATGCGGAGAAGTCCAATCTCCGGACGGGACAGTTTTTTACTTATAAATGTTGTGCCTCCTACCAGAAAAAACAATGTCAGCTTTGTCTTTTTTTTGTCTGAGACAAAGATAAAATATTACATCTTGTTTCTTTGTCAATTTATGGTCACATCAATGCTCTGAGGACATTTTACAAATACACTCCTTAACACTAGAATTACCAGAGACGGTAATTCCGACTTAAAGCTTCTTAAATCCCTTCACACCTCTCCGCCAGCCTTTGTTCTCTAAATGTGCTGATAAATGCTATTCCATCCCCACCAATTTAGAACGTGCATGAACTTCTCTCAGCTCATGCCTTGATTGAGTATCTGGGAGTGAAGTGGAGTTTTAGAGTGAAATAATAGATCGTTGTTTGGAAACGCATTTCATGCCTGTTCCGTTTCTACAGTAATCTGTGTAAAAACATTGTTAAAACAGAAACGTTTTTTATATTCTAGTAGTAGATGACAAAATGTAGGCATAAACTATATAATGTATGAAGCCTGAAGTCCAAATAGCAAAGAAACATTTTCACAAGAATAACACAATTGCACTTTTATTCAAACATATAACTCTTAACATGACATTGACACCAGTTTTCTGTAACTGACTCCGTGGCTCAATAGACTCAGCCCCCGCTTTTGAATCAAGGGGTCGCGGGTTCGATCCTGCGCCCCTCCATTTTGAGAAGTAAACTATCTTATTCTTACTGTTTTAGGATAAAAGCATACATTTGATTTCAGTCTGTAACAGCCGGTGCAATTTATGATCCATGTAAAGGTTAGCTTTTTTTATTCACTTTTCACTCTCTCAGTCGCGTTCAGAATCAATCCATACAACCCCATGACACGGCTGTTTTCACTAAAGACGCTATAGCTCTGCAGTGTACCACGATGCATACTAACGCACAATCACCCCCCCGGTTCTGACACACAAACGCTGGCGAAGCTGCCTTCTTCGTATCTCACCGTCACAGGAACATATATTGGTGTAAGAAAGTACACTGTCAGGTGCTCATTCAGTGTGATAGAAATCATAGCACAGAGAGGTGTGTGCACTGCAACAATTACACATGTCGTAAATGTAGGAAGGACGGTCCTTGGGTGTGTGGGAACTGTTAATATTTGAATGTGATGATTTTATATAGCACGGAATGAAAATCAGCACTTCTTAGCATTGCACCATGCAAGCTGTCATATCAATCGCCTACTGTAACTTGCTTTCTTTTTCTTCGGTTATACAGGTAGTCTTGCACTTGTTTTGTTTGCGAAATGAAGTGTCTGCGTGCACTTTCGTGGCATTACACGTGTATTTTTGAGCATGCCCGTTTGAGCAGTATAAAAGTATTGAAAAGTATAACAAAACAACAGATGGGGAGTGTCTGATGATTGCATATAGCGCCGAACTTACTGCTCTTTACTATTCTCTCCTCTGCGTGCCCTGGTGTACAAAAGAAACAGAATACAGACGCGCTATAGCTCTGCAGTGTACCACGATGCATACTAACGCCCCCCCACCCGGTTCTGACACAGACGCTGGCGAAGCTGCCTTCTTCGTATCTCACCGTCACTTGATTTTCTTTTTATTCAGTTTTATTGAGTGTTCCTGCCAGTCCCCGCATGTTGCTGTATGCTGGATATGTTCATATGTATTGTCTCTTTCTTTCAGGTGTGTAATAGAAACCACAGCATAGAGAGAAGTGTGTACACTGCTTCTTACAGGAAAAGGCGATGGAAAAGTGCACTTGAATAAAAGTGCACTTTTGTTATACTTTTACACCAATATATGTTCCTGTGTTTGAACGACACGGGCAGATGGGGAGTGTCTGATGATTGCATATAGCCGGTTACTGGTCTTTACCATTCTTTCCTCTGCATGTCCTGTAGTACAAAAGAAAAAGCATACAGCAACATGCGGGGACTGGCAGGAACACTCAATAAAACGAAAAGCAAGTGACGGTGAGATACGAAGAAGGCAGCTTCGCCAGCGTTTGTGTGTCAGGGGGGGGTGATTGTGCGTTAGTATGCATCGTGGTACACTGCAGAGCTATAGCGCGTCTTTAGTGAAAACAGCCGTGTCAGATGGGGTTGTATGGATTGATTCTGAACGCGACTGAGAGAGTGAAAAGTTAAAAAAAAAGCTAACCTTTACAAGATCATAAATTGCACCGGCTGTTACAGACTGAAATCAAATGTATGCTTTTATCCTAAAACAGTAAGAATAAGAGCAGTTTATCAAAACGGAGGCGCAGGATCGAACCCGACCCTTGACAGCGGGGCTGAGTCTATTGAACCACGGTCAGTTACAGTAAACTGGTGTCAATGTCATGTTAAGCTTTTGTTTCTGCATGTTTGAATAAAAGTGCAATTGTGTTATTCTTGTGAAAATGTTTCTTTGCTAGACTTCAGGCTTCATACATTATATAGTTTATGCCTACATTTTGTCATCTACTACTAGGTTTCTGTTTTAACAATTCAGACTGGCAGCTTTGTTGCCTTACATCATTGATCTATGGTGCAGGCCTTTACGGCACATACTGTATTCATTGTTTATTACTCCAGTCCATCATTCAATTAGCCTTTACGTTGTATAGTGTCTGATTTTAAAGATTGACAGGTATTCAGACTCTTGCCTTACATCCTCTTCTGTATTCATTGCAGTCCATTTACACTGTTTTTGGTGACTGTTTTTGGTGATTTTTCAGGGATCAAGGCTTTATATCGTTACAGCTACAGTATAAGGCGTAAGAGTATTTAAAAGACAAAGTAAAGCAATGACGGGGCATTGACTACTGGAGAAAACAAATAATTAAGCGTTAGGGTTTTCAGCTCACAAATACCTTGGGGTTATTTCTATTTGGTTTTAGAAGTGGTAATTTTAGTTAAATTGCTATTGAACAAATAGCACTAATGTAGCTGTGTTTCTCAAAATTTACCAAAGTTTTACAGCTCTTACTTTGCTTCATAGGATGATTCAAGCACCAGTGTGACACATGTTCAAATAATTCCACAGACCAAAAATCTTAGTTTTTAAAAGTTTTAGTAATATTTCAAGACAAAACAATTCACACAAAAATAGATAAAAAATTGATAATTAAGAAAAGAAAGGTTTTGTTTAAGGCTTATATATCTTGTTTCACTCTTTAAGTTTAGTCATACAGTCGTGCTTGAGGGGCGTTAAACAAGTTAAACACATTAGACACGTTAAACGCGGCCAGAAAACTGTATGCCATTTTCTATTCTCTTTGCAATCACATCTAACAGTCCATGCTAGCAGTAGGACTATTTCCTCACTGGGTTAATTAACACTCTGTTCTACAGATATAGCCAAGAAAGTTTTTTATCTCATGCTAACTTACAGGGGAGCAAAAGGCAATACCATATTCTAGGCAGCTATTAGAAGCTGATGTTTTATAGAAATTAAGAAAGCATTATATGAATTTAACATTACACATTAACTTTCTAAGACTGGCTCGTACAACTAATGTTTTTCTAGACAGATAGATACTTTATTAATCCTAAGGGGAAATTCACATACTCCAGCAGCAGCATACTGATAAAAAATAATATTAAATAAACAGTGATAACAATGCAGGTATAACAGACAATAACTTTGTATAATATTAACGTTTACCCCCCTGAATGGAATTGAAGAGTCACATAGTGTGGGGTCTCCTCAGTCTGTCAGTGGAGCAGGACGGTGACAGCAGTCTGTTGCTGAAGCTGCTCCTCTGTCTGGAGATGATCCTGTTCAGTGGATGCAGTGGACTCTCCATGATTGACAGGAGTCTGCTCAGCGCCCGTCGCTCTGCCACAGATGTCAAACTGTCCAGCTCCATACCTACAATACAGCCTGCCTTCCTCACCAGTTTGTCCAGGCATGAGGCGTCCCTCTTCTTTATGCTGCCTCTCCAGCACATCACCGCGTAGAAGAGGGCGCTCGCCACAACCGTCTAAAAGAACATCTGCAACATCTTATTGCTGATGTTGAAGGACGCCAGCCTTCTAAGGAAGTATAGTCGGCTCTTTCCTTTCTTACACAGAGCATCAGCATTGGCAGTTCAGTCCAATTTATCATCCAGCTGCACTCCCAGGTATTTATAGGTCTGCACCCTCTGCACAGTCACCTCTGATGATCACGAGGTCCATGAGGGGCCTGGGCCTCCTAAAATCCACCACCAGCTCCTTGGTTTTGCTGGTGTTCAGCTGTAAGTGGTTTGAGTCGCACCATTTAAGTCCTTGATTAGGTTCCTATACTCCTCCTCCTGCCCACTCCTGATGCAGCCCACGATAGCAGTGTCATCAGTGAACTTTTGCACATGGCAGAACTCCAAGTTGTATTGGAAGTCCGATGTATGTTGGCTGAACAGGACTGGAGAAAGTACAGTCCCCGCGGCGCTCCTGTGCTGCTAACCACAATTTCAGACTTGCAGTTCCCGAGACACACATACTGAGGTCTGTCTGTAAGATAGTCCACAATCCATGCCACCAGGTATGAATCTACTCCCATCTCTGTCAGCTTGTCCCTAAGGAGCAGAGGTTGGATGGTGTTGAAGGAGCTAGAGAAGTCCAGAAACATAATTCTTACTGCACCACTGCCTCTGTCCAAGTGGGAGAGGGATCGGTGTAGCATATAGATGATGGCATCCTCCGCTCCCACCTTCTCCTGGTATCCTGTTTGAGGGTGTGGCGGACCTGTGGCCTCAGGTGGTGAAGCAGCAGCCGCTCCATGGTCTTCATCACATGTGACGTCAGAGCGACAGGCCGGAAGTCGTTCAGATCACTAGGATGTGATACCTTTGGGACTGGGGTGACACAAGATGTTTTCCAAAGCCTCGGGACTCTCCTCTTTTCCGGGCTCATGTTGAAGATGCGCTGTAGAGGACTCCCCAGCTCCAGTGCACAGGCCTTCAGAAGTCGTGGTGATACTAATCTGGACCCACTGCTATGCTGGCATGAAGTCTCTTCTGCTCTCTGATTACGTAGGCTGATGTGATTGTGGGTGGGGATCACTCTCCTATGCTGGTATCAGCAGAAGGATGGGTGGAGGGTGCAGTACTCCACTGAATTATGGAATGCAGTTTTAAAATGCATATTGAAGAGACCACTATAATTAGCTAATTGATTAGTCCTTAGCAGTAAACTCTATAATAAAGGCCATCATAATGCAAATTACTTAATTGAATTAAAAGTACCGAAAAATATACAGCTCAGTACGGTCATGACACAAGAGAAGGAAAAGACATTGGTCAGTATAACTCAGACTGTAAATGTTACAGATCAGTGCTAACTAGAATCAGCGCATCTTCACCTCTCACCCTGTCCTAGTTGCCCTTTCATCAAGCTTCCATATCGTGACAATGAAATCACTGAAAAAATGGACCTTTAACTCCCTTTAAGAGATGTTATGGTTGAGCAACAGCTACTCTACTCCATTACAAATTCCAGTAAAAGAAGGCTTGGGTCTTGTAATGGTGATGTATGTTTTCAACATGTGCATTTTCAGTCTGGTGAAGGACACTGAAGGCATTTACAGTATTAAACGTAACAAAGTGGATTTTGAAATTGTCTTTAAATTTAAACGCAAGCCAAACAAAACTGAAGTACAAAATTTTCCTAGAATATTGGATAAATGCCTAAGTCAGATGATAATTTTAAGATACAGAAGTCAAAGACATACAATGAAAGAATGAACAAATCAGTGAACAATGTGAGAACAGACAGGTCTCAGTGCAAGACAGTGGTGGAGAGTGAAGCTGCAAAGGTGAAGGCCTGTGGTTTCCAGTCAAGCCCCTTAACCTTTAACTACTCGCACCATTTCTTGTCTCATAAGTTCTTTATGCACAAGTGTCAAGCAGGCTATTTATATGCACATTTTGAGGTTGTAATATAAAATATTGCAATAATTTTGAATTGTACTTGTTTTTAATGTAATTTTGTGCCATATTACTGAAATTACACAGTCTAGGACTGTGAAAATAAACCTGGTTCACTTCTCCAGTGCTCTTTCGTCACCGGTCACACTTTCACCCACTGCAGGATTTGCACATGGATCTCATTTAACTTCAGTTGTTGAATGTTCTTTGCAGACAAAGTCATTGCAAGAAGAACATCTCATCGTTGTCATACATACCTGTGCGGTGTACCAAATGCAACATATGGAACTTGCGACTATGCATCCACTCATAAAACCGGCAGGAAGTACACTGGAAGGAAACCATTGTGACACTGTACTTATAGTGAATCAAGCTGAGGATAGATGGTGGATGCAGCTGGTAGGTTAAAATAAAAGGGCGTTGAACAAAAATACACCAGCACGAGTAGATAAGGCTTAAACACAAACCTTCTCTACATATTATATAAAGCAGATAAAAATATGTTTAAAGACAAACCACCAATGTTACTATGATCCAGGTAGCTTCCATTAAAATGAAACACATTTTTAATACTGTATGTGAGCACTGGGTGTATATATTCAATTGAAACAAACGACTATTAAATCCTATTTTCATTAAAAGTGCAGGGTGTGTTGATTTAACATTTTCCACATAGCATAAAGCAGGAACCGATCTTGGGCAGGATGCTAGTGAACTGCAGGGCACACTCAATGCACATGCCCTTATACTCTGTGGGCGGGTGAATAAATGCAGAGTGAGTCCTGAAAATGGAGTTTCCAGCTGGGTCACCCCTTTTGAATTCTAAACAAATCTAAATCAAATTAGGTGCTTGTTGTCACAAAATAGAATTTACAATAATGCAGCATTCTTGGCTTCCTAGAACTGTTGGCTCTCGAGAGCAGGTCAGTCTCAGGGTGCTCTATGCTGATCTAAATGAAGCGCAGACATTAGGGGCGTGTCAGACTTTTATAGCCCTTTGGCTAGAGGGGCGGGGTTAGTTAAGTGCCCCTTATGGAGCGTCTTCTTGCTGCTGCAGAGGAAAGAAAAGGTGAGACTGTTAGCAACAGCACCCCCTGTTGTCCCTGCAGGATATTGCGTACCTGTGATGAACTGGGAAGGTATTCCTCTGACGTACATGCGTAACAACCTGCACGCCTGACCAATTTAGAGCTGCCATATTAGTTAATGGTTGTTTCTTTGAGCACCACAATATCCATCTAGAGAACTAGGAAACTGTCCCTATTCATCTGGTACCCTAAAAAGTAAGCTGAAGACCCAGGGGTCACTATAGTCAACTACAGAGACAATGGACAATCAGCAAGTGTTTTTTTCACAACACCTTAAGCCAAAAACATATTGAATGTTAGTCCAAATCTACTGCAAAGCTGATTGGGGTTTCTTAGTTGCTTGAATAGAAATGCGCTATGTCTTTGATTACACTGGACTGCACCAAAACCAAATGGTGTGCTTTATTGATTTAGGTTTGCTGAATACATTTCTGAAATTAGAATTTCTCTACTGCAAAATGTTTCCATGAGATATCATATTCAGTAAAAAAAGAATTTTTAAAAATAATTATTAATTTTTTTTTACATAAGTTACGTTTGTTATATGACATAAGTATTTTTCATGTTGGGAATATTTTTTTAAAGTATATTTTAAGTTGTAAAAGTGAAGTCTTATTCATTCTTAAAGTTACTTGAGACAGAGACAATCCAAAATCAAATATAGGCTACACAGGTTTTGCTTTCATTCTGTATTTTTTTCTTTTCTAAATTCTTCATATTAGACAGGAATGAATATTTATATGGTTATAAAGATTGTCTCTTTTTGATTGTCCAGAAGAGAGAAAGGTGTTGTTTAAATGATCTGTGCAGAAATATGCAAGGTCGGTATTAATCCATCCATTGTCATGACAAGGTAACAGGCAAGTAAATGATAAAAGAATAAATTCCCTTCCTTTATTGAGACAACAAAAGTTACCTTAGGAAGGCAAAAATAAAAGAAAGTATCTTCATTGGAGCTCACATCCAGGTGCTTTTCAAGGATGCAAACTTCAAATGCAAGCTGTGTGAGGCTGAAAGTGTGGGCCATACTTTTTTGGGAATAGAAAGGCGGAAAACTTTGAGGAACTTGTGGAGATTTTCTCTTTCTACATAGCACTTGTGTGAAACAATGTTTTATATCTCCTACATTCTCATTTGAATTTTTTCCCCTGAGAACAGGAGAACAAGCTCAGATGAACATGGGGAGGGGGTCCACTAGGACATCAGTCAAATGGAGAGACATTTTAGTGGAGAGAGTCTATGTTAGCGTACATTTCTAGGTGATTTCCCCGTGGGTAATAAGAGGAAAAAACTAACAAATGACCCCTTTTGATTAACAATCATTATACTGAAAATAATTCTACAGTTAGTTTATATATTTTTGCAAGTCTAAATAATTAATTTTAAGAATATATGTTTTAAGAATTTAATAATATTTTTTTATTTAAAGCAGAGATTTATTCATTTTAAAACTTCATCTTTCAAAATCTGGATCAGATAGACAAATTCTGCTTCCGGATTAGCACCCTCAAATCTTTAAAGAGCACCTACAATTTTTGACAGGAGCAAACCAGTTCAGACCAGTATTATTTAATGAAAAGGACGCGTATACTATTTTGTGAAAATCTGTGCCATGCAGTTATTTTTTCTGTGATAGACTCTTGTGCCCCACAATACTGAATTGTACACATGGATAATCTGACCGACTCTAGCAATGAACTG
This sequence comes from Polypterus senegalus, assembly GCF_016835505.1. Lineage (NCBI taxonomy): Eukaryota > Metazoa > Chordata > Cladistia > Polypteriformes > Polypteridae > Polypterus > Polypterus senegalus. The sequence continues at coordinate 94,527,086 of NC_053171.1, forward strand.
ATATACACTTTTTGCCACACTACGTGTTTTTTTGTTGTTCTGTCGATAATAACATATATTATTTTAGCTAATGTATAAGAATGACTGCTTTAGTACTATATGATGTTGCATTAAATTCAATCCCATATACAGTAAAATCCTGATTATCTTCACCCAATTAAACGAGATTTTGCATTTTTCAATGTGAACGTATAACTGTAATATACAGCTTTTCTTATAGTTTATAAAAGCTTTGCCATGAATGCTGAACTGAGATTGTAAAAACAACACTACCTTAAATCCATTTGCACCTCTCAATCAGCGTCTTTTGTCCTATAAATGTGTCATTTTGTCATTTATTACTAAAATATGAAAAACGTTTCTGTTTTAACAATGTGTTTACACAGATTATTGTAGAAACGGAACACACATGAAATGAGTGTGTTCCAAATAACGATCTATTATTTCCACTCTAAAACTCCAGCACTTCACTCCCAGATAATCAAGGCATGGGCTGGGAAAACTTCTTGCACATTCTGTGGTGGGGGGGGGATGGAATAGCAGGCTGCTTGCTGCTTGTCTTTATCGGCACATTTACAGGACAAAAGACGCTGACGGAGAGGTGCGATGGGATTTAAGGTGGGCCGGATTTACGAGTTATCTTGTAGGCTGTGGTAATTCTAGTATTAACCTTGTTTAACCTTGTATTTGTTACCTTTTATCATTTTATTTCTACCTTTGATGTGAGCCAAACCATTTATATTAAAATGCAACTGCAAAAATACACATTTTTTTCTTAAAACTATATATTACACATATTAGCTGTATAATAAATAATGCCCAACAAAAATATGTGTGAATGTTAATTTTATATTAATTTTACACAATATTAAATTTACTATGGTATGAAAAGGGGCCTTAAAGTGATACTGTACTGTTTAATTGGCAAAATTGTATATCCATAACTTTTAATCCAAAATGGCCACAGTCCTCCATTTTATTCATCCAGTTATCTAAGGTAACTGTACTGCAGTTCTCCTCAACACTTAAGAATATCTGTTTCTGATGCTTCAATATCATTTGAACCAAAGGATACTTTTCTGACCAGGACCTCCATCTTTAATATGTCTTCTGACATTATTCTGGTGTAGTTACTTAACTTGTGACATTTGCAGATGACACTAAAATTGGACAAGCTTTAGAACTGGGCAAACACTTGGCAAATGCAGTTTATTGTAGAAAAGTGCTACACGTGGGCAAATGGAACATCAATTATAAATACAATTATAATTATAAAATTACAATTATAAATACAAGATGGAAGACAGGAAGCAACCTATGAAAAGGATTTAGGGGTATAGCTTAACACAACAATTTCATTGAGTAAGCAATGCACAGAAGCAATTAAAAAGGCAAATAAAATGTTGGGGTATATAAAAACTGTTGAATGTAAGTTAAGGGACATTATGCTTAAATTATTCAATGCACTAGGGAGACAACTCCTGTATTATTATGTGCAGTTCTGGTCAACACTGTACCAGAAAGACATAGCAGCACTTGAAGCTGTGCAGAGGAGAGCAACCAAGTACATCCTGGGACTTAAGAACATGTCCTATTGTGACAGACTGAGGGAATTAAACCTGTTTAATCTCAGGCAAGAAGACAGTGTGGGGACCTAATCCAGGTATTTAGAGTCCTTAAAGGCATTGATAAAGTAGATCCGGCAATGTACTTTCAGCTTAAGGGTGAATCATGTACTTGAGGACATCAATGGACATTAAAGGGAGGCGCATTTAAGACTGAAGCCAGGAAGCACCTCTTTACACAAAGAGTTGTGGGACTTTTTCGGAAAGGCGCTCGCCCATCCCTTAGGACCGACTGACCCATGTTCAACTGCTATTCACATGAAACCCTGCTCCAATTTGGCCTTCAAAGCACTCGTTTGAATATTAGCAGCAACATCTGCACCCACAGCGGCTCCACCCGGGCCCTCGCCCTAGGCTTTGGCGCACACCGCGGCAGCCCTCTTACTCATCTCGGCTTAGCCCTCGCGGCCACCAGTGCCGGTGACAGCCCGGTATGGGCCCGACACTCCAGCGCCATTCATTTTCAGGGCGTTCTTGATCTGGCAGGTGAGTTGTTACACTCTCCTTAGCGGGTTTCAACTTCCATGGCCACCTGCTGAGACATGGAGTTGAAGAAGAAACCTTGGCAATCTTTAAGGAGTCTCTGGATGAGATATCGGGACAGCTTGGTTATTAGCTAAACAAACGGGCTTGATGGACTGAATGGAATCCTCTTGTTTGTCAAATTTCTTAGGCTTCTTTTTATGTTCCTTATTTCCAGCCACCATCAAAAGTGTAAATAGTAGAAACTAGAAGTTCCTTTTGTTGGCTGTCTTTTTAAATTCTTTAAACCTGTTCAAATCATTTAGAACTGTTACAGCAAAACATTTTTTCAATTTTAAATTATTACTTTTCACTCTAACAACTACACAAAGCATTACATACAGCGTACATTTTTGTTAACTATAATTTGTTATGTAATATTGTTAAGTAACAAAGCCTGCATGCAGTAATATTATAATGTATACATGTGAAATATATGGAAAGTGTCTTTATTTAGAGATTTACTAATATATAATCCAAAATTTACCTCAGACTAATTATATGTAAGAATACCAATCATATTTTGTTAATTGCAGGGCCAATTATTAGAAAGAAATATGCTTTGAAATCTGTTATAAAAAACATTACATAAACGTAAAGACGTGGGCTGTTTAATTTAGTGGTTTAATTTTTAAGGGGCACAAAACTGCAATAAAAAGAGCTTGAAAATGCAAGGGAAGTTGATCTAGGTCTTTTTTTTGTTTGTTTGTTTGTCTAAATGTGTTTTTTATGACAAATGAAACTCACATGAAAGTCTTATTTGCCTTTGGGGTTTGCCACTGTACTGCATTTTTTTTTTTACATTTATATTGGAAGACTTGCCACCCCTCCTCTCTATTAAAATAATATTCCTTTCTGTTTAGGCTTGTACCAATATTGTTTCACATAGGCTACCCTTCTCTTTTTAATTAACTTTAAAAAAATCACATTAAGCTGAATCTAATTAACAGCATGCATACTCGAAGCAGGGCACCATCAAATTTTTTTTTTCTAAATTAATCAGGTTTTGATTTAAGATATTAAATTCAAATTAATCATGTAAAAATGGAAATGATCCTTGACGCAGCTCCAGCTGTGAACTCGGTCTGTTTTTTTTCCTCGCATACCACTTTCAGAATGTCTTGGGGGAAACATTATGAGGATTCACACCAGTGTTATTTCAATTAGAGTTATTTAACTGGACAGATGTATAGAATATGCTGCAATTAAGAAAGATAGAGGATCAGCAGGCTCTGATGTACGAGGAATGGTTGTTTGCCAAATTATACGATATTTTGGAAACCTATGTGCCTTTTAGATGGATGTCTTCTGTGGCTCTTAACCCGTTATTAACTGATTACACAGGGGAACAGTTATGGTTTATTTTGGGGAGGTCTTCTCGGAGGACACGGTCACTTCACAAATAAATTAAAACTATAATGAAATGTGTCGCTTTCATATTATAAATGTCACTCTGGTATGGCGTAATATGACTCATAGGCATATTTAAATGCATCTATAAAATAGACTTTGAAATTCTAATTTGGTATGAAATGAGGAAGGAGAGTCCATCAGGCGAAATGTATGTATTTTAAATGTATATTACAAATATCTATGCTTCTAATTTAATGTTTGTAAGTCAATTTATTGTCTTCAGAATTATTTACAGAAAGAGCACTTTGGAATGGAATCAGAATATACAGAGCATCAAGGATCAGAAACACAGTTTTTACCATTTGTCTGTTACTCTATATTATAATTTTAATAATAATTTTTTTTTACCTGCATTCTTATCACTCTTTAATTTAATAATGTTTATTTTTATCAGTATGCTGCTGCTGGAGAATTGGAATTTCCCCTTGGGATTAATAAAGTATCTATCTATCAATTATATAGTGCCTTTCATATCTATCTATCTATCTATCTATCTATCTATCTATCTATCTATCTATCTATCTATCTATCTGTCTGTCTATCTATTATATAGTACCTTTCATATCTATCTATCTATCTATCTATCTATCTATCTATCTATCTATCTATCTATCTATCTATCTATCTATTATATAGTACCTTTCACATCTATCTATCTATCTATCTATCTATCTATCTATCTATCTATCTATTATATATTCATATCTATCTATCTATCTGTCTGTCTATCTATTATATAGTACCTTTCATATCTATCTATCTATCAATCTATCTATCTATCTATCTATCTATCTGTCTGTCTGTCTGTCTGTCTGTCTGTCTGTCTGTCTGTCTATAATATAGTCACTTTATCTGTCTATCTATCTATCTGTTATATAGTGCCTTTATCCATCTATCTATCTATCTTTCTATCTATCTATCATTTTTTAAATGAAAAGGTTGTGTGTCTTAGAATGTCTGTTCATTGTGTGACACTGCCTTGGATTAATTATTAACTAATATACAATAATATGGAGACACATGCAATCATCAGGTTGATATTGATGTACTGGGCAGTGTCATTGGATTTTTTTTGTCATTTTATTGTTTGTAGTACATGTCTGCTCCTCTCTCTATGCATACAGTTATTTGTGAAATCCATTAATGCTAATGTGCCAGGATGCCAGAGCATAGCCCAACAGCCTCAGGTATAAACAACAACAACAACAACATTTATTTCTATAGCACATTTTCATACAAACAGTAGCTCAAAGTGCTTTACATATTAAAGAATAGAAAAATGAAAGACATAATTATAAAAAATAAATCAACATTAACATCGAATAAGAGTAAGGTTCAATGGCCAGGGGGGACAGAAAAAACAAAAAAACTCCAGACGGCTGGAGAAAAAATAAAATCTGTAGGGATTCCAGACCATGATACCGCCCAGTCCCCTCTGGGCATTCTACCTAACATAAATGAAACAGTCCTCTTTGGATTTAGGGTTCTCACGGAAGGGCTTGATGATGATGATGGTCACGTAGACTTCTTCCTTTTAATCCGTCCATCATTGTTGGAGCATCATGAAGCTTTGAGTAGGTGGAGGTGGCGCAGGCCACCACCACAAAGAAACCGGAAAAAGAAACAGAAAAGAGAGTAGGGGTCAGTACCGATTTTAGAGCCACCATGAATAGTTGTTATGATGAATTGAACATACAGAGTATCAGGATTAAGTTAAATTACGATTAAAATGAAGTTATAAAAAGGCCATGTTAAAGTAATGTGTTTTCAGCAGTGTTTTAAACTGCTCTACTGTATCAGCCTGGCGAATTCCTATTGGCAGGCTATTCCAGATTTTAGGTGCATAACAGCAGAAGGGCCTGCCGCCTCACCACTTCTTTTAAGTTTTGTTCTTGGAATTCTAAGCAGACACTCATTTGAGGATCTGAGGTTACGATTTGGAATATAAGGTGTCAGACATTCCGATATATAAGATGGGGCGAGATTATTTAAGGCTTTATAAACCATAAGCAGAATTTTAAAGTCAATCCTGAAAGACACAGGTAACCATTGTAGTGACCTCAAAACTGGAGTAATGTGTTCAGATTTTCTTTTCCTAGTTAGGATTCTAGCAGCTGCATTCTGCACTCGTTGCAAGTGATTTATATCTTTTTTGGGTAGTCCTGAGAGGAGTGCGTTACAGTAATCTAGTCGACTGAAGACAAACGCGTGAACTAATTTCTCAGCATCTTTCAATGATATAAGACGTCTAACTTTACTTATGTTTCTTAAGTGAAAAAATGCTGTCCTAATGATCTGATTAATATGTGATTTAAAATTCAGATTACAGTCAACAATCACCCCTAAGCTTTTACCTCCGTCTTGACTTTTAATCCTAATGTATCCAGTTTATTTCTAATAGCCTCATTGTATCCATTATTGCTGATCACTAAAATTTCAGTTTTCTCTTTATTTAACTTGAGAAAATTACTATTCATCCATTCTGAGATACTAGTCAGACACTGTGTTAGTGAGTCAATAGAATCAGGGTCATCAGGTGCTATTGATAAGTACAGCTGTGTGTCATCAGCATAGCTGTGGTAGCTCACGTTGTGCCCTGAGATAATCTGACCTAACGGAAGCATGTAGATTGAGAATAACAGCGGACCCAGGATAGAGCCTTGTGGAACACCATACTGGATATCATGTGTCTTCGAGTTGTAATTCCCACAACTAACAAAATATTTTCTCCCTGTCTGGTAGGATTCAAACCAATTTAAGACACTGCCAGAGAGGCCCACCCATTGACTAAGGCGATTTCTAAGAATGTTGTGATCAATGGTGTCAAATGCAGCACTCAGATCTAAGAGGATGAGAACAGATAAATGGCCTCTGTCTGCATTTACCCGCAAGTCATTTACTACTTTAACGAGTGCAGTTTCTGTGCTGTGATTTGTTCTAAAACCTGACTGAAATTTATCAAGAAAAATAAAGGCAGGAGCCATCTCTAAATGAGGTCCTTGTCGATGGCAGCACAGACTCCCAGCAGGTCTGGCAGAGTTGCCAATAAAAAAATCTGAATAATGTGGGGATAAACCTACCGTAGCTAAAGAGAAGACATAAACTGCACACAGAAAGCCACTAATTCAGGATTTAAGTGCTTCAGAGCCACGACACTATTCCCTGCACCATCTTGCTGTGCTACTGAGTTGGAATTCTAATTACAAATATGACTTCTATTATATAATATTTAAATATTAGTTACTATCCACAGTATGGATTGCTACAGTATTTAGTTATAAATGGGCACAGTGGGTTGTGCTGCTGGCTCTTAGATCCAACACCCTGGGCTCAAATCCCATACTCTATCACTGTCACTGAGTGGTTTGCATCTTTCCTTGTATCTTCATTCATGGTATTTAAGGAGGTCAAGCAATGGGCTGGGCACCTGATGCCATTTCCTCCATTGTGCCAAATGCTGCCACTAGTGGTTATCGATTTGCATGCAGTTTAGCAAATCTAATGCTTAAACTTGTTTTGCAGCTGATTTCATAATTGTGAAATGCAAAACTCACTGAAGAGTTTTTTTGGAGATTGTAAAGGATTTTTGGTGTGGAAAACAAGTCTCATTCACAATTTCATGGTGTTTTTTATTTATTTTTTATTTAATAAAATTCATACCACACCGACCAAATCAATTCAATTTATGCGTCTTGTTGACAGTACATTTATAATGTGACCTTTTGCCTGTTTTTCACACAAACACACACTAAAACTCCCCTTCGTGCGTATTGTTGTGTTTCCTTCCCAGTTCATGGAGGTTGATGTGATGCCCAGGGATCCTGCAGTTGGCATTGCGTGATGTCTTGAATCCGGACATCAATAGTCATTACCAGGACAGACTAGTGCAATGAGGTCACACAACTGCAAGTCTGGTGCAAGTGCGTCCTGCTTTTAATTCGAACAAATCAGTGTCCATAATAAAAGTGTAGTGACAGCTGTTCAAATAAATAGCCAATGAATAATCCATAAAACAAGGGCTAATTGTGGGAGTTAAAATTAGTCCTTAAATAAATAAGTAATCCAAGCAATGGTTAAAATGAGGTTTAAAATCCCCAAGATAAAAATGATTTCTCTTCTCTTATTCTGATTGCATCTCTCATACTCCTACCTTCCCTGCTCACCTGCAGAAGGGCAGTGGTGCTGGCAAGTGTGGTCCTGATGCTGGCTCTCATTTCAACCACCTCATTCGTTCACTCCTGGGATGTCCATCGTCCTCTACCAATCTTTGGCCCAACTCTCTATTGCTACTGCCTATGCAAATTCCTTAGCGGTGGCAACCTGCCTTTGGAGCTCTGTTCTCCTCTCGTAGGCCCATCAACCACCTGTCCATCACGCTGACTCACACTCCTGATCCAATCTCTGCCCTTTTCCTATTCATATCTCTTTATTTTATTCCCTTCATCGTTCTTCTTTTATTTGTTCTTCATCCCCTCTCTATCCTACTCAGTCTCCTTTATACTCTGTGAGTGAAGGTCTTTGGATTAACAACTCACGGGCCGTCAATGAGGAAACTGGCTGAACCGATCATGCAAATGTGCTTAGCCAGCTTCCTTATTAAACACTCCAAGACTGCATTGCTTTATAGCCCAACTGCACTGACACCTATGGAGCCTGAACTGCGCTGATTTTTTAAAAACTCACACACCACCACACACCCCTAACACGGTTCACCACAGTTCCTACAGCCAAACCCTTCCTTTCCATGCCATTAACAAGCAGCCATCTTTCCTAGCTGAAGAAATGCACACTTCCTGTAATTCTTTACACTTAGAGATCTTATTTAAATGCCAAATGACAGGCAGAGAAACCTGTGGACTGGTCTAAACACTTTTTTTCTTGTAAGAATGGCACACATTTTTATAAAAGCAAACCACACTTAATTTTGAAAGTTTTTTTTTGCCAAGCAAAATTCAATTCACATGAAACATTTCATTCATCACTAGCGGCCACTCATGGCTCTGACCTGGACTAAGCAGGTTTGAAAGAGAGAGATATTATTCTTTACCGTGATAAATCTCTACTGGTAAACTATACAGGAAAAGTAAGTACTTCTAGGGTAGAAAAGTTTAATTGGATGTTTTGGACTTTCTATACTGACGTGGGCACCATGCAAACGCTGGGAGTATTAAAACTGAAGAAAAGCAATGTGGCAAGTAACCCCAATTTCTCTAAACTATCGGTGACCCTTCTGAGTTTTTTTCACTTAAAAGGCTGGGATTCTGTCTACCACTGTCATGCACCACTAATCTTCATCATCTCTTCTTTTAACTAAATATAACTGAGAAGGAATAATGATTACCCTGACTTTTCAGCTCAGTGAACATTGTCTGGAGTCGTGGTTGATAAGCGTGAGTTTAGCTCAACAGACTGAAATAAAGTCACTCGTGTTCATATAATTAATACAGAGGCTAAATTTTTGACAAGATACTAACGAAAATCATAATATGGTAACCAGGATATAATATTGAATGCGGTCAAGGGACCCAGCCCCTCTAGTTCAGTTCTTTATAAGAAATTTTTCAACTTGAGATGTTGCATGGGTCTCTCCAAACTGTTGCACCAGGACCTTATGGTTTTGATGACTGCCTGTCTCTCCTCTGCATTTGAACAGTAGCTTTCTGGGAAAACTCCCTAAGCCAATAGTTTTCCAAATTGGGTGCTGTGATATCATTAAAATAATACAGGTTTGAATATTGTCTTTAAAGTGTATTTAACTAAACACAACTGAAAATATTCTGTCATTGTTGCCTGAACGTAGCCTTGTATCAGTGTAGTTATACTCTAGTGCTGCTGGGGAGTGGGCCTTAAAAAGGACATTACTTACACAGCGGTCAAACCTGACTCCCCAGAATAGGCTGAATTTTAGCTGCATCACAGTGCTCTTGTGGCGAGTCTCCACTCCCGTCTCACTCAACCAAACTCCTTCTCTTATTTCATGCCCACCACCCATTCCAATTTACGCTCGTGGAGTCCAAGTTCATAGCTCTATCTTGCTCCTCACCTCTTTGAGAAAATCCACGTCAGATAGCACATTTATATTTTCTTCGATAACTCGATTATTCACAGAAACCTGATTTCTAAAATGCCATGTAAACCGTTATTCTGAAAGAAGAAATCTGGTTATTGGCCTCTAAGAAACCTGATTAACAGTGGTAGATTTCTCCGTTGATAATCCATTTATGATGCCATGTAAACCCTTAACCAGGCTACTGTTAAGGATTTTGCAGGCTGCGCATGTCCATTTCGCTCTGTCAACCTGCACATGCTTTCAACAGCCATGGGTAAATTTCCAGAGGCAAATGCTTGGGCGATCGAGTTAATCCTTCTTCTGGCTGAAATAATCTGTCTCAGTATTTCAGAAATCGCTACATTTATGTTGATGAGCTGAATGTACAGTGCTAAACTCAGCAGCACAACCTTGAGATTAGCAGAGTAACACGTTAAAAGTAGCATGCGTTAAATAGTCAAACTACTTTTAAAAGTAACGAGTAACCTAACGGAATACTTATATTATTAAAGTAATAGATGCATTATTATTATTCCATCAGCCCTGGGTATAAGGCAAGTAGCACAGGACTCACTGGCACAGCCAATCAGAAAATAGCACGCTGCATGCAAACCAGTAAAAAAAACTTAAAAACATAAATAAAGCATCCTTTTGACTAAGCGTATTAATAAAACACAAGATGATTGTCACAGGGATCATGCTTTTTTTCGATTTTCATGGTGGCCAATGATGACGTTTAACTCTTTTTTTGCACAGTTTAATGATGTCGGAGGGTTTTGCCAAAGGAGAACTCCAGAGATTACTTGTGCATGTAAATGCAGATTATTAAGAAAAGTTTTTACCTTAACCGAATATGTGTGAGCGGGTAAATGCACTGAAGAACGAGACCACCATGGCCAATGGATTTTTGTGAGCGTTGCCTTAATTACTCAAAACCCAAATTGTATGCAATGTGTCTCTCTAGTTGGCGAACTAGCACAGAAAATACAATGAGGAAGAAAGATGTAACTAACATTTCATTTTAGTGTTACCAACACAATATTAATCAGCAGCAGAATGTTTTCAGAGTTGCCAGTGTTTGGTAATCTGAATCTTTCTTTTAAACAAAAAAATAGGAACAGGCTGAACCGAGAAGAAGAACTGGGCAGCCATAATGCAAGCTCGGTCCTGGAGCCATCTGTGAGATAATTTTCTCGTTTTTTGAATGTAAGTTATGTGTAACCTGTGAGTTATTTTTCTCCTGCTTTTGTGTAACTGTATACATTTTGCAAATGTAAAGCTTTGAAAGGCATTTTTTACTCAATACAAAATTACACTATTGTTTTTACGTGAAAATAATTGATCATAAAAGGATTTTGAATATATATAATTAAAAAAGCACAAAAAACCTATCAATAATTTCTTGTTAACATTCTGGTAAGAGTTCAGCACTTAAAAAGTTTAAGAAATAAACAAAACAAAACATGGTAATTCAAAACATTTCTATTTCGGTAGGAGAAAACGGTCGAGTACACCGGCCAAGAGCTGTCATGTGATTTTTGGTCACAGGTTCATCAATCGTCTACTATAGTTAAGCATTTGCTTTGAATAACAGGTCTGCTCTTGTCCAAAATCATGGTGTGGGGCTGCTCTTAGCAGAAATGACCCAGGATAATGTCCAGCTTTGTGCTGTATTAGTGGCTGGGCCCTGATCAGGTGGTACATTTTTGGGTTAGGGTAGGGGATAATAGCCCGAAGGCAAAAAGAACTGCAAGGGTACACTTGGTGCAGGCATAAACAATTTATTCAGTTCAAAAAAGACCCCTAAACTATTCCAAGTTAAAAAGTAATTATAAGCCGTTAACAAATCATTCCTCCATCATCCAATCCCAACTACTATGTATGACCTTAACTATAGTTTTTCTATTTCTGTATACGTATTTTTAAACAATGACCCTCACATTGCTCTGAGCCATTAATCATTTTACATTCCATTTAAATAATAACTATCATGGTCCAAATTCTGTAGCTAATGACTGGATTTACTGGGAACATAATAATCCATTCACCCACAATTACTCAAAACTAAATTAAATACCATACAAAACCATATTTATTTGTTGAGCGCTTAAAAACACAGCATTACAACTGACCGAAGCGCTGTACAGTTACAACAAGCAGGACTAAAAGCAAAATATTAAAAACAAACATTAAGAGAGAATTAAAACAGAGATACTAAAAACAGGTCAGGGGACCAAATAAAATAGAGAAAATAGCAAAAGGCAAGTGGAAAATGAAACAGGTTAAGAATTAATAGCCAATGTGAAGAAGTGCGTTTTTAGGCGAGATTTGAATGTGGCGACTGAAGCGGCTCGCCTAACCACTAAGGGCAGGGAGTTCCAGAGCCTGGGTGCACAGACGGAGAAAGCCCTTTCACCATGAGCTTTAAAACGTGCCTTAGGAACGGTTAGGAGCAGCTGATCTGCGGATCTAAGAACACGAGGGGGATTGTGACAATGGAGCAAGACACTCCAATAGGCGGGGGCTAGACCGTTTAATGCCTTATAGGTGAGGAGGAGAATCTTAAAATCGATTCTGACTCTAACCGGCAGCCAGTGTAGGGTTTTTAAAATCGGTGAAATGTGTTGGATTCTGCTACTTCCAGTTAGAAGCCTTGCAGCCGCATTTTGAGCCAGTTAGAGTCTAGAAAGAGTGGCTTTACTGATACCAAAAAGGCAGGAATTAGAGTAGTCAAGCCGGGATGTAATGAATGCATGGATTACTGATTCCAGGAGGTGGTTAGACAGAATAGGCTTGAGTTTGGCGATTCGCCTTAGATGGAAAAAGCAGGATTTTACTGTGCTGTTGGCTTGAGCATCCATTTTCAGGAAATGAATGGACTAAATGGACTAAATGAAAACTAAATGGACTCTCTGACTCACCATTCCTGTCCAGTCACACTACTCTGCCCCTATCTAATCCCTCCTGTCCTCCTTACAAACTACCTAAAAACCTACAAACGCTTAACCCTTTAACCGCCAACTCTCTAAATATTCCCCACGCCAGGCGAAATCTGAACAATTTTCGTTTTTTTACTTATTTACATTTATTCAAGCAGTATTTACCACTAAATGTTGTGCAAGTTCTAGAAATGGGCAAACGCGTAATAAAACACAAAAATGTACATTTTCTCAGGTAGCTTGAACAAGCGGTAATGGTTTGGATCTTTCTTATCTGGCTCATTGGTGTTGTCATTCAAATGAAAGACATGAGAATCGGTTACGTTTCATGATAGCTGCAAAAATAGGTGTTGCATACATAGGATCTGTAGACCAGTAATTCTCAATATCTGGTTTTCTGAATATTCCCATCAACATCAAAATCCCAATGAATTTTTTCATTTCGTTTTCATCAGTGTCTACTCAAGCATGAACATGGGAATGTGGAGGTAAACTGGGATTTTTCTCAATAAACTGTGCTGCATACAGATTTGTTTGATGAACAAAATGTCTGATCAAGTCAGGTGACACAAACGGCTCATAAAACTGCTCAGCAGTGTAATTGTTTACATCAACAGTAAATCCACACGTTGCCTCAAACGGATACACCCACTTATCACCATCGTCCGATGCGTCGTCATTCACAGTATCATGCAGCGCACGTTGCTGATCATTGTTGTTGCTAAAATCTTCTTCAAAACTGCTAAAATCGTGATCAGAATTATTGTCCAAAATCGCCTGCAAAACCTCACTTGAAGTCAGTTTACGTGTCGCCATATTCACAACTTTCACTTCCGAATGGTTATCACGTGACCAGCAAAGAAAAATTTTCCAGCCAATACAACCACAGAGTTGTCGAAATACAATGTAGTAATAATACCCATGCCAAAGCGTCAGTTATACTACGCGCCAGGCATTCACATAACCATAGGCAAATGTGCCGGATAATTCCGGCAGTATGGCATCAGCAATAATGCTACGATGCCAGATATATCCGGCAGAGGGCGGTTAAGAGGTTAAAAAAGTTTGGGAAAACCTGCCCTAAGAAAGGTAGAGGCAAATGTACCATAAAAAGCAAAACTTAATAGTTAAAGCTAGCATTTAGTATTTACATTAAGCTACCATGCTTTCTTAAATGCTAATCCAAATTAGTGACTAATACAGCCCATGTTGTACAAATGTAAAACTTTTTTATTTCATTTAATTAATTCAATTTCAAAACTGAGCAGGAACAAAAAAACTAAATTTCACTGCTTCACATACAAGAATTTTAATTTTAGCCATTTCAATTTTTTATCAGATATTTTCTAATTCTAATTTTTTGCAAGATACAGACTGTCAGCAGGAAGACTTTTATTTCTACTACTGAGGCTTGTGAATCCTGCTTTATGTGACGTTAAGGTTTTTCTTTACATTACCTAGAAAGCACATACTGTAGCTATCATGCCATACTAAACCATATTTAAGCAGACTTAATCCTGAGCAGGGCAGCGGGGGGGATAGAGCCTGTCCCAGCAAGTATAAGGCACAAAGCAGGAACAGTCTCTCAATGGGGCGCCGGCCCACCATAGGGGAACACACTCAACACACATCAGACACACTAGGGCCAATTTTGCCTCTGCAGTCTACCTAACCTGCAAGTCTTTGGACTGTAGGAGGAAACCAAAGCAGTCGAAAGAAACCCACGGGGAGATCGAGCAAACTCCATGCAGTGAGGACCCAAGTTGTGGACTACAAGGCAGCAGTACTACCACTGTGCTGCCCGCCTACTGCAGATATCTGTGTGAATTAAATTTCACTTTGGCACAGTTTTAGAGAATTAGACTTGACTTGTTCATAAGCAGGTGATTTTAGTGTAAAAATACAAAAATATCTAAAATACTTTAATAAATGAAACTGAAACTGAGTTTTAGTGAAATGAACAAACTATTTTTTTAATGTACAAACGTAATATTTTAGTTTAACTCTCTATCTAGTCACTTATCTATCATACATACTTGTAGGGGTTGGGTTTAAAATCTAATCATTTCTTTAACATCTAAACATTTGAACTCGATTGAAATATCCAACAATTATTATTAAAGTCTTTGAAAAAATAAAAATCTGAAACGAGAATATATCTTCTCAGTTTAACCCTCTGAGCCTACTTGCTACGATTAATCGATCTCTTGTGGGAGGGGGAGTTAGAAGAAACAAAGCCTTCCTAATGAGCTTGGCTCTTGCATGGCCCCGAGAGTGCTTCATGCCTGTCAGGATCCCAGAAGAGAATGGATCACACCTGTTCTTCCTTGTAATCACTGCATTTTTCTACTTCACATCAATGCCCATCGGTGTTCAAGAGATCACAATTATGTCGCCAGTAGCACAAAGGTTTATTATTTAGTTGAACCCAGATTATTTACAACATGCTTAATCTATAGGCCTATTTTTGCTTGCCTATTCTTCGATATTCAATCCATGTGCAGCTCAGATATAAAAATGCAGCTGTTTGTTACATGGTGTTAAATATTAGTACAACTGGAAATAAAATGTAAGAAATAAAAGAATGAATATAGCTGGATCAAAGAGTACTTATTTTAATTACAGCTATAACAATCTCTTTTTTCATTTTTTTTTTGTTATGGACAAACAAAAACAGTCAATCTCTCTATCCATGTTCTGAATACGCCTGATTCAATTTAATGGTCACAAAGAGCCAGAGCTTGTGCCAGTACCATCAGAAGCAAGGCAGAAATGCACCATGGACAGAATACCAGTTCATCGTGAGGCAAACTTTTGAACACATTCAAAACAACTAGTTGTAGGAGTATTCAAAATTACCAGTTAACCTAACATCATCAAGATGTGGAAGAAACTGAGTTGTGAGAAATAAATACATAATGGAAAGAAAATTCAAACTTGACGCAAAGATTTGAACTCACACACCTGGAACTGCAAGACGGCAGTGCTGACTAGTGTTGGTTGGTGAAATCTGCCAAAGTGTTTTTCACAGAAACGTTGAATAAAGGAAAATAAAATTAATTGTTTGAGAAAAAACACAATAAAAAAAACACAACTTTAAAAATAAAAATAAATTAACAAACAATAATGACTCACTAATGTCATTGTCTTGCGGTTTTGTATGTATGTTTTCATCCAGTTGACGCTCATAACCGGCCAACTCTATTTAATTTGAAAAGCAACAGGGGCGCGGTGCTGCTTAAACATAAAGAATGCTGGCAGTCGCCTGCTATATAATAACCGTGTTAACTCGTGCTGTTAAAAGCACACGATCCTAGAAAGTATTGAAATCATCAGAGCTACTCTGGGCATCTCTCTGCTATGAGGATTCATGTTGCCGACGTGCTTGCATCGTTTGTGTCTTTCTTAGAAGGTTTCCTTTTGCCAGTGTGCTGGCCTCGCTTGCGTATCCTCGGAGCTGGAGCCCTCACCTCGACTCTACGTCTCACTTCCGAGCCGGACAGACACACACACTTGCACACGTAGAACTCTATTTAATTTCAAAAGCAACAGGGGTGTGGTGGTGTTCAAACATAAAGAATGCTGGCAGTCACCTCCAGTTCGCCCTCTGGTGGTCGTTCCAGGTGTCAACTGAATGATAACATGCATACAAGACCGTAAGATCACCCCCCACCCTACCCAGAAGGGGGTGGGCTAGGGCTGATTTCACCCTACAGTTTTTTTAGTTGACCAATGAAATATGTGTACCAAGTTTCATGAAAATCGTTCCAGCCGTTCAGACGTGATGCTGGAACATACATAAACACATTGACTTTTATATATATAGATGATGACTGGCTTCTAAGTTGATTTCGATTTCCAACAGCTATCCTCTTGGAGCTGTGTGCTGAACTGGCACCAGCTTTACAAAGGCAGACTTTGAGGAATTCTGCTCTACCTGCTGTCCACTTTCGGGTTTTTAGCCAGAGGAGCTTTTCAACATGAACTTTCTGACTGATCTGCTATTTTTCAGTTCTCACTGAGTCACGCCATGCCAGCTGTATAGGATGGTATTATCCACTTGTGATCCAGATATATAAGATTTCCTTACACTAGTTGAACTGGGAAACATCAAAGAGCAATTCACAGCAACGTCAGGCTTTACAAATGTAGTCAAAGCGGTCAACTTTCAGACAAGTTACATCAGCCGGGGATGAATCTCCAAAAGAATGAGATGGCATCACATCATATATAGCCGGAGAACCTATAAAAATGGCAGCTCTGCACAGTCGCAGGTGCTTTTTCTAAATAGTGTGGCAAGAGGCAATCAGTCCTCTTAAAGGATAAAGAGCAGAGAATAGATCCGTTGAGGTGCCCGGTGATGACGCTATACTATAAAGGCACCTTCAAAAAATGAATTTGCTTATGTAAATAGAAAGCATTTCGCCTCTATTTTGTGCTGCTGTATAGTGCATAGAACGTGTGTTGGATTGTGCAAGCATGCAGCGTGCTGCATAATGTGGTACACAATTGTGGCTTGCCTATACCTGAAGAGATGCAATATGAGGATCCTGACCCTGAACCAGCAAATAATCAACCAAATCAGACAGCATTACAACTTCATTTGAATGTAATTAGCAGAATGTAAAATCAGGTAATAAGATGTAGCATTTATTTTTTAACCAGTTCCTTTCATTTGTGGTCAATATCACATAGTTCAACCTTTATATTCCTTAGTTCATTGGACACATCTCTTATAGCATACACTATTGCATTTTGTCACTCAGAACAGTGTCAATCAGCACAGAGCCGGATGGTCCCTCGTTGGTTTCCGAGGCAAAGGTGTGTGTGCTGCCAGTGCCCGAAGACAAACTTGGTACAGCAGCACCATCACCATCTAATCATTACACAAGGTCAAGCTTTTGTAATATTGTCTGAAACATAATAAATAGATGGCGGGCTGCAACTCTCCTTTTCACGTCAACTGTAATATCTGACCGCTTCTTTTTTATTTCGGGCACTGTGAGACTTTCTGAACTTGAACTTTCAAGTGTCTCTGCTATGCTTTTGTTGCTTATACCACTGTGTAAGCCAACAAAAAGTATGTTTTTCCTTGCCTCCACTGTGCATTCGCTGAATGTTTTCTTTTTTCCACATACTTTTGCAATTGTCTTTTAACCAAACACTGAATGGTAGGTAATATTTATATTCCATCCATCCATTTTCTAACCCGCTGAATCCGAATACAGGGGTCTGCTGGAGCCAATCCCAGCCAACACAGGGCACAAGGCAGGAACCAATCCAGGTTGGGAAACCCACGCAGACACAGAGAGAACATGCAAACTCCACGCAGGGAGGACCCGGGAAGCGAACCCGGGTCTCCTAACTGCGAGGCAGCAGTGCTACCACTGCGCCACCCTCAATATTTATATTAATTTGCATATTAAAATATGCAAAATTCTTGGAAGAGTTGGGGGTGGGGCAGCAGGCGCATGCACATGCGTTATATTTCACACTGACCAATTGGCTTGCACCTGGATTTTTATGTACGCACGCACATTTTCACTTTTGTTCGTATGCACTGTTTAAGTGTGAATTCTACGCATAGCATTATACATGAGGCCCCAGGTCTTTATAGATTGTATATTTGTGGCCCAGTAATAAAATTGAAAGTTAGGTAGTGCCATGCCCTCTTCTTCTTTAGGTCGTTGTAGAGCCACTCTTTGGATGTGCGGATGTTTTGAACTACAAATAAATGAGGTTATAATTTAATCTAAAAATGATTGGTTAATGTATATCGGGATCCTTTGAAATAGAAAAAAAACTTGGGAAGGATTGTCATGTTAACAATGTTGATTCTCCTTGCTAATGTAAGATGGAAGGAAGGTCATCTCTTTTTTCACCTGATCAAAGCAATTTGCAGCTGTTTTTGATTGTCAGAAAAAATGTGGACGTTCTAGCAATTAATCTGACCTGTTGCCTCAGTTCGTCTAGGAAAGATATCATAAGAATAATGAATATCTTCATCCCATTTATGTATTGTAAAATGTTAAGGTTTCCTGGGTGGTCTTTTCTACAAAGGACACCTAGAGGTTTAATTTCTCCTGCATTTGGCGAGCTTCAATGTTTGCTTCCTTCTCCTACTTATTGGCCTCTGACTTTAATATTATAACTTTAAGTTACATGAAAGCTCTATATATGTAAGTGAACAAATGAAGTCTTAGTAAAATAGTAATATGCTTGAATATAAATAGTTAAAAAAGACATAAAGTGCTGTGGTTATTATGAGCATAAACTAACTTTAGGACTTCAAAATAATGAAATAAAAGTTACCAAATGATTTAATGCGATGAGCCTTACATTTGATTTGTAATCAAAAACAACTCATCTGTTAGAAATGTTGACTTTTTCAGAAGAATATGACCAACAACTGCTGAGACAGATAGAGGACTGCTTGTAAAACTGGAGGCTACTCAGGAAGCACTGTTTTCTTTTTTTATTTTTTGTCAAAATATGCTAAACCCTCATATTATAATATTAAATAAAAAATATGATGCAATATTACTTAGATGCTTTCTGGATGTCTCGCCATGAAGAGGAGGATATCCTGCACCTAACTGCCTGTCATACATCTGGAAATTACCTGCAATATCTATTTCACAATGATAAATATTGTTGGAGAAAATAATCAGAAATTTAACACATAAATATATAAACAATTTGTAATATATTCAAAAAGTTCCAAAGTAAAAAAAAAATTATAAGCTTTATGAAACAAAGAACATGAAAGAGCTGTCCTTGGTACTGAAGCAGGCCTAACTAAATGATTTAGTTCCATTTATACTTATATATATATATATATATATATTGTCAGGGATGCCAGGGGCCATGACCCGGCCGGGACGCCATGAGGGACCGGATGTGGGTCTGAGCCCACCCTGGATCATGTGGGAGCTGCCTTCTGGGTTGTTCTGGGGGCCACTGAATCCTACCTTCAGGGTCACGGGGGTCTGCTGGAGCCAGTCCCAGCCAACACAGGGCGCAAGGCAGGAACCAATCCTGGGCAGGGCACCAACCCACCGCAGTAGTTGTCATATATCACTGTTATATATGTAACCCAGGGTGGCGCAGTGGTAAGGAGACCTGGGTTTGCTTCCCAGGTCCTCCCTGCGTGGAGTTTGCATGTTCTCCCCGTGTTTGTGTGGGTTTCGTCCCACAGTCCAAAGACATGCAGGTTAGGTGAATTGACGATCCTAAATTGTCCCTAATGTGTGTGTGTGTGCCCTGTGGTGGGGTGGCATCCTCCCCGGGATTGGTTCCTGCCTTGTGCCCTGTGTTGGCTGGGATTGGCTCCAGCAGACCCCCATGACCCTGTGTTTGGATTCAGTGGGTTCAGTGGGTTGGAAGATGTATTTGTTCTTTCTGCTAATTATGAGAACTGTACTAAAAAATACTTCAAAACTTTTAGCTGCTCTAAGAGCAATCCCCCCTTTACAAACTCTGCATCCTTGCCTTTCTCACATTACTAGTTTTATTAACATATGCTTTACATAAACCTTAAAATTAAGAAAATGTACAAGGTTATTGACTCTACTCCTGTCACTCTAGAGAAATTAGAACAGACATAGAAACCAGTAACTGGCCTCAGTAACTAAAATAATATTGCTGGCATTTCCATGTGAAGAGTTTCTGAATAAAACCAAGTCTCAAAGTAGTACTCTTTCACAATGTTATTATGCACATCAGCCCGATTACTAAAGGCTGAAAACAATGGAATCACTCAATTTCTCCAACCTGTTTTCAAGGAAACAATGAAAGATATTATGTCATGGAAGCTTTATGAATTATTATTTATTGGTAATTTCATTTGTATTTGTCTTCTTATTGTTTTAGCAGTTTCATATTGCTATGACAATCACAGAGCTAACTCTAATAATAAAGTTAGTGTAATTAAGCCATTTGAAAAGCGGTTTGGTACAATTAAATATAAATAAGAGCCGTATACTGTAAATGTATCAAAGTAGAAACAGTTTATAATGCTAAAAATTGTACCTCCTGACCAGGAAATCACTGTTTACGGCAGCTGCATATGATAGAACAGCAAGGAATCCAAAGTTTTTATAAAGTGCCGTATAATGTATTGAAGCAATATAAACAGTGACACGGTACAATTGAATTGAACTAAGTGGTCTGTAAATGTCTCGAAGTACACACAGTGCTTGATGGTAGAAACAGAAAACCCCATCTAGGAATTCACTGTTTTTAGTAGTGTCATATTATTAGAATAGATACATAGATGGATAACTGCATTGTAAAATAATACATAGTGTAAAAAAAACATGCAAAATGTGGTCTGGTACGACTGAAGGTAACTAACAGGCCTGTAAACCTATCACTGTAGAAACAGTTTATAAAGTGATATATGGTATTGTTAACCTAGGAAATCACTGTTTTGAGCAGTTCCATATAACTAGTATAGCTAAAAAGCTAAACTTTCTTTAATGCACTGTATGCTGTGTTCAACCAATGTCAACTGTGCAACTGAATTGAACTAAGTGGTCCGCTCATGTATCAAAATAAAAACAGAGCTTGATGCTGGAAATACAAAACACCAACTAGGAATTCATTGTTTTTACCAGTTCCCTATTGTTAGAAATAATATAGATAAATAACACTACTGTAAAGCAATACATATCACAATAGCACCATGCAAAATATGGTTTGGTACAACTGAATGTAACTAAGAGGCCGGTAAATGTATCATTATAGAAACTATTTTTATAGTTAGATATATTACTTCCCACAACCATAATCAACAGCACCATATTGAAGAAAAGGATTCAGAGCAAGCCACACACCACCCTATTTATATCAGGAGGTACAATGACACCAGAGCTCCCAACAAGCACACAGTGAGCTTCAGGAGGACCCTGGTCTTGGGTTCCCTCACAGAACTGGGAGATAATGTTTCAGTTGAGTTGGCTCTGACAGCATTTGAGCGGAGTAAAGTGGATCCGGCCAGCGTGTGTGTGTGCTGGCCGAGCGGATGAGCAATAAAGAAGACCTGGTGGCACAGTGGAGGCACGCGAAAGAGACAAAAGGTTCTTTTCAGAGCCAAAAAAAGCAGTCTGAGGTAAGGTGGCTGAATCAATTCCTCTGTTTTCTCACATAGCTCCCTCCCTTATGTTAAAATATTTACAGTGCAGGAAATATACTGTGTAACTTTTTAACAAAGAGAATAAATATTCTGAAAAGTAAGTATTTAAATCAAAATTCAGAGCAGCTCTATTTCTCACAGTAATAATTAGTTTCATGGCTTGTCGAGTAATATGCAGTCTGTTCCACCACAGGACAAGTAACACCCACTGGGTATAATCCAACTACTTGCACTATTTAAAGATTATGAAACCTTCAACCCATTCTGAAGGAAAATATGCTTGATTTCTTTTTTATAGGCCATTACATTTTTTTTGGAAACTTTCTATGCTTTAAAATATGAAAAATGAAAATGTCCCCCTGAAATTTACAATATTAAAATATATCATTTTTGTATTAATACAAGGTGTCTTAGAGACAGTGTGAAGCACTTTGGAACTCAGGTGACAGGTAAGGCTTTTTTCCACTCATAATATGGAAATAACCTTAGCACCATCGGGTGCCCATTTACTGCAGGACAGGCAGAATACAATTAAAAGATCTTTGTTTTTTTGAAAATCAGGATAGCAGAAAGTGAAAGAGATTTTTGATACGGTGATGCTGACATTGCTCATGTTGCACTTCTTCAAACTTAAATAGTTCGAACTGCAGTGCTGGCCTGTGACAGGGTGGTCCTGTAGCAGATTGGTTCATGGCATGCAATTACTTTAATCCATGTGATGAAACGATCATTTCAGCATTGCACACACTGCATCAAATCATGTATGTCTCATGAGAAGTGCCTGTTCTTTGTGATGCTGGTCAGAAATACAAGGTGGGGTGAATTGAATTGTAGATCGCCAAACTATTCCAAACTTTTTTTAGGCTCAAATATGAGCCAGAGATGGGCTATGTTAGTGTGCATCAACGAAGGTGAGAATTTCATCCTTTCTCTAAACAAATCTTTCAGTTTTAGATTTTTTTATTTGACAGCTATTAAAAAAATCTGCATTCTATAACCAATCGTAAAATGTATTGATTTGCAATATGGA
The DNA here is from genome assembly GCF_016835505.1 of Polypterus senegalus. Classification (NCBI taxonomy): domain Eukaryota; kingdom Metazoa; phylum Chordata; class Cladistia; order Polypteriformes; family Polypteridae; genus Polypterus; species Polypterus senegalus. The sequence continues at coordinate 94,549,800 of NC_053171.1, forward strand.
ATCTGACATTCATTTTTTTTTAAATTTGTAAATCACCCGAGGAATAAACATTCAGTTCTCCTCTTGGCCAGGGCTAACTGATTCCTTTTTCAGTTTTATTACATAAACTAATTTTAACTTTATTCTCCTTTTGATAATTCAAAAATGATAAAAAAAAAAAATGGATCAAAAAAATCAAAATGATTACAAAATAATAACATAACTTTAAAATCTTTTAGTCCTGAAACATGGTGAAACGCTTTCCACTTACTATAATGTAAGTCATATCTTGGCAGCATTTTACTAACACTTGATTATCCATCATTTTATTGACTATGCCATGCTGTTTCATTTTTGCTACAGAAGATTTTCAAAGTGTTGTTAAAGTTTTTTTAAATAATTTGTATTTGTTTTTCTTATCATTTTCCCCGTTGACAGTCTGCTGTTCTCTTTATGGATTCAAAATGGCAGTGATGTCATTTTCTTACATGAAAGTCACCGCACTACACAATGGCATGTCTGCCATGTCTACCTTGTTCAGGATAAGTGGGTCTGGAAAATGGACGGATGATTGGAGGCCCTATTCCATTCCCTATAAAAGCACATCTGCATGCATGGTAAGATGTCAGCATTTCAGATTCATTTTGGAATTGACAGACTCTGTTTTAATGTCATTCCATGTCAGCACTTACTTCTTAGCTTCCATTTGATTGTTCTTTTGCACATCCTTGGGCCACTTATTGTGACAGATTCTTTAGTAATATTTTGATATTGTTTGCAGTGTGCCTTTTTCATTTACCCAGTGCACTTTTCAAATGTTGTTGCACTGATTTTTGCAAATGTCATTGTGTGCAGAAACTCCTGTTGTAATCAATGGCATCTTAAAATAGGACAGATTTTTAAATTGTCTAAACTTTCAAATAGAACAGAAAACTATTTAACAATAACAGGCTGTTTGCCTTTTCCTGTTTACAAACTTTGTAATCTGAGTTTACCCTAGAGCAGTTACAACACTCATGATGTGACTCTTGCCTGTTATCTGGTTTCTACGATGGCCCCGAAGGGCAAGTGACAAAAAATTTAAAGGTGACGCGCACATTCAAAAGAGGTGACGCACAGAATTAAATGCAGTGCCGCACAACTAAAAAAGTGACATGCACACTGAAGGTGACGCGCACGTTCAAAACAGGTGACGTGCAGAATTAAATGTGGTGTCGCACAATTAAAAAAGGGGGATGCGCACAATCAATTCAAACAAGGTGATGTGTAAAATTAAAATGTGGTGCCACGCAAAATTAGAGATGACGCACTCACAATCACAGGGGTTATGACAAGTGAATATAACATCTGTGGCAGAGTGACTGGCATTAAGCAAACTCCTGTCAATCATGAAGAATCCACTGCATCCACTGAACAGGATCATCTCCAGGCAGAGGAGCAGCTTTAGTGACAGACTTTTGTCACCGTCCTGCTCCACTGACGGACTGAGGAGATCGTTCCTCCCCCACACTATGCGACTCTTCAGTTCCACCTGAAGGAGTAAATGCTAACATTATTTAAAGTTATTGTCTGCTTTTACATGTATTTTTATTACTATTTAATTTAATATTGTTTTTTGTATCAGTATACTGCTGCTGGATTATGTGAATTTCCCCTTGGGATTAATAAAGTATCTATCTATCTATCTATCTATCTATCTATCTATCTATCTATCTATCTATCTATCTATCTATCTATTATATAGTACCTTTCTATCTATCTATCTATCTATCTATCTATCTATCTATCTATCTATCTATCTATCTATCTATCTATCTATCTATCTATCTATCTATCTATCTATCTAAGTGAAAGTGTACAGAAAGGGTAGGTACCTTGGCAATCAAAAGGAGAACACTGATTGGTGGAAAGGTTTGCCTGTCAGTTCACAGGGGATGTTTCTGGTTAAGTGGCGTGCTCAGTGAGGTAAAGTTAATATAGCATTCTTTTTTCAAGTAAATTGTTGGAGATCACAGTTCCCGATGTATGTTACGTGATGATGTATATTAACAGACGGACATCTATTTCTTTTTTTCCAGTGCAAGAGTTATAAAAAAAAAAAAAAAAAGTAAACTGGGGGTGCTGTCCGTTCTTTTTTATTGGAAAAAATCAAGCAAGACTTACATAGATAGTCAACCGTTCATTTCAATTTAGCTGGAAGAATTAACATTGTTAAGATGAATATCCTCCATAAGCTTCTCTTTTTATTTCAAAATATTCCAATATACATCAATAAATCATTCTTTAAGAAGTTAGATTCAACCATAACCTCATTTATTTGGAATTCAAAGCATCCACGTATCTAAAGAGCGACCCTACAAAGGCAGAAGGTGGCATGGACCCTACCTAACTTTCAGTTTTACTACTGGGCAGCAAACATACAACATATAAAAACCTGGACATTGGCACAAATAGATGAACATATACAGGCTTGGTCTGCAATAGAAATAAAATACTGCAGTTCCTCTTTATATTCCTCGCTCTGCGCCCCATTAAATGCAGATTATCGCCAATATACTAATAACCCAATTGTGCTTCACTCACTCAGAATATGGAACCAGTGTAGGAAGCATTTTAAGATGGAGACTCTTTTGTGGGTGTCACCTCTGCACGAGAACCACCTTTTTCAACCCTCGTAAACATATACAGCTTTTAATATCTGGAAAACATTTGGGAGTAAATACCTTAGAGATCTGTACATAGACAGTCTTTGCACCCTACTAACAATTATATTCTAAATTTAACTTTCCAGCAACACATTTCTTTCACTATCATCAAATTAGAAACTTTATTAAACAGAACCTGCCCAGTTTTCCTCACCTCTCACCTCCCTCTATGCTGGAAAAAGTATTGATCAGTCTCAAGGACTTAGACAGCATCTCTGCAATATATAAAACCATTTTACAGTCCCTCCCTTTCAAAGATCCAAGAGGACAATGGGAAAAAGATCTCTCCCTGAACATCTTAGAAAAGGACTGGAAGGTAGCAATGTAGAGAATTCATTCGAGCTCCATATGCACAAAGCATACAATTATTCAACTCAAAATGATATATTGAGTGCAAAATTGTCCAAAATGTTTCCAGTGCAAGATCCAACCTGCAAACGCTGCAATCAAGTCCCAGCCTCACTGGGTCACATATTTTGGGCCTGCACCAAATTAACATCATTTTGGACCAACATTTTTAAATGCCTTTCAGAGAGCCTTGGTGTCCCAATCCCTCCTAATCCACTAACAGCTGCGTTTGTTGTTCTTCCAGATGGGTTTAAAGTGGCAATGGACAAACAAATCGTGATGGCCTTTACTACACTATTGGCACGCAGACTTATTTTGCTAAACTGGAAGAATCCTAACTCTCCCCTTTTAAGTCAGTGGGTAACTGTTCTTATATACTCCCTGAAATTGGAAAAAAATCTAATTCTCACTTAGAGACTCTGTGCAGAAATTTTTCAAAACCTGGCAGGATCTAATCAATAACATTTTCGAATAAGTTTTTAAAGCAGTGAGGAAGCAGATTCTCTCCCTATTCCTTTTTCTTCTCCATTCATCTATATTCACTTATTTATTTTTACTAGGTTAAAGTTTTATTCTGCTGCCCATGCTGTCTTTCTCAGGGGTGGGGATTGATTTGTTTTCAATCATATTTTTGTAAAATTGATCTATTTGTATGGAATGTTGTGTGATTTCAATAAAATCAACAAAAAAAAAAGAATAAAAAAAAAAAACAGATCCCAAAGTAAACTGGGGCTGCTCCCCATTCTTTTTAATTTTTTTTTTGCCTGTATGGTGCTTGATAGTTTTTTTTCCAGTTTGTTAAGATTCTACAAACATTTTATTGTAATTACAATAACTAATGGAATTATTTCTAATCTAATGTGCTGCTCGGTGGTGATTTTACGTTCAATCAGGTGGCGTATTATTGAAGAGGTATAGCAACAGAAGAGACAAAAAATCAACCCTCACGTTCATGATTTATATGTGCTCCGAGTGTCCGTATGTTTGACAGTACTGGATACTGCACAGTATTAGGGTTAGGATTATAAACTATAACTGCTGATTATATAAGGTCATGTCAGTGAAGCAAGTCTTTCCAGGCTCCCCTCGTATTACCATTTTAGATGTCCGACAGATCAGTGATAGAGCATAACAGCTTCCTTTGGAATATGCGCCAAATTCTCTGCATCTATTTCTCAATTAAAAAGCAAAAATGACTTCATTGCACATTGCATTTTTTATTTGTACCTTTTCATGCTTGCTAGTTGCACGTCTTGAGGGCATTAAAGAAGAAACTGCAGTTTCCTATGCCCAAGCCCAGCAGGGTAATGTCCTCATTTTTCCTATCCCAAGATGAACTGATCAGCCCTAAGTTTAAATTCTGGAGGTGTTAACTCAATTCAATAAATAGGCAAACCTGACACATTATGTGCCACCCATTTTTTTTATGTTGGTTATCTAGGTCAGAGTTGTGTGAAACTTGAGTCAAAATTGGCTGCAAAACGTTGCAAAGCAGGAAATTCATTTGGTTTGGGCTGACGTTGTGTGCCCTGACATGATCAGTAGTGTTGAGAAATTTATACTCACTGATCAACCTGATAATGTCATTAAACTCAGAAAGATATTGAAGCCATCCATCCATTATCCAACACAGGGTACAAGGCAGGAAACAAACCCCAGGCAGGGCGCCAGCCCACCGCAGGGAATTGAAGCCTCCAGGAGAATTCTGGGCATAAAAATGGATGAATATAAAAATTTGAAATGTAAAATGTGTCCAAAATAATTGATCCTGGGATTCAAGTACTGTAAGGCATATCTGTAGTTTTGTTTCAAACGTTGGAGGGGCCCATATATTGAAGTGTTATTTGATCAAATGACAGGATAGCTTATTGTAGACAACATTCATGTGAGAGCTTTTGTGCCCCTTGATAACCATTGCCGATGCTCTAAGCCACGGGTGTCGAACTCCGGTCTTCGAGGGCCGCAGTGGCTGCATGTTTTCATTCTAACCATCTTCTTCATTAATGAGCCATTTTTACTGCTAATTAACTTCTTTTGCCTTCATTTTAATTAACTTCACTCAGGCTCCATAGTTGTCACTTTTTCCTTAATTAGTTGCCAAACAGTAATGAGACATCAAACAAGCCACCATATGACCAGCTCACCTGGGCCCATCACACAATATCTGACAATAAAGAAAGGTCATAGTCTCAGTAAGGTTGATCTCTCAGGTCACTCAAACATTTTAGCGGTGTTCTTAGAAAAAACAGAAAAATCGACAGATTTGGAAATGTCTGCTGTGGCAGAATGAGAGCAGCAATAAGCCGTGGAATTAAGTAAAGGGTTTAATTAACAGCAAGAATCAGCTTCTTATTAAGAGACTGGTTGGAGTGAAATCCAAGTTTAGCTGGTCATCTGTTGGCTCCTTTCACATCTTATTTCTGTTTGGCTGCCATTTAATGAAGAAATAAATCAATTCAGAGGACTGAATCCTTAAAAACAGGGCTATTGAAATGAAGGGAAAAGGAGTTAATTAGCAGTGAAAACTGGTCACTGATTAGGAAAAGGGTTAGAATGAAAACCTGCAGCCACTGCAGCCCTCCAGGCCTGGAGTTTGACACCCCTGGTCTAACCTGATAACAGACACCGTGACATCGTTATGTAAAAATTATTTAAGCAATACCTTATACGGGTCAGCAAAAATTGTAGGTTTCAAGAGAGTAGTTTTGCCTTATAATCAAATGATGCAAATGTTGATAATATTATTCCAAGAGACTGCCAACAAAGCCAATTAATATATGACTCACAAGTGCTAATGTAATGTAAATAAATGTAACAGAAAAAAATCATTTTTGGAAGCACTACATTTATGATCCTCTATTTGAATCAATTACTTTTAAATAAGTGAAGCATTTAGCTTTTCATGCTTTTTTATAATATTTCTTTTGCTGTTCTTCGAATTGTATTTCAGTTGAATAATCAGACACTTGGCCGTCATTACTAGCACCCTTGCAGGTAACCCCTAGAAAAGCCCTAACTTTATTAGTCGTTAGTCAGGTCATGCATTCTATTGATGTTAAAAGTGTTATCTATAAGGTGTTGTACAATTAAACAGGGCACAATATAGTAGGGACTGGTAAAGCTGGGCTTTCGACAATGACACTGGTGTTCCAGTTAAGATTTTGGCTTCCCTGCAATATAACAACACTATGATTAAGATCCATTAGATTTGTAGCATTATGGGCTCATCAGCATTAGTGTGTTTAATAGTAACCATGACACAAAGGCGTAGCTCAATAATAAGAAAGGGCAGCAGTCCATTGTGTCCTTTTGTGTAAAGAAATTGTTCGCTGAAGCCCACCTGGCACCAGTTTAGAATGTACAGTTACATGCAAAGAGATTGAAAAAGTCTTTCAGTCCTCAAACCAAATAAACACACTGACCTTGTGGCCCAATCAAGCTCTTGAGGCTCTGAAATTGAGATAAAAGAATTCTTTTTGACATACTGGCAAGTCTTTTACACTATATTTTCCCACTTCATTGAATCATGTGGGGATACTATACTGTATGTAAAATAAAAATCCATCTGTGAACAAGTCAGCTATTTACTGCTAGCAACATAAAGGCAACCAAACCCTCCAAAGGGAGATTAGTTAACTTTGTAACAATATATATATATATATATATATATATATATATATATATATATATATATATATATATATATATATATATATTAGTTGTTCAACAATACAACCCTACAAATGGTAAAAAACTGAAATTATGAACATAGATACCCTTTACATATTCTTTAAATTAGCAAAGTGCAAGAGAAAATTCTACAATTCCCCAGCAGAGTTTAGAGGTCGCATTTATTCCTTTAACATAAATAATGTGCATCTGCTGTTCCTTTAAAATTATCAAATGGCAGAGTTCTGTATCGTTTTAGTCAGGTTGGTTACCCTTTAACATGGTGCCTTCAAAATGGTTGTGACCTAAAATAATTTTAATTCAAATTAAAGGATCCAGATTCTAATTTCTCTTTACCTCCTTTGTATCAGTAGGTCTGTTAATAGTGACAGAAATGCACAAAAGAGTTTTACTTTACATAAACAGGCAAACTAACCACCTTGGAGAAGTCACCAAAACATAATCAGAGCCAAACCTGCAGTTGAAAACACTGATGGGAAGTTCTGGCTGCCTTCTATTAATTTCTCTAAATAATTACATTCCTTTGTATGTCTTTTTGAATTCAGTGTTTTTCCTAATCGTGGACTACGTCTACACTACTGTTTGTTCATTTAGAAACACTGATATTAGTTTCCATTTTTACCTTTTGTTCACATTACGTCAGTGCTCATAAACCCTGAAAACTGAGACTTTTTGAAAATGCTCTCCAAAAAAGCCACATACTGTACCTCTAAAAACACCAATCTCGGTTGTTGGTTCGAGTCCTGTAAATGCCAGAAGTGACTCTACTCCATTGGGCCCTTGAGTGAGACCCTTAACCTGCAATCGCTCCAACCTGGATATGACGTTAATCTGAATCCAGCTCTGCAAGCAGCTCCTCCAACTTGCAGGGAAAACTTGGGGGTTGGTAGCAGGATTGGCACTTCAGCCACCGTAAAAAAAAACTCAGACTGTTCCAGTGTGGTGCTGAGGTGTCCCCCGTTCCATTGCAAGGTTGCACTCTGGTTCGTTGTGCGGTGGGTGTGGCAACGCGTTGTGATCAGCACATGCTCCCAACTTCTTATCGTGACATCATATTGTTTCCTGTTTGGACACTGGTATTTGAGGCTTCTGCTGCTGCTCTCTACAAGGAGATCTTTCCAAGAATTCCCCATGGTGCACTTGTTTGTAATGTTTTGTGACAAACAAAGTCACCCTGACCATTTCTGGGGTATCTGAGATTGATGGATAAACCTTGTCTCACTGCTTTATAAAAAACATTATTTAGTCCTTTCTGGATATTTTCAGGGTGGCACAGTGGGTAGCGCTGCTGCCTCGCAGTAAGGTGACCTGGGTTCACTTCCCAGGTCCTCCCTGTGTGGAGTTTGCATATTCCTCCCACAGTCCAATGACATGCAGGTTAGGTGCATTGGCGATCCTAAATTGTCCCTAGTGTTTTGTGCGTACTGCGGTGGGCTTGTGCCCTGTGTTGGCTGCGATTGGCTCCAGTGGACCCCTGTGACCCTGTAGTTAGGATATAGCGGGTTGGATGGATGGATGTTTTTTTTTCAATCCTCACTATTGTTTTGGCCTATGAGCTTTATTTTGTATCCTATTCTGGCTTTAATGAAAGATTTACTTGTTTTCCTTTTTTTGACTTTCAAATTCTGCTGGTCATTTTCATTTTCTTTTACTGGGTCTTGTGAGTCAGTCTACACAAGAGGTGCTCTGAGAATTTTGAATGAAGACTGTTAACAGTGGAAAAGTTGAATAGACTCTCAATTTAACTTTCTCAAACTTGATTAATCCAGTTCAAGGCTGCAAAGCATGGCGCCTATTTGTACAAAGCAGGAAGCAGCACCAGACAGATAGCCAGGCCATTGCAGAGCTCTATTAGAATGCTATTTTATATTTATTTTATTTGATTTTAGAACATAGCATTTCCGATGTTAGCACTGCTGTCTCACAGCACTAATGATTACACACTTGGTCAGAGCCCTAATGATTTTGTGTATTCCTCTCAAGTCTACGTTGGCTTCTTCAGAGTATTTCTGTTTCCTTGCACATATTAAATATATGAACATTAATAGTTATGAATACAAGGACGTGACCAGTTGTCAACAGGACACCAGTCCACCACAAATCACACACAAACACAATCATGCTTAATGTCTTAGGTTCTGTTTTAACTTTTTCTTATTACACAATGATATTACTGTGTTATTTATTTTACATTTTGCTTCTTGTGACGAGTGTAGAAGACTTTTCCCTTTTTCTGTCTTTCTCTCTATACTTGACTCAGTTCATGTCCTGTTCAGGTCAGCATGGTCTATCCAAAGCATTGAAAACTGGTACAATATCTGTATGTACTTTTGTGAAAGAAGGTTATCTTTAAAAGTAAAGCTACAAATTTAAACATCACTACACACCTGTATTCCAAGCTGAAGCTGGTTATGTTAAGGTAGGTCTAGTTTTACTGCCACTTTTGAAGCAATGCTGAAGTTGCAGTGCAGTTCCTGGCAAATCTCTCAGTCCCCAGCAAGGATTAATGTCATCTCTATGATGCATGAAGACATCTACACAATACACATGCACTGTTACGGAATAGCCCTAGTTTCATCAATTTTAGCTTTCTCCGTTGACAGGCATGAACGCTTGAGGCAGCTTCTCTTTCAATGAGACGACTCCTCTTTTTTTTAGTAATTTCACTTTAATGTTAGATTATATCTGTGCTTAACACTGCAACTGTACTCACATCTATAGGGTATAGTATGTCCCAGTAAAATTCAAATGAGAAAATCTAACGAAAGAAAGAGAACAACCAAAGCAGTTACTGCAACACATTATGGTCTAAGGAAGGCCGTGCCAGAGGCAGAGACTGACACTGAGGAAGGGATTGGGTTAGGGTTAGGGTTAGGGTTTGGGCAGAAGCAACCCCATAAGTGGGACACACTGCTGATAGTTTCTGGATTGCTAGTCTAGTAAGGGTAGTAGTAAGGACAGCATCTCAAGAAGAATTCTGGGAGGGTCAGCTATAACACCGATCAAAAGAAAATATAGAGTGTACAGAAAATGTTCAGAAATTAAAGAAATGAACAATCAAGCAAATGGACAATATACATTAGAACATACGTCATATTCAACAAGAGATGGAAAGATTCCATTCAGTCAAATGCCCTGGGCGCTATGGGCAAATGTTGGCGAGAATAGAGAGCACATCTTTAAGAAAATGGAGAATAGTTCTGAGATGAAAATTAACAGCGAGACGAGTAAACTGAAGAGCAAACTAAATTTGTTGGTGGTCAACATAATGATGTGAAGGATATACAAATATCTTGTGTGAAATAACTCGATCAAATGATGGTTTCAATGGATGAAAGAGTGGCGGCTCTAGAAAGCAAATGTAAATCCCATCAAACTATCCATCCAACTATATCCTAACTACAGGGTCACGGGGGTCTGCTGGAGCCAATCCCAGCCAACACAGGGCGCAAGGCAGGAAACAAACCCCAGGAAGGGCGCCAGCCCACCGCAGGGCATGCACACACAAACCCAGCACACACTAGGGGCAATTTAGAATCGCCAATGCACCTAACCTGCATGTCATTGGACTGTGGGAGGAAACCCACGCAGTCACTGGGAGAACATACAAACTCCACACAGGGAGGACCCAGGAAGCGAACCCGGGCCTCCTAACAGCGCTACCCACTGCGCCACCCCATCAAACTAAAATTATGTAATTAATGACACGGCAAGAAGAAAAAAAAGTCTTGGTTTTCTTGAAATATTGGAAAGCTCAGAGACTGCATATAGTAATCACGTCACATTTACCTCTGACTTTTTATTATAAATCTTTGGTGGTGCTATTGATAAGAGACAGAAAATTGAGAGAGTTTATCAACCAAAGCCAAAGCAGTTTTTTATTTATTTTATACCTATCTGGACTTTTCTGTGTCAAATGTTGAAAAGAGAGCCTTACATAACCAGATTAGGCAGAAGCTGTGTGAAGCAGGCATCAGATAAGGCCTGCTTTTCCTTTTATTTATCTCATTTGTTTGTTTTTTTTTAATATAAATATGCAAATTCTGTAATTCAGTATGCTTTCTAACTGTTTATATTTTCAATGTTTTGTTTAATAGTTATATTTTATTGTATTATGTTTCTTATGTATCTGTTTGTTCCTTTTTGTATTTTCCTTGTCTTTTATATATTGAGCCCAAGGACATGGATCCTCCTATTGTTATGAGCTCTGATTTTTAAAAAATTATTATGCAAGTTCTAGTGGATTTTCTAGCTAATTATATATTGAATATAGGGTTTTGATAAGCACAGATTCCAAATCTGAAGTTTGTTTTTGTGTTTTATGCAAGTTTATAAATTGTCTATATTTGTTTTAGTTTATCATAGGGATAAAGTATGAAAAGTAACAGTGATGACCAGAAGATAAGAGTCAGGAAACATGCAAAAATCAAAACCAATAGTCCTTCCTGCATTTCTGAACTACCGAAATGCTAATTAAAAGTCGAATTCTAAGAATCAGGAAAACGGGTCAAAAGTAACATAGAAATCAAACAAATAACAAAAAGCTCTCATACATTCTTTTAGATTACCTGCGCACAAAGAACAGTGAGGGAACAAATAGAGGTGAACTTTATACATTTGACCCTTGGAAGTATAACCATGCAACGCCATCCTGTCCGCCATTTTGCAGATCCTGTTGCTAAGATGCATCCTCCAGTTGTTCACAGGGGTTGTGAACCTGACCTTGTTAGATCAAGGGTGTAAAGGTCGCCTCGAACGGTCCGGTTTTATCCGAGTTTGATGGATAAACCCTTGAATTACCTTTGATTTTGTTCAGGTTTTTGTCTTTGTTAATAGATCTGGTGACTCTTGATTTTGACCTCTGCTAATTTTTTCACCTTGCCTATCTCCTGGTGTTTTTCATAAAGGGCACAGTCTCTCTTTGGGTCAGCAAACCTGCAGCAAAACAACAAGTATATGCATGCTTACATGCACCATAGACTTTCGATGTCTGAAATGTGCATGGAGAACGTGAGGGTTAGTTTTTTAAAGAGAATAAGATCGCTTTTGATTAGTAACACTTCATGACACTGAGTCTGATTGGTCCTCAGGTTCTACAAAGGAAATACTCTATCATGAATTTTAATTTGTAGATTTTAACTAACGCCTCTAAATATTTCTATCACTGCCACTCAGTTGAAGTAACGCCAACTGTTATGATTGGTTACTTTTAAATCTGAACAGTCAAACAAAGGCACAATGGAGAAATATCTACTGTCACACACGTGCGCATGGGAGGCAGCTAAAGGGCTTGAGTGACGGCAGTTCTGAGACAGGCCGGGCTGTGGCAGAGTGCACTGACTCTTTTTCTCACTTCCCTGTAGACCATCCCTGGGAGACTCCACCTGGCTCTCGTGACATCACTTCCAGGACCGAACCAATGGAGACAGAACTAACCGGCGCCGGCCCCCCTGATGTCACGTCCGGGCCTGATCCAATGAGTGGCGAACACGTGCCCGATTCCCATGACCTCACTTCCTGTCTTCCCCTTTAAAAGCCTGCCATTTTTCCCCTTACCCTCAGTCTTGTTTTGGACTCGATTGTATGCACATCAGTGCTGTTGTTATGATAAAAAACGACTTTGCAGCCAGGATACCAAAATATACGGGTGGCTGCCCCAAAACTTCTTTGAGTATGTCTCAGCTTTGTGACACTACGTATGCGTCCCTTGACCTGGCAATATTTCTTTGTACTGTGGGAAGGAAGCAAACACTTAATTCTGTGTACCAAAAATCAGCTAAGCTCATCACAACACATCCCATGTCGTGCACCAAAGAGGGATGGTGGGCCAGGTCAAGATTGGCAGGGGGTAGATGGGATCGGGTGGACACGCTGGCCCTCTGCTCTCCCCCTTTGTGGCTCAGTAATGATTCTTCCACAGGTTCACCTTTACAGAAACTATGTTTGCTTCCTCTAGATAATCAAGTTTAATCGTCTTCTTGGCATTCTGCCAAAGGACACAAATGACTGCAGCAGGGCCGATCCGAGGATCTCATTAAACCAGTAGCGGCGGTGGGTGGTGTATACAAAGCACAGAGACTTAATCAGTTCGAGCTTATGACCGCTACTTACTAGGAATTAGTTGTTCATGTGGATCATTTGCAAGCCCCAGTCTCAACCACAAATAGGGGTCAACAGCTTACCCATGCCTCTTGCCGCCGGGTAGACGTTCATTGATCCATTTGGTGTAGTGCGCGTGTAGCCCTGGATGTCTAAGGGCATCACAAACCTTCTTTTTGTCAATCTCATATGTTGCAGCTGTGCGATAGACCTCTCTTTTTTCTACTCCACATGGCCATGAGTAGGTGCAATTAAACCTTGGAATGTCACAAAATGGGTTATAGTTTTATAATCTCTATATATAATCCAACATCTGTTTGTCTGTCCATATGTCTGTCCGCTTTATCACGAGAGAATTACGTAACAGATTTAGGTCAGGTTTTTCTCTATAATTTACTTGAGCATTCCGATTGATTTTGTGACTTCTCTCATCGTGCTAAGTATGAGAGTTAGGTTGTGGCACTGATTTATTTGTGCAAATTCGATAGAGACAGGCTGCAGGACCTCAGGAGTAGGGAGCCAGGCGGGGCCTTCCTCACTCACACGCCAGCCTCCGTTCGAGTCGCTCTACCTCTCGTCACATGTTGCAGCATACCTTGCCTCTGCTTAGCTAGAGATACCTGTTTGTTTAGCAGACATTATCATCTAGAGATAGTTAAAGAGTAACATTTGACATTTTTGAGAGAGGGGGATCAGAGCTACGTGCGTTGTATAGGGTACCTGCTCATTGGCAGAGATGTCACGGCCACGCGCCCTTCTTCCCATGCGAGGGTGTGGTGTTATGGGTCCACAGCTCACTGAGCAAAGGCCATTTGTTTTAAATAAATAATCACCGCTCTCGCGGCGGCTTAGTGAGGGAGCGTTGGGCCATAGCAAGCCACGGGGCGATCTGCGGTGTGGGCGTTTCTCACCGAGTGCACAGGTGAGGAACTGCCCACATTCGTGATTGCTCCCGTGGCTAATATACTACACCTGCTATGGCCCCTCGCATTATAAAAAGCGTGAGTCGGTTTGGAGAAGGGAGACCAACGAAACAGAAAAAGAGAGAAGGAAACGGAGGTGGGCAGCAGGAAGCAGTGAAGAGGGAGCGAGCAAATCGGTGCAGCAGGAAGTGGGCGAGCGAGCGAGCGAGTGAAGGCTCGCAGGCAGCTGAAGGCAGCCTGGGTGTTTGGCCAACACCTGGGAGAAGTGGTTGTGGTCGCTCCCGCAGAGTTTGCTTCGGAGGGCGGGAGTGACCGGAAGGCACAGGACTTTCTGCGGAAGGTAGTGGGAGTCGGGACTTGGGACGTGGTGTTCCCTGTGTGACAGCCTTGGTCACAGTGGAATTCCCAAGTCACTGTCAGGGGGAGCCGACCGGAGCCAAGGATCGGAAAAGCGACTGACAGTAGCAGCAGGGGTAGGCAGAAGGTCAGCTGCATTGAGAGCGTCTCGCCTGTTGCAGGGCCCGTATGGGAAAAGCAGGTGAGACGCTATCGCTAACAGGAAAGAAGCATCGGGTTTGTCATTTGTTTTTAAAGACGGCTTCCTAAAAAACATTTTAACCTCTGGTTTTAAAGGATTGTTTTTTCTGTTTATTGATTTTTTTAACCTCCATTTTCTTAATGGATTTTTTATTTATTTATTGAACTTTGGAAAGCACTGCACTTTATTTAACACCTGGTTTTGTTTGACTGTTTTAATAAAAGCACTTTGCACATCTTTACCATCCCCTTGCTCAAATGTTGCCTCACTGACTAGCTCACTCGGTAACATTATCGACGGTGTTGAGTTGAAGGACTCCCAAACAGCGATGGGAGCGTGGAGCCAAACCCGCATCGTCACAGGGGGACGCTCTCCCGCCAGAGCTGAACACGATCAGATGCGGTGGCAACATTTGGCGTTGGAGCTTACTAACCTTCCACTTGGCCAGAATTGCATATTTTTTTTTAAATTGATTTTTAAAGTTTGTGCTGTTTCACTACTACATGGGCGGAGCTGCAGGGGACAGCTAGAAGTAGATAAACGAATCCACAGATAGCATGGATTTACTGTTCTAAACTAGAGAAATTGTATCATGTATTTGTTATTTATATAAAAGATCTTCAAAAACCTCAAATTTGTCAATGATGCACACGTTTTCATTCATTTACCCATCCTTCTTAACTCTGAAGCTGCATTTGCACCCTGAATCAATTGCCAGTTCATCACTGCACACACACACATGCACTGTTGTCTAGACTTGGTTAGTATTTTGCCATCTAATATTAATATGAATACTACACGCATTTGTGGAGGTAAACTACAGCAGAGAAACCCAAGCAGAGAGACATTGACCAGAACTGAACCCACGTTTCTGAAACTATCAGGCAGCTATGCCCAGCACTGAACCAAAATAATGTTCCTTTTTTGAATTAACTGGCCATACCAGTTTCTGATCTATATTGTCACTAGGTTACTTATGCAAGCAGGTGACCAGCCCCAGATGTGATGCTGTTCTGTAACAGGACACCCAAATGCATATACCCCACTCATTGGCACTGTACCAAATCGGAGATGCAAGATGTGTGGGAGGACGTATAACACACAGCGCAGATCTGTAGAGGAGGAGAACATGCAGACTCCACAGAGACAATGACTGTGCCAGCACACTTCTCAGCTATGTGTCAGGAGTGCTACTAACGGTGCCGCTCTGCTTTCCCAGCCATTTCCTACTTTATTTCATAGCTTATGACAAGACAGGAAAATTTGACTTCATTTAGAAAATCATCTTCTGTCTTCAATGCATATGGTTCCTGTAGGTGTTTTGAAAGAAGTCAAAGTGGGTTGTGTATCTGAATCAGTCTGCATCTGCTTTGCTTTGTTATTTCACTGACTGATGGCTGCTGCAAGAATTGAATTAATTGAAATTAACAAGAATGGTGTTAATTTTTGCTTTGTAATAACAGCATTGTGGGTTCTAAATTATAAGGGCAAAGTGAAACAATGTGGAATTCTGAATACAGAGTGGAATGGAGAGTTTGGACCTGAAGGACTTTCCTTTTTTCTTTTTGCACAGAGAGTTTATTACTACAAAGGAATGCTTGGTGGAGACTGGATCAGTTAAAATACTAAAGCCCCTTAGCCACTGTCCTAGAGAGCATTATATAAGAACGAAAATGTCTAATTAAACATTTGAGAATAAGCTTTGATGTGCCAAATGGCCTTTTCTAGCTCTTCTCATGTGGAGCCCATTCTAGTATGGCATGTCACACATAGATTGTCTCTATTGTGGGAAGACAATTCCCAGCAATGATCACAAATAACTCAAATTGTTAGCTTCTCTGGGAAAAGAAGCATAAATTAAAAAGTCAACACCCGCTCAAGCATCAGTATGGTTTGGGGGGGTGAGCAAAGAAGTCTTAACCCTTTAAAAGGTTTGTGGCATTGAAACAAAGCCAATGGCCAGGGTCAAAGTCGAAGTCCACTAAAGAAAACTACAGAAGGGGAGGTGTAATGCAGAGGTTTCTGAGGTGACTTCTTCATCTGGCAGATAGCCTCCATTTTATACACTGCCTGTTACACTAAGCCCTTTCACTTTACAAAGTGACTGTTGCTGCGTAAATATTCATTCATAATTTCCTACTATGACTACATTACAGTGAAAAAAGGCGTTCGTTTTAGGATTTTCCTGAGAAATAATAGACATTTGCTGATCCTGCAAAAGACTTTCAAGGATAGAAATACAGTGTTAATCATCATGTTCCAGCCCTGAATTTGTTCATTTTGAGTGTGCTGAAATAGTTACTACAAAGGAAAATACAATTGAATAACACAGAGGTGAAGACCATGCTGCTGCAATGTGCTGGTCCTGACGTCACCCAAAAGGGCTTTGTGGCACTCATTAGGACAATGAAGGAGGTGAATGGAGGAGCCCATCCAATTAATTTTTTTAAGCTGTGGACCACAACATTTCTTTATGAATCAGTTCTTTTTTTGGTATAATTTAAAGTACTCTGCTTATAGTACAATTGTCCACACAGATTTATTATTCATATTATACTGGGCTGATGACCTTTATCTAAAGAAACTCTGCACAAGTTTACAGCTATTTTTAACACTTGCAGCACAGGCAGGTTATGTGACTTGCTTTGAGTCACACAGTAAGGCAGGTGTTTTGTAGCTTAAGGTCCAGTACCTTAGTCTCGACTCCATTTGTACCTTGTTTAGCTGACTGATTCATTCATGTAGACAAGGGCTTCTTCACACATATAAGCTGGAGATTTTGGTAGCACTGAGGCACTGTACACTCTTAACAATAAAGGTGTCAGAGTGGTTCTTCCAAGCAATGTCATAGGGGAACCATCTTTGGTTCTCAAAAGACACCCCCTCTAGAAAGAATCATGTATTTATTTAGACCTGGCAGCATATAGCAAATAACCACAAATAGATCGTAGCAGATTTGTGAAATACCAATGTGTTAAAAAGATTCTTGCGGCACACAATAACACAGGCTAATGTTCGGGTTTTCTTAATCTGTTAGTGTCCTGCTGGGTAGTCTACCACACATTAAAAATTTCAAGGTTTTATCTTCATATGAAGAAGTTTTTCAAAGGACCAGTTTCATATGCAGACAACCCTTCCCAATACGAAATGCTGCTTTGTAAAGCAATGGTGTTATGAGGAACCGCACGACCAAATAAAGAACCATAAGATGGCATTAAAGAACCAGTTAGCTCTCCTGTCTCGTATCACAAGGATACTGTGTTATAATCCTGGGACAGTCACAGCATGTGCGAGATTTGCATGTTCTCCTTAGAATAAAGATGTATTAGGCAAATGTCCAACTCAGATTGGCTCTGTATGTATATGGAGGTGTCTTATGACTGAACACATTCGCACCCACCTTCTGCCTTTAAAGTAGATTAAGCACGTCTTATAACTGATGGAGCTGTATTGGATGTCATTTCTGAATATTTCTGTAGGTTGTGCTACATATTAACAAATGTAACCAATCTTCTTTTATAATACGCTACTGTGGCTATTCGTTTGTCTGTTCAGGACTTTAAATCACCTGTAGCTCATAAACCGTTTGACCAATTAACCTGAAATTTGGTACACAAATATTTACTACACGGTGTTCCAGATCTAATTATGCAGATCCAGATCATCTGGATGACTTTGATTTATGCATGGACGATTCTAGTTCAGTGCAAAGACGATTCTTCATGTCGTCAGGTTGCACACTTCTCGATGGTTCGGGATATTTTGGGTGATTTTCTGTGTAATAAACTTAATAAGTTATAGCATAATGAAAATTGCATAATTAGATTTGGACCACCCTATACTATCCGCTTTTAAGGTGATGATTGACCTCCAAGGTTATTCCTCTTTTTATTTTTATTGTATTCTATTGTAGAATCAACTCTTAGCAGCGGCCAGCTTAATGGCGCCATTCTCATCATATCTTTAATCATTCTTAAGGCATATAATGACTTAAGTGCCAGCTTCAGTGAGAAATTAAAGAAAACGTACTAAGTAATTGCAACACTAACACTGACTTAATTAGTTTTAACACGAAAAGATGCCGACGAAAGAAGAGAAGAAGCAGGCGGCTAGGGTGGAGAAAAGAAGAGCTGCTCAGGAAGCAGCAAGTGCATCAACCTCTGAGCACACGAATGCGAAACGTACAGAGGAAGAGGATGAAAACTAGAAATGCTCAAGTCAAGTGTTATTCGCTGCATGTTATTGTGCATAATATAAATGTGTGGAAGTGTGTGTGTGTATCTGTCCGGCCCGGAAATGCGAGGTTACAGCATGAAGCTCAAAGAAAGCGATTCTGTCGCCAAAGTGAAACTGCCGAGAAAAAAGAAACTCGCTTAGCTGCTAATACATAAGCGAGGTGAGCACATCGGCAGAATGAAACATCCAAAGAGAGAGAAACTCACTTAGCCACTGACAGACAACGGAGGCGAGCACATCAACAAAACGAAACCGTCGATGAAAGAGAACCTCCCTTAGCCGCTAATGCATAACCGATGCGACTGATTGATTGAAGTGCCAGAATCCATGATTTCTAGGAGCCCGGGCTTTTTACAATACGGGCTTACACAGCTAGTATGATATAACCAGGTGACCAGTGACTTGGACTTTTTGCTTGCAGGATACAGTTCCACCCCTGTATTACTGTGACACCCTGAGAACTTATTATTAGAGCTGCTCATGTGAACAGAGTCATATGTGGGCTGTACTGCCTGAATAAACACCTAGAGATTACATTTGGCCAATAATATCAAAATAAATAAAACTGTGTTAAACAATTCCCATTTAGGCAACTACCTAAATCAGGAGTTAGTCCAGATGACACAAGTGGTGCCTAATAGATAGTGCCAGTCTGGACCAAACAGTTTCAGAAAGTGTACAGCTTGCATTATATGAACCTGAGCGAAACATAAATGTGCATACGTTCCGAGGCCAGTCTGTCTAAAATAAAGTTGTGCTAAATATAAAGTCTACAGGCAAAGCTGGCCCATTTTTATTTAAAACATGTAAAAGTGGTTAACCAGATATTATGAAAATGCAGTTGTACAGTATGTGAGAAATTGTCAGGACTTTAGCCAATGCTAGATGAGGTCACTCTTTGACTGCGTGTCCCTCACACCGCAGATTTTAAAAAAATACAACAAAAAAAAACACACTGCAGCAGAAAGCAGGAAACGTCAGGCCACATACTCTGTTCAGAAGATCAGCAAAAGTGAAAGCTGACAACACGGTGTATTTGTAGTTAAATACCACATCCATTAAAAGAAAAATACAAAATTAGGCAACACATCTTAGATGTTGTTATTTATAAAGCACTGTATTCAAGAGCAATGTTAAAAGATCTGTATTGATTGCAAAAATGAATGTGAAATGATCACAATCAAGTACATTATTTATATATATATATATATATATATATATATATATATATATATATATATATATATATATATGCACACGTGTATGTATTTATATTCATTTCCGAACACATTATCGTGCTGTAGATTTAATTTTAAACAAATAAATTTGACATTTTGGCCCATCAATTTACATTCAGTAATCTATAATGGACATGTTTTCAGAAAGGCTTGAAAACTTATAAAAATCAAAAACTGAAAATATAAGTATTCAGACTCTTTGCTGTCGCACTCCTGATTGTACTCGGGTGAATCCTGTTTGCTTTAATTCTCCCTAAAGTGGATTTAAAGTATAAGTTCACTGACAGACTGAGGAGATCATTCCTCCTCCACACTATGCGACTCTTCAGTTCCACCCGGGGGGGAAAAACACTAACATTATTCAAAGTTATTGTCTGTTTTTACATGCATTTTTATTGCTCTTTAATTTAATATTGTTTTTGTATCAATATACTACTGCTGGATTATGTGAATTTCCCCTTGGGATTAATAAAGTATCTATCTATCTATCTATCTATCTATCTATCTATCTATCTATCTATCTATCTATCTATCATATAGTGCCTTTCATTCTATCTATCTATCTATCTATCTATCTATCTATCTATCTATCTATCTATCTATCTATCTATCATATAGTGCCTTTCATTCTATCTATCTATCTATCTATCTATCTATCTATCTATCTATCTAAAGCTTGTCTAGAACTATTCCACCCTCTCAAACATATGCAGTTTTTTAATATCTGGAAAACATTTGGGATTAAATCACTTAGAGATCTCTACATAGACAAACTCTTTTCATCCTCTCTCAAAATGGCACCTCAAACATGAAATCCACTTTTTATTTTAAGAGTTCTAAAATAAAAACCGAGATTTAACCCTTAAACTGGCAATGCATAGAATGTGCAAAGGGAATATAGTCCCATAGATGTTGCGTCTATAAAAAAACAACGAGAATCCATTATATTTTATGTATCCAATGCACCCATTAAATGTGTAGTGAGGATATACAGTATTTAGCTCATCTGCCATATTGCGACTGGTATAAAACTGTATTGATAGATCTAGTCTCTTGGGTTTAAATTATGCACCTGGTTGCTGTTTATGTTGAGTTTCTTTTTTATCTTCTTTTTTATTTGTGTATTTTTCTTCATCTGGTTTTCCTCCCAAATCCTAAAGACATGGAGGGTGGGTTAATTATTCTAAACTGTCCCTGAAGTAGGAGGACCACGCAGTGGACTGGTGCCCAACCACAGTTAGAGAACGTTGCATTTATTTCCAGCTTTATTGACATGATAACATAATACAATGAAATTCCTATTTGCCTTTCTTCTTCAGGCTATTGACAGACAACAGATGAATTCTAACTACACATACAGAATTCACTATATAATAAAATAGAATTCAACAAATATATATACACAGTGTATGTATATCTACTATATAATAAAATTCTAACGTCTATGTGTGTATATCCGGTTTCTCCAAGCAATCTGATTAGTTTTGGCGATGTGAAGTATGAGTGTGAGACACGCAAGGAGGAGTAAAGGCATACAAACAGGAGGGGAACAAAATATCTCTATATGCACTATATCATAAAACACTACGTCAGTTTGGCTATGGTGATGCAACGAAAGAAGATATACGACTGTTAGAAGCATATGAGGCATCTTGAGAGACTCACCTTCAAAGATGGAAAGTGTAAAGCCAGACAGGAGGTGAGAAAGGTGGCTTGAAAAAATGACAGATTCTAAGAAAATGTGTAAAAAGTTTGGGCCACAATAACTCTCAAAATGGCACCTCAAACATGGAATCCATTTTTTATTTTGGGAGTTCTAAAGGACTACCAAGTCAGTTTATTTGCTTTGTGGACTCGGCATCAATGAAGCCACTGCATACATATCTTTAATTGTTTACTTTTGATGTTCATTCTGGCACCGGTTACCTCTTTGATGGTGTTAGCGAATTCTCCTCGTGTTCAGGTACATTTCTACAGATTTTTATGTCAAACCACCTGCTAACCTGACATCAATCTAATATGAGAAGGTATGTAAACGTGAGTCTTCTCCCGTATGTTCCTTCTATTTCAAGCTATTGTAACAGATTCTGGCTCTCTATTACCCTACAATAGAAAAAGAACGTTTGGGAAATTGATGGATTAACGTACTGTAAATGTTTTCTCTGACCACTAGTTCATAGAAAGTGAGCATATAGTACATGTTTAAATGGTTGAATGTCATTGCAAACATTACAGCATGCAGCTCGTGTTATCAAATTTAAACAAGACAACTACAGCATAGTAGAAAATGATTGACATTATACATTTTATTTGTAACAGAGACATTTTAATTAAAAACAACCCTCATTACAAGTGGATGGACACTACATTTCCCCATGATATTGAAACACTGGTCTATCAAGTGTCTACAGTGTTAGGGACATGAAGTTAAAATAATTGTTTTAGTGTCTGGAAAGGTTCAGACAATGAATGTGGTTTTTTTTTTCTCATTCAACATCAATACATGAACATTTTCTCCATAAAGTGCTATAGCCTTACTCTTAGTTAAATTTTTAGCTCTTCCAAAAGTATGAGGCGGGATCAGTTGTTGACATGCTGCTGGTCTAAAAAACCATTTATGTGATAGTGACCCAGTAATGAAGTCTCTTTTGCTGTCTATTTCCAATAGGGACTTTCCATTTTGTCTGCCAAGCAAATATCTCATGGAAGTCATGGTTATTTGCTTCAGAGGAATGTGTACATTTATGTACTTTTAACTCAGAATGCTCAGATTGTGGGGAGAAATGCATAGCAATGAGCCGGATTTCTGCTGACCTTCATGCACTTTTTCCCCTTGGCATACATATAAAACATATTAGCTATGAAATATGAGAGTTTGTTGATGTATGCACCATTGATATTGGCCCATGCTCTGACTCAGGATTAAAGACATCTGAGAGACAAAAGTAACCATCCGTTTTTGGATGTGGGGGGCCCATTATAACAAGCCGTTGGTCACCACACAGACGCTCAGAGCCGTTTCCACAAACTGGCACGTGGATCTGCCGAGTCAGTAGGTGACTCAGGCTCTAGACTACTGGAAAAGAGGTGAACAAGTTACAAAATGTTGCTGATTATCTAACCCAACATGTGATATATGTCTCATTGTCATATCACAGACTGCAGGTTAGTCATCAGAACACATAGTGGAGACACCCATTGGACAGGTACAACTTATCGCATGGCTAAGTAATTTAACAACAGTCCAAAAGAGTGAAAAGTTTTATTTGACAAAGAATGTTTACCATCAGTTACTGTTTGGTTGCATTCTCTCACAAAAGTAGCATTTTCATGAGTTTATTGCATTGTGCCAAAAGAGAGTTTTCTGTACAGTAACAAAGCTCCAAAGGAAATCTCCATACAGTTGTTAAGTACCAGTCATGCTAAAACACCTTGCTCCCAGTGAGAAGAAAACTAATACCATGACAGATGTGTGCCTGGGTCCTGCCTCGCGGCCATGTTTTAGCAGCAATTTTTTTTTATTTTCCACTCTTTCGGAGATAGCGGACAGGGAAAAGAGGCAGAACGAGCGCTAAGACAAGTCTCTGGAGCCAGACTGCGGAGGAGACAAGCGTGGTGGCACATTTCTTTTCCTTTAACGTGACTGGTAAGATTGACAGTCTCTCTTAAGAGTGAACAGTGGAGCAGATGGAATGTGAATGGCTCATTCGTGTATGAAAAAGGTGTCTGAGAAAGAAAGTAGGCGAAGATGAAAATTACCCTGGATGAGTGGTGCATTGTTTATTTTTTTTTTTGCATTTAATTTTTTTTTCCTCAACCAATACATTTTAAAATATTTATTCATCTTATATATTTAATTTTTAGGAAAATACACAATGTCTCCACCATGTAGGAGTTTGTTTAGCTCCTAGGATTTCTAGGACTCATTAATAAGACAGCTAAGCATAATTTGAACATCAGTAAGCATTCCCTCTATTCAACAAAACAATATATTTGTTTTCTGTTATAACTGAAGATTGTTTTTTTTAACCGAGATTTAACCCTTAAACTGGCAATGCATATAATATGCAAAGGGAATATAGTCCCATAGATGTTGAGTCTATAAAAAAACAATGAGAATTCAGTATATTTTATGTATTCAATGCACCCATTAAATGTGCAGTGAGGATATACAGTATTTAGCTCATCTGGCATATTGCGACTGGTATAAAACTGTATTGATAGATCTAGTCTCTTGGGTTAAAATTATGCACCTGGTTGCTGTTTATGTTGAGTTTCCATGTTGTTTTTTTATTTGTGTATTTTTCTTCATCTGGTTTTCCTCCCAAATCCTAAAAACATGGAGGGTGGGTTAATTATTCTAAACTGTCCCTGAAGTAGGAGGACCACACAGTGGACTGGTGCCCAACCACAGTTAGAGAACGTTGAGTTCATTTCCAACTTTATTGACATGTATAACATAATACAATGAAATTCCTATTTGCCTTTCTTCTTCAGGATATTGACAGACAACAGATGAATTCTAACTACACATACAGAATTCACTATATAATAAAATACTATATAATAAAATAGAATTCAACAAATATATATACACAGTGTATGTATATCTACTATATAATAAAATTCTAACGTCTATGTGTGTATATCCGGTTTCTCCAAGCAATCTGATTAGTTTTGGTGATGTGAAGTATGAGTGTGAGACACGCAAGGAGGAGTAAAGGCATACAAACAGGAGGGGAACAAAATACCTCTATATGTACTATATCATAAAACACTACGTTCTGTATGTCCCGTCCCCCTAAGCAATCTGATTGGTTAGCTTAGCTTTGATGTGATTGGTCAGTTTGGCTATGGTGATGGAACGGAAGAAGAAATACGACTGTTAGAAGCGTATGAGAGACTCACCTTCAAAGATGGAAAGTGTAAAGCCAGACTGTAGGTGAGAAAGGTGGCTTGGAAAAATGACAGATTTTGAAAAGCAGACTTTATGACAACACATTAAAGGGGGAGCCCTGGCAAGAGATATAAAATATTTTTTTATTTTATATACTATAATATATATATATACAGGGTGGGCCATTTATAAGGATACACCTTAATAAAATGGGAATGGTTGGTGATATTAACTTCCTGTTTGTGGGACATTAGTATATGTGAGGGGGGAAACTTTTCAAGATGGGTGGTGACCATGGTGGCCATTTGGAAGTCGGCCATTTTGGATCCAACTTTTTGTTTTTTCAATAGGAAGAGGGTCATGTGACACATCAGACTTTCACAAGAAAAACAATGGTGTGCTTGGTTTTAACGTAACTTTATTCTTTCATGAGTTATTTACAAGTTTCTCTTTGTTTACAGCCATTGACATGTCGCAGAGGTTAACACGTGAGGAGCGGATAGAAATTGTGTTGATGTCTGGTGAACGCAGTAACCGGGTCATTGCCGCAGATTTTAATGCAAGATGCAGAGAAAGGCCAGAAAAAGAGAATGCAAATCATAACAGTCATTTTTGAGGAGTGGTGCTCTTCAAATGAAACAGAGGTCACGTGAATCGCTTTGTCATCATGTTCCAGTTATAGAAGATGGTGGCTTGAAGCAGCTAGTTATCTTAGTGTTGGAACTTTTCTAAACTGTCGTTAGAGTTAGTGAGTAATAAGGAAGCCAAGTTTTTTTCCGAAACTTTACAACGTTCATTTTTGGGTTTACATTCTAGTTTTGATGTTCCGTTTGAAGATTATTTTACTGCCGACTTTGCTTAGTTTTTGATTGTGTTTCTGACTTGCTACCTGTTTTTTATTTTCACAGGTTATAATAATCCTTATGAGCACCTGCCACTTCTCAGAATTTCATAACAGCAAACTTTTTTTCCATTTATTTTGTTTGCTGATTTCTAAGGTTTCTATACATCAACCCCTGCTCAGTTCTCATGATTCTTCCAGTTTTACTTTTTTGATTCTCCACCCTCACTCTGGTTAATAAAAGCTAACGTTTTATGTACATTTTATAGAGAGATTAAACAGTTTTAGGGTCATTATTGATTCTTGCCACATGTTCAGAGTGCATTGAACTCCAAGAACAAAACCTTAAAGAAGTGGTGAGGCGGCCTTCAGCTGTTATGCACCTAAAATCTGGAATAGCCTGCCAATAGGAATTCACCAGGCTGATACGGTGGAGCACTTTAAAACACTGCTGAAAACACATTACTGTAACATGGCCTTTTTATAACTTCATTTTAATCTTAATTTAACTTAATCCTGATACTCTATATGTTCAATTTCCTCAAAATAACTATTCATGGTGGCTCTAAAATCGGTACTGACCCCTACTCTCTCTTCTGTTTCTTTTTCTGGTTTCTTTGTGGTGGTGGCCTGTGCCACCTCCACCTACTCAAAGCTTCATGATGCCCCAACAATGATGGACGGATTAAAAGGTAGAAGTCTACGTGACCATCATCATCATCAAGCCCTTCCGTGAGAACCCTAAATCCAAAGAGGACTGTTTCATTTATGTTAGGTAGAATGCCCAGAGGGGACTGGGCTGGTGGTCTAATGGTCTGGAATCCCTACAGATTTTATTTTTTCTCCAGCTGTCTGGAGTTTTTTTGTTTTTTCTGTCCCCCCTGGCCATTGAACCTTACTCTTATTCGATGTTAATTATTGTTGACTTATTTTATAATTGTGTCTTTCATTTTTCTATTCTTTAATATGTAAAGCACTTTGAGCTACTGTTTGTATGAAAATGTGCTATAGAAATAAATGTTGTTGTTGTTGTTGAAATCCTTACTTGCATGTGCTCATCAATATGCAACTCAATGCCACTCTCCAGCACCATGGTAAGGGAGTCAAACTACTTTACCTTGAAATTTCCTTAAATGAAAAGTCTCAGAATGTCGTTTATTGCTCTATAACCAGTTTTTCAATGAGAAGAGAAATTAATGACAGTATGGGATATCATTTGTAGCTTCTATCTTTTCTGTGTTCTTAAAGGTGCTGGACAAAGTAGGTCTGACTTGGTGGAAGATGCTTATCACGGGCAGGCAATTGTCCTGCAGTTCTCCCTTATGAGAGATCTCCACTATGATTTAGTCCTGCTTTAAGTAAGCGAAAGTGATTATGAGCCGATTAAATGAAATTCAGTTATTTAGATTATACAAATATGTACGAAACATGTGCGGTAGCATTCTTATTTATTTACGGATAGGACAACGTGAATTCAAAAAAAGAACGAGTTATTCAAAGAAGCTGTTTAAAGCTCCATTCCAACTGAAGAGGCAGTTCATATTTCTCAAAAGTCGGGGCTGGTCACCCAAGCACCTAGGATCTTAAGAGCTGTTGTCATTTAGTTTTGAATAAATAATTTGGTGATTTTGCTTTTACTTCTTATGTTATATATTGAAATAAACTTATTCAAACATTACCAATCTTGTTTCTTTGATCTTTGCATTTTCCTGCAGCAGACTAGATGAGATTTAAAAAAGAAAGAGAGAGCGAAAAAAAAAAAAACCTGCCTACTTTAAATGCCTTCGTCTGCATTAGGCACTGCTGATTCTGACTGATAGAAGTTTTTTTGTTTTGATCTTAAAGTTGTAAAGAAACGCTGTAAAAACACTTTCCAAACATACATGTATGCTATTAGCATAGAGCAGCAGCATTAAGTTGAGTGACTTTGCTGGAAAGGGCCAAAAAAAAAAGAAAAAAAAAAAGAAATAAAGCATCTAATACCTTTGAAATATCAAAAGCACGTTTTACCATCTGTAATGCCAGATGTTGTCATGATTATTTTTTTAGCCAAAAGTTGAAATCTGGCAAAATAATTATTCCCATATCTCGAGTCCTTAAGCTTTTGTAGATACTATAAAACTGTAAAGACATATTTATAAAAATGCTTTTAATTGGTCAGATTGTATCAGATGACCCCGTTTAGTTAGCAAATCTTGCATACTAATAAGCAAAAGAACAAGTTGTTTATCAGTGTAAACTGAAAATATTTTTTTAAATCACTATAAACAAGTTATTGGATTTTTTTTCTTTTAATTAAGCAATGTTTTAATACATTCATTAAAATATAAGCTCTTTAAAAATCAGGAAACAGGAAAATGCATGTCGTATACAATTTAAATGATCTCAATGACCTTCCATTGTTTTAATAGTATATTAGGCCATGCAATGATTAGGAGTTGGAAAAAGTCATTCAAACTATAGTAATTCTTTATATTCCAAAAATACTTATTGTTGTTGATTGCAAGACATATACAAGCATTCCATATTTAAATTACAGCAACACCTCATATTCTTTAATAAATAGTCCATCATTGGTCATTGTTCTTCTTTGGCTGCTATCCATTGATTGGGATGGTAATGTTGATGTCCATGCTGTTGAAAGACATTTCAACAGGACAAGCCCAGATACTGTGATTGAAGCAGCTCCCATGGTTATGACCGCATGTGAATTCACCAGTGGCGTTAACTGGAAAACAAAACAAGAGTAATAAATGGGCTCACAATAAACATGTACTACAATAAAATTCAATGAATGCAAAAAAACGAGTCATACAAAATAAAGTATCAATGTTTTTCTGTGTTGCTCATACCCGTTTTTTCATGGCTTTGATCACTTCATGGTATGATCTATAGCAGGAGTGGGCAACTACTTTTTATTGGGGTGCCACATTAGAAAACCAGTTTGTTAAGGAGGGCCGAAAACAGTCTGTTATGTGTTCCATTATGGTAAACGTTATATTTCTTTTTTTCACAATAATATAATTAATATAGGTCATATATTCGCAGTTTCGTGGAACATACACACACTATAGCGTGTTATCTTACACAATCTATACTTCCTGATTTTGTAAAACACAAAACAAAATAAGAAATATGTTTTACTGCATTAATCACTGGTAAAGTACATATTTTAATGTTTCTGTACCTTTGACTACTTAGTGGGAAGAATTAGCCCTTTGATGACCTTGAACTAGTGCATCAGGTATAATTGCTGATGTTGCTGTTCACTGTACAGCAGGCAGATGGTTATCACTGAGAGAAGATCCAGACCTGGATTTGTAGAATTTCATTACTGAGAATACCTCTTCACATATGTACTGTATGTTGATCCAAAGAGGACAGACATTCTCTGAGCTAGTCTTCTCGAGTGTGAGAGAATTGTAGAATGTCAGGACTGGCATCGACTTGAAGTGCTCTGCCAGCAGTGCATCAGACAGCAAGTCTGTAAGTTCAAGTTGTACCTCACTGGGGTTACTGTCCACATCACGCACAAAAGGAGAGGAGATGGTGAAAAATTCAGTTTCTATTGCTTTGAAGTCTTCAGATCGCCTGGAAAACTCACCACACAGTGTCCAGAACATCTGCGTATCTGTCAAGCTGATCAGCAGATACATTTCTCCCTGTCAGTGTTGGAAGGAAGGTGTGCCAATGTGTTCCTCGTTACTTGTTGAGAGAGAAGCAGCAGCTTCCTTATGAAGGCTTTGACTAGGCCGTGCATATCATTTACAAAGAGACCTTTGCCTTGCAGTTTTGTATTCAGTTGATTCATAAGTGTAGTCACATCAGCAGTAAATGCTAAATCTGATAGCCATTCAGCGCTACTTAGTTCAGGGATGGATTTTCCTTTCATTTGACAAAACTCTTGAATCTCAGATTTCTGATCCCACACCCGTTTGAGCACTTTGCCCAGGCTTAGCCACCTGATAGCTGTGTGGTAGCCCAGATCAGTGTGATCAGTCTCATGCTCTTCCATCAGTGTAACAAACTGTCTGGGATTTAATGCCCTAGTATTTATTACAACATCTACCACATGATCCTCAGTAATGATTTACATAGAATTTCTTGTCAAATATTACAATGTAAAAATATGAGTTTTTGAGCTAGGTTAATCTCAAACACTTTTTCCTGCATCCTTTTTAAAAGTCCAATATGTTTACCTCTCAAATTAGAAGAACCGTCCGTTTTCACACAAACTAATGTTTCCCACTGCAATCCTAACTTTTGCATGTACAGTGGAACCTTGGGTCACGACCATAATTCGTTCCAAAACTCTGGTCGCAACCTGATTTGTTCATGACCCGAAGTAATTTCCCCCATAGGATTGTATGTAAATACAATTAATCCGTTCCGGACCATACGAGCTGTATGTAAATATATATTTAGATTTTTAAGCACAAAAATAGTTAATTATACCATAGAATGCACAGTGTAATAGTAAACTAAATGTAGAAAGATTGAATAACACTGAGAAAACCTTGAACGACAGAGAAAATTAACCTTGCAGTCTCTTTAAAAACAAGCCCAGTGCATTCTTGAACTGCCTTCTCGCGCTCTCTCTCTCGCTGCACAGGGAGAGACTGAACACGTGCGGAGATCATCGGCGCGTACGAACCAGAAGGGAAACTGGCTTGTTCGTCACCCGAGTGTGTGGTCGTGAACAGATGCAAAAGTTTGGCGAACTTTTTGGTCGTAACCCGATTTGTACGTGTTGAGAGACGTTCATGACCCGAGGTTCCACTGTACGTACTGACTTCAGTAAATAAATCCGTTGCCCCTTTCATTAACTGCATAGAAACCAGTTCTTCTGTCATTTCAAAGTCTTTCATTATTCCTTTCACAAAAATCAGTAGCTACACAGTGCCACAAACATGACAGGTCTCATCCAAGGCCAAGAAGAAGAAGATATTTTCCACCGTGCGTTTCAGCTGTTGTACCATATTTTCCGCAATTTTCTCAATCTGACTTAAAACCATTCACCGTGAGAGGTACAGATGTTCAAACACATTCTTCTTTGGGCAGAGGATTGCTGCCGACTCCAATAAGCACTCTTTAATAAATTCTACATCAAAAAGCAGTTTGCTTGTTTAGGCAAATTTCTGAGCTAGTATATAGCTGTTTTTTATTGTTCCTTCCTTTGCTGTATGAAGCTTCGTAAAGAGACTTTGCTGTTTTTGCAGATTAGCTAACATGTCCTCTGAAGTTCTCCCCTTCTCCTCTTCAGATGAATGTCTGTATATTTTTCAACATGTTTGGTCTTGAAATGATGACTAAAGTTGTAGCCTTTAAATGCAGTGATATGTTCTTTACATACCAAACAGATTGCTTTTACCGCTAACCTCCATGAAGAAGAACTTAGGAGTCCAAGATTTGTTGACTGACCTGTTTTTTGCATCGACATTTCATTTTTTACCTCCCATTTTTGTGGTGTATTTGCGCAAAATGCAGACGGGATGCAGATTAATAACAGGTGGTGTCTTCCTTTATTCATTATAACTTGAACAATCTCTGTATCACACCTTTCTCCCAAATTTTCCCTTTATTATATCCCAGCCTTTCTGATGCAATCTCCTGCAATTTCCCAAGCCTATCAATTTTGATCTGCGTCTGCATGGTCACATCTTGCTGTGATGCAGACTGACACACCAAGGCAAGTACTTGCTGTCCGCACCTTTCACGGGCCTGATAGAACCAGACCATGGGCCACGTTTGGCCTACGGGCCATGCAATGCCCAAGTCTGATCTATAAGGTGCACTCTTATACAGTCCCTGATGCACAACAAATAGGCAAGTCCAGAGTCCAGTTATTAAGAAAATGTCAGGTATACACTGGAGGCAGCAATGGAAAGTGGGGGGAGTGGGAAACATGCACAGGCAACCCCTTATTGTTTTTGTGGGCCTGACTATACAGCTACAGTGTCTTCATGGGCACTTAGGCTACCGATTGCCTAGTCAAAAGAGCCCTCCCTCTTTTCTGTATCTCTCCTACTTCAAACATTCTTTCTTTATCTCTGCTCTCATTTTCAAACTTGCCCTTGATTTTAAGCCCATCAGCGACCTGACCACCGGAACCTTTGACAGTATCTGATCTGATTTAAATCTTTATGTCTTGCTCATTAGAAACCTCAGCAGCCCACCATTTTAATCGTGTACCTTCTCAAGTTTATCTCAAGTCATCAGATTTGCTGATTAGTCATTTATTTGCTCAGCAGTGTGTATTTTGTCCCATTTTGTAGTATTGCAAGGTACAAGAAAGAGTGTGATATGTTTACCAAGGAATCTGAGTGATGTAGTCGTGTAGGGGTTGTGATCTGGTGAGTGGTGGTCTGGACTTTAACAAAGTGATAGGACTGGGCATTGAAAGGACACTAGGGGATGTAAACAGCATTTCTGGAAGGTGGGCCCTTGGTGTTTGACTGGTGGGAGGAAGAGGACCCAGATTTTACACAGAGAAAAACATGAGAAAGGAGAAAAGAGTGTTCTGCATTGGTATCGAAGTAACTGTGCTAGAGATTTTGCTTGTTAGAGGCAGGGATTTAGGTCTTCCATTAGGTAGCCACAGTTATGATCACACTGAACATCTGAGTCATGTGTTTACGAACTCTGGTGGAAATTAGTGTATTACAGATGGAATCCAGGAAGCACTTTGCACAGATGATTGAGGCATTCTGGAATAAACTGCCAAGTTTTGGAGCTGGAACAGAAAAATAAACAACCTTTGAACAATTTCTAAATGGGATATTGGGACAACTTAGCTATTAGATAACTTATCAGGTTTGATGGATTGAATAGTCTCCTCTTGTGAGTTATGTTTGTCAGACTTCTCATATTATTTTTTTACTTTACATTCTGACTCATCAATAGAAGTTAAGAACTGGATAAAGAACAGCCATATATGAATTAATATCATCTTTTGTATGTTGGGATAATGGCATATTTTTCATGTAAAACTAAAAATTGTTTATGGAACTTATTGATCTTGAGCTTAGATTAATGAAATTTTGAAATGCACAGCCTCACCAGCACTAGCGATATTTATTATCACATCTCATTAATGTGAACATACATACTGTGAAGAAGCTAAACAACAAAACCTGAAGGGCTGGTGTCCTGGGAGATGCTCCATTTAATGTTTAATGTCAAAAAAGAAAAGAAAACAATTGCTGAAAAGATCATAAAGTTGATCTGCCATTTTCCAGCCAAGTTATGGTAGGAGATGCTTTGAGGTCCACCCTCTCGGGTAGCTGCTTCCACAATGAACATCAACAGTGCTTTAGATAATGACGCTGGCAGAAAAGGTGGGGCTAATGTCATTCCCCTGGATGTGACCTCACAGTTCTTCCTATGGGTTCTCCTCCACTCTAGGATTGAAAACGGAATAGAGGTTAGTAATAGTGTCACCATAACAAATTTCCCTTGACTCAAACACACAAGATACTCCCGATGCTCCTGTGGATGACATATACAAATATGTGTCTCCATATAAAAATAAATATAAGGTAATACTGCTTACCCAAGTCACCCAAGTATGAGCTGGCATTACATCACTAGTGGCAGGGGTGCCTATATAAAGGGCAAGACTGCAAAGTGGCAAGCGTTTCCAATTAGTGAAGCAAAGGGTGGGCAGTCCTTTTAAGGATAGCGAGCCACCTCAAAGAACCATGTAAAGAGCTGGGAATCCATCTGTTGTGGCACTGGGCATGGATGTTGCAATACTTTTTTTTAGGTTTTCTATCAAAGTTCTTGTCTTTGTAAGTACTCTAATATATGCAATAAGAATAACAATGATTGAAGGTTCTTTAAGATATTTAGATTGATCATAAAATATTTCTTAAATAATGCCTTACCTATACTTAATCCAGGGTTTAGAGTAAAATTGTACTAATTCTATTACCAAAAATTTGTTCATCAATGCAATGTTTACAGATCTGGAATGGTGAATATTAAATATACCTGTGAGCAATATTTGAAAAAAAAAAAGGTATTACAGAGAATTAAGGTTTGTTGAGAAATGACTTATCTACTCCATGCTGAGCCAATTACACTGTTTGATGGAACAAAAATATTCCTGCTATGTTCAGCATGACCCCGCAGAATTCACTTAATCTGCCTCTCCTCTCCTTGTAAAAAGCTGTACTCTGTCCACAAAATCTTTTTTTAGAATATGACCATTATCATAAAGGTGACGTATAAAATATGAAATTTGCCTTTAATTCTTCAATATGTTTACTGGTTATAAATACGGTGTATGTCCACAGTTATAAATGGTTTTAATATACAAATTAATCACATATAAATGCTTTGTGATAAAACACGCAAATTGTTCCTGAGATATTCGTGTGGCTTTTTGTTTCAAATTCAGTATCATCAATAAGTCAGGATGTTACTGAATTTGTTTGCTCTTCCGCTGATTGGTGTGTGTGTGAAACACTTCATAGTCATTATATGTAAAAGAACTTAGCTACTGTGTTAGATTTCTTCAGTCTGCCATGTTGCATTACATAAGAGCACATGAAACCCCACCAGTTGGTGTAAATAAAGGATCTCCATGTTGGTATTAATTTGTAATGATG
Organism: Polypterus senegalus; assembly: GCF_016835505.1. Classification (NCBI taxonomy): domain Eukaryota; kingdom Metazoa; phylum Chordata; class Cladistia; order Polypteriformes; family Polypteridae; genus Polypterus; species Polypterus senegalus. The sequence continues at coordinate 94,583,906 of NC_053171.1, forward strand.
GCTCAAGACTCTACTTACCAATCCATATAAATATCTAAATGTCCTCATTTTCAGCTCGGAAAAGAGTAAAAATGTCACATTTTGTGCAGCTGCTACACACATTGAACACTGCCCTGTTGACCCACCATATGCTTTTAGTGGATTTTACTTTCCATTTACCACACTTTTTTCACCACCCATAAAAAAATCTAACAGTAAAACTTGGGATCATTGCTACTACAGGTTAAAATTGGTCAATCACTGTAAAAAGAAAAGATCTCCTATAAAAGGGGTGTCAGAATTGGGTCAAAGAAGCACAGCCTGGTTTATGTCTTTGTGTCATCCAGGCTGGACTATTGTAATGCACTCCTCATCGGGATCCCCAGAAAGAGCCTTCAAAAGGTCCAACAAATTCAAAATAGTGCTGCAAGAACCCTGATGAGGGTGCAGAAATATGAGCATATCTCACCAATCCTTTGGTCACTTTATTGGCTCCTTATTCACCTCTGTATTGAATCTGCTCACTCATCAGTGTATTCATGGAAATGCTCCACAATACCTTAAGGAACTCCTTTATTACAATCCACTACAAGAAACCTCCGTTTTGCAAATACCCACCGCCTTTGCCCCCCTGTGACCAGACTTTGTACAATGGGTGACCGAGCATTTGCAGCCGCTGCTCCACGGCTCTGAAATGCCCTACCAGAGAGCCTGAGAACACAGCAGATGGTGGGCTGTTTTAAAAAAAAACAGCTAAAGACTTTTCTATTTAGGAAAGCTTATTAACAAGAATGCCACTAATTATTGTCATTTTATCTCCATTTTTATTTGCTTTGCCTTTGTTTAAACTTTTTTATGTAGCACTTTGAGATTTACTACTAATGTAAAGTGCCCTATAAATAAAATGCATTATTATTATTATTATTAGCCTATAGTCAGCATTGTAAGGGCAAGGAAGGGAGTCAGCATTAATGTCAACGTGTTATGGAATGAGCCATCAATGTTGGGACACAGTTCAGAGGAATTTGAGTAAAATAGCTGTCTTAACTGATTCAGATCATAGCACTTTTTTCTCATTCTCACAATATCCACAATACGGCTTTTTTTAAAAGGGGTTTAGGACCAACATGGGTAAGCAAGCATAATTTGTAGAGGCTCACCCAGTTAGATAACAATAGCTGGAGGCCTTCTTTCTCTGTTATTATATGTCAGGCTTCAGTTTCATGATATTAAGGTTTATGAGCATTGCTTTAAAAATATATCTTATTAAGAGAGAGGAAGAGTGTGTGCCCATTCTATTTTTACTTTCATTATCATTACATCTTGGGGCCTGAGTTGCCTCGAAAGCTTGCATATTGTAATCTTTTTAGTTAGCCGATAAAAGGTGTCATTTTGCTTGGCTTTTCTCTACATTCATAATGGCTAACACGGGACAACACCCTAGTACTACTTTCATTATGAAAGCTCTGTACATCAGAAAATGGGCACCACCTCTAACCACCTTGTATCCTTTTTGAAACTTTTTTTTATAACATGTATTAGATTATTGGATTTTAAGGATATGGTCTGTTTTAATACATTACCAGTTTACTGTTCTGTCTAAGCTATGAACCTGTTGTGACAGCTAGCAGCCTAATTCTTTCTGAAATGTTTTCTCTGTTCAAACTTGGTAACTGACAAACCATTAAATGAACTGAAAAATTGTTGTGATTTGTAATTAGTAAAATATTGTTCAATAATTTGGGCTGTATTGAAACAGTATAGTTCATCGCAGTAATACAGTCCACAAACCCAAGTTAACTGGCATTCTGTTGAAGCATACAAAAGATCTTCATTGCAGGCTAAAGTCTCTGGTGTAAAAGCATCTTTCATGTGTTTCCTTTTTAATATTTACAAGGATCTTAATAACCATGGAATTTTAATCAATTATTTATTCTTTTTTTCCATTTCATAACTGCACATTAACCATTAGGCATGGATTAAGCACAAACACGTTAATAAATTTCTTTCATACACATTTAAACAATGGTCACAACTGCCTTAATTTTAATTTGCAGGTGGTACATGAAATATATCCGTCAGTTTGAATTTTCAATCAAATATGATTGGATGTCCTTGGAAAACAAATACAATTGTCATCCATATTGAACCTTACTTATAATGGGAATTGTATTCATGAATCAGTGCAATCATACTTTAATTTACACAAACTTTTGCAATTTACACAATGCAGTGCACTAAATTTAAAAATTCTTTAATTTTTATGTTTGCCCTTATTAAACACCTTACCTGCCTAATTATTATTTTTGAATGCTGCATTTAAAGTCACTTAATTAAAATCTCCTTGTCATTCCGAAGCATGCAGTAATAGTCAGTGCCTTTCAAGCTGTCCATGCAAAGTTAATTAAAGTTCAACACAATGCCACAGAAGTATAAATGAAAGAAAAGGGAAGTCATCTAACCTAATGATAACTGCACAAAATTAAGTTTTCTGTAAAGTGAGACCAAAAAAGTAATAATAAATAAGACAATTTAAGTACTCACTGGCAGGGTTGAGGGGGTGATTTCCATTTCTGCACATGCCTGTGTAATGACAGTATGCTGGATTCTATGTAGGCAGCCTACAGGAAGTGAGTTACCTGTCCAAGTACAATTTAAGTAACTCATTTGCAGCAACACTCATACCTGTCATTTTCTGAGAACTAGAGATTGTGCTCCATTAACCCATCCATTTTTAATAATTGCTTTTTCCTGCTCCAGGATGGGATGCCAGGTCATATGTAGTGTATGTACACAAGTGCAGCTGACCTTAGTTTAATATCCTTTACAGTACCACGTACAGTTGTGCTTGAAAGTTTGTGAACCCTTTAGAATTTTCTAGATTTCTGCATAAATATGACCTAAAACATCATCAGGTTTTCACTCAAGTCCTAAAAGTAGATAAAGAGAAACCAGTTAAACAAATGAGACATGAAAATATTATACTTGGTCATTTATTTATTAAGGAAAATGATCGAATATTACATATTTGTGAGTGAAATAGTATGTGAACCTTTTCTTTCAGTATCTGCTGTGACCCCCCAATAACTACAACTAAACGTTTCCGGTAACTTCTGATCATTCCTGCTCACCAGCTTTGAGGAATTTTCTCCCATTCCTCGGTACAGAACAGCTTCAACTCTGGGATGTTGGTGGTTTTCCTCACATTAACTGCTCACTTCAGGTCCTTCCACAATATTTTGATTGGATTAAGGTCAGGACTATGACTTGGCCATTGCAAAACGTTAACTTTATTCTTCTTTAACCATTCTTTGGTAGAACGACTTGCGTGCTTAGGGTCGTTGTCTTGCTGCATGACCCACCTTCTCTTGAGATTCAGTTCATGGACAGATGTCCTGACATTTTCCTTTACAATTCTCTGATATAATTCAGAATTCATTGTTTCATCATTGAAGGCAAGCCGTCCTGGCCCAGATGTAGCAAAACAGGCCCAAAATATGATACTACCACCACCATGTCTCACAGATGGGATAAGGTTGGAAGCTGGAATGCAGTTTTTTCCTTTCTCCAAAAATAACGCTTTTCATTTAAATCAAAAGCTCTATTTTGCTCTCATCCATCCACAAAACATTCTTCCAATAGCCTTCTGGTTTGTCCACGTGATCTTTAGCAAACTGCAGATGAGCAGCAATTTTTTTTTGGAGAGCAGTGGCTTTCTCCTTGCAACCCTGCCATGCACACCATTATTGTTCAGTGTTTTCCTGATGATGGACTCATGAACACGAACATTAGCCAATGTGAGAGAGGCCTTCAGTTGCTTAGAAGTTACCCTGGGGTCCTTTGTGACCTCGCCGACTATTACACGTGTGCCTTGCTCTTGGAGTGATGTTTGTTGGTCGACCACTCCTGGGGAAGGTAACAATGGTCTTGAATTTCCTCCATTTGTACCCAATCTGTCTGTGGATTGGTGGAGTCCAAACTCTTTAGAGATGGTTTTGTAACCTTTTCCAGCCTGATGAGCATCAACAACTCTTTTTGTGAGGTCCTCAGAAATCTCCTTTGTTGGTGCCATGATACACTTCCACAAACATGTGTTGTGAAGAGCAGACTTTGATAGATCCTGTTCTTGAAATAACACAGGGTGCCCACTCACACCTGATTGGCATCCCATTGATTGAAAACACCGGACTCGAATTTCACCTTCAAACTAACTGATCATCCTAGAGGTTTACATACTTTTGCCACTCACAAATATGTAATATTTAATCATTTTCCTTAATAAATAAATGACCAAGTATAATATTTTTGTCTCATTTGTTTAACTGGTTTCTCTTTATCTACTTTTAGGACTTAAGTGAAAAATCTGATGATGTTTTAGGTCATATTTATGCAGAAATATAGAAAATTCTAAAGGGTTCACAAACTTTCAAGCACAACTGTATTTATGTCATCATTATTAGGATCCTATAGAACCTAATTGAAGAAATATGAATCCATTCATCCAACTTTCTAGACCCTTTTACTGGTTAAGCGGAGACCCAGGGTCAGTGAGTGTCGGTTTGTGTGAGTGTGCCCTGCATGCCCCTAAGTGTTGGTTGCTTATTTGCCTTGAAGCTGCTGGGATGGGCAGCAGTTCTCGGCAGTCCTGAAAAAAATTAATATCCATTCATTTAACTATGTTGATAAGCATACTGTACCTGTATACTGTACATGGCGGCCAGCCTGTCAAAGGAGATTGTTCTATAGCAGTGTTTCTCAAGGTTCACGTGTTCAGTGTTCATCAAGATTCTATTTGTTTTTTTCAGCATGTATATCGTTTATTTTCTTTGGGGTAGGGTGTTTAAAACAAAGAAATTGCAAAATGAAATATTTAGCTCTGAAATTAATACCAGATCAGCATCACCACACATAATGTCTTTTTTAAATTTTATTGATTTTATTGAAATCACAAAACATTCCATACAAATACATCAATTTTTACAAAAATAAGATCGAAAACAAATCAAACAAAGAGAAAGAGAGATAAGCCAGCAGAGTAAAACTTAAAGCTATTAAAAATAAGTAAATAGATGAATTAATAAGTGAATAAAGATAAATGGAGAAGAGAAAGAAATGGGGAGAGAATCTGCTTCCTCAGTGCTTTAAAAACTTATTCTAAAATGTTATTAATCAGATCCTGCCAGGTTTTGAAAAAGTTTTGCACAGATTCTCTAAGTGAGAATTAGATTTTTTTTCCAGTTTCAAAGAGTATATAACATCAGTTACCCACTGACTTAGAATAGGAGGGCTAGGATTCTTCCAGTTGAGCGAGATAAGTCTACGTGCCAATAGGGTAGTAAAGGCGATCACAGTTTGTTTGTCCTTCTCCACTTTAAGACCCTCTGTGAGCCCACCAAACACAGATGTTAATGGGTTAGGAGAGATTGTGACACCAAGCCTGTCTGAAAGACATTTAAAACTTTTGGTCCAGAATGATATTAATTTGGTGCTGGTCCAGAACATTATGATTGTAATGTTTGCAGGTTGGATCTTGCCCTGAAAACATTTTGGACAATTTTAAGTGAGAAGAATGTGCTCGATATATAATTTTGAGTTGAATAATTGTATGCTTTGCACATATGGAGCTCGAGTGAATCCTATGCATGGCTACCTTACACTCCTTTTCTGAGATGTTGAGTTAGAGGATCCTTTTCCCATTGTCCTCTTGGATCTTTGAAAGGGAGTGACTATAACATGGTTTTATATATTGTAGAAATGCTGTCTGAGTCCTCAAGACTGATCAATATTTTTTCCGGCATAGAGGTAGATGGGATGTGAGGAAAATTGGGCAGGCTCTGTTTAGCAAAGTTTCTGATTTGAAGGTAGTGAAAGAAATATGTTGCTGTAAAGTTAAATTTGGAATGTAATTGTTCGTAGGATCCAAAGACTTTGTCTATGTACAGATCTGCAAGTGATTTAATTCCAGATGTTTTCCATACATTAAAAACATCAGGGTTCTATTGCTTATAATGGTAGGGGGTTGCACAGTGGGTCGCTACTCCGATGATCGCACTCAATCCTCTACCCACTCTGACGGTCTTGTTTAATTAACCTCTCATTTACATGGGAAAAAGTGGGTTGGATCACCATAAAGTTTAAGGAAACATTGTCCTATAATAAACTAAACTATATTATTACTTCATAGGTCCAGGATCACGTGTTTGAGTCTTGACTCTGTCTCTTGTCTATGTAGAGTTTGCAAATTTTCCCTGTGTTGGTATGAGTTTGCTTCAGGTACATGAATGCTCGCTTACATTTGCATTAAGTTTTACAGTATAGGTTTATGCATGTGTGAGCTTGGGTTCATGTGTAATTTTACAACTTGTCTTATTTGTTAGAGGATAGTTATTGACTCACTACAGTTTACCATTGGACTAAGTGAACTAGAGAAAGGACATAGAAATCAAGAGTGTAGAAACACCAAATAACCTGAACTTTAGAGCACAGCTTTGGAATCAGGTAGAAAAGCAGAGTCTAAGCGAGAAATTCATACAAAGATGGGGTGAGTATGAAAACTCAGTGAAGAAGGAAAGTCCAGCTGTGAAACAAACCAGGGTCTTTAATTTTATTAAATTTGTTGAAATTCATATTTGTTTTCTAGATGCAGGTAACTTCTTTTATCACAAGGATAACAACGCTATCAGTAGCCCTCTCAGTAGGTTCAGGAGGGGCGCAAGAAGGTTTTATGAATAGGCAGGAGTGGTGAGAGACAAGACTGGAAATATTGTTAAAATAATTGCCCCAAACTGATTTTCCAAAAAGATTTAACGAGTACAACTTGGCTCGATATTGATAGGTAATTATAAAAGAAAGCCACTTGAAAGCAAGCTGATTTCAGAATGTAACAATAAAACATACAAAAAGGTGAAAAATGGTCCATGTGCTGCCCCCATTTAATGATGGAGTTACATTTGAAGGTAAAAAAGTGGAAGTTAGGGCAACACTAATATGCCTTGCTGTCTGGTCGGTGTGACGTGACGGTGAGTTCCTGAGTCAGAGGGGCATTGATTTTAAGGATAGCAGACTAGAAGAGGCTTGAGGAGATGTCGCATATCTTCCTGGGGGTGACATCATGGACAGAATTAGAGCTGCCGTACAACCTTAAAATCCTTTCAAATCAGTACGTATAAGAGACAAACAATTATTGCGTATGTTGACCATACTTTGTCATAAATTTTATTTGTTCTATGCATATTGCTAGACTTGATTTCACACATAAACAAAGTTTGTGAATGTTATGTGTGCAGTCTTGGGTATATTTACACCTGGTATACTCTTTTCTATATTACCAGAGTAACAGTGTCTACATCTTAAAAAAATAATATATATATATATTAGACCCTAAGCCTAAAAGTGCAACGATTTTATGTCACGCTTTAAATTGGGCTTATTTTAAATCCTACATATTTATGTTTGGTACTATTCTTTTCAGAATTTATAGAACTTTAATGTGATGTTACATTTTCAGATTCTTATTCCGTTTTTAAATTCTAAACAAAAAATATAATAATCAAGAACTCACATCCCGTGAGATGAGACTTTGTGCCAAGAGATTTAACCAGGCCCGTGGCTAGAAATAAAAGACTAAGAGTATGACAGCTGCTGTACAGGCTTTCGAATGTTCAAAGCGCCACACGAGATGCAGATCACACAGCATGGCCATCGAGCAAAGAGGAGGTTAAAAAAAAAATATTTGTTTACCATTGTATTATCGTATAAGAGGGGTTTTCAGAAGATCGACTGCATCTCCTTGGGGTGTGTTCAACCCCCCCTCATCACAGCACATACGGCAGAGCCTGGGTGGTTGGCAAGCGAAGCGAGCGGGGGGGTAAGCCCCCTAGTATATATCTATCTATTATATAAAAAAATCTTGGGTCGAGACTTGATCATCTCAGAGAGACACTTTGAAGTCCCGCGAGACTTCTTGCACGTCATGTCCTACTTACAAGCAATTACTCGGAGACACTTTAACGTCCCATGAGACAAAAGGACAGCTGCTGTACAGGCTTTTAAATGATCGACGTGCAGCGCGACATGCAAGTTACGCAGCTCGGTAGCAGCTAGCAGACAGCCAGCAGCTGATCCGTCCGCATCTCCTTAGTGTTTGTTCAGCCTTCTGAACGCGAAGTGGCTAGCTTGAAGCGCACCCCCAGGGGGTGGTTGTGGGGTGGGAGAGCAAAGCGAGTAGGGAGCACAGCCCCCAGTATATATATATATATATATATAATTAAAACATTATAAATTAGAACAATTATCATGAGACCAAAGCATTCAGACCAACAAGATTATCCATCCTATTCACCTAGATTGTCCAAGATAACTTCAAATCATGATCTAAAGGTCCCTAAGGTCCTAAACTTCACCACATTAATTGTTAATTTTTTCCATGTGTCTTGGATCTTTGGGCAAAGAAAAACTTTCTAACATTTATTCAAAATCCTTTCCCCAGTTTCATAACATAAAGTATTAATGTTATAATGTTCATAAATTCACTTTGTTTTTTTAATTTAATTTATTTCCACTGATTCACATAGTGAACTGTTCTTGTTCAATTACTTTTACAGTTTTGTAGTTGTTCACAAGTTTATGTATAACAAATTTTCTGTGTGATAATTTAGCATATAAACAACTCTAATCCAAACTGATTTCTTTGTTTTGTTAATATTTCCTTTGCAGAATCTGAAGGATGACAGGGAGCCTGAGTCATCATCAGCAACATAAACTAAAGAGGCACAATGCTGTTGTTGCTCTTCTTAGTTCTGAGTTCTCATTCACCTTTATTGTCACGTCTACATGCTGTAGTACAATGACATTCTTATGGGAATGTCTGCTGCAGACTGGTAAGAGTGCTATGGCAGGTCAGACTATGCATACATCCAGCAGCAGACAATCATTGCAACATCAAACAGTAAATGCAACATCAGATGAAATTTAATGAATTATTATTAATAATTCCTTAAGCATCTCAGAAAAGTCAAAAGTCTAAGTCAAAGTGAACTTTATTGTCATCTCAACCATATACAAGTATACAGATAGACGAAATTGCGAAGCTCAGGGTCCACAGTGTAACAACATGATGTACAAATAATACATTAAAAATAGAATTAAAATTTAAAAATTAAAACACAAAGAAGACAAGACATTGTGCAAAGATAGGACAAAGAAGTAGCATCGATATTGATGTGTAAGATATGTAATATAATAACTAAGTAAATAATAATAGATATAGATAATACAGAAATGATCAGTGTATGATGATCGTTGTTTAAGACGTGTGTAAACAATGACAGGTCAGAATGTTTCACAGCAGAAGGATATCAAGAGTGTCAAAATACTTACAGGTCAATATGAGATTTTCAGTTCTTTTCTACCTGCACACTCGTCTTTACAGGACTGTGGTTTTCATGTATAAAAGTTCTGTTTTTAAAGGTGGTTGAGGCCGTGTGGAAGGTCCAAGGGGGCAGCCTGGGAGCTCCTACTTACAATACCCTGTAGTTCCATACGCACTAAGCATTGTATAATTCAACTGAAAGTCTATTATGAATCACATTTATCTCACTTAAAATTGTCTAAAATGTACTCTGTGGGTAAGATCCCACCTATGTACACTGCCATCTAGCTCCAGCATCTCAAGGCCATATGTTTTAGGAATGCAGCAAGTTCAGAGCATTTTGGATCAAAATCGTTGCATACTTTTCAGGTAGCCTTGGTTTTACAATCACTCCTAGCCCGTTATTTGGTGTATTAAGTGTATTTCTCGGTAGAAATAAAGTTCACAAGGATAACTCGATTGTAATAGCCTGTGTTAAACCACTAGCACACCGACTTGTCTTAGCCAACTGGAAGACTCTCAACCCACCTTCAATGACTCAGTGTGTAAGTAACGTCCTATATTATCTTAAATAAGAGAAAATCAAGTGTACTCTTAGAAGATATGTCCAAAACATTTTTGAAACATGGCAGAAATTCAGTAATATTATTTAATTAAAAATAAAACATACTGGGCCTATGATTAACACCCTTATGCTATTAATTGTTTCATCACTTCTTTTTTTGATTGTTTTTACTGGATTGAGTATGTTTTATGGGCAGCACCTTAGTTTAGGTGCTGCAAAAGTACATCTATTACTCATTTACTTTTAAGAAACAAGACCATAACACACACTTCTTTGGGTCTTCATAAAACTTATAAAGCATCATTAAAGCAATGTGACCTACCAACAAAACTTCACTTTGGAGTGGTCTGAGGGGGCTTAACGGGGACACATTTCTCTTAATATTACATATTCAGTGTAGGACCTGTGAATTCTTCATATTAACAAGTAAGTTTACCATCATGTCAATTTGCTGCACTACATAGTGAAGAATAACCGATCTACTGATGTTTTATAAGTGTTTTGAGGACCAAAAGAAGCCTTTGTTAAGGTCTTGTTACATAAAAAGATGCATTTTTGCAGTAGCTAAACTAAAGTCTTACTCTATTATGTTGTCCCTACATTGATGGATTAACGGCCAGAAGTCCACATGACCGTCATCATCAAGTTCTTCCATGAGAACCCTGAATACCATGAGGGCTGATTGAGGTCATTGATGTTAGGTAGACTGCCTAGAGGGGGCTGGCCAGGTGGTCTCGTGGCCTCAGAACCCCTGCAGATTTTATTTTTTTTCTCCAGCCATTAGGAGTTTTTTTTGTTTTGTTTTTTTCTGTCCTCCCTGGCCATCGGACCTTACTTTTTTTTCTTGCTTTATTATTGGAACTTAGGCAAACTTATTCGGAGAACTTCAGCTTTGTTTTGAAGAGCCTTCAGCAATAAATTTAAAGGAATCAAAATAAGAACCAAACTTATAGTGGATCACATAATGAAAAAAAAAAAAAATAAGAGCCAGACTTATTCATATTTTTTGCATTTGCATAAACCAAAATCATTTTGGCTTATTTAAATTTTTTATGCTTTAGGGTCGTTGATTGACATGTTTTTCATAAATAGTATATTCTATATTTTGGTGATTTATGTTAGGTAGACTGTCTAGAGGGGGCTGGTCAGGTGGTCTCGTGGCAGATTTAATTTTTTTTTCCAGCCGTCTGGAGTTTTTTTTTTTTGTTTGTTTTTTCTGTCCTCTCTGGCCATTGGACCTTACTTTTTTTTCTATGTTAATTAGTGTTCCCTTATTTTAATTTTTATTTATTTTGTCTTTTTTTCAGCTTTGTTCATCATGTAAAGCACTTTGAGCTGCATAATTTGTAAGAAAATGTGCTCTAGAAATAAATGTTGCTGTTGCTGTTAGTAAGTCTTTGTTTGATTGAGTAGCATACCATTGTAATTTCTGCTTTTTGAAAATAAAATATATGTAGTTGTCACATGTTATTTCTATTTTTTCAAATTGGCTACTCTTCCTCAGCCAGTGGTGTTTGTGACCTTGCACCTTTCAAAGCTAAGCTCAGCCAATCTGGAGAGATCCCACTATGAAGGAGAATGTCAAGGATTATTGTTAAATCCTGGAATAACTCTGAGGTGCTCTCAAAAAAGATAAATATTCAGTTCCCATAAAATGCCCTTGCAGTTAACAGTCAAAACTGTTGGTGTAAGCATATAATATTGCCAACCATCTCAATGCGTTTTTATGTCCTTCCTCTCAAACTCAGCACCGTCTCTCTGTTGATTTGACTATGCTTAGTTTTATCTTATTTATTTAAATTTTTTTTTTTTAAGCACGGCAGGTATTCACTGCAGGCTTTCAATACAGCATAAAGAGATGCTGGGCAAAAGCTGCTTCAGCTCCAGTCTGAAGAATTTACTGCAAAGAGAAGTATTGAGAGCACCAACAAACAACAGCAGGTGATGCCACATGGGAATAGCCCAATAGACCTTCACTAATGAGAATGCTGTAAAATCCATTGTTATTGCTTGTTAATCTTCCCCTCTACACCCTCCATTTCTCCCAGTCCTCAGTCACTCAGCGATATGCTAACAAAATTTCACTTCTGCTTACCCCATTGGGATCATGAAGATTTTGATACCATACACCTTAACATTTAAAATGATTGATAGACATCCGTTGTCCTTTTTCCTCCACATTTATCTAAAAAAGAAAATCTCTAAAAGCGGGTGCGGCAGGCAACCAAGGGTCCCTTGGCATCTATTTGCTTTTAACTGCTAAGTCATTACCACCTAATACATGTAGATTGTGTTGGGAGCGAATGATGTGTAATGAAATGAGGGAAAAATTAGTGAAGTGTTATGGAGGAAAGCAGATGTTCGACTGAAATTATTACTAGCAGAGATGATTACCAGTAAAACGCTTTGTGATGGGGTGTTAGCACAGAGATAGAGGAGGCTCAAAAACAAGACATAAAGGTTATATTTATTTTTACTCAAGATTTGACTGTATGGCTTCAACTCTATCGATTTTTTGTGTTCCCTTGAGTTTTAGTTTACTGTTTGCTTGCAGAGGGTAAGCGGCGTGTATGCTTTATGATCTTAAATCTAGCTGATTATGTTGTGCAACATCTGTAAGCTGGAGCTAAGAAAAACTATGGCTGCATGATAGCAACAAATAATACATTTGAAATAAAAACAGTACAAACGAAAAATGATTAAATAAATCTGCAATATCATAAATCAGAATAGGAAAATATTAAGTAATAAGTAAACAGATGTTAAAAAATTAAATGAACACTTTGAAAAAACATCACATCTCAATGGGAACAAATCCTGCTGGATATCTCTACTGATATGGACTGATATGGAAATGTGTTTAGAACGAAAGGATGCCACATCGTTTGATGGAAATGAAAATAACTCTGGTCACCAAGCATTTTGCTACTGGGATTCTTTCATCTGTACTTTAGCAAATTTCACTTGCTGACTCCAAATCTGAAAACTGTTTTCATCCAGCACGTCCCATTTTTTAGTTATGATGTTCCAGATCTTGGACAACTAGGGTGACTAGAGAGTAAAGGCGATGCGTTTCAGTATTTAAGAAATAAGTTTGGTCTCGAGAAAAGTGAAGCCAAAATTAAGGAAGGTGTTTTTGTTGGCCCTAAAATACGTGAACTGATGCTTGACGATGAGTTCAAAAAGGAAACTGAAGCCAACTGAATCAGCACTCGCATTTGTGCAGGTTGTCCAAAATTTTCTTGACAGTCACAGAGCAGAGAATTATGCTGAGCTTGTGGAGAAAGTAAATTAGCTTACGGGAACCGGAATGTCACTGACGTTCTCATCACAAATTTTTTTCCACCAAATCTAAGTGATGTCAGAGATGAGTATGGGGAAAGATTTCATCAAGATACATAGGTGATGGAAAACTGATATCAGGGAAAAATTTACTCCGAGCATGATGGGCAACTACTGTTGGTTCTTGCAAAGAGAGACGGATGTGCATTTTTTTTGGGCATTCTTACCTCACTTTTATATTGAGGTAAATTGACATAAATATGCTTTAACGTGTCTCTGGTATCGTCTTCTGGTTTATTTTCAGAATAAACACGTCAAAACAATTTTGGTGGCACAGAGTCCAAACTCGAGATATCGTGTTGATATATTATATTGATATTGAAAAGTGTCAAAACGTCAATGATGTGTATTTCAAAAACCTGACGTGTTAGCTTAATTCTGATTTCATATATGAAATCAATGTAAAAAACTTAATAAAGAGCTGCTCTGAAGTTCCCAGAAGCAAACAAAAAATATTTTTTTGTAGACCAGTGTTATCAACCTACAGAGGGCTGAATTCTAAGACACCCCGTAAATCAAAGTGAAAAAATGATGCAGCAGGAAGGCGAGTCCATTTTGCAGAAAATTCCATTGCAAGCAACTCCAAATCGTACTCAGTAGTTTGTATGGCCCCCACGTGCTTGTATGCAGGCCTGACCATGTTGTGGGGGGCATGCCCCAAGTGAGATGACAGATGGTGACCCGGGGGACCTCCTCCCAGATCTGGACCAGGGCATCACTGAGCTCCTGGACAGTCTGGGTTGAAAACTGGGGGCATCGGATGGACCAAAACATAATGGCCCACCCAGAGGTGTTCTATTGGATTTAGGTCAGGTGAACATGGGGACCAGTCAATGGTATCAATTCCTTCATCCTCCAGAAACTGCCTGCATACTCTCGCCACATGAGGCCTGTCATTGTCGTGCACCAGGAGGAACCCAGGGCCCACCGCAGCAGCATAGGGTCTGACAATGGGTCCAAGGATTTCATCCCAATACCTAATGGTAGTCAAGTTGCTGTTGTCTGGCCTGTAGAGGTCTGTGCATCCATCCATGGATATGCCTCCCAAGACCATCACTGACCCACCACCAAACCGGTCCAGCTGAATGATGTTACAGGCAGCATAACATTCTCCACGGCTTCTCCACACCCTTTCACGTCTGTCACGTGCTCACGGTGAATCTGTTCTCATCTGTGAAAAGCACAGGCTGCCAGTGGTGGACCTGCCAATTCTGGTATTCTATGGCAAATGCCAATCGAGCTCCACAGTGGGCAATGAGCACAGGGCCCACTAGAGAACGTCGGGCTCTCAGGCCACCCTCATGAAGTCTGATTCTTATTGTTTTGCCAGAGACATTCACACCAGTGGCCTGCCTGCCTGCTGGAGTTCATTTTTTAGGCTCTGGCAGTGCTCATCCTGTTCCTCCTCGCCCAAAGGAGCAGATACAGGTTGGTCCTGCTGATGGGTTAAGGACCTTCTATGGCCCTGTCCATCTCTCCTAGAGTAACACCATCCAACCTCTGCTCCTTAGAGACAAGCTGACTGAGATGGGAGTAGACTCACACCTGGTGGCATGGATTGTGGACTATCATACAGACAGACCTCAATATGTGCGTCTTGGGAACTGCAGGTCTGACATTGTGTTCAGCAATACAGGGGTGCCACAGAGGACTGTACTTTCTCCGGTCCTGTTCAATCTATATACATCAGATTTCCAATATGACTCGGAGTCCTGCCACGTGCAAAGGTTCGCTGATGACACTGCTATTGTGGGCTGCATCAGAAGTGGGCAGGAGGAGGAGTACAGGAACCTAATCAAAGACTTTGTTAAATGGTGCGACTCAAACCACTTACACCTTAACACCAGCAAGACCAAGGAGCTGGTGGTGGATTTTAGGAGGCCCAGGCCCCTCATGGACCCCATGATCATCAGAGGTGACTGTGCAGAGGGTGCAGACCTATAAATACCTGGGAGTGCAGCTGGATGACAAATTGGACTGGACTGCCAATACTGATGCTCTATGTAAGAAAGGTCAGAGCAGACTATACTTTCTGAGAAGGTTGGCATTCTTCAACATCTGCAATAAGATGCTGCAGATGTTCTACCAGACGGTTGTGGCGAGTGCCCTCTTCTACGCGGTGGTGTGCTGGGGAGGCAGCATAAAGATGAAAGACGCCTCACGCCTGGACAAACTTGTTAAGAAGGCAGGCTCTGTTGTAGGAGTAAAGTTGGACAGTTTAACATCTGTGGCAGAGCGACGGGCACTAAGCAGACTCCTGTCAATCATGAAGAATCCACTGCATCCACTGAACAGTGTCATCTCCAGACAGAGGAGTAGCTTCAGTGACAGACTTTTGTCACCGTCCTGCTCCACTGACAGACTGAGCAGATCGTTCCTCCCCACACTATGTGACTCTTAAACTCCATCAGGGCGAGTAAATGCTAACATTACTCAAAGTTATTGTCTGCTTTTTTTATTTTTTTCATTTTTATTACTATTTAATTTAATATTGTTTCTTTGTATCAGTATACTGCTGCTGGATTATGTGAATTTCCCCTTGGGATTAATAAAGTATCTATCTATCTATCTATCTATCTATCTATCTATCTATCTATCTATCTATCTATCTATCTATCTATCTATCTATCTATCTATCTATCTATCTAACTGCCTGTCTGTCTCTTGGAATCTCCTCCATGCTTTTGAGACTGTGCTGGAAGACACAGCAAACCTTCTGGCATCTTAACCAGTACTGGTTCCTGCCTGATAAGCTCTACCTATCCCACTTAAGCCTTGAATTACATGATGTTGGCTCAGTAAATGGGTTACGTTTTGTACTGAACACTGAAATGGAAGTGAACTGTATTGGAATAAACTGAATTGAAAAAGTCCACATATTTATGTTAACATTCTGCCTTATGCTTAATGCTGGCCCTCTATGACCTTGAGTTTGATGAAACAAGTTTGACAATATTATATATTATGTTTATATTAATTATGATACCAATAATTTAGAATTAAAAGTAAACTGCACATTGAGTTTACTATCCATTTGGGGCACTTGAATATTTCACAAATGAAATGCATTTTCGTCATGAATTATGACTTTCATGTTATGAATTACTTAAATCAGTTCGTACTTAGTTAATCATGAAGAACACTAATTTTTAAAGTGTTACTGACAGTTCAGATTGACCCAGAGACTTAAATGTAAAGCTGAGGGGGGAAAGTCGAGCTATTACTGGCTTTGTCAATCATTTACAAGCATTAATACTGTATATCACAGCTCATACTTTTCATTTCTCCAGAAGAGGCAACTAATAGCAGGCACACAGAAAATGAACTGGAGAAATCTTAATCTGTGTTTCCTACAGGGCAGCAAAAATCTGTTCACATATGATAAATGTTACACTAAAGTGCAATGGATGTCCTCATAACCCTGTTAAGCATGATTTCTCAATACAGATGATAATGACTGCAAATGCTGAGAATCAAAAAGTGTCATCAGCTGGTGTTTGATGTACATTAATTTTCACACATACAAATTATTTTTGGAAAGTTATTTATTAGCATAATTCTTTAATTAAAAAATAAATACATTTCGATCCATTACGCTAGATTCAGGATGAACTAACTACACCTTTTCTTCAACACTTAATGAACTTCTGAAATCATCCTTTAGAATATATGCAAGGCTTGTGTTTTATACTTAAGTGAACGTTATAAAAGGAACAATCAGTTTAGGCCTCTTAAACATTAAGCCAAAAGGTTTGTCTGGATCAATGAAAAGGGTGGTGATTCCTTACTGAAGAAATGAGTTACAGATCTGTTGGCATGGCCCAGATTTATGCATGGGCTAACCTGGTCTGTAGCCCAAAATCCCATCAGCTACACTGTGCCCCAAAACTAAACAAAATATATGAATAATAAAGTATTTCAAGTATCTTTAGTCTCTTTTGCTATTATCCCTGAGACAGAACATTAGAACACTCTAGACGAGAACGGGCCATTCAGCCCAACAAAGCTTGCCACTTACTGTATATCCACTTAATTCCTCTAAAATGACATCAAGTCTGGTTTTGAAAGTCTCTAAAGTCCTACTGTCTACCACACTACTTGGCAACTTATCCCATGTGTCTGTGGTTCTCTACTTGAAGAAAAACTTACGAATGTTTGTGCGAAATTTACCCTTAACAAGTTTCCTACTGTGTCCTCTTGTTCACTTTAAATAATGGTCTTGATCCACTGTACTAGAGAGATAGATAGATAGATAGATAGATAGATAGATAGATAGATAGATAGATAGATAGATAGATAGATAGATACTTTATTAATCCCAAGAGGAAATTCACATACTCCAGCAGCAGCATACTAATAAAAAACAATATTAAATTAAAGAGTGATAACAATGCAGGTATAACAGACAATAACTTTGTATAATGTTAACGTTTACTGACCCGAGTCGCATAGTGTGGGGTCTCCTCAGTCTGTCAGTGGAGCAGGACGGTGACAGCAGTCTGTCGCTGAAGCTGCTCCTCTGTCTGGAGATGATCCTGTTCAGTGGATGCAGTGGATTCTCCATGATTGACAGGAGCCTGCTCAGCGCCTGTCGCTCTGCTTCGGATACGGATGCCAGGGTTGACTTTTAACTGGAAAAATAATTTTAAAAGATAGATATGTGAGAAGCTAATAGATAAGATCTGTAAGGCAGTGGTGCTAAGCACTGCTTCACTGTTATTAAATTGTTTGACAGGCTTGTTGATGAATTGTTGCAGATATTGAAATAGATAGATAGATAGATAGATAGATAGATAGATAGATAGATAGATAGATAGATAGATAGATAGATAGATAGATAGATAGATAGATAGATAGATAGATAGATAGATAGATAGATATATAGATAGATAGATAGATACTTTATTAATCCCCAAGGGTAATTCACATACTCCAGCAGCAGCATACTGATAAAGAACAATATTAAATTAAAGAGCAATAAAAGTGAAGTGCAAGTTAAAAAATTTAAGGTGGAGAGTGTGAGGCAGGTATAACAGTCTATAATCTTGTATAATTTTAACGTTTGGCCCCCTGGGTGGAATTGAAGAGTCGCATAGTGTGGGGTCTCCTCAGTCTGTCAGTGGAGCAGGATGGTGACAGCAGTCTGTCGCTGAAGCTGCTCCTCTGTCTGGAGATGATCCTGTTCAGTGGATGCAGTGGATTCTCCATGATTGACAGGAGCCTGCTCAGCGCCCGTCACTCTGCTTCGGATAGGATAGGATGCCAGGGTTGACTTTTAACTGGAAAAATTATTTTAAAAGATAGATATGTGAGAAGCTAATAGATAGATAGATAGATAGCCACGGATGTCAAACTGTCCAGCTCCGTGCCTACAATAGAGCCTGCCTTCCTCACCAGTTTGTCCAGGCTTTTCTTTATGCTGCCTCCCCACCACACCACCACGTAGAAGAGGGCGCTCACCACAACCGTCTGATAGAACATCCGCAGCATCTTATTGCTGTACTAATTCACTTCATACTTTTAAACACTTCACTCAGGTCTCCTCTTAATCTTCTTTTGCTTAAACTGAAAAGGCTTGACTCTTTTAATCTTTCCTCATAAATCATTCCCTGTAGCCCTGGAATCAGCCTAGTCGCTCTTCTTTGGACTTTTTCTAGCGCTTCTATGTCTTTTTTGTAACCTGGAGACCAACTGATCACGCTACTCCACAGGAGGTCTAACCAGAGTGTTATAATAACAGGTAATTCGTGCTGCGCTAGTTATGCATGCACTGTCATCCATTATGCACCATGTAACTTGTAACTCGCGTACCACACTAGTCACGCACCCACTGTAATGTACTTGTGTCAAGTCTGTTGGAATAGCGTTGTGGCAATGACATGACTGCTCTACAAAATGCAAAAAGAGAAGTAAAAATCAAATTACAGTGCCAATATTTTCACAATTTGATGCAATGTTATATTAGCATTCACAGCAGGTATTACAGCAGATCATTGTACGTCAGCAAAGAAGATTAACTCTGTCAGCAGCAAAGTTCTCAATTTCAAAACCATTTTTTTTATATGGGTGTCTTCTTTCTAATGTTTTATTTTTAATATACAGCCTTGCTTAAATTATTGCAGACTTTTGAAATTTACACATCAAACTTTCAGAGTACAGTATGGTAATTGCAGTGAACTTGAGAAAACAGGCATGTTACATTGGCATTAGAGTATTACATTAACTTGATTTTTTCCATAGCCATTATGCCCAGTGGCGCATGGGCTTCACAGGGCTTCGTACCTCAGGGATACTCTTGCCTGCTGAGCATTAATGGGCTTCAATTGCTGGCTGTACCCATTTCTCCTCCACTAGTAGAATTGCTTTTATTGTCATCAAGATTATCCTAGCGCTCTATCCTTTAGTGAAGTCGGAATATATTTTTAGGATGGAGGACATTTATGTTACATCTTAGCTCTATCCTCAAGGTTATATCAAAACTCTGAAATGCAAGAGTTTTTCCACTAAGTAAACAGGGTTCCTAATTTTAGACCAAAATGTATTCTTTTGTTAGTGATTTCTCTGTATTTTTACGCAGGTAACTTGAAGGTGTTATATGCAAATCGATCACAAACCTGCTGCCATATTTATTGCATATTACACTTTTCATTTATGCTGGATTTATAAATAAAGTATAGGACATACTGCCCGAATACTGTGAACATGAGCCTTATTGCACGCTGAAGGTATCTTTTTGTACCTTTCACAAGAATGTCTGCCAGTAAACAAAAAAAAAATGTATATACAGTGTCACAAAGCTGAGACATACTTCTGGGGCAGCCACCCGTATATTTTGGTATCCTGGCTGCAGTCGTTTTTTATCACAACAACAGCACTGATGTGCATACAAACGAGTCCAAGACAAGACTGAGGGTAAGGGGAAAAAGGGCAGGCTTTTAAAGGGGAAGACAGGAAGTGAGGTCATGGGAATCGGGCACGTGTTCGTCACTCATTGGATCAGGCCCAGACATGACATCAGGGGGGCCGACGCTGGTTAGTTCTGTCTCCATTGGTTCGGTCCCGGAAGTGATGTCACGAGAGCCAGGTGGAGTCTCCCAGGGATGGTCTACAGGGAAGTGAGAAAAAGAGTCAGTGCACTCTGCCACAGCCCGGCCTGTCTCAGAACTGCCGTCACTCAAGCCCTTTAGCTGCCTCCCATGCGCACGTGTGTGACAACAGCATAGTAAAGGTTCAACAGACAGATAGGGGAGATGCTACCAGTCTAACAGTGTTAAGAATCACAGTTAGGACAGGGGAGTCTCATGGCCCCTTCATTTTGTCAAAATGTAGTCAAGATACATGACTTGTTTGAAAATTCTAAGCTATAGTACAGCCATTTTGTTTCTGCTATTTACAGTTCCTTTGTCTTTCTGATATTTTCTCAACGTTAGACTTGTCAGGAATATTTGCTTTATGAAAGGAAAGCACTGTGTAATTTCTGCTCATTTTGAAATGAGATGATTTATGAATGCCTCCTAAAATACACAGCGCTTTTTGGACAATATTCAGAGGCCTTCACCTTTTACACATTTTGTTGTGTTGCGTTCTTATGCTAAAATCTTTTAACCTCATTTTTTCTGTCATAAAAAAAAAAAAACACTCAACACCCCAGAATGACAAACAGGTTTTAGAATGTTTTGCAAATTTATTTGATGACATTGACACAAGTATTCAGAAGCTACAAGCATCCCAATGTATTGGACATTATTGAGGTGTTTCTTCACCTTGATTGGTCAGTTCGATTAATTGGAGATGATTAGGAACATTTCTATAGAAGGTCTGACAATTCACAATGGGTTTGAAGGAATTGCCTGCAGAGCTTAGATACAGGGTTGTGTCATGGCACAGATAATCTGGGGAAGGCTACCATAAGCATTATGTGGCATTGTGGGCTCTCAAAGCACAGTGGTCTCTATAATTCTTAAATGAAATAAGACTGGAACAATCATAAATCTTCCTAGAGCTGACTGCCTGGTCCAACTAAGCCAGGGGTGTCGAACTCCGGGCCTGGAGGGCCGCAGTGGGTACAGGTTTTCATTCTAACTCTTTTCCTAATCGGTGTCCAGTATTCACTGCTAATTAACTCCTTTTCTCTTCATTTTAATAGCCCCGTTTTTAAGGATTTGGTACTCTGAATTTATTCCTTTCTTTATTAAACGACAGCCAAACAGAAATAAGATGTGAAACGAGCCAACAGGTGAGCAGCTAAGCTGGAATTTCACTCCAAACAATTTCTTAATGAGAAGCTGAGTCTTGCTGTTAATTAAGCCCGTTATTTAATTCCACGGCTTGTTGCTGCTCTCATTCTGCCACAGCAGACATTTGCAAATCTGTTGGTTTTTCTGTTTTTTCTAAGAACACCGTTAAAATGTTTGAGTGACCTGAGAGATCAACCTTACTGAGACCTTCACCTTTCTTTATTTTCAGATATTGTGTGATGGGCACAAGTGAGCTGGTCATGTGGTGGCTCGTTTGATGTCTCATTAGTGTTTGGCTACTAATTAAGGAAAAAGTGACAACTAAGGGGCCTGAGTCAAGTTAATTAAAATGAAGGAAAAAGAAGTTAATTAGCAGTAAAAATGGCTCACTAATGAAGAAGATGGAAATGAATGAAAACATGCAGCCACTGCGGCCTTCGAGGACCAGAGTTGACAGCCATGAACTAAGCAATTGAAGGTAAACGGCCATGTTGAGAGACATGGCCAGAATTCTGACAGTTGCTCTAGCTAAGCTTCATGAACCTGTGTGGAGATGAATTAAACTTTCAGAAGGGAAACCACCAAGGCAACATTCCACTAATCTGGGCCCTATGTCAAAGTGGCCAGACGGCATGTGAAAGCCCACTTGGAGTTTGTAAAAAGGTGCCTGAAGGACTCATGGTCTCTGAGAAGCCTTCTCTGGCCTGATGAAAACTAGATTGAACTGTATGGCCTCAGCTCTAAGCATCACATTTGGAGAAACCAAGCACCACTCATCACCTGTGCAATACCATTCCAGCGGTGAAGCATGGTGGTGACAGCATAGTCCTTTGTGGTTGTTTTTCCTAACTGGAGCCTCATCTCACCTTGTTATCAATCAAGTTGTGAGTCTCTATTAGCTATTTACAAAAAGAAAGGAAAATAAATACTCATAGTGACAAGCCTTACTCTTGTGATGTGCCTTCTCACAGAATCCTTTGCATGGTTGCTGGACCTACTCTCCATTATAGGCTGAGAAGCTCACAAATATCTGGATATGGAAGTAAATAAGCTGCTTCTATAGACTGAGAAGGGCCAGGTGAGATTTGGGAAGTAACAGGTATGCCTCCTGGGTGCCTCTCATGGGGTGGTTGTACCAGACATGGCTCCCTTGGAGAAGTCCAAGGGCACACAAGATGGGTTTTATCTCTTGACTGGTCTGAGTGTGTCTGGAAATGACTGGGATTGCTGCGGATTCAAAGGTCTAGTCTGTCCAAGACAGCATGTTGCCTCTCCGAGCCTCACCTAGAAAGGCAAAATGAAATTGAATGAATAGAGAAATGAGGCACACAAATGTTAAAGCAGAATGCATAGGTAGTCATGCCGTTATGATCACTTGCACAACCATAGAATGAGACCTAATAATGGTGCTACACCAG
The DNA here is from genome assembly GCF_016835505.1 of Polypterus senegalus. Classification (NCBI taxonomy): domain Eukaryota; kingdom Metazoa; phylum Chordata; class Cladistia; order Polypteriformes; family Polypteridae; genus Polypterus; species Polypterus senegalus. The sequence continues at coordinate 94,606,817 of NC_053171.1, forward strand.
TTAATTAATTCATTTACCTGTTGTCCTGAAGAGGATATGATAATGTATTAGTGGTTTATGTCCATTCCTGAGACACATTTCAAACACTTTGCAGCAAAGACCCTGATTAGTGCACCCCAACTTTCAGAACCCACACTGCAAGTTTGCAGACACACATAACTGGCAATCATATTTTATGGCCTTTAGACCACCTATATGGCATTATTGGGTAACCAGTAAAGGCACACTGCACTATAACATGCAGTGAATCCACTTGACTTATAATCCTCATCCTCTTTCTCTGTACGTTTAGCATTCGTTTGCTCAGAGGTTGGTGCGCTTGCTCCTTCCTGAGCAACTCTTCTTTTCTCAACCCTAGCGGCCCACTTCTTCTCTTCTTTCGTTGGGCTTCTTTTCCCATTAAAATTGATCAATTTAGTGTTTGTGTTGCAATTTTACTTAGTACGTTTTCCTTAATTTTTCACTTTAGCTGGCACTTAAGTCTTCAATCTTCCTCAACAATCATTTAAGATATGAAGAGGTATGGGAAGTGACGGCGAAGGTGGTAGGAAATGAGAACGGCACCCATATGCTGCCAAGAGTTGATTCTACAATAAAATAAAATAAAAATAAAAAGAGGAATAACCTTGGAGATCAATCATAACCCCGAAAGCAAATAGTAGACATCACGTAGTACATGTGTACAAAATTTCAGGTCAATAGGTCAAATGGTTTGCGAGCTACAGGTGATTTAAAATCCTGGACAGACAAATAGACAGCCATGGTAGCGTATTATATATAAAGTTATTAAATAGTTGGCCAAATACTGTTCATACAGTCATGATAACTTACCTTATGGTCATAACACCGTGAATATGCCCTGAATCTTGCAAGATAAGAAGGGTCAGGCTTGATTAGAACTTGGATGGCAGACCACCTGGGAGTACGGAGTGCTGTAACCTACAGTAATTTTGGGACAGCTTGGCTATGAATTAAATAAACCAGCTTGATGGACTGAATGGTGTTCTCTCCTTAGTCACATTTCTCATGTTCCTATTACCTGAGGTGGGTCATGTTGCCCCCTAAGATTACAATCAGCCAGGAGCTTCTTTATAAGAGTTGCAGTGAGACCATGCTGCAATGTTCACATCTTCAGCTGCATTAAATATGGGCACAAGTGATAAAATATTAAATGAATCAGTGAACAGAGTCAGTAAAAATAAAAGCCATGCAGTGCTTGACAGTTAATCTAAAACCAAAATGCATATTACACTAAAAAATAAAAAAAATTAAAAAAATGATTTTAAGCAGTCAGAAACAATGCAGGGGGTGGTCTGAAATATTCCATCTCGGATGCATTGTTAGATCTGTGATTACATTAGGATAACATCTGTCACATATTAAGAGTGTGGTGAGCATGTGTCAGTCAGGATATTCTGCTAAGACCCACGTCAGTTGCTGAATGCAAATATTCCTGACTTTGCTCATCTGTAGTCTGAGGTTCAAATTGTAGAAAATATTTCAGGTGGAAACTGTACTATGCTGAATCATTCTGACTGTTTCTTCATGTTGCTTTGTATCTTCATTTAATGTAAGCAGACCAGCATGATCTTGAAGTAGTAAGGCTTCTTTTTTATTATAATTTTATTGATTTTATTGCAGTCACACAACATTCCATACAAATAGATAATTTTTTTTATAAAAATAGGATTGTAAACAAACCAACAAATCAATGTAGTAAGGCTTCTAATGCACCTTTTTGACAAAGACACTCCAAACAGCAAGCAGGAACTCTATTTAATGGTGGGTTTTGTTTCCTCAGCTTTTGGGTTGCTACACTGTACTTTAATATACCATATTTACACATTTACCACGTGCACATTTTTTTCCCGAAAATTAGCATTAGAAAATCAGGTGTGCAAAATGTAATTCTGTAATGTTTACTTCTTCTGCCTGGGCTCGCTCTCTTGCTCGCGCTCTCTGGCTCTCTCTCTTTCGCTTGCTCGCTCTCTCTCTCTCTCTCTTTCGCTTGCTCGCTCTCTCTCTCTCTCTTTCGCTTGCTCTCTCTCTCTTGCTCTCGTTCTCTTGCTCGCGCTCTCTTGCTCTCTCTCTTTCGCTTGCTCGCTCTCTCTTGCTCTCTCTCTCTTTCGCTTGCTCGCTCTCTCTCTCTCTTTCACTTGCTCGCGCTCTCTTTCTCTCGTTCTCTTGCTCTCCCTCTCGCTTGCTCTCTCTCTCTCTCTCTTTCGCTTGCTCGCTCTCTCTCTCTCTCGTTCTCTTGCTCTGCTCTCTCTCTCGCTCTCTTGCTCGCGCTCTCTCTCCCTTTCACTCTCTTGCTAGCGCTCTCTCTCTCTTTCCCTTGCTCGCGCTCTCTTTCTCTCGTTCTCTTGCTCGCGCTTTCTTGCTGTCCCTCTCGCTCTCTTGCTTGCGCTCTCTCTCTCTCTCTCTCTCTCTCTCTAAACACTTCCTATACAATCACAATGCTCGGCGTACACGGGGCAAAACGATTTTCGGGATTTTCTTTTGTAAAAGTTAGTGTGCGCGTCTTACACGAGGGCGCGTGGTATACGAGTAAAAACGGTAAGTGCTTCCACACTTAATAAAGAAGTCATTTTGAAATGAATCAGTTTGTTCCTAATGTGACATTCCACCCAGCAGTAATACCACTAATTACTTTTAAAGAAGGGCAGCATGGTGGTAACACTGCTGCCTTTCAGTAAAGAGGCCAAGGATCGCATCCTGGGTCCTCCCTGGGTGGAGTCTGCATGTTCTCCCCACATCTGCCTGGTTTTTCTCTGGGTGTTCTGGTTGTCTCCCACTGTCCAAAGCCATGCCAGTTAGGTATATTGGTGATGCTAAATTGGCCAGAGTATGTGTTTGGTGGGTTTGCGTGTGAATGTGAGTGTTCGCCGTGTGATGAACTGCCCAGGGTTTGTTCCTGCCTTTTAACCGATTCTAGCTGGGCTAGGCTCTAGCAGTCCAAGTGATCCTGATCCAGAATAAGCACGTTAGAAAATGACCTGACGTGACTTCTAATGAAAATCTTTAATGGTGAACATTCTATTTGTATTCTAAAATATGAGGTATTTTGTAGGAAAGTCTCAATAGTAAACGTCTTCTTTATAGTATGTACAATTTAGGCTAAAGCAAATGGGAGGCAATTAGTAAGGTGAGGGCAAAAAACGTCAGCAACTGTCCTCCTATGCCCAGCATTATTCTAGACAATGTTCAGTCACTGGAGAACAAACTAAGCCACATTAGAGCCAGTCTTGTAGAGTAACGATACACAAATACTTCATTACTGTACTTGTGCATGTTTTGAGAACATTTGTACTTTACTTGAGTATAACATTTTCAGTCTACTTTCTGTCATAGTACACATTAATTGTTTTGATTATATTGTTAACATGACATGGAAGACTGGTCATGTGACTTGGATTAGCTATGTCACCAAGAAGTGTTGGTATAAACATAACGCTGGTCCTGCCCAAGTTATCATTTGACAATTAAGAAATAAAACAAATTTAGTGTCAGTTATCTTTATTACAAGCAGGCCTAGTGCTAGGTTCAATTTCTTATCTCCTTTTAGTTTTGTCACAATAATTCTTGTAGATGCTATTTCAAAAAACTTTCCCTTTTACTTCACTACATTTTCAAATGCAGATGGCTACTTTAACTATAATATATTTTGGAGACACATTCATTCCTGCCCAACTCTGTCCTTCCTCCTTTCTGCCTTAATGACAGTCTATTTGAGGTAAAATCTGGGTTTTCTTCTAATTTCCTCCAACTCAATAGCCAATAGACAGAGGTTCTCCTCATTGGCTCCAAGTCCGCTTTATCAAAATCGAATAATTTTTCGCTTAATATTGATGGTACATCAGTCTATACCTCCCTTCAGGTTAAGAGTTTTGGGGTTATTTTTGATAGTACTCTGTCTTTTGAATCCCACATCAATAATGTCACACGGTTATCTTTTTATCTTCTTTGTAAAACTGCACGCCTGTGACCCTCCCTCACACTAAATAGCACCACAATCCTTACTCATGCAGCGGTCACTTCCCGCATTGATTATTGTAATTCTGTTCTCTTTGGTCTCCCACATAAGCTTTTCCATAAACTCCAGCTTGTTCAGAATTCATCTAACTGTATTATAACTCAGACCTTTTCCATGCAACACATTATCCACAATCTCTTAAACAGCTTCATTGGCTTTCTGTAAAGTTTCACATTGATTTTAAAATTCTTCTACTTACCTTCAAAGCACTTCATAGCCTTCGCTCCATTATACCTCTCAGACCTCATGCATGTTGTCACGCATGAGTGCTTGGGGAGCAGCTTAAGGAACCGATTTGCACCGCGACAAGTCCTGCCAGGGGATAACGGCAGCGTACTAACCTCTCTCTCATTGTTTCTCCAAGAAAGACCGAGACACCGCCGCCGTAAAGACCGCCCGGACGACTCAAAGAGATGCACACTTCCGGGTGCCTTTCTTCCCTCTGCTTCCCGATTGATGACGTCAGACTCCCATACACCACCACGATTTTCCCAGCATTCCACGTTCTAATTTCCGGTCCTTCCCTGTAAGCTGTCCGTCTTCCTACCCTTCAATGTCTTTTAAGTTTTATGTGAAACAATTGACCAATTTTTGTTGCAGTATACGGGGTTAAAAACCCCAAACCTTTATGCGTGTTGTAAGATATGGCCGGCCATGTACCCCGGCCAATACCCTGCTGGATGCCATGGGGGCCACGAGAGGGAGCTACAGGGAGGACCGAAGAGTTCTTCATGCCCTATGACCCGGACGTTCGTCATAGGAAGAGCGACGGGCTTCCGGGGTGAAAAAAAGCATTGTTTACCCTGACCCGGAAGGAATAAGGACTTGTGGACTGTTGGATTGGGAACACTTCCAGGTCGGAGAATATAAAAAGACTGTGGGAACTCACAGGCAATGAGCTGAGTTGGGAGGCAGGGTGGCTAAGCGTCTGGGAGAGTGGAGGATTATTATTGGTTTATTGTATTGTAATTGGAGTATTTGGGAGTGGAGAGTGCTTTGTGCACATTATTGTTATAATAAATATCACTATTGGACTTTTACCTGGTGTCTGACGTGGTGTCTGAGGGTGCAATGGTGCGAGCTACCCTTTAATCTGTCACAGTGTCTCCTTTCGTTGTTACGATGTTTATACACCTAACTGCACTCTTAGGTCCTCTACATCTGGTCTTCTTATCACCCGTCCTGCACACCTGATCACCATGGGCTCTGGGGCATTTAGTCGTAGTGCTCCTCGTCTCTGGAGCTCACTACCACAAAACATTCAGGACACACAGATTCCCTACCTATTTTCAAATCCCGTCTTAAGTCTAATCCATTTAGATTAGCTTGCACTACAGGACCTTAGGCTGTATTCTTATTGCTGTATTTTCAGTTCCATAAATTTAGATATCTGTATATGTGTATGCGTACATGCATGTTTTTGTTGGTTTTATGTTTTTATTATCTGTATGGTGTCCTTGGGTATTTAGAAAGATGCCTTGAAATAAAATGTATTATTATTATTATTATTATTATTACTGCAATATTAAACCAGAAAGGCTACTCAAATACACACAAAGTTGGGCTCAGTTATTTAATTAAAATATAGGCTCCCCCCACTTTAGGAAAATTTGCATATGCAAAGAATCTGCCATGATCTACACAGCCATTCCAAGAACACCACACCACAGCCCACAAAACAGGGCCGGGGAGCTGAATGTTGATGATGTGCGATCCCAGTCTCAGTAATTTCCTCAGGTAATGCTGCTGATTGGGATGGGGCTGACCTGCAGGCCGTAGGGAGATGTACTTAGGCGCTCACGTGTTGTGGTTCACTCACTTTTTCTTGTGTTTTTACGGCAAGTCTTCTCACATTATGCTGGGCATCCTGGCTTCAAAACAGTTTGTGAAACAGCTGGAAAAGATCCAGGAAAAACCGAAAGGCCATTCCTTTGAATGTCAATTTAGAAGTGATGAAGTGCTTTAATAAACATTGTTTAATGAAGGGCACCGCCTTATTTGGGTTTGCTTTGATGACTAATGTTACTATTAAACAAATTTTGTCAGTTTTCATTTAAATAAAAAGAGGTTATTTTTGGGGCCAGAGAATGCTTAAACATGTTTTCATGCAAATCAATTGTTATTACGTGTTTAAGTTATGGAAAATTCATTTTATAACTGGATTTTCAGGACCAGACTGGCTCCTTCTTAAAGATAAGAAAGCCTGTACACCTCTCTTATTAGCGTCTAACCCACTGAATTAAGATTATATCTTTAAAATGAATGCCACTGCTTCAAGTTGAAGATAACTGGCTTATACTTTAGTGATTGTAATATAACTTAGTTTTACTAGATTTATTTTCCAGACTGGTATTTCTACTTTTACTCAAGTGTGACTATTGGGTACTTTATACAACACAGATTAGAACAAGACTAGCTTCATGAAGAGATGTCAAACATTGCTAACAGCTGAGACACCAGATGTTACAATGCAGCTAAGATGGTCTTCAGTCTACCTTATGGACTCGTTAGTTAAAAGCAGTGGAGCGGCTGTGGTTTTTTTATGATGAATGACACCTCGTGCGTGGATGTTAAAATTGTCTCAGAAAAACTGCTCACCAGATCAGGAGTACTTAATGTTGGAGTGCTACCTGTATCCCTTTTAGGGAGAGTTCTCCATTGTTTTTCTGATTGAAGGATCTATATCCTTTGCAAGCCATTGTTCAGAGTAATCTTCTTCTTCTTTCGGCTGCTCCCGTTAGGGGTTGCCACAGCGGGTCATCTTCTTCCATATCTGCCTGTCCTCTACATCTTGTTCTGTCACACCCATCACCTGCATGTCCTCTCTCACCACATCCATAAACCTCCTCTTAGGTCTTCCTCTTCCCTGGCAGCTCTATCCTTATCATCCTTCTCCCAATATACCCCTCATCTCTCCTCTGCACATGTCCAAACCAACGCAATCTCACCTCTCTGACTTTGTCTCCCAACCATCTAACTTGAGCTGACCCTCTAATGTCCTCATTTCTTATCCTGTCCATCCTCATCACACCCAACGCAAATCTTAGCATCCTTAACTCTGCCACCTCCAGCTCTGTCTCCTGTGCCACCGTCTCCAGCCCATATAACATAGCTGGTCTCCCTACTGTCCTATAGACCTTCCCTTTCACTCTTGCTGATACCCGTCTGTCACAAATTACTGTATAGAGCATTATTATGAAATATGAATGTTTACACCATGATGAATTTTTTTATTGTTTCTTTGGACTTCAACAAAGTGAATTTAAACATTATTTACCCTTAATATCATCACACGTTAGTTGCCCCACCAAGGGTGCTAACATTCTGGATCACTGCTACACCCTGATAACGGGCCTCCCTGCTTCCTCTCCCTCACCTCATGCAGTCAGACCACCTATCAGTGCTGCTGCTTCCAACGTACAAGCAAGCACTGAACCAGGAGGGTCCAGAAAGAAAAAGTGGTTGAAGTGTTGAAGTAATCAGTTGTATGAAAAACCAAAGCATTGTTTTGATTCAGAAAATTGGAACATGTTTATACTGTAGATTCCTTCTCTGATCTGAAGGAGTATGTAACATTGTTAATCAGATTCATCAAAAACTAAAAGGTAAAGTACAACTTCCGGTTAACAGAAATAGCCTAAAAGTTAATATAAATCTACGTTTTCTACCTAATACTTGTGTGCAAAATTTGGTTACCCTAAGTGAAAGCATACTCAAGTTATCAACAACAACATTTATTTATATAGCACATTTTCATTCAAAAAATGTAGCTCAAAGTGCTTTACAAAATGGAGAATAGAAAATTAAAAGACACAATAAAAAATAAAAATAAGTCAACATTAATTAACATAGAATAAGTAAGGTCCGATGGCCAGGGTGGACAGAAAAAAAAAAAAAAAACCCAAAGGCTGAAGAAAAAAAATAAAATCTGTAGGGATTCAAGACCAAGAGACCACCCAGTCCCCTCTGGGCAATCTACCTAACATAAGTCAAACAGTCCTCTTTGTATTTAGGGTTCTCATGGAAGGACTTGATGATGATGGTCACGTAGACTTCTGGCTTTCAGTCCATCAATGTTGGAGCATCATGATGCTTTGAGTAGGTGGTGGTGGCGCAGGCCGCCACCACAAAGAAACCGGAAAAAGAAACAGAAGAGAGAGTAGGGGTCAGTACGGATTTTAGAGCCACTATGAATAGTTATTGTGATGAATTGAACATAGAGAGTATCAGTATTAAGTTAAAGTGAAGTTATAAAAAGGCCATGTTAAAGTAATGTGTTTTCAGCAGTGTTTTAAAGTGCTCTACTGTATCAGCCTGGTGAATTCCTATTGGCAGGCTATTCCAGATTTGAGGTGCATAGCAGCAGAAGGCCCCCGCCTCACCACTTCTTTTAAGTTTAGCTTTTGGAATTCTAAGGAGACACTCATTTGAAGATCTAAGGTTACGATTTGGAATATAAGGTGTCAGACACTCTGATATATAAGATGGAGCAGATTATTTAAGGCTTTATAAACCATAAGCAGAATTTTAAAGTCAATCCTGAATGACACAGGTAACCAGTGTAGTGACATCAAAACTGGAGAAATGTGTTCAGATTTTCTTTTCCCAGTTAGGATTCTAGCAGCTGCATTCTGCACTCGTTGCAAACGATTTATGTCTTTTTTGGGTAGTCCTGAGAGGAGTGCGTTACAGTAATCTAGTCGACTGAAAACAAAAGCGTGAATTAATTTCTCAGCATCTTTCAAAGATATAAGAGGTCTAACTTTTGTTATGTTTCTTAAGTGAAAAAATGCTGTCCTAGTGGTCTGATGAATATGCGATTTAAAATTCGGATTACAGTCAACAGTTACCCGTAAGTTTTTTACTTCCGTCTTAACTTTTAATCCTAATGCATCAAGTTTATTTCTGATAACCTCATTGTATCCATTATTGCCAATTACTAAAATTTCAGTTTTCTCTTTATTTAGTTTGAGAAAATTACTATTCATCCATTCAGAAATACCAGTAAGACATTGTGTTAGTGAATCGAGAGAGTCGGAGTCATCAGGTGCTATAGATAAGTACAGCTGTGTGTCATCAGCATAGCTGTGGTAGCTCACGTTGTAACCTGAGATAATCTGACCTAACGGAAGCATGTAGATTGAGAAGAGCAGCGGACCCAGGATAGAGCCTTGTGGAACACCATATCGGATATCATGTGTCTTTGAGATGTAATTACCACAACTCACAAAGAATTTTCTACCTGCCAGGTAGGATTCAAACCAATTTAAGACACTGCCAGAGAGGCCCACCCATTGACTAAGGCGATTTCTAAGAATATTGTAATCAATGGTTTCAAATGCGGCACTCAGATCTAAGAGGATGAGAACAGATAAATGGCCTCTGTCTGCATTTACTCGCAAGTCTGTCTGCATTTACTCGCAAGTCATTTACTACTTTAACGAGTGCAGTTTCTGTACTGTGATTTGTTCTGAAGCCTGACTGAAATTTATCAAGAATATCATGTTTATTGAGATGGTCATTTAACTGCATAATGACTGCCTTCTCTAGAATTTTACTTAAGAAGGGCAGGTTAGAGATGGGTCTAAATTTTCAAAAGCAGAGGAGTCAAGATCTTGAGCAGGGTTTTAACTACAGCAGTCTTAAGACAGTCTGGGAAGACCCCCGTATCTAATGACGAATCGTGTTTACACGCACACAGATAGGCAGACATAATTCCAAAAATGGTATGTTCGGACTCAGGGAGGTCTAAAACTTCCAGATTCATCAAAATCCCGAAAGGGACTATTTGGAGGATGCCAATACTTTCCCTATACTTCCTACAGTATATGTGAAAGTCTGGAAGATCTAAAACGTTGAGATTTCATCAAAATCTCGAAATGGAATTTTTAGAGGATGCCAATACTTTCCCTGTACTTCATATATGAGGAAGTCTTGGAGATCTAAAACGCTGAGATTTCATCAAAATCTCGAAATGGAATTTTTAGAGGATGCCAATACTTTCCCTATACTTCATATATGAGGAAGTCTTGGAGATCTAAAACGCTGAGATTTCATCAAAATCTCGAAATGGAATTTTTAGAGGATGCCAATACTTTCCCTATACTTCATATATGAGGAAGTCTTGGAGATCTAAAACGCTGAGATTTCATCAAAATCTCGAAATGGAATTTTTAGAAGATGGCAATACTTTCCCTGTACTTCATATATGAGGAAGTCTTGGAGATCTAAAACGTTGAGATTTCATCAAAATCTCGTCATCAAATCTTTGGACAATTACAATACACTCCCTATACTTCTTATACGAGAGAGTAAAAGTGTGTAGATGACTACGTACCTATGAAAATAATCTGCATATTTCCTAATAAGAAACTCTGGATCACTAAAGATATCTGCAAATTAATGAAGGCTTTCTGCAGTGCATTTTAGATTAGTGGCCAGCACGTTGGCGCAGGGGTGCGCGTCCCGGGTCAACCCAGTGTGGAGTTTGCATGTTATCCCCATGTCTGCTTAGCTTTCCTCCAAATACTCCAGTTTCCTCTCACAGTCCAAAGACATACAGGTTAGATGGATTAGCAGTACTGAACTGCTTCTAGTGTATGCTTGGGGTGTGTGTGTGTGTGTGTGTGTGTGTTCAACCTGCAATGGACTGACACCCTGTCCAGAGTTTGTTCCTGCCTTGCTCCCTATGCTAGCTGGGATAAGCTCCTGCACCCCTACGACCCTGTTCAGGACAAAGCACGTTAGAAAATGGCTGACTGATGATTTTAGGTTAGCAATATGGAAACAGCTGAAGAAGGAGCCTCAAAAGCTTGCATATTGTAATCTTTTTAGTTAGCCAATAAAAGGTGTCATTTTGCTTAGCTTTTCTCTACATTCATAATGGCTAACACGGTACAACACCCTAGTACTACATTATGGACACATATAAGAAATGCAGGTAACAGCAAAAGAAAGAATTAAAGCTGCTAAAAATTAGTATCGACATAAACAGGAGACTGAGTGTAGTAACAGTTGTGATTCATGTCAAATGTGGTAGAGTTTTTAAATGCTTATGGAGTACAAAGTAAAGCCTAATTCATTCACATTTGCATTGCATTGCATTTTCTCTCACAGTTGAATGTAACGCTTTCTGCTTGTATAGTTATATCAGTCTATATCTTTCATGCAATTGTGATTGCCAGCAGCACACTGTAATTCATCCATTTGTGTTTCAGGTTGTAAGTAGAATTTTTGAATTAGTCAATACCTATACCCAGAAATCAGCCAATACAAATGGGTGTGTTTTAAAAAACTGTAACAACTCATTACCCTGCACTTTTAATAATATTTTTACTACCTCACTGAGAAAATATGTCGAACACACCTGCTTCAAAAATAATACTAAAAAAAAAAGATTCCTGTGCCAAATGAACACAAGAGTTGGCTTTCTCAGCGCCTACAGTCCAGTGGCACTCACTTCATTTGTAACGTGATGTTTTGACTGGTATTAGGACACATACAGTGGAATAGTCTTGATCAGGGGTCTCAAACTCCAGTCCTGGAGGGCCGCAGTGGCTGCAGGTTTTCATTCTAACCCTTTTCTTGTTGAGTGACCTGTTTTTGCTGCTAATTAACTTCTTTTGAATGAATTTTAATTGACTTACTCTTGAAGACTCACACCCAGTAATTGTTTCTTTTTCCTTCATTAGCAGCCAAACAATAATGAGATAGAAAATGAGCCAAAACAACCGGTGTCCATCATACAATATCTGAAAATAAAAAGGGTGGAGGTGTCAGGAATGTTGATTTGCTCAGGTCCACAAAACATTTTAACAATGTTCTTAGACAAGTTAAGAAAAAATCAACAATTTTGGAAATGTCTGCTGTTGTACAATGAAAGCAGCAACAAGCCATAGAATTAAAGAACAGGTTTAATTAACAACAAGAATCAGCACCTTATGAAGCAGCTGGTTGGAGTGAAATTAGTTGGAGTTTGAAGCCCTGACTTTGTTGGTCTTCTGTTGGCTCACTTCATGTCACAGTTCAGTTTTTGTTTAACTCTTTGAGGGCTGAATACTTTTTTCCAAAAAACATACTTTTCTGAAAAGCAATGGCGTCACACAGACATCAACATAAAACTTCTGTTGTTGCAAGCCGTGGCTGCCAGTTTGCCAAGAATGTGTGGCAGGCTTGCTGCCAGGCTGTCTTTGCTTGGCTGGGGCAGTAGCAGCGGTCACGGTCACAGTACATTGCAATCTGGGTTGTACCTCTTGTCATTGTTAAGTGGCAGTCCTCCTAGACGCACAGTGCCATAGGCGTGTCAGCTACCTGACATGATCAGCACCACGAATAGCTGGGGACCAATCAGCTGAAGCCAGAACCTCACAATCGTTTTCAATCGCTTGTATCAAAATCAGAGTCTGACAGGCAAAACGTCGTCCCCAGAGTGTTCTACTTTGCACATCCACTTGGATCTCTCGCCAAGTGTCAGGGCCAGTTTTGCCGCTATTTGTGCCTTGCTACTCATGGGAGTGCAGGGAATCTCGGGTCAAAACCAATGAAGCTAACATTCTTTCTAGCAACAAGGATCCAAATAAAACATAACAAAACGTTTTGTCACAGTTGACATGACAGTTGACAGTTGATTACTATCGTCAACTCCTCCGTTTGTCAAAAGTCGACATTAGCCCTGAAAGAGTTAAGGAAAGAAATGAAGCAATTCAGAGAAACGATTAAGAAATTCAGGGGAACAAATCTTAAAAAACAAGTCAATTAAAATTAGTTCAAAAGAAGTTAATTGCAGCAAAAACAGGTCACTCAACAAGAAAAGGGTTAGAATGAAAACCTGCAGCCACTGCGGCCCTCCAGGACTGGAGGTTGTGATCCCTGGTCTTTATTATTTTAACCACCTTCTTAATGAGTGACCTGTTTTTGCTGCTAATTAACTTCTTTTGCCTTCATTTTAATGAACTCGACTTGGACCCTTTAGTTCTTTCTTTTTCCTTAATTAGCAGCTAAACAATAATAAGACACAAAACTAGCAAACTTTTGACCAGCTAACCACATTATCTGAACATTAAGAAAAGTGAAGGTCTCAGTAAGGTTGATCTTTCAGGTCAATAATCAGAAACAGAAAATCGACAGTTTTGGAAATGTCGGCTGTAGCAGAATGAGAGTAGCAGCAAGCCGTGGAATTAAATAACGGATTTAATTAACAGCAAGAATTGGCTTCTCATTAAGGAACTGGTTGGAGTTTGAAGCCCCAGTTTAGCAGGCATCTGTTGGTTCGTTTCACGTGTCATTTCTGTTTGGCTGCCATTTAATGAAGAAAAGAATCAATTGAGAGGACTGAATCCTTAAAAACAGGGCTATTAAAATGAAGGGAAAAGTGAAATCTGGTCGCTGATTAGGAAAATGGTGAGAATGAAAACCTGCAGCCACTGCGGCCCTCCAGGCCCGGGGTTCGACACCCGTGGTTTAGACCACCACCATTTTGGCCACAAACTGCAGCATGTATGGACTGATGGGTGCTAAGCCCCTCACTGAACTACAGTAGAGTTTCGCTTATCCGACATAAACAGGCCGGCAGAATGTCAGATAAGCGAAAATGTTGGATAATGGCAGGTGTTAAGAAAAACCCTATTAAATGTCAAACTATGTTATAATTTTACACATTATGAACATAATAATCATGTTTTACAACAAAACAACAGAATAAATTAACTGAAAAAATGAACTTACAGTTACAGAATTGTCTAGAGTTTAATACAGTATGTACTGTACTTAAAAAGTTCAGTCCTGTGATGATTTAAAGACATTTTTGATCGTAGTCTGCTTTCCTGACGAGTGCCGTTTCTTCGCTGTCAAGTCTTGCCATCTTTGCAGCATCATTATGTCGATTCCTGTAGCTTCTTCTTGTTGCTCAATTTAATTAATGGCAGTTTCTAGAGCCTTGACTCCGTCACTCATATAGTCAACATCCGTACGAGCGTATACTGTTTACTACAGCATTGTGACTGCGTATGTGTGTGTGTTTGTGCTGTGACGTGCGAGTCCCCGTCTTGCACCCGAAAACTCGAAGCTGAGTCTCAGTACTTTTAGCAACACCAGCTTTATTCATCTTGAAACAGCAACAGCGCGGTTATTTTTTTTAGCGGGATCTGCCATTCTCCTATACACAGACACGCACAGCAGTCAGACAGGGTCGGGGGGAAAGTAATACTGAGCCCTGGGCATTTATAATGTTCCTTGTTCCTTGTATCACCTATCGATGGCAGGCGCTTATAGCATGTCCGTGATCTTTTTGGATTGGCCTTTATGGAGAACTGCTACAGCGCTGGGAGACTGCGATTGCTTTGGGACGCTCTTCCGCGTGTTGTCCCACAAGAGTTTTGAAACTCACTCACACCAGCCATGATTGTTTTCAAAGGTAAAGAGCAGGTTAATTTGCTTTATTAATTTTTACTTTATATTATGTATTACTCATTTTTATATGAATAGTTTTGGGTTGTGGAACGAATCATCTGTGTTTCCATTATTTTTTATGGGGAAATTCGCATTGATATACTGTATAAATACTTTGGACTGCGTGCACATTTCCAGAATGAATTATGGTCGCAAACCAAGGTTCCACTGTAGCTGCGGTAGAGTCGGGAGCAACAAAAAATAGACTACGCTCACGCTTGGAACTTCAAGTTCTTGTTGCCGATTGATGCATTTTTTTTTTTTTCTAGTGGTACGTCGGATAATACGGAATGTTGGATAAGCGAAGGTAGGATAAGCGAGACTCTACTGTATTAGTTAATCTATAACTGTGTGGCCAAGCCCAGCTCTAACTCTACCACTATATTTGCTGATTACTCCATCTGATGAATAGCAGTGAGTCATCTTACATAAAATAGATTTGCTTTCAACGTCACCCTTAGTGTCCGGAAATGAAAGGAGTTGGTCGTTTATGTCAGCAAGCAAGATGCAGACCTCACTGCTTTCTACATTTAATTGAATGTTGTGGAGAGAAGGCCAGCAGCTTTATATTCCTTGGCGTGATATCACTGAGTTTGGCTGAACATGGCAAGACTATTGTAACCAGCACCTTCACTCCCTCTGCCATCTGGGGTAAGCCTGGAAGTCTCCATTTGTGCTCACCAACGTCTAGAGCCACACATGACATTTGCTCAGTTCGGAACTTTGTAAGTCACTATAGAAGGGGGCAAAATTAGCACAAAATACTACTAGTACACATCTGCATTTTAAGGATGTTCATAGCACACATTATCTTAGAAAGGCTAACAATGTTATTAAAGACCTCAGCCATCCTACATGGTCACTTTTCTCCACCCGTTTACTTTGCTCATATGTCTCTATGTTGTCAATTATAACTATCAGTTTCTTATAATTAGTCCAGCGTTTCTCAACCTTTACGTATTTGCGACCCGAGTTTTCATAACAGTTTTAATCGCACCCCCCTAACGTTTTTTTGAAAGGAGCCCACTAATACCAATTTCTTCTTTTTTAATAATGATATATCATAGATGCATATTTTATTATACCTACTTAACTTTTATCGACATTTATCTAACTCTAAATTTATTTTTCTAGCATCAGAATGTAGTTTAAGTTAATTTGTTTTGGTTTCAATAGATGTATTTTTCAAATTTTCGATTTTTGTTTTTTCTTTTTTTCACATCTTTGCGCCCCCCTTTTTGTTACTTCAGCCTAGGCCCACCCACAGTTTGAGAACCACTGAATTAGTCAGTGCTGAGCAAATAAAACAGCATAGACCTGAAAAAGGAGAAAGGCAACACAAAGTTAAATAGAACGCACACACGAAAAAGAAAGCGCACTGAAATTACTGTTGAAAAGGATATGAAAAATGCACAATCTCAAACGTATAGACACATTCACAAATTTCGATCAAAATGTTAAAAAGCCTATCAAATTTGATAAAGATCAATTCCAATAAAGTATGTCAAATGTAAGGAAATGATGCTGCACACTGTGACACTGCAATCATCTAAACACGGGCAACAACCGGACATGCTAGCCATTGACGCAGCAATTTCATAAAAGCAAGTTGTAAGTAGTGAAACAATCGATAAGAAAAAAATCAAATAAATCCATTGAAATATATAATAAAAAGTTACTAACGTTTTCAGTGTCATTAAATTAAATGTTAAGCATCTACCTATCTGGTCAAATGAAATTATTTAGTAATTTTTTACATATAATTATCTGCAGTATTTTTAAGGAAATCTTGAGGTTAGCCACTGTTAAAAAAATAAAATAATAAAATGCAATAAAATAATAATGACTATAAAATCAAGTGCAATATTTTTGTCTTCCGCTTCATGGAGCTTTTCTGATTCCATTGGTTGTGTAAGTTTTTAGGCAATTTTTGTTTCTATAGTTTTCACCTTTTACTGCAATTTCAGCTAATGTTAATATTTGTTATTATTGATATTAGAGTCTTTTGACAAAATTGCCCGTTTGAACTTGATTATTGCTTGAGTCAAATGAACACGACATTAAGTCATCATTTTTCAATGGCATATTTTTATGTAAGATTTTTTGAACTGTGTTGAGTCCCTCATGTGCACCCAAGTGTCCCCTGTCGAGCGCGACTGTGTTTAAGCACTACCACTCCGGGGCGAGAGAGGGCGCTGTGGCTAACGGTGTCTCTTCTTCTTTGTCTGTTGTCCAGAGTAGACACCTAGTGAGGGCCATGAAGTGTGTAATCACTGCTAGCCGTCCCACACTGTGACATGAGTGGGTGTAACATTAGAACATTAGAACACTCTAGACGAGAACAGGCCATTCAGCCCAACAAAGCTCGCCAGTCCTATCCGCTATCCGAGTTTTGAAAGTCGCTAACGTCTTACTGTCTAACACACTACTTGGTCGCTTATTCCAAGTGTCTATCATTCTTTGTGTAAAGAAAAACTTCCTAATGTTTGTGCGAAATTTACCCTTAACAAGTTTCCAACTGTGTCCCCGTGTTCTTGATGAACTCATTTTAAAATACAAGTCTCGATCCACTCGACTAATTCCCTTCATCATTTTAAACACTTCAATCATGTCACCTCTTAATCTTCTTTTGCTTAAACTGTAAAGGCTCAGCTCTTTTAATCTTTCCTCATAATTCAACCCCTGTAGACCTGGAATCAGCCTAGTCACTCTTCTCTGGACCTTCTCTAGTGCTGCTGTGTCCTTTTTTGTAGCCTGGAGACCAAAACTGCACACAGGACTCCAGATGAGGCCTCACCAGTGTGTTATAAAGGTTGAGCAGAACCTCCTTGGACTTGTACTCCACAGTTTAAGGCGCTATATAACCTAACATTCTGTTAGCCTTCTTAATGGCTGCTGAACACTGTTGGGAAGTTGATAGCTTGGAGTCCACTATGACTCCTAAATCCTTCTCATAAGGTGTACTCTCGATTTTCCGACCGCCCATTGTGTGACCAACAGAGCGTGGGCAGCTCCCAATTTCAATAGCTAATGACTGATGGGTCAGAGGTGGCAATTTTTAAACATCTGAGGTAGAAAACACTCCTTTTTAATACATGGCTTGTACCGTTTAAAGTTAATACTGACACATCCAGCAGCCATACCACCTGCGCTTCAGAACGGTTCATGCATGTAGAGAAAGCTTAGGTTGCTGCCGGTTGAGGTGTTGGTGAGGCCATCTGGAGGTGCTTACCCCGTGTGGATCCCAATTCCAGTAGCGAGAAAGTGCTATATATAAATGTGATTAATAATAATAATTCTTATTTTTATTATCCCTAAACTGGCCCACTGTGATTGTGTGCTGCTGGGCCAGAGTACTGGACACGGTGTCTATACCCCGCTGCCCTCTATAAGCGTGTTTGAGTTTATACACAATATAGTCGAGGGACTTTGATTTTTATACTAAACACACAGCAACACAACGGGTTTCAGCAAATTCTGAAAAGAAATGAAAGAACTGATTTTACTTTTTCAGTGATACTTCTGCGGCATTCTTCTAAAGCATGCTGTTATTACAAAATGTATACAAAACGTCGATCAACTACATATCTTTAATTTAAAATTAAACATAAAATTACATGTGTGGTGATTAATATTAAGGTGCCATTCCAGATTAACTCAAAAATATATTAATCGTGCAGTTCTACTCAAATAGGAGCTATCAGTTTATTACTAGCTAATTATGAAATCCACTTACCTTAAAACAGTCTCCGGCTGAGTTTATAAATCTGTGCTCGGCAGTACGGTAGTTATGTTTTCTGGATCTGAAGTCGTTATAAAGCAGGTCAGTTTATAGTTTGCTGTTTTCTGAGTATCACATTTATATGTTTATAAAATATGAAGCAATCTGTTTCATTACAAGGGCTCAGTTTATTGCATAGGTGGTAATTACCCAGGCAAAAGTAGTGAGAAGACATCTACTGTATTTCCGAAGGAGTTAAAGCTGCTGCAAAGTCAGTCCCACTGTTTATGAAGATGGTCAAGTTTATGTTTGAAAAATTACTCTATTATTATTATTTTATAAAACAGTAGAAAATCCATAAAGCTTACATATATGTACTTTTTCTATGGCAAACATCTAAAATGGTATAAAAAGGGAGAAATATAAGCACCTTCAACAACTTCCTGTAATTGCAATTTATTGAGAGGGAAACAGAAGGGAAAGATTTCAAAATTATAAGCTATTATGCTTGAAAGAGAGTAAGAAGCAAAAAAAAAAAAAAATAGAAAAAAAAAAGACTTGGCTTCATAAAACACAGCTGACAAGCTTGAGCAAATTACCCCAAGACCATTACAAAAAATCACTTAATTGCCAACCATTCTGTCAGGTCAATTGACTCTAATTGAAAAAATAACAAAAAGCATATTATGCCACGAGAAGCAGGCGCGGAAAATGAAGCGAGCGTTCAGGAAGAAACAATGAGTCGAAATTCCAACCAGCGCTGGTACTGGTACAGAATCTGCGTAGCTTTTCTGCCTCTCTTCCTTTTATTATATACATTTTTTTTTCTGCCTTTTGAATGACTTCCTTTCAAGGTAGGGTAATTACAAAGAGAAAACACAATCTCCGAAACAACCTAGAAACACAACATAACTTTAATCCAATGGAAATGTGCTTGACCTGCTCTAGGGCATTTAAGCATTAGTAAGCATTAAAAAACCTTGGAGCATCCGAATTTGAGTGATAGACTAGAAGCAGAACGTGGGGCTACGGCTGGGGCTGGAAGTGCCTTCTAACTACGGGGACTGAAAGAATGGGTTCGGCCTGAGAAGGTGAGCCACCCTCCTGCTGCACGACGGAGAAGACTTCAACATCTTCGACAACATAAATAAACTGACTAAAAAGGATTGACTCAGAAGCCTGATTAGGAAAAGCAAGTGAATCTTTTTCTTTTTTTGTGTGTTATAATTAATTGTTGCAAAATGACAAGAGGCATAACTGAGAAGTATAGCTGTTATTAACTCTTGGATGCATTGAACACAGTAAGCAAAGGTTTATTCCCACTTTCATTTAGAAAATGGAATTCTTTGACATTTTTTTTCCAAGTACAAGTACAGAAACATGCAGAAGGGTTAGTCAGTCAGGCTGCTAGATACAGTATGATAAATGTTAACATAAAGCCATCAACACACGAATTTCACTACAGCTGCCTTCACCCAAAGTCACACTGCTTGGCTGCCCATCTCCTAACAGCATCTCCGCTGCTTGACGCTCTAGAAACGGACTCGTTGGTTTTATTTGCCGACAGTTTTACATTTTTCTTTTTCTTCTGCTTTCATTTTAGAGTAGGTTGCACCGTAACTAGAGGAATATAATGAAACCTGCACAGCCTGTACGATAGCCCTTCAAATAAAATGTTAAAAGAGATTTTTGGGGAAAATAGCTTAGGCAACAAACAAGATTGGGATTTATTTTAAATTTTTTGTATTATAATCTTTTTTTTTAATCACAGGGCCATCATCTCTAGTTCTAGGAATTAAAGGAGCAGCCTTGTGATTAAAAGTTTTGAACCACCATGCTAACACATTGTCACTTGGAATTTGCTTGGTATTACAATTATATATATTTTTTTACAATTACAATTAAGCATAACAATAATAATAATAATAATAATATAATGATACATTCAAACCTTACCTTTAGCACACTAT
Organism: Polypterus senegalus; assembly: GCF_016835505.1. Taxonomy (NCBI): domain Eukaryota; kingdom Metazoa; phylum Chordata; class Cladistia; order Polypteriformes; family Polypteridae; genus Polypterus; species Polypterus senegalus. The sequence goes on from NC_053171.1 coordinate 94,626,987, forward strand.
ATAATCTTAAGCAAATCACTTAACCAATTTAAAAAATCAAAATAAAATGCATATAAAAAGTGAATTTTTCATGTCACCTTGGATAAGGACATCCATAAACTGAATAAATAATAATAATAATAATAATAGCAGCACAGAGAAGAGAATGTTGAGTTTATTTTGGACCAGACTGTATGTCTCATTAACTTATAACTCAATCATTGCTATTTAGAAAACAAAATGACACATTACCTTACGTCAGTGTATGTCAGTCTAGTTTAAGAACATGGTGTAATTCACCGTACAGCGCTACAAGCAACGCAATCAAAGCCAGGCATAATCTATAGCTCATAAAAAAGACCTAGCACCTTTCATCTTTATTTTTCGAAAAGAAACTATTAAGTTTGCAATGTCTGTAAGGGTAATTTCCCCCCTGTACTGAGATTTTTCTTTCATGTTACCAGTAGATGTGCTAGTCAGGTTAACTGGTGATTCCAAAGCCGTCCAGTGTCAGTGTTTGTGTCTATGTGAGGGATTGACTGGCTCCTTCCTGCCTTGTTGTCAATATTACAGCCTAATAAGACCTTGAATTAGATTACAGATTCATTGAGATTTGATTATTTAATTATTATTTTGGTGCAGAAATTAGTTTTGGCAATAAAATAAGCAAATAAAGTCTCTATGCATGCATGTATGTACGTTATATATTATATAGTGGAACAAATGCAAACAATAGAAAATGAACTGTTGAGGTCCCCACTGAGATCCCTGTTTAAAAGCAACGATGCTAAAGATGAAGCAAAAATAAAAAAAGAAGTACAAAGAAAATCATTTTGCATTGATTCAGTGATCGGGTTTTGAGTCCTTTTTCAAGCAGTCTTGCTCCAGCAGATGCACTCCAACGAATGGACGCAGAGTTCCAGTCACATCATTTCTTGCATAGCTTGACAGCCAGCATTGAGCCATTTCTTAAGAGAGCTCCTACTCTACTCCAGGGCTGAAAGAAAGATTAGAAAGTGTATGTTACTCAAAGCTGTCCCCCCAGTTTACCTTGTGAACACAACCTCCAACACACTCCCCTTGTGAATACTAAAAACATATATATATACAGTATATATATTCATATACATATATAGTCAGGCATGTGGATCACCTTCTGGGCTCATCCAAGGTGCGTAATAATGCCCCAGGATGACAGGGGGTGCTGTCGCTAACTAGGTTGTCTCCTTGTCCCTGCAAAGTGCTGAGAAGACACCCAGTCAAAGCCCAGACATCTCCAGAAGGTGGCTTCACATATTGTACAATGCAAACCACCAGACGGAGCTCCTCCAAAGTTAGATCCACTCGAGAGTTTGTTTTGGACCAGACTGTATGTCTCATAAACTTATAACTCAATCATTGCTATTTATAAAATGAAATGACACATTAACTTACGTCAGTATATGTCAGTCAAGTTTATGAATATGATGTAATTCACCGTACAGTGCTACAAGCAACGCAATAAAAGCTAGGCAAAGTCTATAGCTCGTAAAAAAGACCTAGCACCTTTCATCTTTAGATAGACAGATAGATAGATAGATAGACATGAAGGGCACTATATAATAGATAGATAGATAGATAGACATGAAGGGCACTATATAATAGATAGATAGATAGATAGATTTTCTATTAGCTGGTGTTTAGGACATGACCAGCATAGATGGTTAGCTGGATAACATGGCCTGGTGTTTAAAAAGTAAAAAAAATAAATAAAGCAAATGGCTGCTGGGTTTGCTCACCATCTCCAACTTACTTTATGATCCTGCATAGCTCTTACCTTCCCTGAAATGTACACTAATAATGAGTCATGTATCTTACAAATCCGGGAAAGGCACTATATAAAATGAGGACTGATTCACTGATTGATTGGTCAGTATTCTGCTTTCTAACACTTACAGGAGCTCGAAAGAACGCAGGCAAGTGACTAAGTGCTGCCGAAATAAGGTGTGCACAAAGCAGGGAGCAGAGAATGAGAACGCATTCACTGCTTTACTACTATTGTGTTACCCACGCCAGTTAGAGAGCAAGCTTTGTGTATTTCTATATTTGCTGGAGTTATCAAGTAGCCACGATTTAGACATTTCTTCTGCAACATACAGCGCTGTGACCAAAGCCAGACATAAAGAATATTTCAGCCTCACTGCCTTCAAATGCACTCCAGGCTCGCTGAGGTTCAGCTGTATTTTACAGTGCAGTGCTTGTTCTCGTTACTTGTTTGGTAAATGTGCACTGCACTATAAGAACAAGCCCATAAATAAATAGTGTCTTGAATAAATGTTGTCAGCCAGTGTTCACAACCCCTCTCTACAGTTACAATCCTAGAGACCCATCAGTGCTGTCCTTCACAATGTGTAATAGCAGAGAGCATCGACCACACGAAGCCAGCACAACTTTTAAAAATATTTGGTGTAGGTGACTGCTGGCAGAGATGAGAGCTAAAGCTGCTAAATTGCTTCTCAGATGTGAAAAAACCTGCTGAGCAATAAGAGGGATCTGATTTACTTTCTTACAGTAAACGTTGACAACATTTAAAACTTTTTTGATATTATTTAACAAAAAAAAAAATAAATTAAACACTTGTAAAAATCAAAACTCCTCTTTCAATTGAACATTTTATTACACACTAACACTACGAGCGAGGTGACTTGGAGGGTCACAGTGACTCCACAGTTAGTCGGTTAATCGGAGGCAGATTGATGCCCCTTGCTGTCTCAAGTCTTGTTTTTCTTTTCCTTTTGCCACTTTCAGGGCCAGTTATTTCATACCAGCTTGCCATAGTTAACTATTAAATAATAGACATCGCTGGCTTCCACAGATGATAATTAGATATCTGTGTGCTTTAACTAATCTGTGTCTTTATGTGTATTAATTCTAATTTTTTTTTTTTAATTTGACATACCTTATTAATCCCAGAGGGTAAATTGTCGTTTTGCATGAACTTTTAGGGGTCAGCCATTGTACAGCGCCCCTGGTGCCTTGGTCAAGGTCCCAACGGAGTAAGATCCCTTCTGGCAGATACCAGCACATACCCTTAGCCACAGAACCACCACTCCACTCCAATGTAGTAATTTGCAAAAAATAAAAAAATACTTGCATTTTATCAGAGAATTTGCCACAGTGCTCTCAGTGAAAAGCACTTAACAAAAAGAAAAACTGAACTGAGTTGAATATAAACTTGCACAGTATGTTTCAGACATTTACTACACCTGTGATGCTTCCATATATTTTAATTCGCATGACTGTATTCGGCCTATTTGTTGAGCTTCTTAGAGCTTTTTTTTTCAGTTTAAACATATCTAAATTAGATTTTCAGATAGATAGATAGATATGAAAGGCACTATATAATAGATAGATAGATAGATATGAAAGGCACTATATGATAGATAGATAGATAGATAAATATGAAAGGCACTATATGATAGATAGATAGATAGATAGATAGATAGATAGATAGATAGATAGATAGATAGATAGATACTTTATTAATCCCAGGGGGAAATTCACATAATCCAGCAGCAGCATACTGATACAGAAAACAATATTAAATTAAAGAGTAATAAAAATGCATGTAAAAACGGACAATAACTTTGAATAATTAAAAATTATTATAATTATTATAAAAATTATTTCACTGCAGATAGGTACGAATGGATCACTTTGTCTATCGTGAGAGAGTCTAATCAGGACTGTACACCACATTGTACTGTGTAAGGAGCAAATACAGAAAAATCAATCAGGGCAAAAAATGAAAAGAAGTCATCTCTCCTTCATTTTAGATCCACTCTCATTTATGTAAAGAAAGAGAACACAAACTTATTGAAGCAAAGGTGTTATTTAATAAATGCCTATGTCATTTTTGTTATCTCAAAGTTACAACAGCATAATATGACCTGCTAACAGCACAGTTGCTCTACTGTTGTTGTAAGAATTTTTAAGCATTGTTCATTAGTGACGCTGCCCCTTCACACCTTGTTTAACCATCATATGTGATTCACACATTTCAGCTTTTAGAATCAGGTCGATGTATTTTTAAACCCTCAAGAAATAAAAACTCATAGATTTCAAATTCTTCAAAGACTACCGGGTGGCTTTTTTGAAGGAGAACATCTGCACCAGATTATATTCACCTAATTCATCAGACAGAAGAAGACAAAGAATACCTCGCCTGCTGAAAGTATGAACCAACGATCTATTTGTTTTCTTACACTGAGTAGTCCAGTAGAGGGTAGTGGAGGCTGGAGCTGATCCCAGAAGAATTTGGTACAAGGCAAGAGTCTGCCATCAAGTGTAGTCCATAAACTGTGCCATTTACACTCTCTAGGGTGGAATAGCGGCACAGAGGTTAGTGCTGCCTTCTCAAAGATCCTGCGTCCTGGCTTCAAATCCCATGCTCTCGCTGCCATTACTATTATGTTTGCAATGTCTGTAAGGGTTTTTCCCCCCTGTACTGAAATTTAGCTTTCATATTACCAATAGATGTGCTAGTCAGGTTAACTGGTGATTCCAAAGTCGTCCAGTGTCAGTATTTGTGTCTATGTGAGGGATTGACTGGCTTCTTCCTGCCTTGTTGTCAATATAACAGCCTAATACGACCTTGAATTAGATTACAAATTAATTGAGATTTGATTATCCAGCCATCCGTCTATTATCCCACCTGCTATGTCCTAACTACAGGGTCACGGGGGTCTGCTGGATCCAATCCCAGCCAACACAGGGCGCAAGGCAGGAAACAAACCCCGGGCAGGGTGCCAGCCCACCTCAGAGATTTGATTATTTAATTTTTAATTTATTATTTTGGTGCAGAAATTAGTTTTGGCAATTAAATAAGCAAATAAAGTCTCTATGCATGCATGTATGTACATTATATATTATACAGTGGAACAAATACAAACAATAGAAAATGATTCCTGTTTAAAAGAAACGATGCTAAAGATGAAGCAAAAATAAAAAAGAAGTACAAAGAAAATCATTTTGCATTGATTCAGTGATCGGGTTTTGAGTCCTTCTTCAAGCAGTCTTGCTCCAGCAGATGCACTCCAACGAATGGACGCAGAGTTCCAGTCGCATCATTTCTTGCATAGCTTGACGGCCAGAAGCATTGAGCCATTTCTTAAGAGAGCTCCTACTCCACTCTAGGGCTGAAAGGAGAAGAGAGATTAGAAAGTGTATGTTACTCAAAGCTGTCCCCCAGTTTACCTCGTGAACACAACCTCCAACACACTCCCCTTGTGAATACTAAAAAATTATATATATATATATATATATATATTGTAAAAGAGAACTCAGACAACAGCATAAAGGTTTGGGGTTTCCGGCCCCGTATAGTGAAATATAATCCACAATAAGAGAATTGCAGGTCAAAGTACATGAAAAACATTCATTATAAGTTTGACGGCCAAAGATGGCATCGGCGGACATTTATGTAGGAGGGACCGGAAGTGGAGGAATGCTGGGTAGGAGCCGTGGTGGAAGATGGGATTGATGACGTCATGAGTAATGGACAGAGGAAGGGCGGAAGTAGTGTACTGCGGGAAGTTGTAGGAGGGAGGCTCATGGCGGCAGTGCGTCTTTTCTTCTGTAATAAAGAGAAAAAAAAGAGAAAGGTTAGTACCCCGCCACTCCCTGCTGGCGTTTGTCTTCCCGAACGTATTAAGGTCCGTCCGCGGTCCCCTACTCGCGCGTTCGTGACTATATATATATATATATATATTGTTATGCATGTGCATCGGAGGATCACCTTCTGAGCTCATCCAAGGTACGTAATACTGCCCCAGGAAGACAGGGGGTGCTGTCACTAACTAGGTTGTCTCCTTTTCCCTGCAATGTGCTGAGAAGACACCCAGTCAAAGCCCAGACATCTCCAGAAGGTGGCGTCACATATTGCAGTGTGCAAACCACCAGACAGAGCTCCTCCAAAGTTAGATCCACTCGAGATGACCCATTGAATATGTTATGCCATGATGGTTTCTCCTATTTTTGTTCATTTTTTTTATCTTGAAGTGCGATGAAGCACTCGTTTTTTTTTTGAAAGGGCTACAAAATAAAAGAGATGACCCAGTTAGCGCCCCGAAGTTTCTCCTGTGGACTGTCCTTTCTCTCACATAATGACAATATATTTAAAAGACACCATCCATCCATCCATTATCCAACCCGCTATATCCCAACTGCAGGGTCACGACACCATTCAATACCTGTTAATGGTGAACAAAGCCTATCCAAGCAGCAACACTTGAAAGGCAAGAACTCAGTCAGGATGTGAGTTCATTGCAGAGCAAATTGCAGAGCACACTTATGCACAAAGCTTTACCTGGCCAGTTTAGACAACACCAGTTCATCTAATACAACTATTTTTAGGAAATCCAAGTACCCAGAGAAACCAAAATGAAACACAAGAAATAGACCTAACACCTTGTATCTGAGACATTGACGGACTGAAAGCCAGATGTCTACGTGACCATCATCATCAGGTCCTTCCATGAAAACCCTAAATACAAAGAGGACTGTTTGACTTATGTTAGGTAGATTGCCCAGAGGGGACTGGGTGGTCTCGTGGTCTGGAACCCCTACAGATTTTATTTTTTTTCTCCAGCCTTTGGAGTTTTTTTTGTTTTTTCTGTTCACCCTGGCCATCTGACCTTACTTATTCTATGTTAATTAATGTTGACTTATGTTTATTTTTTATTGTATCTTCTATTTTTCTATTCATTTTGTAAAGCACTTTGAGCTACATTTTTTTTGTATGAATATGTGCTATATAAATAAATGTTGATTGATTGATTGATTGATTGAGACTCAGGACTATTCCTCACTTTTGCTACCGCATATTAACTGTTCACATATACAGTACAGGAGTCAGAGTATGACGGCATCACCATGCCTCTGCAAAATAAAAAAATAGGTAAAGGTTATACCCGTCTGAAAAAATATAATATACAGTTAGAGAAACAACAATTTGGCTGAACAGCCTCCTATTTATCCTTATGCATATGCAAATATAGATATATGTGATTAAAAGCCAGAAAAAGACTCTGTTTTTTGGACAGACTCAGAATTCGTATTTCAGTGTATTACACATGAGATTGCATTTGCTCTTAGTACCCCAGCGAGACTGAGCCTTAGTTCAGCCAGGATTTTATGCATGACCAAAGTTACTGAGCACCCATTGTGGATTGTCCTCCACTTCAGTCAAAACCTTAAGACAACCAAAGGCAGGCCAGATCATTTATACGAGTGGCTTAGCTGACAAACAAACTTCTAGCCCAGTTGTTTTCCCCACATACGTACAGTGAGATTGTTACTCAGTTAACGGCTCATCTTTTCACTAAAATACTCATTTAGTCCCCCGGGAATGTCTCTTTAGTATCATGGACTACTTCTTTATTTTCTGTTTTGTTAGATCTACTTCAGTGTAAAATGATTGGCATTTAAAGTTTTTAAAGTTGCATACACTGAAAAATAACAGAAAAGCTAAATAATAGGACTTTTGTTTTTTTAAAATCGTTGCATCAGATACATCTTATTAGTTACAATTACTGGCTGTATACTGTATCTACAGGTATATTAACTCTTTTAGGGCTAATGTCAACTTTTGTCAACAGCAGGGCTCGAGGTTGGATGTTGACTTTAGTTAACATCCAGGGGTAGAAGGTAATAATCAGCTGTAGACGTCGACAAAACTCGCCATCACGTTACGGTAGACCACCTTTGCTAGGAGGACTTGACATCGAATCCCTGTGTGTGTGTATGTGTGTATGAGGAGCGTAGAGTGAACAACGTCTAGAATGGCATTGATGTCGAACAAAAAAGCAAAGCGATTGTGCAAAGCAAAATACTCTTTGGGCATTATTAATTTTTTTTTGCTTTATGCATATTATTGCTATATCAGACAGACTTATCAAACTCCGATTTTAATGCAAGTGATCTGGAAATCAAAAACGAAAGGCAGGTATCTGTTTCCTTTCTGGGAAGTGCCTTTCAGAATATAAATGGTTAGACAAACAGGTATGTAGTAAGTATGTAAGCCGGGTTACAGATGATCTTAGAAAGCTAATGTTTAATGTTAGTTAGTTTTGGGGAACAATATTCAGACCTGGGAGAAGAATGAAAAAATAATTATCCCTGAAAGAGTTAATACCACAGGCTTTGAGTCATCCTGGTGGTGCAGTGGTTAGGGCTGTCGACATACAAATCCAGCATCTTTGGCCTCAATCCCGGTTGACATCTTGTGTGCACCATCTGCTTCTGTCTGTGTAACTTTTTCTCCCAGGTTATCTAGTTTTCCACTCACAATCCAAGGAGCTGTGTGTTAAGGTATGTTGCTCTAATGGACTGAGTTTCCGTTCAGGGGGTCTTTCTGCCTTGTGTCTGATGCTGCTGGCCCTTTACTCCTCTGATTTGGATTAAGTACAATACATCCATCCATCCATTCTCCAACCTGCTATATCCTAACTACAGGCTCAATCTCCATCTTCAGATCACTTACTTCAAAATCAGAGTCCAGTTCAGTGATAATACACAAAACGTCACCCATGGCGTATTTTACTTTGCACATTTGCTTTGGTCTCCCACCAGATGTCGATGCCATTTTAGAGGTTGCCTGCTTTTCACTACTCATGCATGCACAGGAAATCGAGGCCAAATCAGCGAAGCTAACTTTCCTTTTAGCAAAGAGAGTTGAACTAAAATGTAATGGCGAGGTTTGTTGCTGTTTAGGAACGATTACCATCCTTTACCCCTGTATTTCAACAATAGTCGACGTCTGCCCTGAAAGAGTTCATTTCCAAAGCCTTAACCACTACACTGCACTGCCCAAGACTTTTTGCGCTGCATACAGTTTGGTATTCCCAATACTATAATGTCATTAATAATTTTGTAAGTCTTATTATACTCTTTAGACAGCCATCCATTATCCAACCTGCTATATCCTAACCACATGGCCACGGGGTCTGCTGGAGCCAATTCCAGCCAACACAGGGCACAAGGCAGGAAACAAACCCCGGGCAGGGCGCCAGCCCACCGCAGGGCACACACACACACACAGGACAATTTAGAATTGCCAATGCACCTAACCTGCATGTCTTTAAACTGTGGGAGGAAACCCACGCAGACATCATGCCAACTCCACGCAAGGAGGACCCAGGTCTCCTTTACTATGAGGCAGCAGTGCTACCCACTGCACCACCATGCTGCCAAGTACAATACAATGCAATTTATTTTTGTATAGCCCAAAATCACACAAGAAGTGCCGCAATGGGCTTTAACAGGCCCTGCCTCTTGACGGCCCCCCAGCCTCGACTCTCTAAGAACACAAGGAAAAACTCCCAAAAAAAAAAACCTTGTAGAGAAAAAAATGGAAGAAACCTCAGGAAAGGCGGTTCAGAGACAGACCCCTTCCCAGGAAGGGTGGGCATGCAGTGGGTGTCAAAAAAAAAAAATACAATACGGTGGGTCTAAGAATCTTCTGCTTTATAATGACATAAAAGAATTAAATTGGTTTGATAATGGAGAGACTGATACATACAGTATACTAGCTGTTTGAATTTGGGTGGTCTTTATCAACTGCGGTGGGTTGGCACCCTGCCCAGGATTGGTTCCTGCCTTGTGCCCTGTGCTGGCTGGGATTGGCTCCAGCGGACCCCCGTGACCCTGTGTTTGGATTCAGCGGGTTGGAAAATGGATGGATGGATGGTCTTTATCAATCGCCTCCTGGCTGGATTTATTTTAGTTTTTTTATTTTTGTATTGAATTTCCTCTGGCCCACTGTGGTGACCCTTTTGGCCAAGCTATAGAACTGGTTACTTCTCATGCACTCCAGCGAATTCTTCTTTATTCTTCTTTCCGCTCCTCCTCATCAACTCCGATGAAGTGCACCCCCGTATGTAAAGTCGGCATAAACTGCACACCCGCCTTTTCTCTGTACTCCTTGTTTCTGTCAGCCAGTAAACTGCAATTACGCCAATGCAGGGAGATCAATTACAACTTTAGAAAATGATACTTGTGAATGTATGTACATGAGTATTTATTTATTTAAGTGGACATTTACTTTTAAAGGTTTGAAGTACTAGGGTGTTGTACCGTGTTAGCCATTATGAATGTAGAGAAAAGCCAAGCAAAATGACCCCTTTTATCGGCCAACTAAAAAGATTACAATATGCAAGCTTTCGAGATAACTCAGGTGAAGAAGGGGCCTTGCATATTGTAATTTTTTTAGTTAGCCAATAAAAGGGGTCATTTTGCTTGGCTTTTCTCTACATTTAAAGGTTTGAATTTGTTTAAATCTGCGACTCTATAATCGGATTATGTAGGTTGAGAGAAAAATGGATGGATGGCTATTTTCTGTTATTGTCATTTTAAATGTAAAAAGTTCAAGCTGCAAAACAAACAGTTAATTTGTCTGGCTAATAAGCAGTTTCTTATGGTGGGATAATTAACAAAATGATTGAAAAAAGTGACGGTTTTAGGACTTTGGAATATCACTCTAATGTTTTACTATTCTATTAAATAATAGCAAAAACATCACAAAAGTATTTAGAAAACTGCAGGTACTTCTTTATTTATGGGTAAGTCAGCAATTCATAATTTCATAAATTGAAAAAAATAATATGCCATAATAATTTGAATTTTTTTTTTTTTTTTTAATTAAGCCAAAAATTGTAGTCAGGAATATTGATATTTTGCTTTGTTTGGTGCTGATTGTGATTCACTGAAACCATGATTAAAAAAATGTTTGGGATCTTTGTGATCTGCTTCTGTGAAAACACTTCCTCGTGTGACATCTGCAGAATGTGGTGTTAATGAATTTGCCAAAAAGCAGGATTTAACAAAGACACATCTTTATAATTGTTATTTCTTGTAATCCTCAGTTTCCACTAAAGGGCTGCCTGCAACACAATTTATTTATTTTTTTTTAATTCCATTTAATATTTTTTTTTTGCACAGTAATTCAAAAGAGATTCTTGGAGTTGTATTAAACATCTTAAAGAAAGCAGCATTTATTTTCCTAACAATGCAATGGCAATAATTTTGTAATATTTTATATGCACAGTTTGCTTTAGTTTAGTGAATGAAACACAATGAATAAACATCATTTAAAAATCAAGCCACTTATTACATGTGAAATATAATGGTTTTTCTTATTATTTATTGCACTCGTAGAAAATGAATGAATGAATGAATGAAAGAAATCTAAAATGGAGGGAGCTGACAAGGTAATTTATTTTCTCAGTTTTAAATAATTTACAGCATGTTTAGACTGAAGATGTTTACAATAGGTCCTCTAACGAGCGCAAAGAAAAAAAAAGCGTACTGTTTGGAACGTATTCATAATTTAATACAACCCTCACAAAAGCCTTTATTTAAAGTGATAAAAAACAGTTAACAGACAAGCAGCATCAAGAGGACTTCAGCAATTCTCCAAAGACAGGCTGCTATTAAATGTGCTCCGCTGTGAAAAAAAAATTCTGCCCGTCTTAACTTACAATGTCCACTCATTTTGTTGTGCAGCATTCTGGACTCGTCCTCCATAGCATAACAGGACAAGATTTTCCCCTCTGATAGTTTTTTTTCTACTAAACTTACATAATGAAAAAAATAGCTTATTGTTTTGAAAGCTTTCTTTTTATTTAAAAATTTATAAAATACATATGCAAAAAATATGAGCGGTATTCTGTTATGAAAAAAATACCCTCATGAATGCACAGACAATTTTACAGAGATAAAAATAATAATACGCTCCTACTGATTCTCTGTTGGTTTGACTAGCATCTGAGATCATTGAAGAAAATTAAAATAAAAAGAATTTTTGACCATCACTGATTTTTAAATTGAATCTAATAATAATTCAGACGGAATCATTCAGTATTTCTGTGTTCATGTTTTCAAACTCCCTGTTGCTGTTGTCTAAATACCAGTGAAACTGATTGACGTGAATCCTAATGTCATTCATTTTTTTTTGTACCTTGCGATGCCCTAATTTGTGGGCTTTTTTCCAGAATCATGGGTTTGATTGCCTTATAAGAGCATAATGTAGATTTAAGTAGCAGTTCTGCTCTGGTACATATGTGCTATTAATGTTAAGTGTTAGCTTTCAATTATTAATTTAGTCAGGTTCATTTTCACATTCTCAGAATTTTCCAGTCTCTTTGTGTTGCCTTTCACATATGGATATCAGTTTTCATGTGGTATTCGAGAGGTTCCCATCGATGTATAGACTAAGTGAAACTGTATGCAGATGCGTTTGTATCGTCAGATTCAATTGTTATAGGACACCTTGGATTTTATATCTCTATTATTTGCACATAATTGATAGATCTATGCTTATTAAATACACGGAATATGTGCTCCATGGATATATACTGTGCAAGTGTTGCTCATTTCTATCCGCAATTCTAGAAAAGGCATTGATGATTCATGAACACATAATGGGGAAAATTCTAAATAATTCAATAGATTTTTCAAAGTGAGAATGATCAGCAGTGCTCGTCACATTTTGCTTCCAAATGTACTAAAGAGCGTATTGCCAGCGTTGCGGCCACTGAGCTGCTTTCATGGGTAACGGGGACAGAAGAACACTGGCAGGTGAGAAACGTCGCACTTGAGGAGTTGGCAACGACTCGACCCCCACCAAGTCGTCCACATAAAGGTCCCTGGCTGTGAAGATGGCAGTTGAAGACCCAGGTGTCTACTGACACAGACTCCACAAGAGAAAGAACAAGTGTAAAAACGAAAACACAGAACTCTCGTGTCTACAGAAGTGTGCGTCATATTTAAACGTTGCTAATAAATGTGGAGGGCAGCACGGTGGCGCAGTGGGTAGCGCTGCTGCCTCGCAGTTAGGAGACCCGTCTGGGTTCGCTTCCCGGGTCCTCCCTGCGTGGAGTTTGCATGTTCTCCCCGTGTCTGCGTGGGTTTCCTCCCACAGTCCAAAGACGTGCAGGTTAGGTGCATTGGCGATTCTAAATTGGCCCCAGTGTGTGTCCTGTGGTGGGTTGGCACCACGCCCGGGATTGGTTCCTGCCTTGCGCCCTGTGTTGGCTGGGATTGGCTCCAGCAGACCCCCGTGACCCTGTGTTTGGATTCAGCGGGTTGGAAAATGGATGGATAATAAATGTGGATTCTCCTGTTGGGACACCGTGTGTATAACACGTTCTTTTATAATAAAACTCTTGCTCTTTTGACCTAATATATCTTGATCAAGAAGTTCCTACTGAAGAATACAGTCATGTGAGAAACTGCACTTGATTAGCAGCACCTGGCTGTAATTACCTTCTTAATTGACATGGAAGTAATAAGGCGAGATTTGCTTTTTCACACGTGGCTTCAGCATGTCGGCTTATATATATATATATTTTTTTTTGTCGAATACATCATAACAAAGCCAAATCTATTATGTGCTGTTTATCACCCCGATTTATCAGTTTTAGGTCAGGGCTAGATGGATGTGAGTTATGTCCTGATATGTAAAACCAGAGAACTGAAAGAGAGCATACTTACTTTCTGCATTTGACTGCACATTGTGTGCAGCAGAAAATAAATCAGAAATAACGCATAAGGGATGACTGCAAAAAAGAAATCTTGGGCATGCTGGTTATGTGTTGTTAGCTTTAGCTCCCAACATTACGAAGTATCATTTTGACCATTTAATAATAAGTGACGAGCTTTATATCACTTGGAATACTGCATGTGTCTTTTTAATGGCCTTCCTGCACAGCAGCAATTTTCAAATATTGCTTCCTAGAGTCCTGAGGAAGATCATGAAATGGACAGATCAGCCCTCAAGCGGCTGCACTACAGCAGCAGCACCCTCCTGGTCTGGTAGTGAATTATCTCCGCTTCTGACTGATAGACTCTGTCCATGAAGCACTTGATAATGTCTTCAGCTTTAGCATCTTCACAGCTCGAATGTCCACATTTGCCTCCTCACTGTTAGACTTGTTTTATTATTTAAGATTCTCTTCATGACTCTGCTGTGTTGCTTGTCAGCTCTAATCCTATGTAGAACCATTTCATTTTTCAGACTACCTGAAGACGATTCACTTTGTTTTCATACATTACATATGTGATTAATCTTACGCTGCATCTTTTTGTTATGCCATTGGTTTTAAACTGTGGGCTTCTGAGCATTACAGACACCCTTAAAGTTGTGATATATGAAGAATGTTATAAAAAGTAGATCGATTGATCGATTGATTGATTTATAGATTCCTGCCTGGGTCAGCAATGTTAGGAAGAGATCTGCCATCTTTGCTTTGTTTTCTCCCTGTTCTCAGCTTTCCATTTTCCAGAAACACAACCACTGGCTTCTGGTCCACCCTGTGTGCTTACAATGAATCTGTATGTATGTGTGCGATGTTGTCCCTGGTTTCCATATGACCCAGAAGTGCTTCCAAAAGGAGAAACTGTGGCAGAGAAAGCATCGCTGGGTCCAGCTTAAAAGGAGCCCACCGCCTCACATCTGGGAGTCAGAGTCTGATGGAAGAGGACAAGGCTTACCTGGAGGAGTGCATGGAGAGAAGGAAAAAAACAGAGAAGAATCATACTTGGTTTGTGTCATTTTTAAAACCTTTGTACAAAGGTATTCTTACTAATAAACCTTTTATTAACACTGAGACATGTGTCTATGAGGTTGTGTCTGGGCTTTGGGGTGCTGTAACGCCCCCTGGTGGTCATATCTGTATACCTGTGAATGTATGCCTGCGTGGAATTGACAACCATACTTGACTCTGGCCAAACATGATGAACACATCATCCTTTGGCCTTCTGGAAACTATATCATCATCTGCTAGTGACTTACAAATCTGTGCTGTCATCATTGTGTATCCTGTAAAAAGGTGCCAAACACAACTGTTATGTAACACTTTAGCTTTCTGATGGCTACTCCATGGACATCCTGCCCTTGGTCTGTCTGTGAGGCTTTGTTAACATCAAATCATATATATGCAGTATAATGATGATGGTGCTATCAGCTTTTTGAAATATACATCTCATTTCTTCTTGTAGCATATTGCTGATAATTTGATTGTTTAATAATATCCACGCAATTTAGATATCATGTTATTGTGTTCTTGATGCTTTCAATAAAATTCTTGAAGGTGTGTAATGTTAAAGACACTATATAAAAGGAAGACAGATTGATTGACATCAGAAAAACGTCAGATATTAGAATGTATTAATTCAATTAAATTCAACTATTTTACTTAGTCGGGTATCTCAACAGCCAATAACCTTCCATTACAATATTTGTATTTTATTATAAACTATGACTTTGATTCTATATGCAATCACTGAATACCAGCGATAGACAGAAATACTAATTATGCAAATTCAAGGAGAAAAAAAAGAGCAGAGGAAAATTTTGTGGTTAATAGTAATTTTCATTATAAAAATATTTTCAATAATAAAAACCCAGCAACTAAAAGTACAGACGTAAAAAAGACAGCTAGATAGATAGATAGAAATGAAAGGCACTAGATAGATAGATAGATAGACAGATAGATATGAAAGGTACTATATAATAGATAGATAGATAGAAATGAAAGGCACTAGATAGATAGATAGATAGATAGAAAGATAGAAAGATAGATAGATAGAAAAGAAGAGCACTTAATAAAAATAGATAGATAGATAGAAAGATAGATAGTTAGAAATGAAGAGCACTAAATAATAGATAGATAGAAATGAAGAGCACTAAATAATAGATAGATAGTAGATAGAAATGAAAGGCACTATATAGATAGATAGATAGATAGATAGATAGAAATGAAGAGCACTAAATAATATATAGATAGACAGATAGAAATGAAAGGCACTATATAGATAGATAGATCGGAATATTTAAATATCTGTATTATTTAAGCAGTGTTTGTAAAAACTTAAAATGAAAAAACTAATTTGGCATATTGCAAAAACTGTATTTTAATAAGATAAATCTAAGTAGTCATCAAAAATAAATCAAGAAGCAACTAAAAACTTTGGAATAAAACTGATATCTCAAGGCAGAGAGACAGACTGATTTTTTGCAGTTATATTACAGAGAAGCTCTTTATGCCACGTGGAATCCATTACAGGTTTTTCCACACAGGTGTTAAATTTGAAATACAAATGTTCATCTTCAATAGAACATAAACTTCAGTAATTCCTAATGTTACTTAAAATTCTTTGAGTTTATTTGTCATTTTATAATAAGCCAACTCCACGTTTTTTTCTGCTATGATAGATAGATAGATAGATGAAAATAAAAAGCATTAAAAAGGACTAATGTCTAAACATATGTACAGTACATATGCAATAGAGCACATTTACGCCTTTATAAAGCACAACTAATTTGTCTTCATTTCTAAATCAACCATCCAATAAATCAAGAATCTGACTATTCACAAAAGGAGCTCAGTCCTGTAAATTACAGCTGTAGTCCAAATAATGAACAAGGTGTCCTATCCTAATAACTAACCTCTTAGAAGCCCGATTATGCACAATATACTGCAGCCAGTTGCCAGCACATTCGTATCGCACCTGATTAAGTGATGTCTTGACTGTCAGTTCAACGGTATTAAAGTTAACATTTAAATGCATTAGACGTGTTATGAAAAGTACAGTGTCTATTTATGCAGTAGTCATCAAGCAATTAACAGTAGTCAGATTCCCTAAAATTTAACAACACATTTATTTACTGCAGATGCTGTGCCCATCTTATTATAAACATAATAAATATGCATTTGCTTTTAGGATATGTCAAATTGTGAAATAATTCCTTGCCAGTTTAGAGGAGTAATAATACATCGTCTGTTCCCCAACACCTCCTCTTTCCCCTGAGTCACCCACCAAGAAGCATCTACAATGGCATTAAAAGGGGACTTGGTCTTTTTTGTGAATGGCTGTAAAGTATACTTTGGCTTGGCACGGAGTGGCATTAGGGGTGATGGAGGCGTTAGAAGACCAGTAAGGAATCAGTAATTAAAGTCGGACTCATCTATCTAAGGGTCTTCAAAGTAATAAACTCAGGTTATATTCGTAGGTCAAGCCTTTGTAGTTTTAACTGATTACATTTGCCTTGCTTTATAAACGTGACACTTTTTGTTTTTTTTTTTTTGTATAAGGCACTACCAGAACTGCACGTCTCCAGCTGTGATAGTTGATGAAAGTAGATGTCCTCATAAAAAAAAAAAAGCCTGAAAAAAAAGCCGCCCAGACCTTGGACCTCTGTGATTTCCAGGCCGTATGTCAGTTCCAATTGTCATAGTGCTGCAGAAAGATTGAGGACGAGCAGTTTGGAATACTGCTCAATATGTACACGCAATAGAAGAGGGTGATTAACATTTGAAGTGAAAAAATCCCTAATTGGTGCACTGGTGATACTACAGGGCTGATATTCTGTGAAAATCCTGGAGACTGAAAGCCATTAATTAACCTCGGTGCCGTGATTACTACTTACATTAAAGAATAATACATTAAAGATGGCAGGGGCCTTTTCTTCCCACTTCAGAGAGCCTCTTGGATCGCCCTGCCCCTGTGAGCTTCGATATGTTAACTGGGAAGCGACTAATTAGATGTCAAAAATTCATAAGGCCCCTCTTTAATATTGCATATCTATCCTGGGCTGTCACTTCAAAACAAGGGATTGTATAAACAGAGCGACCGCAACATAAAAACCCAGCAGGAATGTGAGGGGAGGAAAAAAAAAGAGGAAACAATCAAAGAAAGTTCCTTGATGAACCCCAGAGAACAGCACCTGTGGAAATGTAATCTTGCAAATTCTGAAAGCAAAAAAAAAAAAAAGGCTCATCTTAATATGATTGTGGGCAAAGGAAAGCAGCAGAGGCGCTGCAAGCAGTGAAGGGTGGGGGGAGCGAATGAGGAGACTGACTTATCAAAGGCTCTGGCAGGTAAATAGTCATTTACTATGCATGCACAATGAACGTTACACAGTGCCTTGACACGAGCGTGAGGGTGATAATGAAAGGCAGCGCTATTGTGGCATCCGTCAGGGGACTTTTTTTTAATATCTCTTCTTCTCTCGAGTGAAGGAGCGCTGATGCTTCTTGGCGGCAGCCTCCTGTTGTAAGTCACTTTGCATAAGATGTGAAGGAACTGAAGTGTGATGCATTATCTGGGTTCCGCTGCTCAAATTACTTTTTTTTTTTTTTTACGGTTTCTGAAAAAAAAAAAATAAGAGAAAACTCTTCGGATTCACAGATTGTGTTTACTAACCATGTACTCCACCCCTCAAGCCAGCACCCCGGCTAAACTTTGGGGCTGCTGCTTTCTATGTAATTATGTGCACAATTACAGTGAAAAGCCACAAAGGTTTTTCTTTCAGCTGTTAAATCTAATCTTGGCATGGCATACAATGCTTTGTATTGTTGCTGGCAATTTTCCAATTTTGGTTTTCAGTTTTTTTTTTTTTTTTATCTCTATTTTATTATTGATTTGAAAGCATTGTTCTTACTTAATAAAGTTTAACCTTTATGTGTGTTTTCTTTCTATCATCAAACACCCTTAATTTAGCTTGGTCTTTGCCAGCAACCTTATGCACTAGAAAGAAACCCACCCAGGCTGGCACACTCACACACAAACTCACACAGGGTCAAATTAGAGTCCCTGCCTAACCTAACCCTGCTAATTATTATTATTATTATTATTATTTTTATATTTTGGTGACGGGTGCTATATATGGTTGGTGCTGCTGTCTCATTACATAGTAATAGTGTTGTCAATGTTAGTACTCAGTGCATTTCGTTTCCATCATCCCATTTGCTGTTTATGTGTGCGTCAGTGAATGTCATCCCCGTAAATACAGGGGGCACAGATGATGGAAAGAGACCACAGCCCCAAGATGGAAAGCACCTGTTTTCAATCACAATCAGTTACATCCGGCTCTTAACTATTTAAACAATAAGGAGGGAACAGAGAGGAAAGAGAAGGGAGGAGAAAGACCAAGATCACAATTCACTTACAACAAACCACCAGCACCTGCTAATTTTCCACATCGTGCTTTGGGATCCTGTTTGTTTTTCATTCTGCTGGACTTACATCGATTCAATCATCACCAGAGACCCCCGGGTTGAACTACATTGTCCACCACACGCCGAGGATTCACGGTACGGTTGCTCCATTTTTGATAAAGTTGGGCAAGACACCTCATTTAATTTTGGCGAATCACGATGCTGCCTTCCTCTTTGTCGCACATCCTGAAATGGCATCTTGCACTCCCTGGGGACCCCTGCTATGGAGTATAATAAGACTTGCATTATCACAGAGGAGGTTTTAGTATAGGGGATACTTAGAGAGCACTATAAGATTTATAAAATCTTTAATAACATTTTATTAATGGGAGTACCTACTATATAAAGCACACTTATATATTCAAAGGTGACACATTAGTGTGTACGGTATTCCTATACAGCACAGGTGTTGAACTCTGGTCCTGGAGGGCTGCAGTGGCTGCAAGTTTTCATTCTAACCATCTTCTTAATTTGTGACCAGTGTTTGCTGCTAACTACCTACTTTTGCCTTCACTTTAATTACTTTTATTTGGGCCCCTTAGTTGTTTCCTTTTTCTTAATTAGCAGCCAAACAATAACGAGACACAAAACAAGAATCCATATGACCAGCTCACCTGTGCCCATCACAAAATATGTGAAAATAAAGAAAGGTGGAGGTCTCAGTAAGGCTGATCTCTCAGCTCACCAAAACATTTTGATGGTGTTCTTAGAAAAATCAGAAAAATCAACAGTTCTGGAAGTGTCCGCTGTGGCAGAATGAGAGCACCTACAAGCCATGGAATTAAATAATGAGTTTAATTAACAGCAAGAATCTGCTTCTCATTGTGAAACTGGTTGGAGTCTGAAGCCCCGATTTAGCTGGTCATCTGTTGGCTCGTTTCACATCTCATTTCTCTTTGGCTGACATTTAATGAAGAAAGGAATCAATTCAGAAGAATGAATCCTTAAGAACAGGACTATTAAAATGAAGGGAACAGGAGTTAATTAGCAGTGAACACTGATCACTGATTAGGAAACGGGTTAGAATGAAAACCTGTAGCCAAGGCGGCCCCCCTGCTATAGAGCAAGAAAGACTTGTAATAACTGAAATGAAACTTTAGCATAGGAGATACCCATAGAACAAAATAAAACGCATACAATCACCAATGACATTTTAATATGGAGAATACCCACAGTGTATAATTAGACTTATAATTACCAATGATACTTTAGTATAAGGCACTCCTATAGAGCAGAATCAAAACAAAGGAACTGGTTATTGACTTTCGCCACACCAAGGAGCCTCTATCTATCTATCTATCTATCTATCTATCTATCTATCTATCTATCTATCTATCTATCTATCTATCTATCTATCTGTCTATCATCAAGCATGTGCGTCCGAGAGTCATCTTCCAGGCTCATCTGAGGTAAGCACCACCACTCTGGGACATCAGGGGGCACGATTGCTAATTCTTGTATTTCTCTTATCACCCAACACATGGCCACACCTCTTTGAGTCCAGTAGCTATAAAAGTGAGGCACTCCCAAGAGGTGGCGTTTCATTCAGGAGTTAAGTGCACTGCCTTACAGAGCTCCAATCCTCTATCTATCTATCTATCTATCTATCTATCTATCTATCTATCTATCTATCTATCTATCTATCAGCCTCTCACATATCTATCTTTTAAAATAATTTTTCCAGTTAAAAGTCAACCCTGGCATCCGTATCCGAAGCAGAGCGACGGGCGCTGAGCAGACTCTTGTCAATCATGGAGAATCCACTGTATCCACTGAACAGGATCATCTCCAGACAGAGGAGCAGCTTCAGCGACAGACTGCTGTCACCATCCTGCTTCACTGACAGACTGAGGAGACCCCACACTATGCGACTCTTCAATTCCACCCAGGGGGGTAAATGTTAACACTGTACAAAGTTATTGTCTGTTATACCTGCATTGTTATCACTCTTTAATTTAATATTGTTCTTTATCAGTATGCTGCTGCTGGAGTATGTGAATTTCCCCTTGGGATTGATAAAGTATCTATCTATCTATCTATCTATCTATCTATCTATCTATCTATCTATCTATCTATCTATCTATCTATCTATCTATCTATCTATTATATAGTACCTTTCATATCTATCTATCTATCTATCTATCTATCTATCTATCTATCATCTATCTATCTTTTAAATATAATTTTTCCAGTAAAAAATCAACCCTGGCCCTTAGCGGGTTTTGCCCAGTTGATTGCATACAATGCTCACCTGTATCCCTTTCCTTTTTAATTTAAGTGGTAACTTCTCATTCTTGGTCACTGAAGCAAAAATTTAGCCTGCCACCCCAATTAAAGGTCAGTTTCTAAAAATGATATAAATAATAAAAGTAAGCATTAGGTCATATTTCCCAGACCATTTGTTCAATCAATGTACAAATATAATCTCATAAGTAAGTAAAGAAATGTGCTGTAAATTAAACAGTAACATTAATTTCTATCTATCTGTAATCATTAAAGGCACTTTTGGTGCCTGGCTTGTAAGAATTCATTTCTATTGTACTGTAGCCACAATTAGATTTTCAAGTAAAGGGAGATCTTTAAAGAGAAGTAGTCTTTATTGTTTAATGCGTTTGATTTGTTTCTGTGTTCAGAGCTTACTTTTCCATTGTAACAGTTTCCAGTATGAATTTTAGCAAAGAAAAACTCTTTATACATTGCATGCTTAAATATTCTGGCTTGAAGCTGAAAGTAAATTCTTTTTTTACCCTTGTTAATAAACATGCTTTAGTTAACAGAAATAACTTAAATAGAGACATTTTTGTGTTTAGAAATGAAGCAAGTTTCCAGTCTCATCATGTCTTGCAGAAAACGCCCAAAGATGCGACTAAATGAAGCCAAACATTTAGATGAGAATAATCGGAGGTCTTGTTTTCGCTTCTCTACTGGACAGTATGATACCTCAAAGCACTCCAAGCAGAAGAAAACAAGCTATTGCAGGTGTTCAAAAGTTGCTGCTGCCCTCTGGATATGCAGATAACTCCAATTAAATATATTACATAGCACGACAAATTTATTGATTGTGAGCTGGCAATTCAAGGAGTGCTCAGCTAAATGAGATATTGTTGAATACAAGATGCTCTGAATAAGGCACAGATTTAAAAAGGAGATATAAATGGTTGACTTTCAAGCATATGCCTTTGCTAAAAAATGGAGTATTGAGGTCAAAGCCTGATGAAAGTGTTCTTTGAGTTACAGAATGGTTACTCTTAAAAGGACTATATTCCAAACTAAATTTTAACAATCCAGTGGAAAAATCATATAAATCTGTGTGGCAGACCATGGGCAGCCTCTGCCCACCACGAGGAACTTGGGGAGCAGTTAGATTGCCCTCACTTGCAATCATTAGAGGCTACAGTAGGGTAATTCTGAGTCTTTGTGGTTTGGTGAAAAGCTGATTTTCATTTTCTCAGTGGTGTATTTTATTGTTTTGTTTTTTAATTAATTGTATTTTTCTGCTCTCTGTCAGGCGCAGGATAATTAGAAGCAATTGGGTACACTTAGAGGGTTTTCTGTTTTTCGAGACTGTGCCTTGACTTCCTGTGGGGTTCGCTGTCTATGGGCATGTAGAGCAGATTTAAGCTAAAGAATCAAGGTTGGGTTGAATGGAGCAGCAAAACTGGCGACTAACATGAAAAAATGCTAATCTGAGTTCAGTTTGTGCAGATGCTGAGAAAGCAGCACCCCTGACTCAATAGGTGAAAGGATAGCAGAGTTCTTGCATGACCATGTAATATCCTCAGACAGCTTAATCCATCAGATGGACAGCAGAAACCAAACTTGGATGGGACATCAGTCCATCACGAGGGCTTCAAGGGCAAGTTTCATTATAAATACTGCAACTGGCAGCCATGTGTGCATCTCTTTGTGTTGTGGTTTTTATTCTTCTTCTTCTATTCTTGGCAAAAATGTTTATCCAAGGCGACTTGAAATATCAATATAGATTGCAACCCTTTACTGATATTTTTTTTCAGCTGGAGCACAAAAAGGTTGAGTGACTTGCACACTTCTTGAGATATATAAATCAATTCAGTAGGCACCATAGCCTACTTCCTGCCAGTGGTTTTCTTTCCACATCCTAAAGTCAAGTGGCCCAGCATACATTTTTACCTCTGCGTATAGTAAGTATTTTGCACATTATTATCATTAAAATTTATTGTTAACATAAAAATATAACATAAAATAAACATTATTATATATGCTTTAAACTAGTAATTCATATTTAATGAAACCTTCGCGATTTTGACGGCGCGCATATGTCTATCGCGCAAATGTTGGGTCACAGGTCTCGTGGCCTGGAACCCCTGTAGATTTTATTTTTTTCTACAGCCATCTGGATTTTTTTTTGTTTTTTTCTATCCTCCCTGGCCATCGGACCTTACTCCTTTTCTGTGTTAACCAATGTTGTCTTATTTTAATTTCTTATTTTCTCTTTTATTTTTCTTCATTATGTAAAGCACTTTGAGCTACTTTTTTGTATGAAAATGTGCTATATAAATAAATGTTGTTGTTGCCATGAATGTGCATATGTACAGTAGGGTGATTTAATCGTTCTTTCTTGTCTGGAGTAGAGCGTCCAGGACTCATAGCCATACAGCAGAGAGCTGAGCAAGCAGGTTGTGTAGAGAGCCACCATGTAGACATTCAATCATACTTTCATAAATAACATTCTCAAACCTGACTAATTCTAGTTTGCAATCCTGGGGGGCAAAGTTTATCCTAACAGTACTTAGTGAAAGTGAGAAACAAGTCCATTGTATTACCCACACATCTATATACCCACACTGACACAATTTCAGTTTTTGGTCACAAAATTAACTCTAAGAGAAAGGAAGCTAATCCATGCAGGCATGGGGAGAATGTGCAAATGTCACATAGATAGCCATCTTGTACCCAAGATCTGTAAGGCAGTGGTGCTAAGCATCGCATCACTGTTATTAAATTGTTTGATGGGCTTGTTGATGAATTGTGATAGATAGATAGATAGTTGTGAAAGGCACTATATAATATAGATAGATAGATAGATAGATAGATAGATACTTTATTAATCCCAAGGGGAAATTCACATTCTCCAGCAGCAGCATACTGATAATAACAATATTAAATTAAAGAGTGATAACAATGTAGGTATAACAGACAATAACTTTGTATAATGTTAACATTTACCCTCCCAGGTGGAATTGAAGAGTCGCATAGTGTGGGGTCTCCTCAGTCTGTCAGTGGAGCAGGATGGTGACAGCAGTCTGTCGCTGAAGCTGCTCCTCTGTCTGGAGATGATCCTGTTCAGTGGATGCAGTGGACACTCCATGATTGACAGGAGTCTGCTCAGCGCCCGTCGCTCTGCCACGGATGTCAAACTGTCCAGCTCTGTGCCTACAATAGAGCCAGCCTTCCTCACCAGTTTGTCCAGGCGTGAGGTGTCCCTCTTCTGTATGCTGCCTCCCCAGCACACCACCGCGTAGAAGAGGGCGCTCACCACAACTGTCTGGTAGAACATCTGCAGCCTCTTATTACAGATGTTGAAGGATGCCAGCCTTCTAATGAAGTATAGTCGGCTCTGTCCTCTCTTGCACAGATCATCAGTATTGGCAGTCCAGTCCAATATATGATCCAGCTGCACTCCCAGATATTTATAGGTCTGCACCCTCTACACACAGTCACCTCTGATGATCATGAGGTCCGTGAAGGGCCTGGGCCTCCTAAAATCCACCACCAGTTCCTTGGTTTTGCTGGTGTTCAGTTGTAGGTGGTTTGAGTCGCACCATTTAACAAATTCCTTGATTAGGTTCCTATACTCCTCCTCTTGCCCACTCCTGATGCAGCCCACCATAGCAGTGTCATCAGCGAACTTCTGCACGAGGCAGGACTCCGAGTTGTATTGGAAGTCTGATGTATGTTGGCTGAACAGGACCGGAGAAAGTCCAGTCTGCTGCGGCACTTCTGTGCTGCTGACCACAATGTCAGACCTGCAGTTCCCGAGACGCACATACTGAGGTCTGTCTGGAAGATTGATTGTCTTTCTTTCAAACCAAGGTGTAAAATTGGTAACTAGAGGATTTTCACTGACTAAAAAGCAGTCACCGCAGGCAAATAAAAGCATTTTCTGTAACAGTACACTACTTAATTAAAACACATTATGTTTTTTATTAATCAGTTGAAACATTGAAAACATTAGACTGGCCGGTCACTTCACTGGGGTATATCAGTGAGAGAACGCTGGTGCCATTGATGGTATCTGCAGTAAGGTAAGAAGTATTTAAATTATCACAATTGTTTCATCTTAAAATATAAGAACATTATACAGTACACTTTACTAAAGCTCCAGATAAAAACTAAGGGCAAATATAGTTTAAAACATACATTTGTTAGACTTAGAACAAAATAGCCATTGGGTATAGAAGAATTAAGTTAATAAAGCAATAATCATTTCACTATCTATAATGCTCTTGATTCAGCATGCTGAGGACACCATTGAGCACAAAGGGTAACAAAAAGTACAAAAATGAAAGGCAAAGTCAAACGCAGCAACTCAACGCTTGTGGATGTTCAAGTTTAACGCTGAGGGTGCAATTATAATGAGAAGGCCAAAAGTGTAGCATGATGTAGACAATGGAGGAGAGCGAACCTCTGCATAGAAATCTCCGACAAACCCAAGTGTGCTGACAAGTCAGTTACTCACAGGCGGACCGAGAAAAGCACTGAAAGAATCTTCACGGATGGTAATGTGAAAAATGAACGTGAAGCTCTATATAAATGTAAAGAATTATTATTATTATTAATGTTGAACTAATATACAACTTAGAGTCTTCCTTCTTCAGGTGTAATGTAGTGTCTTTTAACTAAATAAATATAATTTGGTAGACGGGTCTTCTTGTTAATTTCCATTGATGACTTTCTCTGTTTGCTTTGCTATACGTACAGTAAGGTCAGTCAGTCAGTCATTATCCAACCCGAAATATCCTAACACAGGGCCAATCCCAGCCAACACAGGGCACAAGGTAGGAACAAACCCCGGGCAGGGCGCCAGCCCACCGCAGACAGTAAGATCAATCACAGTTAAAACTATTAGAAAACATAAGACAGAGCAAAGAAAAACTTCAAAAATGTGGCTCAGGGGAAAGTCTTAAAGAGTCAACAACTAAGTGGGATGTTTGAACCCTTGAAACCTGGCAGTGTTACATTGCCACTATATACTGTATGAATAAAGTCAACTAGTGAGAACTATGGGATTTTATAACAAAATTAAAAGACGTTTTATTGTCATTTGTTGTTATGCAGGTAAAGCCCCCTATTTTACAACACGCTCTCTCTCGTCCGTTCTTATGTTGGTACATCATTGACAGCAGTGGGTGCAGAAGATCAGATGTAAGATGTGTGTACAAAAATAAAAGATGAGCAAACATTTGTAGGAGTTAAGTACTGTATTATTGCTATGCATACATGGCAAAAGCCTGCTAAAAACAAAAAATAACTATTTTAACATGTACAGTGACTTTGTCCGGGGCTTCCAAATACATGTAAAACCAGGTGCCATCACTTGTATGTTTATTGTTTTCAAATCCCTACTCCAATACCCCATTTTATATAGTGTCTTACATTCTTTAAAAAATCACAAGCCTTGATTTGGAACAATTTACCAAAAACATTTCTCTTTGCTGCGTCCATCACACACATACGTACATGTCATATTATGAAAACATCACTTTAGTTTTTATATGTCTGACGTGTTTTACTCTTCTGTTGGAATCTCACTGTTTACTGTGTATCTATTAATTCAATCAATGCGCATATTATATAACACTTTTCATCATCATGGTTTTAACTCAGACTGTGCATACAGCACAACACAACTTACAGATGCACATAATGAACACACACGAGGGTTAAGTGATTTGCTCTAAAACAGACATCAAGATTGATTGTACCTGACCCTGGGAATATTAAGCTGATTTTTTCAGTATCTGTTTCTTTTTCATTGCATTTATTTATCTAGGTTTATTGCAAAGAAAGAAAGATATTGCTTGGTAGTGCATTGCTTCATTACTAATTAAGTTGCAGTATAAAATATTCTCCTGTATCTTTAAACAAAATAAATTTCTTTCTTTGTTTAAATATATTTATTTACTTTGGTTTCATGCAACCTTGCTCTTCTCACTCTGCTTCAAATACAGATAAAGTCAAAATATGTTATTGTTGACTTGTGTTAAAATTATGATAAATCTATAACAAAGGAGGGAATGCATTGAAGATATAAATATTATGCTTCATTTTGTTATTTTAACCAAATTGTCCCTGTCAAGTTACAAATGATCCCTATCCCAATTACAAAAGATCCTTACTAGATTACAAATGTTCCCTATGAGTTACAAATGGTCCCTATTCAAGTTTACATCTATTTAATATGGAGAATACCAACAGTGTATAATTGGACTTGTACTATAATTACCAATGATACTTTAGTATAAGGCACTCCTATAGAGCAGATTCAAAACCAAGGAACTAGTTCTTGACTTTCGCCACAGCAAGGAGCATCTATCTATCTATCTATCTATCTATCTATCTATCTATCTATCTATCTATCTATCTATCTATCTATCTATCTATCTATCTATCTATTATATAGCACCTTTCACATCTATCTATCTATCTATCTATCTATCTATCTATCTATCTATCTATCTATCTATCTATCTATCTATCTATCTATCTATCTATCTATCATCAAGCATGTGCGTCTGAGGTTCATCTTCCAGGCTCATCTGAGGTAAGCACCACCACTCTGGGACATCATGGGGTACGATTGCTAATTCTTGTATCTCTCTTATCACCCAACACTTGGCCACACCCCTTTCTGTCCAGTAGCTATAAAAGTGAGGTGCTCCCAAGAGGTGGCGTTTCATTCAGGAGTTAAGTGCACTGCCTTACAGAGCTCCGATCCTGTGAAAAGGCCGCTCTCCAAGGTATATCACTCTGAAGCCAACAGCCAAAACTTTAGCATTTATTAAGATTGTGTTTTCATACACCTATTGTTTTCAGCTTTTTTTTTATTTCAAACCTGGTTGTCACCCCAACTTTCTGTTTAAGTCCTATCTATCTATCTATCTATCTATCTATCTATCTATCTATCTATCTATCTATCTATCTATCTATCTATCTATCTATCTATCTATCTATCTATCATATAGTGCCTTTCATTCTATCTATCTATCTATCTATCTATCTTTTAAATATAATTTTTCCAGTAAAAAATCAACCCTGGCCCTTAGCGGTTTTTGCCCATTTGATTGCATACAATGCTCACCTGTATCCCTTTCCTTTTTAATTTAAGTGGTAACTTCTCATTCTTGGTCACTGAAGCAAAAAATTAGCCTGCCACCCCAGTTAAAGGTCAGTTTCTAAAAATGATATAAATAATAAAGCTAAGCATTAGGTCATATTTCCCAGACCATTTGTTCAATCAATGTACAAATATAATCTCATAATTAAGTAAACAAATGTACTGTAAATTAAACAGCAACATTAATTTCTGAGCAAGAAAGCAAGCTATAGAGCCAGGAATCAATTTTGTTTATCATGTAATGTTACTGTTAATGTCACTGACATAGTAGAGCTTTGGTCAATTTGTAGTTGTTAAAGTCTGGCATTAAAAAAAAGAGATGGGATCATATTACGATGCTTTATATTTAACATATTATGTGATTGTATTGCATTATTATAACCAAATTGTATCTTTATAAATGCACAACACAACTTACAGATGCACATAATGAACACACACGAGGGTTAAGTGATTTGCTCTAAAACAGACATCAAGATTGATTGTAGGGTAAAGTGATAAATACTAATGACTAAACACACAGAGTACAGTATGTGGTACGCATGTACAGTATGTATGTATGCGCTGTATATAAATGTGTGTATGTTGTATGCTGTGAATCAGCATAACAATAAAGAGTGAACACAGCCAGTGGGGAAGGAGGACTGTCAGTGTAATAACCTGTTTCAGATGTCAGTGCACTGGGGCTGCTTTCAGACAAAATGTCAAAATCAGGGAGATAACTTACTCTGATGTGACCTTATGAAGAAAAAAAAATATAGAATAAAATAAAGCTGACCTCAACAAAGATAACCTTTTCTTACCCTTTGACATTAAATTTCGATCCAAATCAAACTCCTACGTCACTTCCAAAGGAAAAGAAAGGAAGAAAAAAACAAAATAAAAGAGCTGCTTGCATTTGATCTTTGGTCATCTGGAGGATTTGGTGCAGTTAAAGACTACGTTATATTTACTGTATTTGCACAAAAATGGTATTTGATTTCAGTTAATGCAGAACATCCATGTATATTTTCATACTTAAGTGAACACTATACTAATATATTCCACTTTTTAAAGTATTTATTTTTTCTTTCATACACTGACTGCACTTATTACAGCCTTTGATGCAGTTAGGTCTTTTGAGGACGTATCATAACTGAGAACACATTTTCTCTTATGGTATATGAGATGGGAAATGTACTATTTTTGGTGGTTAATGGGAGGAATATTTTCTTAAAAAAACAAATACATTCTAATAATATAACATTCTCAAGCCCACCTAATTCAATTTGAGGTTGTGGAGCACATAAAGAAATTGCCCTATCAATTGCTGTATTGTTTCCAGAAAATATTTTTAATTTACAATAAAGATCATTAAAAATAAGCCATCTTTCATTTTAAGAAGAACTCAATAAAAGTTTCAAATCTCACACGTTCCACTCCACAATATGTTCCTGCACTCTCATTCACAAAGGCACGCTGAGTCTTTGGCTCAGTTTCTTAAACATCCAGTTCTGCAACCTGCATGAAACAGCAGTGATTGAGGCTTATTGGGAGGAAGCCATTTAAAAACCAAGTCACTCTTTAATCGATGGAGCTCTCCTTATTTGTTTATTTGTGAGATAAGAGAGCCTTTGGTGCACAAAGCCTTATAATTTCCACCTCGCACTTGAATGAAGGGGAGATAAGAGAAACACCAAAGTTTGAATCTAAAACACGCTTAACAACTAAAAACTTTTGCTTGTCACTCCTCCTTGCTGCTGTGTAGGTTTTTATGCTTATGGGCCAAATGAAAAAAATAGAAAGAAAAAAGTGATTGAAAATAAAAAAAACAACAACAATGTGGCTGGGATACATTCTTACGTGCGGTTTAGAGTGTGGGGGTCATGTCTTCATGGCTGCACTTCCTAACTGAAAATGAGAATATTGCAGTAAGAATTTTTAACAATTCTATTCTGTCATCGATCATTTCTTAATTCTGTATTTGTTTGCTTTTCATTCAATTTACTACTTTCTAAAAAATATTTCTTCCTCACCTATAGCCACAAGCTTTGGGTAGTGACCGAAAGAGCAAGATCGTGGATACAAGCGGCCAAAATGAGTTTTCTCCGCAGGGTGGCTGGACTTTCCCTTAGAGATAGGGTGAAGAGTTCAGTTATCCAGGACAGACTCGGAGTAGAGTCGCTGAAACTCTATATTGAGAGGAGTCAGTTGAGGTGGTTCGGGCATCAGGGTCATCTGGTCTATATGGGGGTGTCCTGGGCATGTCCCACTGGGAGAAGGCCACGAGGCAGACCCAGGACACACTGGAGGGATTATATCTCCCTGCTGGCCTGGGAACGCCTCGGGGTCCTCCCAGAGGAGCTGGAGGAGGTGGCCGGGGAGAGGGAGGTCTGGGCTTCCCTGCTTAGGCTGCTGCCCTCCCGACCTGACCTCGGATAAGTGGTGGATAATGGATGGATGAATGGATAAAAAATATTTCTAATAATATTAAAAAGTATAGACTAAAACAAAGTGATATAGACAAAGGAGCACATACAATAAATAATATATCTGGGCAGTACAGTATCTTCATATATAAACCTAAAATGGTTTTCTGAAGCATATTCCTTTCCAAACACATTGATTCTTTCCAGAAATTGAAATACTGTTTCTAAACTGTACACCAATCAGCCACAACATTGAATCTGCCTGTCAAATATTGTGGCGGTCCCTACTCGTGCCACCGCAAAAGCTCAAGGACTTCTCAAGACTTCTGAAGGCACCTCATTCATGGCCTCATAGACAGATAGATAGATAGATAGATATGAAAAATATCAAGAACATCTACTTAAATGACATCTCATGTAGGTTTTAAAATAAGCCCAATTTAAAGCGAGACATAAAACGATAGATAGAGACTTTATTAATCGACAAGGGGAAACTCATAGAGCTGCCAATTCATCTAACATACACATACTTTTTATATGTGGGAGACAAATCAACGCAGGTATCTTGAGATCATCTTGAGAGCATTACGGGTTGGACAAGTATTGTAACCCTGCAGGTTTAAGAATGTTATTTTGTGTTACTTAAATATATCTACTGTATACTGGGAGCCTGAAACTGATTCTACCTTCACGGGTGCTCAGATCATTACAAAATTATTCAAAAAAACTAAAATTAACAAACTGGTAATGCTCTCCACAAGTCTCTGCCAGGGTTGGGGAATGTTACCTTTACAAGTATATTTCTCATTACTTTCAAAAAACAGTAACAAAAATGGTATATAACAAAAACATTTATTTCTATAGCACATTTTCGTACAAAAGATGGAGCTCAAAGTGCTTTACAGGATGAAGAAAGAGAATAAAGACAAACAAGAAATAAAATTAGGCAATACTAATTAACATTAAATAAAGGAAAGGTCTGATGGTGAGGGAGGGCAGAAAAAACAAAAAAATAACTCCAGATGGCTGGAGAAAAAAATAAAATCTGCAGGGGTACCAGGCCACAAGACCACCTGACTAGTCCCCTCTAAGCTTTCTACCCAGCATTAATATAGCTACTTATTTTAGTGTGTTACTTTTTCTTCTTTTGCATGAAATACTGCATAGTTCACTGGCCAGCACTTGTTATTAAATCTTAAACCCATACTGTATGTGAAACTTCATGAAACTGAATAGAAACTCAACCAAAATTGACAATGTTCTTACATTTTCCTTCATATGCTGTTAAATAGCATTCCTCCCCAACTTGAGCCCACAAAGAAACACAGTTTGAATGAAGCTTCCAAATATCTAGAGCAAATAGAAAAAGAAAACGGACACTTTACGTATAGGTTTCTGTTCCTTAAACACACAACTGCTTTCTGATTGGCTGTGAGATTGAGCCCTGTGTACAACTATGCATACTGTCCACCACATTTACTTCTTGCTTCACACATTGTGCTGCTCCAATAATCATTGGCTCCCTGTGTCCCTAAATTGGGCCAATTAAGTTTACCCTTCATTACATGCAGGATTACATGTATACTTAAAACTTTTCTTTAGTTCTTTTCACTTGATTGCATGCTGTCACCAGACAGCCAAAGTGTACCCATGTCTGATGTGGCATAGACAGCGGCAGGTAACGTTATTATGAAAAAGGCAATACTTCAATGAAATAATGCAGTCAGGTTTTGTTCTGGTTATTTTTTTTTTTGGAGCGATGCAATAATGCATGTCTGTACATAATGACATAATAAAATTAGAATTGTGTTAAGTTAGTTGTTACTTTAAAAAGTAATCTGATTACATAACGCACGGTACTTTTAACAAGTTACCTCCAACACTGGTGTCTACACATATTGATTTATTTATTTGTGATTTGCGCTTAAGAGAAGTTAACTGTTAAAACAGAAATGGTGGCGTGTCAGCACAAATACAGCTGTTGTATACTAACAATATGTCGGGTGATATTCTCCTTCAAAAAGACTTCTATGAAGGGAATACGCTCTGCTACTGGACTGTATGTAAAGTGCTGCTCCAATCTTCAGGCTAGCTCAACATTTTCCAAATCTACATTTTCTTCATTAAGGTAACTTTTATTGGTTTATAATCATGTTTTTCTTTATGTTTTATGTTTTTTATGTCACTTTCCACTTTTCCAGCTCTCCATCAAACACCCTTACCCAACTGCACTATTAAAACACATCACCCTACTCACAGGTAGCTGATTAAAACAGCAGGTAAATCAGATCTGTGCATTGAAAGTGATGATACTGCTGTATACAGATGATGCCACTGATTTTTCACTGATTCAATTACATTTAAATTCTTCATATTAAATTATATATATATATATATATACTGTGGTGGGTTGGCGCCCTGCCCTGCCTTGCGCCCTGTGTTGGCTGGGATTGGCTCCAGCAGACCCCCGTGACCCTGTGTTCAGATTCAACAGGTTGGAAAATGTATGGATGGATGGTTTTATATATACTCAGCAAAAAAAGAAACGTCCCTTTTCCAGGACTGTGTATTTCAACAATAATGTTTTAAAAATCCAAATAACTTTACAGATCTTCATTGTAAAGGGTTTAAACAATGTTTTCCATGCATGTTCAATTAACCATAATCAATTAATTAACATGCACCTGTGGAATGGTCGTTAAGACCTTAACAGCTTACAGAAAGTAGGCATTTATTAAGGTCACAGTTCTAAAAACGCAGGACACTAAAGAGACTTGTCTACCGACTGTGGAAAACACCCAAAGAAAGATGCCCAGGGTCCCTGCTCATCTGCGTGAACGTGCATTAGGCCTGCTGCAGGGAGGCATGAGGACTGCTGAATAAATTGCCATGTCCGCACTGTGAGACACCTAAGACAGCGCTACAGGGAGACGGGAAGGACAGCTGATCATCCTCGCAGTGGAAGACCACATGTAACAACACCTGCACAGGATCGGTACATCTGAATATCACACCTGCGTGACAGGTACAGGATGGCCACAACAACTGCCCGAGTCACACCAGGAACACACAATCCCTCCATCAGTGCTCAGACTGTCCGCAATAGGCTGAGAGAGGCTGGACTGAGGGCTTGTAGGCCTGTTGTAAGGCAGGTCCTTACCAGACATCACCAGCAACAACGCCGCCTATGGGCACAAACCCACCTTCGCTGGACCAGACTGGAGTGGCAAAAAGTGCTCTTCACTGATGAGTCATGGTTTTGTCTCACCAGTGGTGATAGATGGATTTGTGTTTATCGTCGAAGGAATGAGCGTTACACCAAGGCCTGTATCCTGGAGCGGGATCGATTTGGAGGTGGGGGGTCTGTCATGGTCTGGGGTGGTATATCACATCACCATCAGACTGAGCTTGTTGTCATTGCAGGCAATCTCAATGCCTTGCGGCACAGGGAAGACATCCTCCTCCCTCATGTGGTACCCTTTATGCATGCTTATCCAGACATGATCCTCCAGCAGGACAATGCCACCAGCCATACTGCTCGTTCTGTGCGTGAGTTTCTGCATGACAGCAATATCAGTGTTCTGCCATGGCCAGTGAAGAGCCCGGATCTCAATCCCATTGAGCACGTCTTGGACCCCCAGAAATGTCCAGGAACTTGCAGGTGCCTTGGTGGAAGAGTGGGGTAACATCTCACAGCAAGAACTGACAAATCTGGTCCAGTCCATGAGGAGGAGATGAACTGCAGTACTTCAAGCAGCTGGTGGCCACACCACATACTGACTGGTACTTTTGATTTTGAGCCTCCCTTCATTCAGGGACACATTGTGAAACATTTTTAGTTTATGTCTTATGGTGTTGACTCTTTTAGTGTTCATACAAATATTTACACATTAAGTTTACTGAAAGTAAAAACAGTTGAAAGTCAGAGGACGTTTCTTTTTTTGCTGAGTATATATATATATATACCTTTTAAAAACCATGGTTATATTATGTTAAAAAGTGTTAAAAAGTGTACTAAAAAGTAAAAAATAAGTCCCTTATACATCACTCATAAGACAAAAGGTGGGCGCTTTTGCTAAGATTTTAAAAAGTGTTTTTTGAATGTTGACTGATGAAAAGCACCCACGCTTTTATTTTATGAGTGATGTATGAGAGACTTAATTTTTACTTTTTAGTACACTTTTTAACTTAATATAAGCTTGGTTTTTAAAAAGTATATATATACACATATATATATAGTGTATATATATATATATATACATATTATTTTCAACTTTTTAGTCTTGGGTTTGTTTTAGTATAATTTTGTAATCAATATTTTAACACTTCCTTTAATATTTCTATCCATTACTAGCACCATCTATTGAACTATTCTTCCTATGAAAATTTA
Organism: Polypterus senegalus; assembly: GCF_016835505.1. Taxonomy (NCBI): domain Eukaryota; kingdom Metazoa; phylum Chordata; class Cladistia; order Polypteriformes; family Polypteridae; genus Polypterus; species Polypterus senegalus. The sequence goes on from NC_053171.1 coordinate 94,662,177, forward strand.
TTTTCTTAATTAACATGGATTAATTGATCAATTAGTGAAACTGATTATTGATTCAGGTATTGTCCTTGGAAGTGAGTAAGTGTGCAAAATTTCAAGTCATTTGGACAATAAGAAGTGGGTTAAATATCGATTACAAGATTTGTACCAGACAACAAACAGGTGGAGTTAAAAGAAGCGTGGTAATAATAATAATGATAAAAACTTTTGGAAAATAACCCATTTTCATTTTTTTTAACAAATAACAAACAAAAAGCAAAACCAGAAAGCAAAGTGTGACCTTTAGGCACATTAAATTCTACCTGCTTGAAGTCTGACTGTAAGGACCTCAGCACACAAAGCGTATGGCACCTGAGTTCTGTTCTTCCGCCTATATGAGGTTCCTTGTCCACATTATGAAAGATGCACTTGTTTTGGTTTTTTTTTTTTTGTTTTTTTCTCTCTTTCTTGTGTGCTTTAAATCATTCACTATATTTTCTCCAGACACTGGCATGCCTGTCAGTATAATCAAGACAGAACTGGATGTGTCAATGAAGAGGTCTAGCGTCCACTGATCCCTAGCGCATCTCAGACATTGCTGGATGTGTTGGGATGTCAAAGGTACACAGATTACCACTCTTCTGGACATCATAATAGCCTCCTGAAGCTGTCAAAGTACCATCTGCATAGATATTTTAAGCCCTGACACATTTTTTAAGATAATTTCTGAATCGGCCAGCACTGACAAAAGGTTACCTATGTGACTGATTTTGAATACCATGATCTTCCTCCACGCTTATCACTGTTCTACACCCCACAATCCTTTTGTCTTCTGACACTGACAGTGTTTTGCATTAATGGCACATACAGGAGACTACGCTTCTGAACAGGGATTCAACGCATGAGCAATGGGACGTGGCAGACATTTCCAAACATATAGGATTTTGACAGCCTGAGAGCAGTGACCCACACAAACACCACATTTTCTGGGTGTGTCATCCTGCTTTAGAAATTGCAAATGCAGAATCATGTTATTTCTTTTCAGCCCTCTGGGCCCTGAGTTCAAATTAAGCATATTCATTGTATTCTAGAAAGAAAAGATAAATCCTGTGTCTCGATCAGTTGCAGTCAAGAATGTATTTGAGTAAACACTAAGTTTTCATTTGGCTTCGAGCCTAGGCGGAGGATTTGCATATTTTTTTTTTTTTTTTGCAAATAGGCAGATTTGCTTTCAAATAAGAGAATGCTGATGTAAAAATAAATAAACTTAACCATCACAGACGTCACTGCCCTGTGCAGCCAGGGTTCAAATAAAATATCTTGGGCGGTGGGGTTTGGGCACACATTCACATCTTTTACACGCTATACGCCATTTTCTTTCTCTTCTACCCCAATATAATAGACAGTACTCAGGAATTAACTACTGCTGATAGATAGATAGATAGATAGATAGATAGATAGATAGATAGATAGATAGATAGATAGATACAGAATGTAAGTCAGGAGTCCCCAATGTGGATCCTTTATCCACATTGTAGATATGATATTTGCCATAAAAAACAAGAACACTTCTAAATGATGGAGGTGACCAGGAGAAGAAGGTCAAGACACCTGAAAAAGAGTTGATACTGATATGTGTCTCCAGTTTTAATGTCACTACACTGGTTACCTGTGTCATTCAGGATTGACTTTAAAATTCTGCTTATGGTTTATAAAGCCTTAAATAATCTCGCCCCATCTTATATATCGGAATGTCTGACACCTTATATTCCAAATTGTAACCTCAGATCCTCAAATGAGTGTCTGCTTAGAATTCCAAGAACAAAACTTAAAAGAAGTGGTGAGGCGGGCAGGCGGCCTTCTGCTGCTATGCACCTCAAATCTGGAATAGCCTGCCAACAGGAATTCACCAGGCTGATAGAGTAGAGCACTTTAAAACACTGCTGAAAACACATTACTGTAACATGGCCTTTTTATAACTTCATTTTAATCGTAATTTAACTTAATCCTGATACTCTATATGTTCAATTTCCTCAAAATAACTATTCATGGTGGCTCTAAAATCGCTACTGACCCCTACTCTCTTTTCTGTTTCTTTTTCCGGTTTCTGTGTGGTGGCGGCCTGCGCCACCTCCACCTACTCAAAGCTTCATGATGCTCCAACATTGATGGACGGATTAAAAGGCAGAAGTCTACGTGACCATCATCATCATCAAGCCCTTCGGTGAGAACCCTAAATCCAAAGAGGACTGTCTCATTTATGTTAGGTAGAATGTCCAGAGGGGACTGGTCAGGTGGTCTCATGGTCTGGAATCCCTACAGATTTTATTTTTTCTCCAGCCGTCTGAAGTTTTTTGTTTTTTCTGTCCCCTGGCCATTGAACCTTACTCTTATTCGATGTTAATTAATGTTGATTTATTTTGTTTTATAATTGTGTCTTTCATTTTTCTATTCTTTAATATGTAAAGCACTTTGAGCTACTGTTTGTATGAAAATGTGCTATAGAAATAAATGTTGTTGTTGTTGTTCTCTGGCCTCTGTTTATGCTCTTTTTTATAGTTATTTTATTTTTTTTTATTACCAGTATTCTATGTATGTATTATTATGGTTTTATGTGTTAAATATGACCTTTGTTTTTTGTGGGTGGTACACCAGGAGGTGGTACCACCCTGACCTCACCACTCCTAATGCCCTCCGTCTGAGAAGGCTCATTTGTTTATTGTGGAGTATTTTTGAGTGTTGCTTTCTGTTTGGATTTTCCTTTTTTATTATTTCTCACCTTGCTTTCTTGGTTTCTGCCTTCAGATTGTATATTGGGACATGTCTGTTATGGATTTTTGTTTTTATTTTTGTTTTTATCTCTTTTTGTTCTTTTGAACATGTTGTATGTATTTTTCTACTTTTTGTAAATAAAGATCCTTTCATTTTTATTTACAGTGCTGGAGGTTGATGGTCCTCCTGCCACTTGTGGGGCTTTTTCTGGACAACTCTGGACATTTTAAGTTGTTTGGCCAGCTCTCTATTTTTGGGGCCTCCTCCAGCGGAATTCATCAAATAGTAAATGGGACCTGCCTGAGTTAAAGTGAGCCTCTTCGGGGCAGGTCAGTGAAGATTCAGGCCTGTCTGGAGGCCTCACACCCCTTTTGTCTTTTTGAAGACTCCACTTCATGACAGATATTGAGAATCTGCTCTGCCATTCGTCAAAACCAAATTTTCAAACAAAAAATTAAAGTCAGAAAAAGTGTCAGCATCTCGAAATACACTAACAACAACATGCTGTATTCCCAAACGCGGAGAACTAGGAAGTGCACAATGCCAACCTTTTATCCTATTGTGGGGGTGACGTCAGCGTTGTGCATCTCTGAGAGTTGTTAAATGGTAATACCATAGCAGCTGTTTCTCAAGATTGTGATGCCTGGGAAAACAAAGATGGCATTGAAAAAAGTATACGCAAAAAGTAAATGACCATTAGAAAATGACTTTTAATAAAATACCGGGGCCAACATTGGGTTCTCCTACCCCAAAAACCTATATAAAGGTATACAATGTAATTAACAATACTCAGGGAGATGAATCAATCATTTAAAATGAACATAAATCATAAAGGGAGTAAGTACTCCAAGGACGGCTTCATCATTTAAAGGAGATGTATGGTTCGGGACTGCTGAGAGGGACTTTTAAGGCCTTTCCTCAGCCTCGGTGCAATCTATGGGGATGCTATGGAAATAGCTTCTTGTTGGGGCTTAAAAGCTCCTTCAAGTTACCCAACTAATGAGCTTGGAGTTTAGAGGATTGTTAGTGAAAAGGGCTCAACTCACTGAAGGCAAACGCAACGGCAATGTCACCCACAAGACAAGCATACAGGGACCCCACTCACGCCCAACACGAACTGTTCGCACTTCTACCCTCAGGCAGGAGTTACAGACGTATGAAATGCAGGACTTCCAGGCTGAAGAACTCTTTCTTTCTTTCCCAAGGACATTAGACTCCTAAATAACTGACTGGAGTTTATAACCACGGACCACCTCATTCTATCGACCTCACACAACTGTATTGGACTTGTCCATCACACACCTACCTGCACATTACACTTTATACTTCTATTCTGTTTGTATACTTTATGCTGCCTCTGTTACTTATTATCTATCTGCTACTTATTATTTAGGTTTATCTTTATACGTTGGTTTTGTCATTTGGTGTGGACAGCAAATAAAGAATTTCATTGTACAGAGAAACGTGTGTCCTTACTGTGCACATGACAATAAACTTTGAACTATACAGAGCCTTTACATCCCCACACGTATAGCTTATGCAATCAAGTATGATTCGGGGAAAGAGTAAGGAGAGAAGGTACAAACAGTGAGTAGGAGCAAACAATTAGAAGAAACATTCTAGTAAGAAAGGGATTCAGTGACAACACCCTATAGGCTGCTCTCAGATTCCATTACAGGTAGGCCCAAAGAGGCTTTATGGTAGGTTTACGTGTAACACCCTTCTGCATATTATAATTTGTATAAATGAAAACCTGTTAATTTAGTTTGTCTTCCTTGGTGTTATTTGGGATCACAGCTTGCCTAAGAGTGTCCCTTTGAGTCCACAATATATATATGCAGTAGGCAGTGCCAGCTCTACCATATATGTGAACAAGGTGGTGGCCTAAAAAGACCTTAACAAGCACTTGGTTGGGTCCACTTATAAAGCATCACTATAGTGTTTCTTCATCTCTGCAATGTGACCTACCAGCAAAACCTCACTTTGGAGTGGTCTGAGGGGGCTTAACTGAGACACATTTCTCTTGATATTACATATTCAGTATACGACCTGTGAATCCTTCATATTAACAGGTAATTTTACCATGCTGTCAATATGCCACAGTGCGCAGAGATGAATAACCCATCTGCTGATGTTCTATAAGTGTTACGAAGACCAAAAAGGCTGTTTTTAAGGTCTTGTTACATAAGCATTTATGAGTAATAGGTGCATTTTTGCAGTACCCAAAATAAAAGTGTTACCAAATTTTCCACTCAGGTCATAACAACGATGAATCAACAAACTGAAAATACAAGTTAAGGCGATCGCATGATGAAAAATGAAACTAAAACACAAAATTTAGCCTCTAGAGCCCTTGACAGCTGAAGCTTGCTTTTTAGTTTGTGTCTTTTCCCATATTTCCTTCTTTTTCATAAGCAGGATCTGCATAATCCTTTCCTGTTACTTAATCATATGCACTCATCCATTCATTCTTGACTTCCATCCATCCATTATCCAACCTGCTATATCCTAACTACAGGGTTACGGGGGTCTGCTGGAGCCAATCCCAGTCAACACAGGGCACAAGAGATAGATAGATAGATAGATAGATAGAAAAGGCACTATATAACAGATAGATAGATAGATAGATAGATAGATAGATAGATAGATAGATACATAGATAGATAGATAGATAGATAGATAGATAGATAGATAGATAGATAGATAGATAGATAGATAGATAGATACTTTATTAATCCCAAGGGGAAATTCACAGGCAGGAAACAAACCAAACAAGCCAATCCCAGCCAAAACAGGGCACAAGGTAGGAACAAACCCCGGGCAGGGCGCCAGCCCACCGCAGCCATTCTTGACTTTCTCCCTTTTCGTTTTTTTTAAGGACTCAGTGTTCCAAAGCGTAACCCAGCAGCAACAGATGTAAGGCAGGACTTCTTCTCCAGCAAGATGCTATGTCATTTCAGTGCACATTCACTTGTATAAATCCACAATAGATAGATTTAGAGTTACCAACTCACCTGACAGCATATTGTTCTTCTTCTGGGAGCAAGCGAATGTCACCCGTGAGACCAGCCTACAAAGCCTTTACGTCCCCACACTGTATAGCTTTTGCAATCAAGTATGATTCAGCGTTCCCCAGTAATCTGCGATGAATATGTCCTTTCGTTTTATATTTCTTTTTCAATATCACGTTTCTTTTTTTTTTTATTCCTTATTTCGCCTCATACAATTTCTCATATTAGGAATTTAATACTTTTCGCATACCCCTTGGCGTCAGAGCACAGCGTCAGCCGTTGTGCAGCGCCCCTGGAGTAACTGAAGTTTAAAGGCCTTGCTCCAGGGCCCAGCAGAGTAAGATCTCTTTTGGCAGTGACGGGGATTCAAACCGGCAACCTTCGTGATAGCAGCGCGGATCCTTAGCCTCAGAGCCACCACTTTTTCAATAAGACATGGTAAGATGACAATAAATTAATTTTTGGACCTCTACAGTTAACTCTCAAGGCAGAGTGATGGAACTATGGCTAAGAATCTGGTATCTGGAAGTTGCCAGTTGAAATCGTGTTTCTGCCAGAAGGGATCCTACTCCGTTGAGCCCTTGAGCACGGTCCTTAACCTGAAAATTGCTCCGGGGTGCTGTACAATGGCTGACCTTGTGCTTTGACCCCTAAAGATCATGCAAAAAGACAATTTCCCCTTGAGAATTAATTAAAAAGTATGTCAAATATGTATATATCAAAATGTACATTAGCTCTGTTCTGTACTGTGTAGTGACACATGCACAGCTATGTATGCTAACATGTGCCATATAGTGCAGCTCTAATAACTAAGGATGAATAGTCTGTTTTTTTAAGGAAACCACAATGGCTTTAAATTAAACTCTGTACAAAGGCTGACTAACCAGTTTGCTTTTTTGGTAAATAGGAAAGTAACTGAAAACTCAAACTTATTTTGGAAAATGAACCTTTTCTTTGCAAATCATTAGTATATCTATTTGGGTAGAATCTATGATATTTGTACAATTGTATTCTTGACTAAAGGTTTCACAGCTGCTAGCTGCAGTCTACTACATGGAAAGAGAGCTAAACCCGCCACCTTATTAGACACACTTTACTGAGGTTCATCATGCACTTTCCAGCACATTAATATCTTCTCGTAGTAAAATGAACAGCATTGCACAGGGTGCTGCTGAATAGCTAAATAATTCAGTAAACTGTCAACTCTTGTGCCATATTATTTTATAGACTGAGATCAAGGCAGTCACCAGCCCACTGAAGCAACGCATACTGTAGTGCAAGTGACACAATAGCATGCGGCTCAATATCCACAATTCGTCCACGCTGCTTTCTGGGAAGCTTTTGCTTCTCTCCTTGTCAGGCAGGGGCTTGAAAAAGGGATTCCTCTTCTTTTCGTTATCAGCTTCTCACTTGGAGATTTCAAACAGGTTTAAACTAATGAGGAAGTGTTTAAAAACTTGAGGATGCCAATTCGCTGAAGTCTGTCGGTTATGGGGAAAAAAAAAAACGCAAAAAAACACCCAAGCATGTATACACACACATACATAAGATTGTCAGTGCAGGTGAACAAAGTGAATAGGATATGTGACTGACAATAAAGATTTCTTTTAACATCAGTGAAATGAGGCTCTGGAGACAGGCAGATGGGACAGATGCAGAACTTCACATTACACTAAGGGCTTTGCATGTTTCCAAGAGACCTGGAGGTGCCAGCTTTAATGATGAGCCCAGAAAGCAGCAAATAGGCAAGATGCCAGCCTTAAACTTATCATTTTATTTCATTTTACTTTCAAGAGTGCATTAATATAATGCAGACACAAAGTCCAAGTAAGCATCATTGAAAACTTATTTGAACAGCCCCTGTGAAGCTTTATAAAGCCAGGAGACACTACTGCATGGTGATTAAAAAAGATTTTTGGAGGTATTATACTTAACCAAAGGCGTGTTTTCTTACATTTCATTTAATTTTCAAGGATTAACTCTAATAACGTATTAATTTGTCTGTTTGTACAAAAGTTACTCAGCACAATGTTAAATAGTCATCGCAATTGCATCCTGTTTTGCCCACAGGCAAGTTCAAACTCTGTAATTTCTTTACATTTCTTTACTCCTCGTGCCTGCGTTCAGTGTTTTTTTTTTACAGCAGCATATTGCCGTATGGACTTTTTCCTTGTAATTTTCCACCCACCATATATTGTGCTAAAATCAAATATGTCTCCCAAATCACTTGCTCTTTCCTTCTAGAATTATGTTGAGAAACTCTCCTTTCTTTCCCTCCCATATTGGTTTATCTGGTGGTTTTACCACATCATAACCAAAATTCTCCTCCCAGGCCGCTTTTTATGTAACCCGAATATCCATGTTTCTTGAACATGCAGTGTAACACGTGTAGTTTAACGTATATGAGGCCATTTTGATGTTAATATATCAAACACGTGTCCCCTTTCACGTTCCGTTCATAGGCTATGTTGATGTTTAATTTTTTTTAATCCCTTCCTTTCAGATATCTTCTTCACAACCTTATCTATCATTTGTTTTATCACTCTGATCTTAATTTCATGCTTCATTAAATCTCTCAGGTCTTACTTTAAAATAAAACTCCTTCGCTACATTCTTCTACAACTTACCTTGTATTTCCAATACTCACTACACATCCCTGTTTATCAGTTTCTGCAGTGATACTATAGGGTGGTCCAGATCTAATTATGCAATTTTCATTACGCTATAACTTATTAAGTTTATTACCCGGAAAATCCCAGACCATCGAGAAGTGTGCGAACTGACGACATGAAGAATCGTCTTCGCGCCGAACTGGAATCGTCCCCACATAAATCAAAGTCATCCAGACGATCTGGATCTGCATAATTAGATCTGGACCACCCTGTAGATACCTTTTCTTAGTATATTGTCCCATGCACAAGATTTATTTTTTTTTTGTCTCATGGTGTACAGGAGAAGACTTTTGAGGCTGCACAGCAGTTTAGGTTCTCTCCTTTTCCAGCCTCAGCCCACTGAAGACCTGTGTTGTCTTCTCAAGCCTTCTCCCACCTCTTTTAGTCTTCTGTCTATAAGTACTAGGGCGTTGTACCGTGCTAGCCATTACAGATGTAACGAGAAGTCAAGCAAAATGACACCTTTTATTAACTAACTAAAAAGATTATAATATGCAAGCTTTCTTGCCTGAAGAAGGGACTTAACTTGCCTCAAAAGCTTGCGTATCGTAATCTTTTTAGTTAGACAAAATGGGTCTCAGTCCTCTGTCCGTAAACTCAAGAACGCATCGTCAAAGGCACCAACTAAGAAACCAAATACAAAAGCATCTCCATACACTCCTGTTTTTCCTTTACTCAGAAAGGAAGCTCAACATTAAACTGGATAGCCTGTGACATCCCAAATCCTTCTAAAGTTTTGTGTCCTTTATTTACAACTAGCCATCCCCCGCGGCTCTGCCTGCTTAGTAGTGAAACAAGACAGCGAGGAGGTCCCTGCCCGGCTCCCTACTCCTGACGTCACGCTTCCCTCTTCCCTCGGCCCGCAGCCTCTGTCTCGGATTACCGTGAATATATCACTCCTGCAAGCAAACTATGATTCTTAGTGTGATGAGAAAAGTCGCAAAATCAACTGTAATGTTCAAGCAAATTACAGAAAAAAACCCAATCTAAATCCGTTAAGTAGTTCACTCGTTCACTAGCTAAGCATATTTAAGGAACGCCCCAAGGCTTGTGTGTGAGTGAGAACAGACCTGCCCACCCCACCCCCCTTGTCCCATGGTGTGTCTCCCAGAATCACGCAAATAAATCAGTACCGCAAGCAAACTCTAACACTTAGCACAATGAGAGAAATTGAAAAATCAACCGGAATGTTTAAGCAAATTATAGAAAAAAAATGATCTAAATCCGTTAAGTAGTTCTCACGTTCGCTAGCTTAGCGTATTTAAGGAACGCCCCATGGCTAGTGCGTGAGTGAGGATAGACCCGCCCTCCCCTTGTCCCACTGTGTCTCTCTCGGATTGACACAAATAAATCGGTACCGCAAGCGAACTATGATATTTAGTGTAATGAGAGAAATCGCAAAAGCAACCGGAATGTTCAAGCAAATTATAAAAAAAAAAAACAATCTAAATCCGTTTAGTAGTTCTCTCATGAAAAGCAGACAGACATACAGACGTTGGATATTATATTTATTGAGATGTTTTATGTAAAACGTGCACCAGCATCATCAAAGGAAAACTCTACCCAGAAATTATATTTTTATATCATTTATATTTATGTGTTAACTGTCCCATGTAGTTAGTAGTTTGTTTCTCCCCCTCATTTAATGGTCAAGAGTCTTGTGTTCAATTAATAAAAAACACAGTGGCTTCCTGTTTGTGGAGTACTTTCGTTTTCCGAAGTTATTTATATAACAATATTTTAGCAAAAAATTGAATGTTGTTGGCACATGACTTGATATGTGGATTATGCGGCATGGATATTTTTATGGATGTTTTTGATATTGTTTAGTGTTGTCCAGTACTGGTCGCCATTTGGTGCTATTCTATCAGAAGCTTTGTATTTTTTTTCCAACATGAAAACGTGATTTTCACAGTCATCACTACAAACTCCATGGGGTAAGTAGCATCAAAAATACCATTTTGAGTGTTCATTTAAGTCTTTACATCAGTAGTTCCCAGCCTTTCTATGCCCTTTGCAGCCCCAACAACAGTAATATGGCGTTTGAAGTTGAAGAAGTTAAATTTCTCATTTTTGAACCACATACAGAACTGTGGGTGAATGAAATGGAAAAAGAAAATCAAATAGGCTTTTAACTCAGAGCATGAAATTTAAATTTAAATTGAGCAATTTACTTTTATGACTCTCAATATTCTTGTAAATGTGTCAAACTTAGACACATGATCAGTGTGTTGGGGTAAACTGCAAAGTATCAAGCACCATGAGCAAATGATACATAATCAACAATCATGGGATTTGGGGGATTGGAGACCCCTGTGAAGCAATGGGTGCGTGGAGGCCACTAAGTAATGAAACCCAGTTGACGAGCTTTATCCCCCAATATCAGATACACTGAAGTTCAAAAACAGATGGACCGCACAGTTAAAACTGCTGTACTACTGCCAGGACCACCAGCATGAGAGATGTGCTGACAGTAAGAAGAAGATGTTACATCCAATACAGTCCTCCTTGTCCCCCCTGGCAAAATTGTCACTCAGTCCCCAAAATCAGTGATGTCTCATGAGCAGGGCCTGCACAGAAATCAAGACTAGACTTTGCGATTCTCTAAGTATCATTGCAAGGTCCAAATTTCATTCTCTCCTTTACAAACGATTCGTCCGCATCAAGAAACCCATGAGAACGCACATTTCTGTGGCTCATTTACAGATGAAAATTTCAACAGTTGATTCTTTTTTTATCGTAGAACAGGAGCACTAACTCATAAATGACCTACAAATGACGGCACACTGTAAGACACTGATTATGCCACGATAAACTCGGACAACACACCTCACTCAATTTTGGCATACTGTATTGTGATGCCGCCTTCGTCTTTGTCGCACCTTCTAAAATGCCCCAGATTGGAAACCCCTGCTTTAAATCAACACAGCAATTCATTTATGAGGATTTCAGCACTTAAAAAATGTAATAAACTTATGTTGGACCAAATTATTTTGTAATATTTACTTATTCTTTAAACTCATCTATTGTTTTGTCATTCTCATACATCTACTCTATACAGTATATAAAATCCTAAGCCGAAAAGTGCAATGATTTTATGAAACGATTTTATGTGACATTTTTATGTCACGTTTTTTGGCTTGCTTTAAATTGGGCTTATTTTAAAACCTACATGAGATGTCATTGAGTAGATGTCCTTGATATCTATCTATCTATCTATCTATCTATCTATCTATCTATCTATCTATCTATCTATCTATCTATCTATCTATCAGTAATACTGCACCTTCTACATTTAGGTGTCTGTTATATAGAGTGTTTCATATCTATCCATCTATAATGGTTGAATGATAGAAAAACCCAGATTCCAAAGGAATACTAGGACACCAATTAGGTTGTCCCATTTAACTCATTTAACAAAAAGCAACAGAAATAATGAATGATGGAGTTGCAAAACTTAAACATAGACGCTAGCCGTCTCTTTAATTCAATAGTGCTGCTCGGTTGAGTGGGTCCTATCTTTTCGTGGAGCTCCATTCTCAGGTCTGGTCGACTCAAAGTGAGACGCCTCTTTCTAAGGGTGCCTGGCTTTATACAATTTGGCCTAGAGTCAGTTACCCTCATTGTGCTCAGACTTGCGGAGGCGGAAGCAGTTGACAAAATTAGCGGCAGTGCTTCCATTTTATTTCAGGGGGGTATTACATAACACAGGGTGACACGGTGGCGCAGTGGTAGTGCTGCTGCCTTGCAGTAAGGAGACCTGGGTTCGCTTCCTGGGTCCTCCTTGCGTGGAGTATGTTCTCTCCATGTCTGCGTGGGTTTCCTCCCACAGTCCAAAGACAGTCATTCTAAATTGTCCTTAGTGTGTGCTTGTTGTGTGTTTGAGTGAGTGTGTATGCGTGGGCTGGCGCCCTGCCCGGGGTTTGTTTCCCGCCTAGTTAGGATATAGCGGGTTGGATAATGGATGGATGGATTACATAACTCAGCTGTGCTTGGAAGGGAAACCACTGATGCACATGTGTGACACAATCTATCTATCTATTATAAAGTGCCTTTCACATCTACCTACCTATCTATCTATGATGTTTATTTATGTCTGTTATGATAGTACCATTCATATTTGGCCATCACATACAATGCCTTTGAAATCTATCTATCTATCTATCTATCTATCTATCTATTATATAGTGCCTATCACATCTATCTATCTATCTATCTATCTATCTATTATATAGTGCCTATCACATCTATCTATCTATCTATCTATCTATCTATCTATCTATCTATCTATCTATCTATCTCTGTAATGTAGCACCATTCATATTTATTTATCTATTACAGTACATGTAGCTTTTCATATCTTTGTATTTATCTACAGTATCTACTCAATGAACAAAGCCTCATTATTATTATTATTATCTGCTATTTGTAAATTCTCTTTGTAATCTCTGGAAAACTTCAGGGTCCTTGGCATTATTTTTTAATCTGAATTACACAGACATTTGGTATTAACACTATTAATTAATGTGTTTTAAGTCTTTTCAAAAAGACTGCAGTTAAATACCCAAATTAGTTTAATGTTTGAAAATTCAGGTAGAAATGGTGTACAGCCTGACTAGCAAAGGTATTATTTTATTAACGGTATGGCAACATATTTTTTTCAAGTTGGTGCCACTCTCTTTTAACAGTCAAACCTCATTATGGTAATATTCAGTATAATACGGTATACAATGATTGATAATGGATAAATCCTTTTATTCCAAAAAGAGCCTTGCGCTATTTTTAGACAGCTGTGATTGGCTTTGAATGAGTGTTTAACAATAGTTCAGTAATTTAGTAATCAAGAGGATGACTTTTACCTTTCAGTCATTTGTTTTTATCCATCAGAGGTGGCTGCATTATTGTTTTGCAACAGTAAAAAAAAAAATCATTCTATGCACTTCCTTACAGAATCCATCCAAACTTGCTAAGAGAAATGACTCGCGGCCCCTGGGAGCTCAAAATGAATGGGGGGACTGAAGGATGGCGTGGGTAGCCCTAGACGTGGGCCAGCTTCCACAGATTTTCATTCTTTTCATGTCGTAATTATTTTCTGGTTGTTACTTTAAGTGGATCTCCTTTCTGAGTTACTCTTCTCCTTTATACAAGTATCTTCTAGATTTACAATGAACAAGTGAAAATGGGCTCTTTTGCTGCAACCTCTAGTGCACAGGAATGTATTTAATGCTTGTTAACGTGTTGATTTGTTACTTTCTAAAAGGTTTTTATAAGGCATGTGATGTGGAAGTGCTAACTTAGATGTGAATAAAAGCTGTTGCTTTTCCAGCTCTTCAGCATCAACCACTTTTATATTTATTTAAATGTTTAGACAGAAAAAGATCTCTTATTAAGCAAATCAAAGAGATGAAATACAGTTTGTGGAACGAAAATTACTACTGAGCATAGTTATTTTTACCACATTACTTAGAAAAGACACACTTTTTTAATTTACATAAAGAAAGAAACTGAGAAATAGGAATTTTAAGTAAAGTAAGTAGGAAACAGAATAAAAGCCATTAGGTTGAAAATTGTCAACAATTGAGCCCCATAGAATATAAGCTGACTTCGGCTACATTTACAAAAACCCAATTACATGTTAGTAACAGCCGTTATATATCATTTATATATTTAATTATCATCAGATTACCGAACACTGAAAATGTGGCAGGTCTCACAAAACAGAACGTTACTAAATGCACAGTTTAAATTTACATTCATTTTCTCAGCACACTTTTTCGAATACTTAATTGTGAGTCAAAAATGATGCTTTCAGCATTAGGACTGGACAGGACACAAGGCCATCACAGGCACAGAAATGAATACACTGAACGTTGCCATTTTTTTGGATGTGTGTGGAAATCGGAGTGAATCTCCGGCCAGACAATATCTGATTAATAAGAAATCACACTGACCAAAAAGAGAAAGGTGAAAATAAAATAGAACCTTACATAAAAGCGTTCTTCTATCCCACAGGATGAGAACTGTACACTTTAATTACAGGGATTTGCCTTGGATAATGACCATTAGTAGCAGAGAGCGATTTTTAATGTGGCCTTGTGGTTTCTCCCTTTGGTTCACAAAACCTCTTCATTCATGCAGCATTGAAGAATAAACGGTAACTTAACAGCAACTTCTCTTTTCACTGTGATCAATGGTAACATGCCCTCTCACTGTCATATCATTCGGTCTGCTGCCATGAAAAACCAACGCTTTTGAATTTCATGAAGATATGTGGCAACAAAAGCAGGGGCTTGACCTTGAGACATGGGATTTAAGTAGCACATTACATGGTAATGGATAGTTTTTATGTACTTAATACCTTTAGAAAATGGGCTTAGTGGACATCAGGCAGGAAGGACCTGAAGCTCACTGACGATACTCAGATAAATAAAGGAGTGCCAAACAATTGGACGATAAGTAGTGTGACTCGTTAACGCTCCGAGTGCTTGAGTCACTCGTACTGTCTGGTCAATTTCGTCTGTATCTACAGACAGCTAAAAGGAATGCATGACTGATTGATATTGGCAGGCACTAAACTAAGAAACTAAGCTGGCTGACTGTTGAATTATTTTATTAAGATTACATCCTGATGTGAGTAATCTTACCTTGCTTGGCTTTGCCTCATCTTACCCTGTCGTCAGAACTTAACATGGAGTGAGAGCCCCAGGTTTTGGTGAGTTGAAGAGTTATGCTTTCTCAGAAACTCTTAATAACAGTGAAGTGGGGTGACAAAGTGAAGTAAAACAAAAAAAAGTGAATTTCCCCTTGGGATTAATATAGTATCTATCTATCTATCTATCTATCTATCTATCTATCTATCTATCTATCTATCTAATCCTGCCAACTACGCTATCTATCTATCTATCTATCGAATCCTGCCAACTACGCTATCTATCTATCTATCTATCTATCTAATCCTGCCAACTACGCTATCTATCTATCTATCTATCTATCTATCTATCTATCTATCTATCTATCTAATCCTGCCAACTACGCTATCTATCTATCTAAAACAAACGCTCAAGAGTAATACAGTAAAATTTAAGTGCGGCCATCTCCAGCTCAGTTGTCATCCTAGGTGATCCTTTAGATGCGGAGCTCTTTTTAATAGCACTGACATGGTACTCCCTCAAAATTGCTTCCTCAGATGGACGAGGATCAGCTCTGCGTTCATGTTTTGTCCCGCCAAAGAAAGACTTTTTTTTTGTTTGTTTGTTTTGTCCTATTAGTTTGTCACAGCAAACAACTGATAAAACAATATTATACACACAAAACATGTTCTTTCCACATCAGGATTCTGAGTTTCCTTGAAACAAGAACATTGCACTGCTAGCTTCATTTCCACAAAATGTAACAAGTACATGTTGGTTTCATTGTTGTCAAATGTAGTGTGGTCATCCTCAGCTGTGGGTGAAATTCAAAATGCTAGCCCATCATTCCTAACCTAGTTTACTCTTTTCAATTCTCATTCTTGTTGTTCTTTTTTATCTGCCATAAATAATTTTTAACCATCATATGAACCTGCAAAAGTGATGCCATAGATCAATGGTTCTCAAATGGTGCAATGCAGCACCAAGAGCACCACACATACTAGGATTTTTAATTAGTACTAGGTGGGTTTCACCCCTTTCAACTGCCAGCCCTACTGTGAAGTGGAGTGCTGAACGCACGCCAAGGACACGCGGTCGTTCCTCCGAAACCCCTCTTAAATGGTGATGCAATGGGAAACAAACACAGTTTTTATTTTTTACCCCTTCTTTGCTTGATCAGCTGCTGGCTTGCTGCTGCTGCGCCACGTGACCAGGGTCTCGCGCCACGTGATCAGCTAGTAATCCCGTTCAATGACATAGACTAAAAAAAAAGGCCAAATAAAACCACAAGGGTGCAAAACAAGCAATATGCAGTCGGTATGTTAGAAAATAAAGAGGGTGGGAGGCTTTGCTTTCTTACCAACTTAGAGCTTCCAAGATGTCCCCTAACCACACATGCTTGACAAGACATATAAGCATGTTACAAATTGAGAAACTAACAGTAACACAGTAAATACTGAAACAATGGTGCTTACACAAGGGAGCTCTGGTCACAAGTCAAACTGATGTTGTATGGTAGTTAATGGCGTACAAATTCAGAGGTAGAAACTGTTCATAAGTCTGGTCATCTCACATCTATTACAGGACTTTCTATTCTTTCCATTAGACAGGAGAATCAGAGTAGTTTTCTGTTTGGATTCTCTGCAACTGGCCAATTTCTATTTATCTATCTATTTCTTTACGGAAAGAGACCCTCAGTGTCCCCTTTCTCCACTCCATTGCAAGACTCCTGCCTGTCTAGTTATTTCTGACCAGTCTTTCTCGTCTTAACTAATCTTGTTGAATTTTTGTGACAAGGTTATTTATTTATTTTTTTCTTTTCCAGAACCTGATCCTCAGTGTCTAAGTTCTCGTTATATCTTTGGGGATGAGTCTCTCAATTGAAGGGAAAGCCACAAATCTACTGGACATTTGCAAATCAACTGCATCATCTTATTGCTACTAATTTTTTTTTTTCATGATTCATTGATCTAAATAGGTAAAAACAGATTTCTGATAATGTGTTTCATTGTTTAGCTCAGATTCCAACTTTTCCTTTCTTTTTTATAGGTTCACTTTTAATTAGTTCCACATTTTCTTCTTTCTTCTCTTTTAATTTTATTGTATCCCTTTCAGTTATTTATCATTTCCCAATTTCCATTTAAGATTATAGCCCGGGGAGAGGGGCTCATTCTCAGGGGCTCCAGCCCAGCTTTAGTTTTTTTGCCGAGGCATTACCTTATTATTCCTACTTGATTGCCTTCTCTTTTGAAATATTAATCTGATTTCATGATTTTTCTGTTTATATTTCTGGCTTTGATTTTGTTTATCGTGTTTAGAGTTTTGGATTTCAGAGTTGGTTGTAAGGTTTTGGAATTTGTGACCTTCTGATTAGTTCTGTATTTTTCTGGCTTTGGCGTCTGGTTTTCTATGCTTGTTTACGTAGCTTTTGGGTTCAAAAACAAAGTGAAAAATAAATAATTGTTATATAAAAGTTGAGGGTGGTCCTTCAGCAGTGATGTCACGGTGGACCCGCCTCTTTGGGTTTCACCTACAGAAGACACAATGAAAATCACTAAACCATAAATACACATAAAGCATAAATACAAAATAATTTTACACAAAAAATTCTAAACAAAACTTATAGAATGACTAAAAACATAATATGTAAAATGGAAATATACTTATGCTAGGGTAGATACGGCAACATTTCAATCGCAGCCACATGACAACTCACATCACTTAAACCCAGAGAAACATAATGTTAACAAAAAAAATTAATTATTAAAATTATATGAAAATCAAAAACAAATATCAGATTTGAATTCTCAATGAAAAATATCAAAAATCTGTATGCTAATAAGAACATTAACATAAAATTAAAAAGAAACCAAAATCCTAACAATATGGAAGGCGTCATGATTTCTGCCTTGCTTAAGGAGTCACCTTTGCTTTGTGGCCAGTTGTGTTTATAATGCTGTGTTTTAGCCAGGGTCTTTCCCTGTCTTTTATTTATTCCACGGTTTACTGTTATTTTTCATATGTTACTTCTGTTGTGTTTGTTTATTGTTTAAAATTCATATACTGTACTTTTAAATTGGCCAGGTGGGCGGGACACGAGGAGGGCTGTCTGTCTTCTTGCTGGTTTCTTAGACGTGCCATTGGATTATGTATTGGGATGTACAGTTCACCTTCTGATTGCCTATTTGACAAATCTCTTTATTAATATATAGTTTTTTTTTTTAATAAAGATTCATTGTTGCCCTTTTGTTCACACACCAGAGGTTTACGGTAAACCCCTCCCTTGTGTTTGTTGAATATTGAACTTTAGAGCTGGCTCCCCATTTTTAGGCCTGTGTAGGCTGCTGTTATGATTGGGTATCTATTAGTGTTTATTTAAGTCATTGTGAATGATCTTGCACTTGCTTTTGGGGGTTTCAGGGAATTCAGTTCTGACATTTATTTTTAACGTAATTGTTAATTAGTTGAATATTTTTTGGTTTATTTTGGCCACCATTTTGTATTTTAATGATTGCCGCCATTTCGATCGCTCATCATTAGAACTGCGTCCTGCATTGTCAGGAACTTTTCCTCAGAGGTCATAACTTTTGGGTAACCGATGTGACAGGTTAAGAAGTTGCCTGAAAGTTCACTTCCTCACATGAGTTGTAGATATAAAACCCCTTTTTCTCTAATATCCTTCTCAAAACTTTATCTGTCTGATTTTTTTTAGCATTTCTCCCAATTTATTTTCAAATTGGATTTTTGTCTCACGTTTGGGCTTGTTAATTTTGACTTTTGATTTTCCGGTTTTGAACTTTTCATGTCCTTTGTTCATTTCTTGATGCTCACTAAAAATTCTTTCAGTTCGCTGACAGATCAGCCAAAGACAGCAGGATGCAGCTGGGGACTGGCTGATTTGAGTTTGGCCACTTCTGGGCAGGTTAGTGAAGATCTTTGCAACATATTTTGGTGACCTCACACCCCTTTCACCATGTCTTGGACTCAATCCCATAACACAGGAATTTCTACATCTTCCACTGTTTCGATTGTTTTTCTGAACCGGTTCACTGCTCTTGTTATCTGAGCTTTGGACTTCTGAGAGGATAGTCCAGGATTTTCATCTGCACTTAATTTGATTGACCCTAATCCTCAGGTACAATTACAGTAGGTATTCCTTTTACATCAGTGCCGCTGTTCTGACCCTTTTTCGTTATCATTTTTATAAAAATCATTTGAGTTTTGAGGTTGTGTTCAACAAAACTATCTATCTGAATTAAACAAGAGGTAATATACAGATGTAACCATATCCATATAATGAAGTAATATAGTTATGTTAATTAACACACAAGTCACCTAAAAGGCTAAAGCTAATACCGTCAAAAAGAAACAATGTTCTCCATACAGGGCTACCTCTGGAGGAGCTTGGTGGAGAGTGGTGTGAGACAATGTCTATGATGTCTGTTTTCAGATATAGTCCACCATCAATGTTTTAGCCTGGTGGTGCTCCATTAGAGAAGTGTGTGCATTACAATGGACTCCTCAGGTATAATAGTGTTGTTCAAACTGTAGACTGGTTTAGCAACTTGCTATATTCTTTTCTTCTTAAAATAGAATATGAATTCCTTCATAAGGGGATTTACTATATAACACACAACACTGCATTAAAAGATATTTTAAAGACATTAAAAAAGTTTTTGTTTTTTATACTGTTTTATTGGAATTTGTCTACTCATGTGGTTTAACAAGGCAATTAGATATTTCTATATTAGATTTAACATTAGAACTTTATTTGTAATTTGTCCTTAGAATATGATTATCATTAGGAGGAATTGTAGTTAAATGTTCCACTTACATCCAATGCTTATAACTGTAGATTTCATTTAATTAATTTATTTTTAAAAAATTACACCAATCTACGGAGAGCTCAGACATCTTTGTTTGCTTTCCAACACCTATTCTCTTGGTTTCTGCTTTTCTTCACATAATTAGTAATTAACACATTCTTTTGTGCAGATGTTTATTTATAGAAACATGGTTGCCAAATCCAGAATTCCACTGCAGGTATTATCCTAATGATAGGCTGTACAGAGATAAGAACCTGGGCCAAGACCCTGCAGTTTTCTTTTTTCCCCTCTTTTCATTTTCTAGTTTATCTTTTTTTGTGGCTTTGCAAATGACTCACGGTAGGATCATTTATTCTTTGAATGAAGAGTTCAGATGTCTGTGAATGCAACTAATTAAACAAGCACCTCAGCAGAAACAAATATTAAAGTTCACCCCTTGAATCGGTTTATAAAACCCACCAGCAACCTTCAGTGATGATTGCAGTTCTCGAGGCAACAGGGATCTTTTAATGATCCCCTTTATCTCCATCCCTGACATTTTTAATGTTGATACAGTACAAAAAGTGTTTAATGGAAGAACAGAAAAAAAAATCCTTTCAGCATCACATTTTGTGAAACAGTTTCCATAAATAATTCTTGAAAAAGTGGTGGTGAGTATGTAGACAGTGCTCAGAAAGTTTTTACGTAAGGAAGACAGACGTTTTGAGGTTCTGTCACTAATCATGTCACTAAACAACGCTCCACAGAATGGTGACAGGTTCCACGTCGATTATCTGTTCTGCAAAGCAGATGGAAGGGAAAGGGTCTAGTAGAATAAACGTGTGTCAAAAGCTATCCGAGTTCACACTGCACCACCACCCAAAGCAGCCACCCGATTAGAACATCACTGTCTCACTCGCAGCAATATTTAATCGAAATAAAAGACTGTTACACTGTGATCAACAAACATCCTTGTTTAAGCCACTCATCAAAAATTCCAAAATAGCACTCAGTGATAACTAATATGAAGAAACATATTAACAACTCCACAAACAAAAAACAATTACGATATGACACAAAACTCCAAACAACAAATGCATTCTCAAATCCAAGGTTATAATGTACAAAACAGTGTGCGTAATGACATCACGATTATTAACCCCTTTCAGAAGAAAATAACAGTCCATATGTAACCTCTGTGGACTAAGCCCTGGACACAGACAGGTAGACATGTTATTAAGCACCACCACACGTTTATTTACAATTATTATATAAAACAATAAAGTGCCACACTACCCACTTCACCCCAAAGTCCAGGCCTCACACTGCCTCCTTGCGTCTTCAGGTCACCTCCTTGCCTCACCCAGAAACCTTGTCCTTCCTTCTCTCCCGACTCCAGCCATTGTATGGAGGGAGGCGGCCCCTTTTATATGCACCTGGATGTGCTCCAGGTGTCCTCCAGTAACCACCGGCTGTGTACCTGGAAGTACTCCGGGTGTCCCCGATCTTCTTCCCCCCAGTACCTTCGGGTGTGTCGGAAGTACTGAGGTCCAGGACTCTGAAGACGTTGGGGTGTACGAAGGGAGGCAGCCCCTTTTATACACACCCGGATGTGCTCCACGTGCTTCCCAACAACCTCCCACCGACACGTCCCAGTGTGGCGGAAGTGCCAGCTGTGCACCCGGAAGCACTCCGGGTGTCCCCGATCCTCTTCCCACCCAGCACTTCTGGGTGAGGCGGAAGTGCCGAGGTCCAGGGCTGTCTAGGCATTGGGGCGTCCCCTGGCGGTGACTACGGGCCCCTACAGGGTTGAGATTTCAAGCTCTCTACCCGTCTCCCCCAAAGGTACCAGGGCGGTTACCCCCACATGGTCTGGGGAAGGCACAAGCCCTCCTCCGGTCCTCCTGGGTGTCGCCACCCCAGCCATTTCTGACACCTCATTTAACAGCCTGGAGAGGAGGATGGTAGCTAGAAAAAATTTACACCAAGCCACCACAAATATAAATGTTTCTAATAGTCAGGAAAAATGGTTCGGTGTTAGAGCAAAAATATAAAAGAAAAGATTTGCCTTCCGAGACATGTCCCACTTGTATCACTAGGCAAAAATCCAACTTCCAGTAGGTTGCGTCTGTTTTGTGTTTCCCTCGTTTGTGTGTTGCGGCTCCCCACTTCTCCTCCCGACGTCTCTCTCTCTCTCTCTTTCTTTACTTATCTTTATGGGTTAAATCCCCTTTCAGAAAACTGACTTACCAGTGCAGCATCTCCTCCATAAAGGTGCACACCCGCAATGTCCATGGTGACCTTTTATTTCATTGCAACAATGACGTCACGTGTCATACACTAATATACAAAATGGCAGCACCCATGAAAACCAAAATGGCTGCCTGAAGTTTAAAGCAAAAGAGTAACGTTGGGAATTAATTCAGAAACCACAAATAAAAAAATATGTATATATGTATATTATGCCAAGCATGCAAGTGTGTCTCACAGGTTATTGTCAGGGGAAACAAATGGGGCTGATTAAAAGTATGATATCAGCACTAACCTCTCTTGTCTGTAGTCCAGTGTCCCTTCTTATTTAAAGAGTGCGTTCTTTAGAGAATGACCTACCAAGGAGTCTGGACCTCAACTCGGGAGCTAAACTTATACAGTATATAGCAATTTACAAAGCTTGTGTAGTTTTCCTTTAACTTTTTCTATTTAAAACCTTAAGTTTAAACAGGGTATCCCACAGAACACAAACTGTTTATGGTCTCTCCTTATCGTTATTTTTTAGGAGTAGTGGCTCTGAGGCTAGGGATCTGCACTGGCAATCAGAAGGCTTGAGTCCCATAAAATGCCAAAAGGGTCTCTGCTCTATTGGGCCCTTGAGCAAGGCCCTTCACCTGCAATTGCTCCATCCTGGGTATGACGTTAATCTGCATCCATCCCTGCATGTGGGCCCTCCAACCTGCAGGGAAAAATATGGGGGTTGGTGGCAGAACTGGCACTGCAGCCACCATAAAAAACCTCCCAGTGTGGTCTGAACTGGTGTGGTGCTAAGGTATTACCCGTTGCATGGCTGCACTCGGGTCTGAATCTGGATCCTGAGTTGGTTTGTCGTGCGGTGGGTGCGGCAGTGCACCGTATTAGTGCCTGGTCGTAACCTTTCTCATAGTCTGAGGCTGCGTGTTGCACAGCTCTTTGCAAGCATCCCCTTATTTCAGACTCTGCGTTTCCTAAACAGATTGAAAGCATAAAAAACAATGTGAATTCTTCAAGAACTAGCTGATTCAGCTCACCATTTGCCACAGCAAAATTTAAAGAAGTCATCTCCAGTACTGGGCTCTTTAAGCAGTGCAGGTGAACGCCACCTGTCATTCTCTACAATCTGAAAAACAGAAAAGCTCAGTTGAGGGAAGACGTCTTGCATTAGAGAAAAGTTATACTAATATAACATAAGAGGTGAGACTTGTAGTAATCTCAGGTGGCCCTTCATCCAAATTATTTCAATTTATGAGAAGCCATGTTTTCTTACAGCAAAAGCATCCTGCAGGAAGGAAACTGGGAAACTTCCCTAATCACATTTTTACATTCTTACAGTCCTTATAATTGCTGGTGCAATGAAATAATTAGTATATTATATTATATTATATTATATTATATTATATTATATTATATTATATTATATATTATATTAGTATTAGTATTAGTGGTGAGTAGAAAAACAAGGCCTTGTAAGTTGAAACTATGTAATGTTGTTCAGTTCTGGTCATCATGCTATGAAAAAGACAAAACCAAGTTAATTTCTGGACCAGAAAGCATCTGATAGTTTAAGGGAACTGAATCTCTTCAGTCTTGAATTGACTTCATAAATAGGATCTATGATATTAAGGGGTTCAAAGTCCTTAAAGGTTTTTTGGACTGGAAAGAAGGTTTTTAAATGTGACTAAGAAAAGATACTTTTCCACTCCTTTGCTTCAATAAAGCAGCCACATTTTGACAAAACAGGTGGGATTATAGTACAGTATAGTAATTCAGAACATCATCAGAATCATTCACTCAAAAAAGTGAGGCAAACTCAAAAATGGTCAAATGATATAAAAAAAAAACATTACCATTAACTACTGATTTGTCAAATGTCCTTAAGGGTGCTAAAATGGTCCTCCAATCTATGCACCTTTGCCTCCAATTCTAACTAAACGTATTATTTCTGATTGGTTTAACTAGAAGAACACATTCTGGCACTCATGAAACAGAGATGTAATGTTGGAAGACGTGGCAAATCAAGGATTTCCATTTAATTGGTGTAAAGTTCAATACGCTTGATGCTAAGCAGCTGTAAAATTGGTAGGATATTTACTTAGTAGGCATTTTCATTCTGTGATTAGTGATACTGTTGATTTAGGGCTCGTTTATACTTCACGCTCAGAATGTGTATGTGCCTGCATCATGGCTGCCACGCGTTCCCAGCGTTCATTTGATGCGTCCTCTGAGCAGGTCCTTAGAAATGAGTTGCAGTACCAGCAAAAAGTCGGAGGGCGCAGTGTGATAAAAGGTGGAATGTGACGTCAGAGTCTCTGTTTACTATCTATAAGTGACAGAAAGCCGCTTTGAGGATCCTCCGGGATCGATGTGCGCGCTTCAATGTTTGATGAATGGTTCAATGTGGTGAAGCAAAATGGCGGCATACATTTGCATACCGATATGCATTTGTGGAGCTTTTATATTTAAGTGTTGCATATTCCTCATCGTAATGACACAATACATTTTAAAAGTCTCACATACCATCTTTTGTGCCTTCTTTTTTTTTTTTACAACTTCACAACAGCAACGTAATGTACAGCGCTGTGTTTGAGCCACAGAGGAAAAAAGTAAGGACACAGTGAAAAGGTGTATTTTGTGATTAAAGTGGAAATTTTGCCTTTAATCTTGAAATGTCCACTTTAACCTCGTAGTTTACTTTATCTTTAAAGCAGACCGTTGTAAATGTCATCCCAGGTTTTAATCGCTACGAGCATCTGGGACTTCCTCCTGACCTGAGAGCAAGCAGCAATAGATCACCACACAGAACACATTAAATGTATGATATTCCCGATTTACAAACTTTAGATTTATACTTGATATTACTTTCATGATGAAATGCATTAAAAGTATGTACGTTACATTTTAGAGGTAAATTGTTAATTTCGTTTAAATAATGAATGCTTTTAATAATTACACACATGGGGATGACACGGTGGCGGACCGGTGGTGCTGCTGTCTTGCAGGGAGTCACGTCACTGGTATTCCCTGCCTGGAGTTTCCATGTTTTCCTGCTGGGTTTCCACACTGTGCTCCAGTTTCCTTACAAAGATATGCAGATTTGGTGACACTAAAATGACGCAAGTGTATGTGAGTGCTTGTATTCATCTTGCGATGAGCTGATGCCATGTCTAGGGATTGTTTCTGCTTTGTGCCCAATGCTAGCTGGTATGGGCACATCTCTGGATTGGTGGATTCAATCATTAAACATCCTTTTCAGAGATATTGCGGTAAAGTGTCATTGGAATTTAATGGCTGTTCCAGGTAATTCAGATGATTGCAAAACACAGAACGAGATGTTACTATCCTTGTGCAAGCATGTACAATAGGTTTAGTTACACTTGTCAGTGAATGGTGAATGGTAGACTTAGAGAAATTTTCCAGAATATTGGGACGCATCATCAGTAGTGTTCCTCTGGCTCATGGGGTGTTTCAGCCTTTCACACTATACACCCTCACCAGAGGCGGCCACCTATAGGGTGATCAGCCCTAAGCTTGCATCGCCCTCCCAATTAGTCATGAGAGTCGCTTTGGTGCCAAATGACTGACATCTCATGAACCTATGTATGGCAGCCTAAGTTTGTTAATTGGGGGCCCAACAGGGGATATTCCTCTTCATCCAAAGCCACTGGCTGCTTCTCTCCACTGCCTCTGATGCAGCTTTGATGGCTGCGCACTGGCTCTGGCCCCAAATTCCCAGGTCTCTAAGCAGTTTGATGGTAGATGTTGCCACAAACCCTCTGCATCCAACTTCCACTGGGCAAACCTCCATGGTCCAGCCACGATGTTGCACTTCAGCAGCCAACTTAGCATAGCGTAGATATTTCCGTTCATATGCCTCATCCACGGAATCCTCCCAGGGTACGGTAAGCTCGATAATGTAACCCTTCCTTAAGAAAGGGGACCAGAGCACCATGTCAGGTCTCAAAGTAGTAGAGGCAATCTCCGGAGGAAACACCAACTGTTGGCCAATATCTACCAGCAGTTTCCAGTCGCGTGCTAAGCACAGCTGGCCTCTTTCCGATGGTGTGGAGTTGCTCCTGGTAACTGTAGCCCCTTCTTGGACAAAGGCAATCGTCCATGGGTGATTAGATATTGGTTGTGGAAGGGCATTGATGAAAGATCGTTTTTCCTCCATTATGGAAGCAAGGCTCTTTAGGACCTGGTTGTGGCGCCAAGTGTATCGCCCTTGGGTGAGACTGGTCTTACACCCTGTGAGTATATGTCGGAGGGAGGCTGGCCTGGAGCAAAGGGCACACCCTGGATCTTCACCAATCCACTGATGGAGATTGGTTGGTGTTGGCAGGACGTCATAAGTGGCTCTGATGGTAAAGCTCAGACTCGTCGTCTCCATGGCCCACACATCGTTCCAGCTAAGCTTCCTTCTTTCGACACTGTCCCACCATGTCCACTGCCCCTGTTTGCCAAGGGAGACTGCCTTCACCCACCTTGCAGCCTGCTCCTGACGACGTACTTCCTCCACCACCATCCTGCTCCGTGCTTGAGCAGTGGCTTTATTCCAGGCTGGGCGGCTAGTTGTAAAGCCAAGGCCTCCTCTTCCATGCTGAACATTCCCCACAATGTCAGCATATCTGAAAGCTGATATTGCCTCCTTCACCGCTGCTGCTGGTCTCCATTTTCGCCCAGTAGCCAAGGTTGGTGCGTTGCTCCTCAACACATTGTCCTGAGAATAATTCAATGTTATCTGCAGTCGTGTTTTAGTGCACTTGTACTCCTCTGTGAGGCTGGTGAGGGGCAGCTTGAGGACACCGTCTCCGTAGAGGCCTATGGTGGTAAGGCTCCGCGGAACCCCGAGCCACTTTTAATGTAGGCTGTGACTCCTCTTTCCAGCTTCTCTACTATTGAGATGGGGACCTCATAAACTGAAAGGGGCCACAATGCCCGGGGTAGGAGACCAAACTGGAAGCACCAGGTCTTTAATTTCTGGGTGCTGTCAATGGACTGTAGACCAGCATTAATGTCCTTGCGCAGTTGTTTCACCTGGTCTCTGTCTTTCAGGCTGGCATCATAGCACCTTCCGAGGCTCTTTACAGGTTGTTCCGATACTGTGGGGATTGGCTCATCTCCGATGAAGAACCTCTGGTCAGCAAGCACTCCCTTTACCACTGAGATGCTGCGTGACTTGGATGGCTTTACCTTCATCCGGGCCCAACTGATATTCTCCTCCAGTTTTCTGAGCAATCTCCTGGCACATGGGACGGTGGTAGTTAAGGTGGTAATGTCATCCATGTAGGCTCTGAGGGGAGGGAGGCGCAGAGAAGAGCCAACTCGTTGCCCCCCCATGACCCATTTTGAGGCTCGAATGATGATCTCCATTGCCATGGTAAACACCAAGGGAGAGACTGTGCATCCAGCCATGATGCCTACCTCCAAGCACTGCCATGAAGTTGTAAATTCCGGAGTTGAAAAGCAGAACTGCAAGTCCTGAAAGTAGGCTTTAACCAAAGTTGTGATGATGTCTGGGATGTTGAAGAAGCTGAACGCAGACCAAAGGAGCTCGTGGGACACAGAGTCAAAGGCATTAGCGAGGTCCAAAAAGATTACATATATGTCCCTTTTCTCCTGCTTTGCCATTTGGATCTGGTGCCAGATCATACTAGCATGTTCAAGACATCCAGAGAAGCCCGATATCCCCACCTTCTGTATAGATGTGTCAATATATTCATTTCTGCGCAGATACTCGGCCATCCTCCGTGCAATGATACTGAAGAAGACTTTACCCTCCACATTTAGCAGGGAGATTGGACGGAACTGGCTGATGTTCATTGTGTTTCCTTTGGGATCAAGACCCCACCTGCCCTACGCCACACTTTGGGTATGGTTCTCTTCTGCCATACTGTTCTCATGAGCCTCCAAAGAAACCTACAAACATCTAATGCATTCTTGTACACTTTGTACGGGACTCCATTTGACCCAGGGGCTGATGCTATTCTAGCCCGATGGACTGTCTTATGAACCTCTTTCCATATTGAAGGGCTAATCTCAAATTGATGTATTGGGGAGTAAATTGGTGGAATGTCTGAAGGGATGACCAGGTGTTCATGGCGCCTTGGATCAGAGTGTGTTGTTCTCAAGTGCTCCTCCAGGTCGTTCTTTGTTGTTTTTAGAACTCCACTTTTTTCCTTGGTAAAGAGAGTCTTTAGGAATTTGAAGGGATCTTTGTAGAACTGACTTCTTGTTTGTTCTTTCTTCCTTCTTCGTTTCCGTAGATTCTCTGCTCTACGGAGGGATGCCAGACAGATTTTAATGTCAGCTTGGAGAGTGCTTATGCCCTCCTTTTCCACTCCAGAGGCCACAACACAGCGAAGCCGAACCTGTTCTCACCGTGATTATATCTCACACTGCCACCTGGTGGATTCCTCCAGATTTACGTAAAGTACGGCGCGAGTATGAACAGTAAAACGCTTACGTAGCAGGAGCGTCCGCTGCAGCATGCGTCGCGTGAAGTATAAACCCGGCCTAAGACATTGGCTCACTGCTTGGATAAGCTCAACTGCTGAAGCTGAGTCCAGTAGCAGGGAACACTGACGGTTTGCTTTCACCTGCAGTCTTGTGGGTTTTGGTAGCCATTGTTTCCATGTTTTATGTACAGTTCTGATCGGTTTGTATACTCAACTTCTATCAATTCGTATTGGTTCACACACAAAACATTTGTCCCCCACTGTTTCCATGTATTAAATGTACACTTAAGTTTGTGTTCTGGTCCTTCTTGTAATAAAATTTTAATTGTGGCACTCTAACCCAATGTGTAACCCACCATTTTTAAGTCTGTGTACCTTGAGAGTGCTCACCTGTGCTGTGAGATGGTTAACTTGACTTAGTGTCAACAGGCTTGGCTATGATGGTGAGTCAAGTAGGTGATATCGACAGAAATAGAGGTGTGGGTGGAGATACAGTAACTAACCAAGCAGCTCAGTGTGGTGTAGTGGGCTCTGCCTCACTGTATAACCCAGGACCAACATTTGTAATATATCCTGTGTATAAGAAGGAGATGGTAAAGGGTTGGAACCACCCTGTTTAATTCTGGCAAACTAAAATGAAAGAACAGTCCGAATAATTTTGGAAATAATCATGGATGTTCTTTCCTGCTGATGCCTCATTGTTCGGCCATTTTCTTTGACAATTCATGGAGCTCTGGACTGTTTAGAATCCAGTTTGGGAATGATTGCCGACTTTTGATGACTTCAATTTTTAAATAGTCCGTGAGGTAGAAGAGGCAAGACCTCTGAAGCTGAGCTGGAGGTGATCTGGGTTGCAGGCAAAAAGAAAGAGGCCGTAAGTGCCAGATCCTGAATACTTACCTTGGATTCATTCTCCCTACTCGTATGTGTAAGACACCTTATAATGTAAGTTGCCATAGTTAAAGGCTTCAGCCATACAGTGCATCCGGAAAGTATTCACAGTGCATCACTTTTTCCACATTTTGTTATGTTACAGCCTTATTCCAAAATGGATTTAATTCATTTTTTTCTTCAGAATTCTACACACAACACCCCATAATGACAATGTGAAAAAAGTTTACTTGAGGTTTTTGCAAATTTATTAAAAATATAAAGAAATCACATGTACATAAGTATTCACAGCCTTTGCTCAATACTTTGTCGATGCACCTTTGGCAACAATTCCAGCCTCAAGTCTTTTTGAATATGATGCCACAAGCTTGGCACACCTATCCTTGGCCAGTTTCGCCCATTCCTCTTTGCAGCACCTCTCAAGCTCCATCAAGTTGGATGGGAAGCGCCGGTGCACAGCCATTTTAAGATCTCTCCAGAGATGTTCAATCGGATTCAAGTCTGGGCTCTGGCTGGGCCACTCAAGGACATTCACAGAGTTGTCCTGAAGCCACTCCTTTGATATCTTGGCTGTGTGCTTAGGGTCGTTGTCCTGCTGAAAGATGAACCGTCGCCCCAGTCTGAGGTCAAGAGCGCTCTGGAGCAGGTTTTCATCCAGGATGTCTCTGTACATTGCTGCAGTCATTGCTCCCTTTATCCTGACTAGTCTCCCAGTTCCATCTACACAGCATGATGCTGCCACCACCATGCTCACTGTAGGGATGGTATTGGCCTGGTGTTGTGCGGTGCCTGGTTTCCTCCAAACATGACGCCTGGCATTCACACCAAAGAGTTCAATCATTGTCTCATCAGACCAGAGAATTTTGTTTGTCATGGTCTGAGAGTCCTTCAGGTGACTTTTGGCAAACTCCAGGCGGGCTGCCATGTGCCTTTTACTAAGGAGTGGCTTCCGTCTGGCCACTCTACCATACAGGCCTGATTGGTGGATTGCTGCAGAGATGGTTGTCCTTCTGGAAGGTTCTCCTCTCTCCATAGAGGACCTCTGGAGCTCTGACAGAGTGACCATCGGGTTCTTGGTCACCTCCCTGACTAAGGCCCTTCTCCCCCGATTGCTCAATTTAGATGGCCGGCCAGCTCTAGGAAGAGTCCTGGTGGTTTTGAACTTCTTCCACTTACGGATGATGGAGGCCACTGTGCTCATTGGGACCTTCAAAGCAGCAGATATTTTTCTGTAACCTTCCCCAGATTTGTGCCTCGAGACAATCCTGTCTCGGAGGTCTACAGACAATTCCTTTGACTTCATGCTTGGTTTGTGCTCTGACATGAACTGTCAACTGTGGGACCTTCTATAGACAGGTGTGTGCCTTTCCAAATCAACTGAATTTACCACAGATGGACTCCAATTAAGCTGCAGAAACATCTCAAGGACGATCAGGGGAAACAGTAAGCACCTGAGCTCAATTTGGAGCTTCATGGCAAAGGCTGTGAATACTTACTGTATGTACATGTGCTTTCTCAGTTTTTTTTTTATTTTTAATAAATTTGCAAAAACCTCAAGTAAACTTTTCTCACGTTGTCATTATGGGGTGTTGTGTGTAGAATTCTGAGGAAAAAAATGAATTTAATCCATTTTGGAATAAGGCTGTAACATAACAAAATGTGGACAAAGTGACGCGCTCGGAATACTTTCCGGATGCACTGTATGTGTAATGATAATGACTCTTAAAGTCCCAAAGGAAGAGAGGTTAACTTTGCAATAAATCTGGATTTTCTTGTACAGTTTACCATATAGTTGGAAATATGTGGATAAAAACTGACGAGTGTTCATCTTAAGCTCTGATGTCCTTGAAATGATTGTTTCCGTTAAGCTTTTCATTTGCTACATGTGGTGTCTGCCCAATAATTATTTTAACCAGATCAACCTACTATTCTAAATTTACAATTATATACTTATCTGGTTACAGCCTTGGTTGAAATTGAGTGGTTTCTTACCTGCTTTTCATAATGTCTTATTACAAATCTTATTTCTTTCTGATGAAAGTAGCAAAACAATTCAGATCATTTGTTCCATTTGGAATTCTGAATAATTAGTCTTTTCATCTTTTTTGGTCAAACGCCATTTTTCATCTGTATTGGTCACTTTAGGGACTCAACCATGAAATGAACTAGATAGTTCCTTCTGTTATATTTACAATAAAATGATTTGCCAGTGATGTGCTCTACTTTTAATCTTGTATACCTGCTATTTTAGTTACCCATCCATCCATGCATTTTCTAAACGCGCTGATTCCATTCATTGCCAATTCACTTTTCTCATTGAGAGTTTCAGAAAAAAGATGTAATAGTGATATGAATAGATCACCTCGACTGATACTGAACCCGTCAACCATGCATTAAGATGAAGCAGCTACGTTTTACATTATGGCCTGATAAAATTTCATTTCTGAGTAGAGTTAAATAAATGCTGCCAAGGCAAAACTATTATGGCTGCAATTATCTTCCATTTTCGGCATGATTTCAAAGTAAATATTATTGTGTAAATTTGTTAATATTGTACAGTTCATTAATATGCGTATCAAACAGTGTACAATTAGAGCTTATACAAGGAAAATCTAAAAATAAGGTATACTTAAATTTGATGTCCATCCATCCATCTTCTAACCCGCTGAATCCGAATACAGGGACACGGGGGTCTGCTGGAGCCAATCCCAGCCAACACAGGGCAGGAACCAATCCTGGGCAGGGTGCCAACCCACCGCAGGACACACACAAACACACCCACACCAAGCACACACTAGGGCCAATTTAGAATCGCCAATCCACCTAACCTGCATGTCTTTGGATTGTGGGAGGAAACCGGAGTGCCGGAGGAAACCCACGCAGACACGGGGAGAACATGCAAACTCCATGCAGGGAGGACCGGGGAAGCGAACCCATGTCTCCTAACTGCGAGGCAGCAGCGCTACCACTGCGCCACCATGCCGCCCTAAATTTGATGTAGCTTGTAAAATATTTATAAGTTCCACGGTTAAACTAAATCATAAGCGCTCCAGTGGTGAGTATTGCTACCTCACAGCTCGAGACTCCTGGCTTCAAATGTGTGCCAACTTTGAGCATTCTGCTTGTGCCATTGCGGTTTTTGGTTAAGTTCACCGATGACGAAGCAGAAGACATATTACAGGTTGATAAAGAGTTTGTGAGTGAGGGTGAGCAGTGAAGACCAGGCAGGCCATCCATATTGGTTTTAATGCTAACTGCGTGATCCTGCCGGGGTCAGATCTGGCTGCCTGTGACCCTACAAAACTGATGAGTGATCTCGCAATTAGCATATGAGCATTTCCTGCTTCCCCAAAATGAATCCTCAAAGGGAAATTCATTCATTAAAAAAAAAAAAAAAACAGCACTGTTTATTCTCATGTGCTCACTTGTAATCCAACACTACAAGACGTGTATACACTTTGCAAAGGCTTCATAAGTTACGTCTTCTCTTGTTGAACTCGGCACCCAATTTAATCACTAGATGGAAATATAGCTGTGTACGTATTGCGGGGAACTGGCAGTTTAATTAAAATTGTTTAGCTGTTAATTATTTTCAGCATGAGAAAAGTTATTTTTAAACTTTACAATAGAGCTACAGTACTTTAATTATACTGTTGTACTAATCAAGTCATTACACTGCTGTATATGCTTTTTAAATGAAAGAATATAAAAACTATAAGAAAAGTATGTACTTGACAGCAAATATATAATATACGTGCAATGTAATTCTTTTGGAAAGGATTGTCTTGATTCTAGTATATATCATAATGCACATAGTTAAACATGTTTTAGCACAGTCACAGACCTTTTTTACTCATAGCACTCAAAGGGCAGAAATGGACATTTTTGTTATTGTATGCATTTATTCTGGTCAGCCCTGCGTTGGGCTGGCACCCTGCCCGGGGTTTGTTTCCTGCCTTGCGCCCTGTGTTGGCTGAGATTGGCTCCAGCAGACCCCCGTGACCCTGTTATTAGGATATCTACGGGTTAGATAATGGGTGGATGGATTATTCTGGTCGACAGCATTTGATGTCGTTTAAAATCGATCTTCGTTAATTTCAGACAAATTTAATGCAGTTAATGAATCCTCTTCATTCACATCTTTACCAAGATATTTCTGTTGTTAATTGTGTCGCAGTAAAAGTGACAAATCACAGATCTGCAGACTGAGTTGTTTCTTTTTTTCATTGCTGTTTATCTAAAATTCGAGTCTTTGTTGTATCTCTACAGACTGCAGATGAATGTCAATTCAAACGTTTTATTTGGTGCTCTTGTTATTTTACCGGCTCCTTTTAAAAGTGCACTCTATAGCCTTATGTTTCTAGAATCAAGACTGTTTGTACTAATATATCTTGACAAATATCTGTCCCAGACCCTGTAAACAAATGTATATTAAACTGTGCCAGATATGACATTAATAAACCATACAATTTTAATAATTTGAGCCAATCATTTTATTACTACAAATGTCTAAATCTATTATTCATTGCTATTGAATGAATACTAAAATTCCACAGAACAGATTTAAATTGTTCATTTATTCCTCCCTCTAGCCATCCATAGATTTTCTGAACTCTTTTTTTGAGCTTATGGACATGTAAGCCAGCCTTAATCTTCCACAGTGGCGCCGTTTATCAGGGGGGCTTCTGAGACTTTACATGTCCAGCCCCTGATCTTCTGAGACCCCTGCCACCCTGTCTGTCATGTGATGTTAGCAGTCCAGCCCAGATAAATTGATAAACCAGCCTCCCCAACCCACTTACCATTACTCTACTTAATATTTGTGGACCACTCGACTTGTACTAACTTGGAACTCGGAAAACTCCAAGGGGGTCCCCTGTTTTAAAAAGTGGGCTAAGCCCCTTATTAAGTAATAAAGCTAAAAAATCTGCCAGTTTTTAGTATGCTCTGTCGATTTCTAAGCCTTCATTTTATCTGAAAACATTTTTATGTATTATTAATATTTTAAGGAGAACCTAAAAAATCTGAACAGTTATATGCTTGAGACAATATTCTGCTCAATTACATTCCAGCATATATACTGTAAAATATCTACAGTATACAATCCTGCACAATATTTTAAAAATGTTACTACAATTTATAGATGGCATCGCATTTAGTGCTTTTGCCGCACAAGATGGAGATTTCAAGGTTTGTGTCCCCTGGAGTCTGCATGTTCTCCCAGTGGATTTTTGTTTGGGTTCTCCTGTTGTCCTCCTACATCATACAATGTGTCTGTAGGGTTAATCTATGGAAATAAAGTTTGTTTGTTTGCCAATCACTCAAAATCATCTAAACAGATTTTCATGAAATTATGCATGCGTGTTGCCATCAGTCCAACTGAAAATATATTTTATGTGGAATATGAAGAAAATTGGATGCAATTGGAGGGGGCTACCCAAAAACCAGTGTCGACCCGGGGACTGCAATGGGAGGGCACTGCTATCAGTGCTTTGTGCTGGCCAAAGCAGGACCCCATCTAGTACTGCAGGTGCAGCATATTCTTCTAAGCTAATTTGGATAACAATTTTATTGTATCATTTGTATTTAGAGTATCATTTTGTCTCATCGTGGGTTGTGTTAAATTTCCAAAAGTTTTTCCCAATTTATGTAAACCTGGGCAACACTGGATACTTTGGCTAGTGTAGTTATAAATGCGTGAGTGTAGGTGTGACATTGTGTGTGAGTGGTGCCTGTGATGAACTGGCACCCTATCCTGGCCTGGATCTTTTCATTTGCCGTTTATGTCAGCAGAGACCCCCGTGAACCTGACCTGGACCATGGGCATAGTAGTGGAAGGGAAAAAGGGTAATGATTACCCAGGGCCCACTTGGGTTGGGGGCTTGAAGCCTGCAATGAAAAGTTTGTTTTTGAGAGGAAGGGGCCCACAGAGACTGCTTATGTACAGGCCCAGAGTTCTCTGCTACACTCCTGCCTGGACAAAGCTGTTTCGAAAATGAATGAATGACGGATATATCTTAAAGTCCATATAGTCAGCCAAGCGGAAGACCATTGTGGTAATTGTGTGTGATTTGTTCTCATCCAAGGCTGCTTCCTGCTGTTGAGGGTGAAGCTGCTGTATGTGTATATGCTATAACTTTGCATAAGACTTCTGCCTTGTCCAGGGTTGAGCCTGCCTTGCTGCTAATGCTGCTTTATTTTTATATACTGTATATAAACATGACTACTGTATACTTTTGAGATGGACTGGCTCCACATTCACAACTGTTGCCTTGTGCCACGTGTTGCCAACATAGGCACTGGCGTCTCACAACCCTGCACTGGAATAAGACTTTTTATTTTATGTCATGTATGTGGGGGCAGCACGGTGGCGCAGTGCTGCTGCCTCACAGTTAGGAGACCTGGGTTCGTTTCCCGGATGTTCTCCCCGTGTCTGCGTGGGCGATCTCTAGTGTGTGCATGGTGTGTGTGTGTGTGTGCCCTGCGGTGGGCTGGCGCCCTGCCCGGGGTTTGTCTCCTGCCTTGCGCCCTGTGTTGGCTGAGATTGGCTCCAGCAGACCCCCGTGACCCTGTAGTTAGGATATAGCGGGTTGGATGATAGATGGATGTCATGTATGTGGGACGTTCAAAAAATCTCCGCCCTTTTTTTAACTCTATTTATTAAGACTTTGAAAAACAAATTACATCATTTTTCTACATCGTCACCTTCCTTTGCAATGCAATTTTCCGAGCGTCATACCAACTTTTTAATGCCATCAGCAAAAGATGTTTTTGGTTGAGTACATAGCCAGTGATGCACCTCTGGGTTCTTTCTTCATTCCTTGATGTCGTGGCTGTAGCTGGACATCCGGAGCACTCTGCATCCGTCACACTAGTACGGCCATTTTCAAACATTTCAATCCACTCATAGATGACTCTACGAGAGAGAACTTTATCCCCATACTGAGCACAGAGGAGGAGATGAAACTGTGCTCCCAGCACACCTTCTGCCCATAAAAAGTGTATGACAATTTATAGGTTTTTGCAGCTCATCTCAGGGTGACAACTCTTATACTAAACTGCCAGGGCAGTCGGCTTGCCAGACAGTAGAAGTCACATGACACTCTCAGACATGACCAATCACTACTCCTCCCGCCTTCACCGTTTCCAACGAAAATAGTAAAGTGTGGAAACTTTTTGAGCATCCCGTTACTTAAATATATAACATGCTAATCATTCTGCTTTACTGCACTATAATCAAGTTTGTTTTTTTTAATTAAATCACAATAGTCAAAATATATAAAATTTTACTCTATTCAACATGTAGGATTAAAATACAGTGATCCCTCGCTATATCGCGCTTTGACTTTCATGGCTTCACTCCATTGTGGATTTTATATGTAAGCATATCTAAATATATATCACGGATTTTTCACTGGTTTGCGGATTTCTGTGGCCAATGGGTCTTTTAATTTATGGTACATGCTTCCTCAGTTGGTTTGCCCAGTTGATTTCATACAAAGGACACTATTGACGGATGGCTGAGAAGCTACCCAATCAGAGCACGTATTACGTATTAAATAAAACTACTCAATGATATACGATATGCTTCCTGCACGGTGCCTCGCATACTTGAAAGCTCTAACAGCCCGTATTGATTTTTGATTGTTTGCTTTTCTCTCTCTCTCGCTCTCTCTCTGACATTCTCTGCGCCTGACGGAAGGGGTGTGAGCAGAGGGGCTGTTCGCACACTGGCCTAGAGGATACGGACGCTCCTCTAAAAAATGCTGAAAGACTACCTTCACATTGCTGCCTTCCTAGCGGCTGCTTCGCATACTTGAAAGCCCGAACAGCACTATTGATTTTTGATTGTTTGCTTTTCTCTCTCTCTCTCTCTCTCTCTGACATTCTCTGCACCTGATGGAAGGGGTGTGAGCAGAGGGGCTGTTCGCACACTGGCCTAGAGGATACGGACGCTCCTCTAAAAATTGCTGAAAGACTACCTTCACATTGCTGCCTTCCTAGCGGCTGCTTTGTCGGGCGGTGCCTCGCATACTTGAAAGCCCGAACAGCACCTATTGATTTTTGATTGTTTGTTTTTCTCTCTCTTTGTCTCTCTCTCTCGCTCTCTCTCTGACATTCTCTGCGCCTGACGGAAGGGGTGTGAGCAGAGGGGCTGTTCGCACACTGGCCTAGAGGATACGGACGCTCCTCTAAAAAATGCTGAAAGACTACCTTCACATTGCTGCCTTCCTAGCGGCTGCTTCGCATACTTGAAAGCCCAAACAGCCCTATTGATTTTTGATTGTTTGCTTTTCTCTCTCTCTCTCTCTCTGACATTCTCTGCTCCTGACGCGCACTCCTTCGAAGAGGAAGATATGTTTGCATTCTTTTAATTGTGAAACGGAACTGTCATCTCTGTCTTGTCATGGAGCACAGTTTAAAATTTTGAAAAAGACAAATGTTTGTTTGCAGTGTTTTAAAGTCCCTGACTCTACAACCTCCTGTGTTTCTGTGCAAATCTGTGACCCAAGCGTGACAACATAAAAATAACAATATAAACGCATGGTTTTCACCATTCACGGGGGGTTCTGGAACGCCACGAGGAGGGATCACTGTACTACTTTTTTGTTTTAAAGCAATACAGTTATTATAACAAAAAATACTCCCAAGGTAAAACAGAAAGTTACCACCACATGTCTGACTATTTATTTGTCATCCTTAATGTTTTCATTTATAATTACTTCACTGTTGGCTTTGGTGTCAGCAGTGGGGACATTTTTATCCAGTGCACCAGCAATTTTTAGCACCATCTTGGATGATAAGATTTTTTTTTTTTTGCTTTGCAAACTGGCATCAAAGAATAATTTAATTGCTGCTGAAGTCAGTGCATAACTTACACTTTTAAAATAATCATCGAACATGAGTGTAATAAAACAAAGGAAATGTAAACTTATATTTGGTTGGATATAAAAATATTATTGCCAAACGCCCACATCTTAAGTCGCAGCACGTTTATTACTATGAATGAAGCCCTTTCGCATACAGCTTGACATATCAGATTATAGCTTTTCCGAGCCCATACTGTATATGAATGCCATTGAGCATATTCCAGAAGGTCTCATCAGTGTAACAAGCAAACACTGACAAATATTTGGCAACATTCAGACTGGAGGTTTGTCTTTTTTTTTTGTGAACACTTGTTCCAGAAATTAGTGAGCAGGTGATTTCAGAATCATTGTATCTGATTTAAATGTATAATTAAAACTACTTTACATTCTCATTAGGCAGAAAGTGAAGTAAAAAAAAAAAAAAGTATAAATCCTGGGACCAGGACTGAGAGGCTGCTTCTCATGGGGCTCATACAGTGCATGTTTGTGCAATTAATTCACATTTTCCTCTGTCAAGTTCTACTATACTGGTTTGATTTTTTTTCTCAGATAAAATTCTTGCTTGCTTTTCTTTTCCATGTTTCCAGTGCCAAGAAATGAGCTGATACTTTGGATGAGCTGAGTACGTTTCATTTTTATTTTGTCATATGTAGGAATTACTGAGGGTTTTATACTCAATAAAAATATGTGAACAGTTGCCTACTGTATATTTATAGAATGTTTATGGGGAACTACTTACATCACTATACAAAAAGGGATTAAATAACAGAAACCATTTTTTCTTTAGTGGCTAAAAGTGGATCTAATTCCTTATATGTTTGTGAGTTGCTGTGCCTTATATTTGTGATGCAATGCTTCTTCCAGCCGACTAGGAAAATGGAGTTTAAGGAAGTTCATTAACTTTGCCAATTAAATAGGGGATTTTTTTTCTCAAAAACAATTTTTATATTTTAGATTAAGAAGCATATAGAAATGCTGTATATATTACACAGAGTTACAGTTCACACATAAAATGTATAGGCCAGTTAGTCATCCAGGCCTGTCTAGCATCTTACAGAATGGGAACTAAAATAAATGAATAAATTGACTACACTGGAAATGTGTGAAGCAACATCTTCTGAAATGATGATGCATTTGCTGGCAGCCCATGTTCTCAAGTATAAGGCATAAAACGTTCCCTTGGATAACACAACATATCTTTGCAGAGGTTTGGTTGAACACATGGTGCTTGCTTAAATATTGTCTAATTGTTTTTATCCTTACACATTGAAACAGCAGAAGCTGGAGGAGAAGCAGAAATGATGATGTCAGTGTTTTTCTTCATAGGCATTGTCTTCCATTCTAAGGGTGGAAGTGGAAACTGGGTTAGCATCCACGCAGCATCCTTTACCTTCAGGTCTGGTGTAGTGATTGTAATTCCAACCCATGATGAGAGGGAGTTCTGCCATTCACATCTTCTCCTCTTCCATCTGTAGACCAGAAGCTCCAAAAGTCAAGGATCCCTGAAGTCCCTTCCACTTCCACTTCTACTTGTATCCCCACCTTTTCCGATGAGGAACCCACAACTGGCTTCACTCAGCAGTCTGATGAATAGACTAGCATCTGCAAAGATGTCTCACAAACCACTTACTTTTGTTGCAACTAAATGTGTTTGTTTTCTTCAAACTTTACAAATGTATGGGCCTCACTACTAAGACTGGTGTCTCTGCAACCCGGTTTCAGATTCGGATAAGTGGTACAGAATAGTTGAATAAATGAATATTATATATATATATATATATATATATATATATATATATATATATATATATATGGGGTGACCACCAGGGGGGCACACCAGATCACCAAGCACCTGGCACAACAAACAGACACAAATCCCAGCACAACACAAGGCTTTTATTCAGTGGGAAACTTGTCCCAAATTTCTAACGAGCACTGATTTAATCACAAATATGCAGCACCATACAGAACTTTTCTTCTTCCTTCTGCATTCCACCTTCACTCCTCCTCAGGCAAGCGTCATCCTGTCCCTCCCAACTCTGGATCCTTGAATGGAGTAAGGCAGCTCCTTTTATAGAGCACCTGAGGGTGCTCCAGGTGTGCCGTCATTTCCTTCTGGCAGTACTTCCGGGTGTGGCAAAAGCACTTCAGTAAAGGGCTCCACAGTATTCCATGATGCCCTCTGCCATTCTGATTGGGTTATATCCCATATAAGCTCTCTCCACTGGTCCTTACATCAGCAAGGTGTCCTAGACAGGTAAAACCCCAGTCGTCCATCACTATATACTGTATATATATATATATATATATATATATATATATACAGTATGTATATACTAGCTGTCTCCCACTGCTCCACCCACGTAGTAGTGAAACAGGTCAAACTTTAAAAATCTATAAAAAAAAAAATGCAATTCTAGTCAAGCAGAAGGTAGGTTCGTTCCAGCGTCAAATGTTGCCACTATATCTGATCGTATTCAGCTCTGACCGGACAGCGTCCCTTCACGTGGAGAGAAAAACACTTGGCCGTGATATCTCTGCCAAACAGCAGCTACCTTCTAAAACACATGTAGCTCTGATCTCTCTCTCAAAAATGTCAAACGTTAGTCCTTAACATCTGTAGATGATAATGTCTGCTGAACAAACAGCTAGCTAAGCGGAGGCAAGGTACGCTCCAACACATGGTGAGAGGTAGAGCGACTTAAACGGAAGCTGGCGAGTGAGTAAGGAGGGCCCCGCCCAGTTCTCCACTCCTGAGGTCCCACTTACCCCTCACCTCTGCCCACAGCCTCTCTCTTGGATACGCGTACGTAAATTAATCCCTGCTGCAACTATGATACTTAGCTTGATGAGAGAAGTCATAAAATCAACCTGTAATGTTCAAGCAAACTATAGAAAAAAACTAATGTAAATCCGTTAAGTAGTTCTCTCGTGAAAAGCAGACAGACAGACAGACATTGGATTTTATATATACAGTATATATATATATATATACATATGCTTTATGAACACGCTTGTGTGTTGTTAATCTAAAACAAGGCAAAAATATTTAGCTGGCCTGAAACTTCATTGACTTGCCCAAAAGAGGCTAACCTTAAATCAGCCGGGCCCCAACTACTACCGTCTGTTTTTAGCTGAAGTAGGCCCCAAATATGGGAGTTGGCAAAATAAAACGAAATGTGTTAAAATATATCAAAATGTCCCACAAGAGAGAGGGCAACTGTAAACCTCTGGCTTATAAAGAGAAGGGCAGAAAAAGGAACCTTATAAATAAGGGTTTATTAATACAAAAATAGAAAAAAGTAACAAAATGTTTAAAAGATTAAAAATGATTTTCTCAAAAAAGCAATCCA
Organism: Polypterus senegalus; assembly: GCF_016835505.1. Lineage (NCBI taxonomy): Eukaryota > Metazoa > Chordata > Cladistia > Polypteriformes > Polypteridae > Polypterus > Polypterus senegalus. Next base: position 94,703,861 of record NC_053171.1, read on the forward strand.
AGGTGAAAAAGTGAAAAAACACAAGTAATCCGTATCTACAAAATACAAACAAGAAAATCAGCAAAACCAGGAAATCTGATGAGATAATAATAGCTACATAAGAACTCCGCCATAAACACAATGAGTGAACGCTTCTCTTACCTTTAATAGTCAGAGGGAGGGCTCAGGGCTGATGATTTTAGGATGGCCCCGCCTCCAGGGGCTTCACCAACAAAGCACATGGAATGGAGGCACAATTGAAGCTACAGGACATAATTTCATGCTTAATAAAAAATAACACAGAGATTTGAAACATGATACATCAATACAGTGTAATATACACATGACTTCAAACCATTATGTAACAGTGTGTATATACTTAATAAAAATCCCTATATAAATATATGAAATTTAATATATATGTAATATAACTGTAATTAAACAGTTAAAAATGTTTTTACACATATAAATGCAGCTAGATTATGTTTACTTGTAAGTAATGTTTTAGCCATTTATATCAATTAACTGTTTCAATATACAAGTTGTGGTAAATAAGTCGAGTACAAGTCAAAAAGAAGTGTTGGGGAATGGCCCCATATATTGCTGGGAGCAAAAGTGGTCAAAAAATAGATGAAAAACATCCAAACATTCGAGAAACATTGCTGTGTAATGGTGGCTTTTATAGGAGACATAAAATGGCTGCAGGAAGTGATGAAAAGGAAGTGACGTCATCATAGGGAAACCAGAAGTGACGTCATCTCAGAGGGACCGGAAGTAAAATCATCACCAAGCGTCGGAAGTGACATCATCAACAGGAGCCGGAAAGTGTTGTGAATGATGGAGGAATATTTGTGCCGTTCTCAGGACTATTGTTTATGTTGTGAGTAGTTGTTTTATTTTTCTTCTTTGGTTCTATAAGGTTAGAGAGAGAGGCATTATTACCATGAAAAAAAACCCCATCAATTGTTACATCGCTCACCTTAGGACTTGTTGACTGCTTCCCAAGCGCACGTGTGTGACAAAGTATATTTAATGTATAACTTTTGCATCGCCATAAACTCATACTGTAAATATTAAAACACTATGGTTAATATACTTAAAGAAAAAATTTTTTTTACAATATGCAAAAGTTTACTTTTTATAGATTGTAAACTTGTAACGGTCAACTGAAATATGTGTATGTACCTGTAAGTTTGTACCTTTTTACTTGTTGTTGTGGTACGCCTTTATGTTTAGGGCTGGCCTTTATACAGAGGGAGGGGAGTACCTGGCTTGGAGGGCCAACAGACTGTACGGGGAGGAGCTATCCGAATTTAAATAGGTGGCGGGAAAAAAAGGAGGTAGGAGAGAAGGAGGCCATAACAGAAAAAGGCACGAGGGAAAGGATTAACACCTATTGGATATCGTCAGGTGAACCCGGGTTCATTCCAAGCAAATGATTTTTTCTTTCGGGAGGAAGGAATACGGGAGAGGACTTGACGGGCCAGCACAAGGAACTGTTAATCAGAACGTTTCCCGGAACAAGAGATATGGTCGGCGTCTCATTCACCACTACAGACTGAGATCAACGCTCCGTACAGATAAGACTTAAAAGACTATAAATCCATTGGTTTTTTTGTGTGTTTCCATTGGCTCATGTCTTTATTAGTAATGTATGTTTTTATGTGTTGGTGTTACAGTGATCCTATATATTGTCTGCCAATAATCATTTTTTGCTTGAATCTGCTTTCACTGGTGTGTTTCTATAATTGAAGTGGGGAAGTAGAAAAGTAGTGTTGGTCACTCGCGCCCCAGATTATGTTTTTTCTTTTTGCTGCCTCTCAAATAGGGCAGTGTGTATTATAATCGTGTCGGATCTGAGAGCGGTACAAACTTGTGTTTCTAATTCCATATATGTAACCGATTAATACATTTGTTTAATATGAATTCAACTATAATTTCAGTATTTACACTTAAAATGTTTAAAAATGTAAAAATACATCACTCAGCCAATAATACAGACGGCATGGTGGCGCCGTGGTAGCGCTGCTGCATCTCAGTAAGGAGGCCTGGGTTCGTTTCCCGGGTCCTCCCTGCGTGGAGTTTGCATGTTCTCTCCCCGTGTCTGTGTGGGTTTCCTCCCACAGTCCAAAGACATGCAGGTGAGGTGCATTGGCGATCCTAAATTGTGCTTGTGAAATGTACTGGACAGTTCATTTCAGGGCACCTTTACTCACACTGGATCATTGATGGTTTACCAGTTAATTAAACGTGCATATCTTTGTACCCAGATAAAGCTCTTTTGGACATGGGGATGATGTGCCAGCTGCTTACAGAGAGGGGACCAGTCAGCATGCAAACCCTGGTGGCTTAATCTGGGGGGCAGCGACAGCAGCCAGTTCACCCTCCTGCTGTCCAATATACATATACACATTACCACTAGATTGCATAAGTACTTTACACGTCTGCTTACTGATTTAACAAAGCTTCAACCATATAGGAAGGATTTATTTCTGTAATAAACTTTGAAAATGCAGTTTGACTTGGAGATGTCAGCATGCATAATGTGGTGAGAGGCAAGGCAGGAGGCTGCCGTTCGCAGCATAAATCTGAGGCCCATTCGGTTTGCATGCATCTGCCTTATTTGCATTTAATACCATGATTAAAAGCGGCCTGCAACTACCAGTCATGTCTCCCAGCTGACCTTCTTTCTTCTAGGCTCTGTACCATCATCACGGAAGAATGTCTCCTGGAAACAAGTTTTGTTTATCCATAAAACAACCCATAACTGCATTTTAATAGAGAATTGAAAATAAAGTCATAAATCAGACAAAAGGAGAGAAAATATACAAAGAAGGATTGCAAGATGATTAAGTAACCCCCGAAACTTAAAAACAAATGAGTCTTAATTAGGCCCAGATGGAGTAATGAGCCATCAGGAGTCTGTGTCATTTTGTTTTGGTCAGAGGCCTGCTTCACTCCGTCTCAGTGGCCTAAAAATATAACCGATGTGCGTTCTTTTTAGCAAGCGAGAGCATTAAGTACAATTTGACCAACAGCGGCACGGAGAGCGGCTGATGAGTATCTTTAATAACAGGCTTCCTGAATTTTGTCTGATTTAGTACTTATATACGGCGGGATGCTTCTCATAAATTTTGCCACTACTTTATTTCAAGGTTTGCTGATCCACAACTGTCATTAATGTATGGGAACATTTCTTGTCTTCCAAATATATGATTTTTTTTTTTTTAATATTACATTTGCATTCATTGAGGCATGCACAACATGAGAGCTCCTCTGACATACGCTAAGGTTAAAACAGGCAATTTTGAATATCTATTATTGCCTCCCAGTTTATCTTATTTTTCTCTCTCCCGAGAAGTTAGGCATAAGATTAAAGAAAGCTCGGGTGTTCACATCTCATCCATTTCCCCCCTGTTACTAACTTGGCATGTGTCTTGTCAAAAATAATCACAAATACAGCGAATGCCGACAATGTGCCCTCATGTTGCACTCACAGCCAACACTTTTCATGAGAATGACGAGTGATAAAAAGTTTTCAGATATAACACAGTACCCCCTTTTGGGTGATTAAGCTAATTCTCTCCATACTTTAGCATTCTGTTTCATGCATTTGGCGTTGCTAAATAAGCATTTATACCTAGGAGTTTCTTGCCATCATGTATTTAAAAAAAAAAAAAAATCATCCTTTTGGATCAGCAGATTAATTAGCAACAGACCTAACCCATTCCACGATATCGCGGTTTATTTAAATTGTTGTGTACATTCCTTGGCATGCATGTAAGAGAAGGATTAAAGAAAGTCTCCAGCAAGGTGCAAGGATGGAGGCAAACCTTCAGGTAGAGAAACACTAAATTATAAATGTGACTGGTACAGCAAGTATGGGCCTTTAAGGGACAGCGTACACACGGTGTTCAGCATCTGGGAGCTACGACTACAAAGCAGTGACATCGCCTGCTGCTCATATGCCGAAGACAGATCTGGGAAAAAGAGAAAAAAGAAAACAGGCAGTAAACCACGTTTTACCTGTAAGTAGAAAACAGATCAGAATCTTTGGGATTTTGGCTGGTCGGAGCTATTTATAAAACACTTGCAGTCTTCCCACTTATCTTTAGCTGTTTAGTGGACCAATAAGAAGTTGCCTTTTAAAATTTAAAACAGGACTTAAATATTCATTCACCCATATAAAAGTGGCTGCTTCATTACCGGCCTTACAGATACTAATACATTATTCTGTATATTTCAAGCAGCACGTTAAAGCAGTTATAAAATATTCATATATGCACTTGGTTAAAACAAACCCCTGGACTTTGACTAGCACTAATGACCAGAGACGTGTAATCGGGATGTAATGCAAAGACATGGTGATTACCATTAAATAACATGTATTCATCTTTGAGAAGAAAACCCATCAACCTGAGTGGTTATGTTCAATCGTAATTTTAAGATAAAAATCTTCAGTGATGGAAGAAAGAAAGAAAGAAAGAAAGAAAGAAAGAAAGAAAGAAAGAAAGAAAGAAAGAAAGAAAGAAAGTTCTGCTCAAATAACTTGTGCTTACCTTTTTAGCAAGCACTATGCATATATAAAGCCATTGATTCATCACATGTAATTACTGTTGTAATAAAAGAGCAGAGAGAACATCAAAAGGTTGGGGTGTCAGCATGATGCATGTTTAATGGGTGTCAATCCCTATTGGGTTTTGAGAAATAAAAAGGAAAAAAAGAAAGTAGGACGCATGATCTGCGGTGGGCTGGCGCCCTGCCCGGGGTTCGTTTCCTGCCTTGGCCCTGTGTTGGCTGGGATTGGCTCCAGCAGACCCCCGTGACTCTGTAGTTAGGATATAGCGGGTTGGATAATGGATGGATGGATGACGCATGATCCATATTGGAAAACAGGTCTTCACTTAGAAGAATGATCGTTGAGTCTGCTTTCTGACAACTTGCAAATATATGGAAATATAAAATGCACATGTTGAAGTGTGCAACTGGAAGTTTGTTTTATATTATACAAATATATAAAAATACAAAGTATATGTATGTCTTATAGGGAATATCATTTTTGTATAGACTTGTATGTGAATTTCCCCTTGGGATTAATAAAGTATCTATCTATCTATCTATCTATCTATCTATCTATCTATCTATCTATCTATCTATCTATCTATCTATCTATCTATCTATCTATCTATCTATCTATGTGACCTGTGCATAATATGTCTGCCTTCCCCTTTAACACTATTACCCAGAGTTCTGCACAGTTGAAAGTGCTGCACAGAAAGAAGGGAAGAATCCGTCTGCTTTAATGTTGTAAATTTGGTAGCAGCTGCAATCAAAGCCTAAAATTGATAGGGAAAAGAAAAAACAAAAAAATGTACTTTTTGGTTTGAGAGAGGTGAGTTCCTGCTATCAGATCTGTGGGGGCAAAGCCTTAGTGAACTCATGCTTCCTGTCTGCCACACTCACTGCAAGAAATGTTACCGTTCTGATATTTCATTCTATTCAATTTATCTCAGGGAGGCACAGTGGTGCAGTAGTTAGCACTGCTGTCCTAAACCTTTGAGAATGAATTAGGCTACAGCAGCTATCTTTTCAGGAAACCTTTATCGGATTATCAGTAACAAAAGTGAAAAATGTGGGTAATCCCAAAACAGAACAGAGGTTACAAAACTACCATAAGGAACAGCAATGCAGTATGGGAGAACAGTGACAAGCACAACACCAGATCTACCCCAAGTAGATAGCCATTGTCTCCAATGCCATGGACTGGACTTTGGTAAATCCTGAAGATTAACATGCACTTCACTTATCGGTGGCTGCACACCACAACTACTAGTCTTGAGTGTAAGGTACTGAATAGTTTAATACGTTACATTGTCATAAGGGTCATGGGGTCCAGTGCTTATGCCAACTGCACTGGGCACAATGGCAGTCCATCACAGGGCCCACTTAGTTACACAACAGCCATCTTAGAGTTTCCAGTCAACCCAAAGTTCATATCTTTGGTGAAAACCTATGCAGACACATGGAGAACATATCACACTCCACTGCATTTTAACCCAGGTGTCTATAAAAAGTACTCAGCTTTTGGAAGATTTCATGTTTTATTTTCATACAATGTTCAATCAAAGTGGGTTACATTTTTTTTTTTTGAACAGTGACCAACAGAAAAGATTCTTTAATGTCAAGTGATCTACATTAATTGCAAAAATAAAAGACAAAATAACTTGGATAAGTACTCAGCCCCTTTAATATGACACACTTAAATCTCTGGCCATTGAGTTAATTCAATGGCGATCACCTGTCTTGAGTTTCAGTTGTCTAAATATGCCTTATCTTGAAGGACCAACCTGTGCTGAATCAGTTGCCTAATATACAAAATTAAAATAAAAGAACACTCCAGGCAACTCCATGAAAAGGTGATTGACAATTACAAGCAAAAGGACAGAGACAAGAAAATATCCAAGTCACTGAACGGTCACTTGGAGTCCAGATAAATCAATCATTAAGTATTGGAAAGAGTATGGCACAGCTGTAAATCAGCTTATCGCAGACCGTCGGCAAAAACTCAGTGACCATCAATAGGAAAACTAGTGTGCGAGGCAACCAAGAAATGTATGAGTACTGTGAAGGAGTTACAAGCTACAGTAGTTGTACTTGGAGACACTGTGCAGACAATAACTGTTGCCTGGTTGCTTCACCAGGCGTAGCTTTATGGGAGAATGACAAAGAGCAAGCCACTGTTAAAAAAAAGGAACTGAAGGCACATGGGAGATTCTGAGGTCAGCTATAAAAGGTTCAATGGTCCGATGAGCCTAAAACTGAAGTTGTTGGCTATCAATTTAAGTACCATGTTACGCTGCATATTATCAGAAACACACCAGCCCCTCCATGAAGCATGGTGCTGGTAGTATTGTGCTCTGGGAATGTCTCTGGTCCTGGAAGGCTTGTGAGGGTAGAAGGTAACGTGAATGCAGAAAAATACAAAGAAATTCTAAACGAAGAGCTGACGTAGCCTGCAAGAAATTTGTGCCTTGGGAGAAGATTTGTCTGCGGTGGGCTGGCGCCCTGCCCGGGGTTTGTTTCCTGCCTTGCACCCTGTGTTGGCTGGGATTGGCCCCAGCAGATCCCCGTGACCCTGTAGTTAGAATATAGCAGGTTGGATAATGGATGCATGGAGAAGATTTGTTTTTCAGAAAGACAAAGACTCCAAACATAAAGCCATAGCTACACAGGAATGCCTTAAAAACAACAAAGTTAATGTCATAACGTGGCTGAGACAGTAAGATATTTGAGATCTTAATCAAATTGAGAATCTGTGGCTGGACTTGACAAAGGCTGTTCATTTACAATGTCCACGCAACCTGACAGAACTTGAGCTGTTTTGCAAAGAAGAAGGGGAGACAAATGGCAGTGTGCAGATGTGGAGAGCTGATAGAGAGAGACCTGAGCACACTGACTCAACAACAACAACATTTATTTCTATAGCACATTTTCATACAAAAAAAATGTAGCTCAAAGTGCTTTACATAATGAAGAATAGAAAATTAAAAGACACAGTAAGAAAATAAAATAAGTCAACATTAATTAACATAGAATAAGAGTAAGGTCCGATGGCCAGGGTGGACAGAAAAAACAAAAAAAAACTCCAAAGGCTGGAGAAAAAAATAAAAAAAATAAAATCTGTAGGGGTTCCAGACCAAGAGACCGCCTGACCAGTCCCCTTTGGGCAATCTACCTAACATAAGTCACACAGTCCTCTTTGTATTTAGGGTTCTCACGGAAGGGCTTGATGATGATGGTCACGTAGACTTCTGGCTTTTAGTCCATCAATGTTGGAGCATCATGAAGCTTTGAGTAGGTGGAGGTGGCGCAGACCACCAGAAGAGAAAGAAACAGAAGAGAGAGTAGGGGTCAGTACAGATTTTAGAGTCACCATGAATAGTTATTATGATGAATTGAACATAGAGAGTATCAGGATTAAGTTAAAGTGAAGTTATAAGAAGGCCATGTTACAGTAATGTGTTTTCAGCAGTGTTTTAAAGTGCTCTACTGTATCAGCCTGGTGAATTCCTATTGGCAGGCTATTCCAGATTTTAGGTGCATAACAGCAGAAGGCCGTCAGCCTCACCACTTCTTTTAAGTTTTGTTCTTGGAATTCTAAGGAGACACTCATTTGAGGATCTGAGGTTACGATTTGGAATATAAGGTGTCAGACATTCCGATATATAAGATGGAGCGAGAGTATTTAAGGCTTTATAAACCATAAGCAGAATTTTAAAAGTCAATTCTGAATGACACAGGTAACCAGTGTAGTGACATCAAAACTGGAGAAATGTGTTCGGATTTTCTTTTCCTAGTTAGGATTCTAGCAGCTGCATTCTGCACTCGTTGTAATCGATTTATGTCTTTTTTGGGTAGTCCTGAGAGGAGTGCGTTACAGTAATCTAGTCGACTGAAAACAAACGCATGAATTAATTTCTCAGCATCTTTCAGTGATATAAGAGGTCTAACTTTACTTATGTTTCTTAAGTGAAAAAATGCTGTCCTAGTGATCTGATTAATATGCAATTTCAAATTCAGATTACAGTCAACAATTACTCCTAAGTTTTTTACTTCCGTCTTAACTTTTAATCCTAGTGCATCAAGTTTATTTCTGATAACCTCATTGAATCCATTTTTGCCAATCACTAAAATTTCAGTTTTCTCTTTATTTAGCTTGAGGCTGTCATGGATGTCAAAGGTGCATCTGCTAAATACTGACTTGAAGGAGGTAAACACGTATGTGATAACTTATTTTGTGTCTTATATTTGAAAGTAATGTAGGCCACATTGCAGAAATCTGTTTTCACGTTCACATTTAGGACTCTTTTTCTGTTGATCAGTGTCAAAAAACACAAATTAAATCCACTGTGATTCCCTATGGAATGTGAAGACTTCCTAGGGGTCAAATTCTTTTTGTAGGCAATGTAACTTAATTGTTTTTATATTATACCATAATAATATTGTAAAATAGGATTCAAATTAAAGCTAAAAACAAAATGTTTTAATAAATATTTAATTTAAAAATTGCTAGACAACTCTTTTCTCAATAGTTTTCCCATCTTAAGGGAACACGTCTTTATATTTTTAGACAACTTCAGTTTCTTATGGTGGTTTGAACCCTCTTATTCAGAAGCTATTAAGAATGTGACTGCATTGCTTTTCCAAGTAGACAATGAGAATTTCTAAGTTTCTATATTATTTCTTATTGTTAATTAATTTGTTAAAATGTGCCTAACTGTTGATGGAAGTTAACACATGGTAAATGAATCTGAACTTGGAAAAAATAAATCAGAAACATTTTCAAATTGTGACTCCTGCTTTCATCAGTACAGCAACGTGCTGTTAGTAATTAATTTTCTCTTTTTATTTTTTTAATTGTTTATTCTGTAAATGGCAAATGTAGAGCTCTGTGACTGTGTTCTACCCCATTCTTCAAGCACATTAAGTGAAAAAACTGCTGTTAAAAATAATAAGTCATAGTTGTTGATCATTTTTCTCACTCTGAATGTCAAAACCTTTTAACAGTTCTTTTACTGCTATAATGGAATACAGCGAATAAAAATAAAGAAACAACTTCTGAAAGCTGAGCTCGTGTAATTTAAAGGTGTGTGAAAAATTGTTTCCGGACATATTAATACAGCGCTCTACCACATATATTGTTCTTTTCATGTTAAAGGCTGGATTGGTAATTTCTGATATTTCATTTCATGTGAATTTCCTACCAAAATTCTTCTTTCCATTCATAGCCAATATAAATCTTTCTGATGTATGTGGAGTGCAGAAGAGCCCAGCTGCTGAGAGGTTTCCAGAGATAAAGGTGACTCTGAAGTTGGCTCTGAGATGGCTGGAGGTCAAGGGGATGGTCAGGAATGCTAGTTCAGAAGAATAAGGCACCTTTGAGGGAACAATGGAGGGCAGGTAATGTGGTAGGCATCCGGGATGGCTGGAGCCCTATTGAGAAAGAGAAAGAAAGAAAAGGAGGGATTGAGAAAATGACTGTAGAAAAAGAGTTTCTAAACACCAGTGACACTTGTGATATTCCCAGGGCATCAGTGAGTCCCAAACCCCAACACGAAAACACTTGTACAGTGCTGGGTTCAAATAATCGAAGGTTTTTATTTTAAATACCTCCTAATGTGACACAAGCACAAGCAAATACTGGTCTCCTTCTCACAATATCTCTCTTTTCTTCCTATCACACTACCCTTCTCCACACAAGCGTTGCTCCACTACCTCCCAGCTCCGACTCCCTTGAATAAGGGAGTGTGGTCCCTTTTATTACAGTCCCGGAAGTACTTCCAGTGTCAGGACGTCTGCCCGATAAAAAACTCTACCAGGTTGCATGGAAATCCATAATGGGGAGCTTGTCACCGTATAGCACCCTCTTGTGGCACCCAGTGACCCCAGTAGGGCTGCTCTGTCGGACTACATATCCTGGAATGCCCTGCTGGCTTCTTAATGTGCACCGACCTCCGGGGCTGCTGCCATCTAGCCTGTCAAGGGAATAAAAAACCTTCAGCAACAGCTTCTCTTTTTAATGGGCTGTCCGTCCACCCTATCCGGTCCTTCCTTCCATGTCTGCTCCCTCTCCTGGCTGGAATGCCCATCCAGCCTGTGTGGTATCTACACACTAAAGGTCAGGTGGCAAAGCACCGGTAACTAGAATGAGAAAGGTCGTCAAAGGCTCCATTATCTTCATTAACTGAATTCCCTAAACACAATTTAAACATCACTGGACACAAGACACCATCTTGGAAACATCCTGGACTGGACTCTAATCCATTACTGGGAACCCTCATGCAATCTGCCACTTTAGAATAGCCAATTAACTTAACACGCATGTCTTTGAGAAGTGGAAGTAGCACACACTGGAGGGTGTGAAACGCCACAGAAAACAGGATTTGCCGCCATCCTGCCTGTGCAGACACATATAGAAATATCCATATACTCCGTCTACAGTATCTGTTAATCTCCCTGTAGGAGGTCCAGCCATAGATTCCGCTTTAGAGTTCACAGCCTTTGAGCCTGAGTCTTCATTTCAAGTTCATTGATTTTGCTCAAGAATTTTCTGATTCTTTTGGAATTCATGTCAGTTACCTTCTGTAGATCAGAAGTGTGTTATCAGGAAGTCCTTGCCACACATAAACTCTTCAGTAGACATTGAGTTGGCCTTTTAAATACAGTACACAAAATTGTTTTCACCCCCCTATTGCAATACATGCGCTACATTTCAGTAATTCTTAAATTATAACAGAGCATCATGACGATGCAGAAGTTAGTGCTCCTGCCTCATGAAAGTATCCTTGGTTCCAACGCCAGCGCTGCTACTGGTATTGTCTACGTTTAGTCTGAGGGTATTCCCTCTATTTGTGAGGGTTTTCTTCACAGTCGTCACATTCCCCAACACCTGCAACTTGGGTTGATATGCAATTCCAAAATGGCCATCTGTACATGGGTGAGTTTTAGAATGGACTGGTGACCAACTAAGGTTGCAGCCTTGTGCTTGCTTCTCCTTTGCACAGGCTTTGTCCTGTGTCACACACGTGCGCTAGGGAGGCAGCTAAAAGGACCCAATGAAGGTAATTCCACGCCAGGCCAGGGGGTGGCAGGTTGCCCTTTCTCTGTTATCCCTGCAGATCAAACACGGGAAATTCTGCCTGATTCAGGACACAAATATGCCACTTCTGGGTGAAGGCCACATCACCTCCGGTTCTGGCCATGAAGACGTCACTTAATGGCAGAAACCTTAAAACCCAGACCACTTCCCGTCTTCAGTCAGTCAATGTTGAACTCAATGCCGTTCATAACTCTGCAACTTATTTTGCGTTTTGCAGCCAGGGCTCAAGTAGACAGGTTGCAGCCCCAAACCTTTTTTTGTGTGTCGAGGCTATTTATTTCACACTTGTCACAATATAATTAAATTTAAATGGCTCTGAAAGTAAATCGACAAAACATTAGTGCCTGTGCCAGGACCATAATGTCTAATTAACAAAGAACACAAAATCGAAAGAAAGATGGATGTAAAGACAAGAGTACTTGATAAAGAAAGGAAACAAAAAACGCAAAGAAAAATGGATGTACAGGCTGAAATGTCAAATGTACAAAGGCAAGAAGACGCACAAAGAAAGAGGGCTGTAAGAGCTAGCATATCCCATGAACAGAGCTTCCTAAAAGCACGATGTGATCGAAACAAACAGACTTACCATTGTCCCATTGTGCCCATTTTACTAAATGGGAATTTTACCGTGCTAGTTTAAATAATAATTCTACACAATTTCAGTCAAATGTCATATTAAACGTCTGCCACTGACATTTTAGAAAAGGTGAAATATGGCAAGCCCATTCCATTTTGCATAGCTGCACATTCCAAAGAAATAAATGGTTTTCTTTGAAAGATTCTGCTTACGTTAGACAGTGATTTAATGTTTAAGAAATATGAACTACAATTAACCTTTGACCCTGCACAACCAAAAACTAATACTACAGGGTGGTCCAGATCTAATTATGCAGATCCAGTTCATCTGGATGACTTTGATTTATGCGGAGACGATTCCAGTTCGGCACGAAGACGATTCTTCATTTTGTCAGTTCGCACACTTCTCGATGGTCTGGGATTTTTCGGCTGATTTTCCATGTAATAAACTTAATAAGTTATAGCGTAATGAAAAGAACTGGACAACCCTATAGTACATCGATGGATTGAATCGACCACTTTGAAAGTCAGCACAAGTCCACATGATATTTTAAAATGCTATCAAAACATGTGTTTTAGGGACTCTACTAAAACATAAAACCTTACTTTTGAAAATGACACATTGTTAAAATAATATTTAATTAACAAAATATGTGATATTTGTCTTCTTGATGGAGTACATAAACAAAAATTAAAAATGTTCCAACTGTCAAAACAGTCCCTGAAAACACCTAAATGTTGCACTACTCATACATTTTCTAACTTGTTTGTCAACTTCTTTATAATTGTTCCTCCTGTTTAAAAAATATTGTATTGCGGATTTTAATTTTTCAAATGCTCTTTCTCCTTTTGACTTCCCACCAGTATATTTACTATTTTTGATTGTCCTGCTATGTATCTCTTTTAATTGCTCATGAAACTGCTTCTATTGATTACATTATATCCTTGCATTTAAAGATGTTTTGCTTTCCATTGGTATGATGTCATTAATGGCTAATTCATGATAGATTTAAATGAATATCCTATGCTTCATGTTTATGTATTGTAAATAAAGGCAGTGATGTCAAATTTTGTAAGAATTCATTCAGAAAATGCATGTTTTCTTCATAATTAATGCTGAACCTCTCCAGAATTTATCACAGCAATTAACCTTCTTTTGTGCCCGTGATCTTGTTTGCCCAATGTTTTAAAAGAAATTCTCCGTGCAGCTGGCTTAGACAAACATTTTTTCCAAGCACCCCATGATGTTTTGCTTAGTCAGTGTAACATCACAGAGCTCTTTCAACCATGCGCAGAGATTTCATGCCCACGTATTGTAAGTGTACTCCATCTTAAATTTTACGTCACTGCCCAATCTGATTCATTCATGTATGTTGTCTCTACCCATGGGGCACACCGTCTGGATTTGCACCTTATATACGTTTATAAAAGAAATAAAAAACGGACAGCATTTTCATTTGAGGGGTACATTAATTGAGCATAATGAAAATATTATGAACACTGTCTTCGAATATATAACACTGATCCCTCCGTGCATCATGGCTAATGTCATATGCCAGCTGAATGCATATGCAATTAGCCACATGGCCAGCAATAAGTCAAAACAAACCTTAAAGGAATCCTCCCTCTCCCATTTCCAGAGTCAGATTACACATGAGACCCTGTGAAATAATTAAAATAAATATTATTAAATACTATTTACAAGGATTTTCTATCTCCTTCATGGAAAAAAAAAAGTGCAAAGCATAAGCATAAATAAGATATGAAACAAAAAAGAAGTGCCAGTTACGTGGTCTCTGCCACATGCATGCCGGTCAAAGCACAACTTAAAAAAAAAGGGAGTGTGGCACAGCCAATCATTTATATTTACTTATTTGGCTGACGCCTTTCCCCAAGGTGACTTACAACATCTATGGTACAACCAGTAAAGGCGCACTGCTATAACGATAACGTGCAGTGAATCCACTTGACTTGAGTTTTCATCCTCTTTCTCTGTACGTTTATCATTCGTTTGCTCAGAGGTTGATGCACTTGTTGTTTCCTGAGCAGATCTTCTTTGCTCCACCCTAGTGACCCGCTTCTTCTCTTCTTTCGTTGGCAGCTTTTCACGTTAAAACTGATTAAGTCAGTGTTTGTGTTGCAATTACTTAGTACGTTTTCTTTCATTTTTCACTCTTTCCGGCACTTAAGTCTTCAATCTGCCTCAAAATTGATTTAAGATATGAAGAGGTAGGGGAAGTGACAGTAAAGGTGATAGGGATGAGAACAGCGCCCGTATGCATGCTCCGCACGGCCGCCCTGCTGGCCACTGCCGAGAGTTGATTGTACAATAAAATAAATATAAAAAGAGGAATAACCTTGGAGGTCAATCATCACCCCCAAAAGCAGATAGTAGACATCACATAGTATATGTGTACCAAATTTCAGGTCAATCGGTCAAACGGTTTGCGAGCTACAGGTGATTTAAAATCTTGGACAGACAAACGAACAGCCACGGTAGCGTATTATATATAAAGATTGGTTACGTTTCTTTTGGTTTTCCAGTTGGAGCACAGGCAGGTCACGTGACTTTCTCATTGGTCGCACAGCCTCAGGGTTTGAAGTCCAAAGCCTTAATCACTGTACCACACTGGGAGCATGATGCTATATTTTGCTAGTTTGTGGCCATCTGTTGCCTTTTGTTTGCGGCTATCGTTCTGACTGCATGTTTTGTTGTTTGAGGTTGTGATTAATGCCGCAGCCTCACAAATCAGGTGACATTTTCAGACACAACAATCGGTCTCTGCATAGTTGGCAGACACTTCCCTAGCCCACAGGGACACTTAAAAGACCAATGCACCTTTATGATCTGCTCAAGACTAGTTCAGTTCCTCCTTCATTGTTGACAGAACATTTCACCATGTTCAGCGAAGTTCCTGAACACTGATTTCACCAGTTTGCTTATCACTATTTAGAGCTAATGCTCTTGAGACCGGGCTGTTATTAGACAATTTCAAACGTACTAAATCGAATTTGGGTCCAGGGCTTATCTTGGCAGCACTGGGCACAAGAAAAGGTCCAGTTTACCACCGGGCTTCTGCACACTGGAGGGCCTACTCGCTCATGAAGCCACACTCACATGAAGCCAAATAAGAAACTTCAACGGATGTGCACACCTCTGTGCTGACCCTGGTTGTGTCTAAATATTTCAAAACTGATAATCTAACCTCACGTGTTGCTTTATTGTCATATAGTCGGCCTAAGTAACTCGATGCTTTACACTGTGAAGACCAAAAATATCTACACAGAAGCTACAGTATATTCAGAACTCGGCAGCTAGAGTCCTCACCCACACAGAGCGTTTTGCTCACATCTTCCCTGTTCTCTCCCACCTTCACTGGGTACCAGTTCCATCAAGGATTAAATTCAAGATTCTGCTTCTCACCTTCAAAGCCCTACATAACCTTGCCCCCCTCTACCTCTTTACACTCCTTGTTGCTCTCTCAGGTCCTCGAGCGGTCATCTCCTGACTGTCACACGCACCAGACTGTCCACCCTGGGAGGGCAGGCAGGTCTCCTTCAGTACTATAGCACCTAAACTCTGAAGCTCTCTTCCTCAGTCTCTCCGAGATTACTCCTGTTTCTGCACTTTTAAATCTCTATGAACTTCTATGAACTTTTGTCATCTGTGTAATTTTTTTTTTTTTTAACTCTTTCACTTCACTTTAACTTAATCCTGATACTCTGTATGTTCAATTCTTCATAATAACTATTCATAGTGGCTCTAAAATCCGTACTGACCCCTACTCTCTCTTCTGTTTCTTTTTCCGGTTTCTTTGTGGTGGCGGCCTGCGCCACCACCACCTACTCAAAGCATCCTGATGCTCCAACATTGATGGACTTAAAGCCAGAAGTCTACGTGACCATCATCATCAGGTCCTTCCATGAAAACCCTAAATACAAAGAGGACTGTTTGACTTATGTTAGGTAGATTGCCCAGAGGGGACTGGGTGGTCTCTTGGTCTGGAACCCCTACAGATTTTATTTTTTTTTCTCCAGCCTTTGGAGTTTTTTTTTTGTTTTTTCTGTCCACCCTGGCCATCGGACCTTACTTTTATTCTATGTTAATTAATGTTGACTTATGTTTATTTTTTATTGTGTCTTCTATTTTTCTATTCATTTTGTAAAGCACTTTGAGCTACATTTTTTTGTATGAATATGTGCTATATAAATAAATGTTGATTGATTGTATGTAGAGCGACCTTGGGTTTGTGAAAGGTGCTCAATAAATCCATCCATCCATTATCCAACCCACTATATCCTAACTACAGGGTCACGGCCAACACAGGGCGCAAGGCAGGAAACAAACCCCAGGTAGGGCGCCAGCCCACCGCAGAGCACTCACACACACACCCACACACCAGGGACAATGTAGAATCACCAATGCACCTAACCTGCATGTCTTTGGACGGTGGGAGGAAACCCACATAGACTGGGGGAGAACATGCAAACTCCATGCAGGGAGGACCTGGGAAGCGAACCGGGTCTCCTAACTGCGAGGCAGCAGCACTACCCACTGTGCCACCGTGCCGCCCTGATATAAACATTAAACTGGTATGTATGCCAAGTTAAATGACTGCCAGCTGGTAACTTTTTATTTGTTACAGTATATAAAGGAGAAAGTTAGAGAAGGGCTACATCAGTGGACATTTACAAAAAGGAGCAAAGAATGATAGGTTGTTTCCATGTTGATAAAGAAAGGTTAGATGTGTGATATTTTAGTAGTAAAATGGCTAAAATTAATTTTATAGCCAACGATTTTGCCCAGTTTCATATCAATAGGTAGTTGTTGCACGTTTTCTGTTGCTAGTAGAGTTTCACCTTTCTTGCCATGAGATCTGCCCCTTATCAGTTGTTCTATGGCACAGGGGTCTGCTGGAGCCAATCCCAGCCAACACAGGGCGCAAGGCAGGAAACAAACCCCGGGCAGGGCACCAGTACACCGCAGGTCACACACACACACACACACCAGGGACAATTTAGGATCGCCAATGCACCTAACCTGCATGTCTTTGGACTGTGGGAGGAAACCCACGCATTACACGGGGAGAACATGCAAACTCCACGCAGGGAGGACCCGGGAAGCAAACCTGGGTATCCTAACTGTGAGGCAGCAGTGCTACCCACTGCGCCACAGTGCCGCCTTGTCAATAAATGTAACCTATTGTTATTATTATTATTATTATTATTATCCATCCATCCATTTTCCAACCCGCTGAATCCGAACCACTGCGCCACCGTGCCGCCCTATTATTATTATTATTATTAATATTATTATTATTACAGACCTTTAAATTAGTATGTCAGTGTCACTGGAATTGCCCATCCACTCTGCACACATTTTGAATCACCTAAACAAAATAGCAGTTCCATTTGTAGCATTACACCAAGCCTGTCACCTGTTACTTCCAAAATTTGCATCATCTTTGTATAGGACCACAATGCTTCTTTGTTTTAGTCCTCTAGTCATTTGTAACCAGTGATGACAAAGGCCTTGTTTTGCAGTTGCATTGTTTAAGAAGCGTCTGGTCTCTCCCTCCATCTTTAGCCTGGCCCCACACCAGAGGGGCACAAGCTTGAAAGATGTGAACAACGTGCCCCTAAAAGACACCCTTTCTTAACAACGTGAGGCGCATCCATACAATACAAAACTTTTCATTTTTAACGGGTGTCGGTTTGTATATGTGTAGCTTGCACAAAACCTCAAGAGCGTGTCTGTTGTTTTTACACATTAAAACATTTCTTTCATGTTGAAAAGCACAGGATATATATATTTTTTTTTTCCTCTTTTGAGTTTGAAACAGGTAGTTTATTAATGTGTAAGCATGTGCCAACATTCCTAAGCAAAGAGTAAAAATAAAGAAAGCAGGATTAAAGAGGCCCGTAGATGCGGCCAAGCCCTCAAGTCGAGATCACTGTCTGGAGACCAGAGGGAGGGAGAGAGAGAGAGAGAGAGAGAGGGAACAAGAAAGAGAGAGATTATGATTTATGGAGGAACTCACCTGGAAGGGACAATTTCAGCCCTGTCTGTGTCTGGGATCAGGCTTGAGTAAACACTTAAGAGAGACTTTGGGAGGTCTGGGGACCTGTGTCTATTTGTGGGGTGTGGGGCTGTCATCACAGGAGATTTATTAACTTCAATAAGGATCGGATATTGGTGCCAAGTTAAATCTCTGTGTAATTAAATCCTTGCTGTGGATTCTTTCAGATACAGACCATGAGGAGCTTTCCATGGCATCAAAAGGCAGTGCCACACACACGCTCTCACACACGCACACACACTGAGTGAGTGAGACAAAAGCAAACGGTTATTTAGCAGGGAGATGCCGATGTACAGATATCATTATGCACGCTTCCCCTCCGCAGACCAGCATGCGGCCATTCGTTGTCACACTTTCAGAGTCAAGCTGATTCGTGTGAAGGGTTTGAATGCTATGGATTAAAACTAAAGGGACAGCATTTAGCTACATGTTTAATTTGAAAGAAGGAGACACAAGCAAATGTACAGAATGTAGGAGGAGAAGCACTGAAAAAACTTCTAATGAAATGTCTCCTTCAAATAAAGTAATTAAAATACAAAATTGAAATACAAAAAAAAAAAAAAAAAAATCAATGTTTAAATCGGAGAAAATAAGCACACAAGAAGTTTGATCAATGACAGGAAACTGTTCAATCCAGAGAGTTTTTTTGTCCTAAAATCTCTGCATGATTCTCTAGCTTATCCCAGATTCCCACATCCCTCAATCAATCAGATCTGACTCCATGAATTCTTTTAAAAATCAACTCAAAACGCATCTGACTTTATTACCCTTCTCTCCTTCTACCTCCACGTCAAGATGTTCATGTAACCTGTGTGTGTGTGTGTGTGTTCTTGACCATCAATTATGTTGTCTGCTAGGTTTTTCTCTTAATTTCCTATCTTATTCTTCTTTATGTATTTTTCTGGTTAAGTAAAATGCTATACAGTAAACCCTCGTTTATCGCGGTTAATCCGTTCCAGACTCTACCGCGATAAATGAATTTCCGTGAAGTAGGATTCTTTATTTATAAATCTAATATTTTCGCAGTTAGAGCATAGAAAACCTGTTTATGACCTTCTAAATACGTTTTTTAACATTATTAGAGCCCTCTAGACATGAAATGACACCCTTTAGTCAAAAGTTTAAACTGTGCTCCATGACAAGACAGAGATGACAGTTCTTTCTCACAATTAAAAGAATGCAAACATATCTTCCTCTTCAAAGGAGTGCACGTCAGGAGCAGAGAATGTCAGAGAGAGAGAGAAAAGTAAACAATCAATAATCAATAGGTGCTGTTGGGCTTTTAAGTGGAAGCACCGCGATAAAGCGGCCGCAGGGAAGAGATCAATGTGAAAGTAGTCTTTCAGCATTTTTTAGAGGAGTGTCCGTATCTTCTAAGCAAACAGCCTCTGTGCAAACAGCCCCTCTGCTCACACCCCCTCCGTCAGGAGCAGAGAATGTCAGAGAGAGTGAGAGAGACAGAGAAAAGCAAACAATCAAAAATCAATATGGGCTGTTAGAGCTTTTAAGTGTGCGAAGCACCGGGAAGCATATCGTATATCATTGAGGAGTTTTATTTAATACGTAATACATGCTCTGATTGGGTAGCTTCTCAGCCATCCGCCAATAGCGTCCCTTGTATGAAATCAAATGGGAAAACAAACTGAGGAAACATGTACCATAAATTAATAGACGCATTGTCCGCAGAAATACGTGAACCAGCGAAAAATCCGTGATATATATTTAGATATGCTTACATTTAAAATCTGTGATGGAGTGAAGCCACGAAAGTCGAAGCACGATATAGCAAGGGATCACTGTATACTGTATACCCTCCCGTTCTTTCTTAAACTCTGTAAAGCGCCTTGAGCATGGGAAAGGTGCTATATAAATAAAATGTATTATTATTATTATTATTATTATTAAGAAGTGCCACCTGACTTCGGTTGTAAATGTGTTCACTTAATCTCCATTTACTGTTGTCATACACGTGTGCATAGGAGGCAGCTAAAGGGTCTAAATGAGAGTAATTCCACGCCAGTCCAGTCCAGGGGCTGGCGGAGTGCACTGACCTTTTTTCTCACTTTCCTGCAGACCGTTCACGGGAAATTCCACCTGGCTCTGATGACATCACTTCTGTTTCCGACCTTGATGACGTCACTTCCAGTTCTTGACCCTCAGATGACATCACTTCCGGCGAAGAACACATGACCGAAAAGACTTCTGGTTCCGACCCTTTGAGTGACGTCACGTCTGTTTCCGAGTCTATGGTAGAGGATCCTTTCACTTCAGCCCTCGATGACTTCACTTGCTTTTCTAGCCTTTAAAGCCGCCATATTTGACTAACCTAGTCAGGTCTGTTTCTGAGCACATCAGTGCTAGCAATTTACACATTTACAGCCAGGGAATATTACATGGGTGGCTGCCCCAAACCTTTTCATGACTCAAGTGTCTCTCTATTCTGACACTGTTTAACTAAAAGAATTCTGATGGATCAAATGTATCAATGTATTTCAGAGTTTTAAAGACTTAGATTTCTCTGCTAAAGACTAAAAATGTTTAATCCCCATACCCTGTCAGGGTAAGACATGTTTAACCGTGAAAGCATTTTTTGACAGTATTTGTATACTTGTATATGTAACAGCCAAAACACAAAGTTCTGCCAGTTCCCGAATTGTCCGGCCATTTCACATTTTGGCTGAAAGGTGTGGCCAAAGTCCGATTACTAGAAATGACCAGTGTATATGCTACTTTGGCTGGCCATTTCACGAAGTGTCTTGAAATCCCTGGCCAAAATTTAATGTGCTGATGTAAGGACTGTCCAGTAGGCAGCACATCTTCCGCTTCCGGTGTAACGGTGGTGTGCACGTGGTAACAAGGAAGGTGCCACACTGTGACGATAATATTCCATTTGTCCACTAAGTGCGCAACAAATTGCTGCAAATGTAGAAATAAGAAACTGTTGTGCAATTTGAAATGTCATAAAAGTTCTTCTTGTTGTAACAAGTGATGATGGATATTCATAAAGTAAAGAGATTGTATAAAGTATGAAATTATACAGACCCACCAAAATCTGCTCATGCCTTTTTTCTTCCGACTTTGGCTGATCACCCCATGCTATTTCACAAACTGGCTGTCCAAATCTCGAAATCAAGGAAAGATCGGACATTGGCTGGACAATTTACAGCAACATTGGCCTTTACCTGATTTGGCCAGACACTTCCCACTTTGTCCGATTTCGGGCTTTGGCCGTAACATATACAATATAGGGATGGAAATCCATCTATTTAATTAAGGAGGGTATTGGTTTGGGTTTCAGTTGACGTAGGTAGCACTCTTTGGAAGGCAGGAAGCAACCATGGATCATAGTACTCTAGCAGGCCATGCTCCCTCTAATACTCCAGCTAATGTAAAACTGCCATTTAACCCATCCAGCACATGTCTGGGATGGGGAGAAGAACTCAAGTTGACACAGGGAGAACATACAGACTCCATACTGACAGGGCCTGAGTGAGGAGTCAAACCCAGGACTTTGGAGCTGTGAGGCAGCAGTGCTAACCATGGCCACACTGGGATGCCACATCACTAGAATTTAAGCCCCCTGAATACAGTTAAGTGTCAGGGCTGGTGTAGGAGCAAGGAAGGAACCATCCCAGATGAGGAGCCAGCCCAATGTGTTCCAGTAGATTCGGGGACAGTTTCTACCCACAGGTTGTCAGGTTCCTGAACAGTCAATCATAAGAAAATATATTGTATATTATATGTGTTGCTTGCTAGCTGTATTATTATTTGTATTTATTCATTTTTATTGTATTATTGTCAACTGTTCTG
Source organism: Polypterus senegalus (assembly GCF_016835505.1). Lineage (NCBI taxonomy): Eukaryota > Metazoa > Chordata > Cladistia > Polypteriformes > Polypteridae > Polypterus > Polypterus senegalus. The sequence continues at coordinate 94,725,965 of NC_053171.1, forward strand.
AGGCGACAATGAAATAAAAGTTAATTGTGATGTGTACACGACAATGAAGTTGACTTGACATACTGAGGTCAGGCTTTTGTTCAGCCACCAATTAACCTAACCTTGGTTATCATTGGCCTGTGACAAAATAGAGGACCCAAAGAAGACCCACAAAGACATCGGGAGAATCATTAGGCTGTACAAACAATGACCATGATAGGATTTATATGCATACTTTTGGAGGTGTGAGGAACCACAAAAATTATTTGTCTTTTAAAAATGAAATTTATGTAAGGTAGTGTCAGAAACATGTGCTTGGGAGTCAACCAAAGGGACCAGGAAATGCCAATTCCACGCCAGGCCAGGGGGCCTGCGGGGTGCACTAAGCCTCTCTCTTTTTCCCTTCACAGACCAAACACGAGAAATCCTACCTGTCCCAGTCCCAGTCTCAAGGACGTCACTTCCTGTGAACCACCTATAAAAACCCCTCATCCTCTATACTTAAGCAGATCATGTTTTAGACTCTAACCTGTACACATTGTATGGTACTTTAAAGACTTTTGCAGCCAGGGTAACTATACGGGTGGCTGCCCCAAACCTTCGTTGTGTGTCTGGCTGTTTGTTTCACAGTAGTTTATAGTGAGAAAATACAGAACCCACTGAGGCAGTGACCAGGCTGAGATTCAAACCCAGTCTCTTGAAAGTGTGAGACAGCAATGCCACTCGCGGTGCCACCTGTCACAGTCAGGGCTGAATTTTAGGTTCCTCTTGCCTTTTCCGTATTAGACGCCATTTTGTGTAATTGTCGTTACACGTTTCTAGGGGCGTGGCCTCCAGGACTGTGACCTTGAGTTCATTGGCACAACAGGATAAAAGGCCAGCAATTGTACCAAACTTTATCCGATCTGCAGATAAATCCTTCAAACACACACACACAAACACAAATAAACTCTTTTTGCTAATTGATGTTTGTGACTTTTTGGCTGGTTTTTGACTTATGTTTCGATTGCTTCATTTATATTTTATTTGTTTTGTTTTGCTTTTTTGCATACTTCTCCCGGTTCATTTCAATAAATGATTTATGTGTTTCCTGCTGAGCCAGGACAACACCTTCAGTACAGGAGCTTTATTGTTCCGCTTTTACAAATGTAGCAGAGAACATTTTTGTTAAAAATAAATGCCCGCTACAGAGCCACGTTACTTTTTGAATTAATGAATACCTTAATGATTGAAATAAAAATACCTGCATTACTTTAAAAAAAGACCTGCCATTACTGCAATACTACATATTCCCTCCACTCAAAAGCAAATAAAATGTCTGTATTATTTTGCAGAAGTATTGCCTCTTTTACACAAAGACATTGCCTGCTGCAGCTGCTGTAACAACGTGCATGTGTGCCCCAGCAGTTTGGTGACATCTAGGGAGGAAGAGCTTAAGCGTGTGCGTAGCATGCCATTGAGTTAAAGAACTTGAACAAAAGTTATAAGTACGTATACTTTTAATCCTGTATGTGCTGAGGGGTAAACTTGATCCGCCCAGTATAGGATCAAGGGGAGCCAGTGACTATCACAGCACCACAGGGTGTGAGGCAAGAAGCAAATGTTGTGCACAGGATGCCAGTTCTTTGAGGGCTGAATCGCATAGCCAACCAGGAAGGAGTGTGCTGCATGCAATCCAGTAAGAGAAACCAGTAAGTAACGTGTCAGTGCAGCGTTCATCCATCTTTTTTGCTTACAGGTATGTTGAAACAGTGTGATCTGTTAGCTAAGAGGCCATTGTTCATACTGTAAATCTTCTGGGGCTCAGGGTCGGGATGAGAAAAGGGAGTGGACGTTATTTAGTTCACAACACACAAAGGACTAAATGTTTTTATAAAACACAAGAAAATAATTAAACCTGGCTGTGGTTCTGGTCAGTTTCATGGAAGTTTATATATAGGCTTAGAATTTAAAAATTCATGCTGGCCTGTGAAATGTGCACATTTTTATACCAAAGAAGAAAAAGTATCGGAAAGCAACACAATGTTTGTAACCTTTTACATTTTATAATATGTAAATACAGTCAAATGAAAATGAATGAATGGGAACCCCTCTCAGCCTGCATAATAATTGACTCTCCTTTCAACAGTAAAGATAACAGTGGTATGTCTTTCATTTCCTAGGAACATCTGAGTACTGCGGTGTTTTCGGAAGAAAGATTTTTAGTGAAGCAGTATTTAAATGTATGAAATTAAATCAAATGTGAAAAACTGGCTGTGCAAAAATGCGGGTCCCCTTGTCATTTTGCTGATTCGAATGCCTGTCACTGCTCAATGCTGATTACCTGCAACACCAAATTGGTTGGATTAGCTCATTAAGCCTTGAACTTCATAGACAAGTGTGTCCATACATGAGTGGTAAAAGGTATTTAAGGAGGTCAATTGCAAGTTGTGCTTCCTTCCCTTTGACTCTCCTCTGAAGAGTGACAGACAGCATGGGATCCTCAAAGCAACTCTCAAAAGATCTGAAAACAAAGACTGTTGAGTCTCATGGTTTAGAGGAAGGCTACAAAAAGCCATCTCAGAGGTTTAAACTGTCAGTGTCAACTGTAAGGAATGGAATCAGGAAATGGAAGGCCACAGGCACAGTTGCTGTTAAACCAACTCAGGTCTGGCAGGTCAAGAAAAATACAGGAGCGGCATATGAGCAGGATTGTGAGAATGGTTACAGACAACCCACAGATCACCTCCAAAGACCTGCAAGAACATCTCGCTGCAGATGGTGTATCTGTACATCATCCTACAATTCAGTGCAGTTTGCATGAAGAACATCTGTATGGCAGGGTGATGAGAAAGAAGCCCTTTCTGCACTCACGTCACAGAGTCGCTTGTTGTATGCCAATGCTCATTTAGACAAGCCAGATTCTTTTTGGAACAAAGTGCTTTGGACTGATGAGACAAAAATTGAGTTATTTGGTCAGAACAAAAACTGCTTTGCATGGTGGAAGAACAACACCGCATTCCAAGAAAAGCACCTGCTATGTACTGTCACATTTGGTGGAGGTTCCATCATGCTGTGGGGCTGTATGGCCAATTCAGGGACAGCGGCCCTTGTTAAAGTCGAGGGTTGGATGAATTCAACCCAATATCAACAAATTCTTCAGGATAATGTTCAAGCATCAGTCACAAAGTTGAAGTTACGCAAGGGTTGGATATTCCAACAAGACAATGAACCAAAATACAGTTCAAAATCTACAAAGTCATTCATGAGGGAGAAATACAGAACAATGTTCTGGAATGGCAGTCACAGTCCCCCAACTTGAATATCATCGAAAAACTATGGGATGATTTGAAGCAGGCTGTCCATCAAATTGAACTGAACTGGAGAGATTTTGTATGAAGAATGGTGAGAAATACCTCCATCCAGAATCCAGACACTCATCAGAGGCTACAGGAGGACAGCGTCGAGAGGATCAAAGGAGCAAAAGGAGGCTCAGCTAAGTATTGATGTCATATCTCTGTTGGGTGCCCACATTTATGCACCTGTCTAATTTTGTTGTGATGCATATTGCATATTTTCTGTTAATCCAATAAACTTAATGTCACTGCTGAAATCCTACTGTGTGCATAAGGCATGTCAGATATTAAAAGGAAGTTTTGAAAGCTCAGCCAATGAGAAACAAAAATCCAAAGAATTAAGAGGGGTTCCCAAACTTTTTCATATGACTGTATGTAATATGTTTAGTTGCCTTATTTTTAAGTAATGAGTAACTAAGTTACTTTTAAAACTAATGCTCCCTAACACTGATAGAAGGTGATTTCTGTGAATTTTAAACCACAAAATATTTAGTTGTACAGTAATATGCTGCGTCCCATGCAGTTTGCACCTTTTTCCTGTGTTCTTGATGATTTTTCTAATCGCTTCTCATTTCCCAATGATGCTTGATTTGGTTTGATTCGTGAGTCTGGACTGGCACAGTACATGTGAATGTGAATGTGGTTGTGTATATAAGTACACTTTATGATGGGGGCTGCTGTCCCCTTCAGAGCTGGCTTACACCTTCTGTCCAATGCCATGATGTGCTCCAGTCCAGAAGCATAGAAACTAAGCTCAGAAAATGGATCCAGAATGGATTTTGTGAGCACAACGACATTGGCAGTGTATGACAGGGCAGCACAATGACACAGTGGTTTGCATGCTCACAGGGTCCCAGTTTGAATTTCTGAATCTGGTGTGAGTGCCATAACATTATTGGCATACCAACCGGGGTGGTGGGTGATTTCTTGCCCAGCTGGGAGGCCAAAATGGATGGAGGCACAGCACGGCTCTGAAGGTTTTCAAATTTTATCCCAGTCAGGGCAACGGGATAATGAATGAACTGGGGAGGCACTGTGTTAAAAACAGTTTATCGCACAGTATGAGAGGTGGCAGTGTTCCTTGAACGTGGTCCCAATTTAGACAACCGCAGGGTTGCCTGGAACTTAAAGTTCAGAAAGGCAGGTCTGTCAAGGTCCGTGGGTGCCTCCAGAGGGCACTGCCAGGAGCGGACCTCCCTGTTTTGGGCAGCTTCCATATTACCCAGTAGTGGTTCCATTGTGCAATGCCAAGTACTCCTGGGTTTAGCATAACAGGAGGCATCTCACCTAACTCTGTAAGTTAGAGTCACGTGGAACAGGACAACACTTGCTAAGGAGGAGTGGAAGGAGATGGAAAGGATCGCTTATAACATATTGTACTGTGCTGGATGGGCTATGGAGCCTATTTTATAGAAACACCTTCATTTTAACCAGGAACTATGTCTATGACTGCGGTGGGCTGGCGCCCTGCCCAGGGTTAGTTCATTCCTGCCTTGTGCCCTGTGTTGGCTGGGATTGGCTACAGCAGACCCCGTGACCCTGTGTTAGGATATAGCGGGTTGGGAAATGACAGACTGGCTACGTCTATGAGAGTTGTGTCTGGTGTTTGGGGCACCCTAGTGGTCAGAGTGGTTTTGTCCCACACATGTGCCTTGTACACTATTTGATGACTTTGAAATGGTAAGATTAGAATGAGTCTAGACTGGCATTAATTGTACGTTAAAATGCAACGGCATGACATTAAGAATGAATTATCAACTTGTGATCCTGTGCTGAAAGAAAGAAGGAAGAAAGGTAGGAAGGAAGGAATGTGTGCAGCAGAATGAAAGTTTATAGTACCAGAAAAGCAAATCAAAAGAAGACAGTAACATATGGTGGGGAATGGTTAAATGTAACATTTTTAATGGAATAAAATATTACATTTATATGTGAAGGAAAATATGGTAATGCATCTCTTTAAATGTGAAAATAATACATTTATGCAATAAACAAAATTAGACTATGCATTTGAATCCTTTTAAAGTAAAATAATCAAATTGAAGGAATGAAGAAATTATATTAAATGCCGCTTCTACAATTAAAGCAATAATATGTGAGTTGGGAGAGAATTCATAGTTTTTCAGTGCTTTTCAATCTAAATTATCCTCATTAGGTAAACTAAAAAACACCGTACAATAGGTCTTTAAATAAAGATAATCTGCAAAAATGTTCTGTAATAAAATATCAAAAAAGTCAGAAATGGCTTTTTTGTAAGTTTTTGTCCAAATCCCCAGTATAACATCTGAAAGACGAGGCTTGCGTTTTCAGTTATTTTGAGGACTTGCAGTCAAAACAGTGTCTGTAAACTTAACTTTCCATTCTGGTTCCTATTGAGGACTATTTGCTTATTTTCAGACCCCATGCTGACACAAATCCCTCTATTTTTGTTGTACTTTTTCACTTTAATTTAATAAATGCAAAAATACCGTTTTCTGTTATATGCTCCAATTGCTTCCAAATGCTCCTGCCAGAGTCTGGATTCATTTGAATTACTTTGTAAAGTGCTTAGTGATTTTGTTTACCGCAAAAAGGCACTATATTATTTATTATTATTATTATTACATAATGTATTTATAACAGATTGATTGACTGTTGACACAAAAGGATTTTTTTTTGCTGTATTTGTGGAAGCACAATAGCTGCCTATAGAATGTCTCTGTGTAAATGATCTGACTCTGCTGGCTTTTCTCCAAGGCTTTAGCTTAGAAAATGGAACTTACATTGCTTTTGTAGTGATTATTCAAATATACCCATGACTTTAGTGTCTTCTGGCACTTAATGCCCGCTTGCATTGCCTATGGCAAGGTTTCATTTCTTCCCCATTCTAAATGGCTTTCATCTTCCTCCATTCTAATTCAAGTAAAGGCAGCATTAAACTTGAAAACCATCCTGTGACAAGTGGAGGTGAATAACTTTTAAGACCCATGAATTTCTACTGATGAGATTAAATGTTTTACTCGGGTATTTAGAGTTATATCTTTTTGGTCAGTGACTAGAACTAGCAGGATCACACGTTTGAAGGTCATTAAGGTAAAATAGAATTAGCTTTACTGATGTATAATAATAATAATAATAATAATAATAATAATAATAATAATATATGCTTTTCAAACAGTCTTAAACTAGGTCAAGTATTGGGCTCCTGGCAAGAAACAAACATGGAGAGATAATACTGTTGCTATTACAACTGCTGGTACTAATACTAAGAATACATCCATTTTCAAACTGGAAATAAAATTTAAAATATTGTAGTGCAAGGCCTGGATGTAATAATAATAAGAAATACATTTAAAAACTACCTAATCCAATATCTGGTCTGCTCTAGGAGCACTGGACTGAAGGCAGGAACCTGTCCTAGTTGGGGCAGCATCTGGCTCAAGACAGGAATCAGGCTTGGATAGACTTGTGATAATAATAATAATAATAATAATAATAATAATAATAATAATAATAATACATAATAAGAAGAAGAAGAAGAATAACTAAGCAAATTTAAAACTAGCTAATCGGTGTAAAGGGATTCGAGGCTGGAATTTATGCAAAAATAAAATAAATCCATTTTAACACTAGGTATTTTAGCAGCATCAAGGTTAAGGCAGGAACCAGACTTGGATGGATAATAATAATAATAATAATAATACATTCATTTTAAAACTAACTTATCTAGGTATAGGTCTATTCCAGCAGCACTGAATACAAGACAGAAACCCATGCTAGATGGGGTAACAAAACAAAAAAAAATATATATAATAATAATAATAAAACCATTTAAAAAGTAAATGCTCCAGCAGCATTTGGCTCAAGGAAGAACCTTGGCTGGAATAATAATAATAATAATAATAATAATAATAATTAATATTTCACCTTTCAAGCAGGGTAAATTCAGGCCAAACTATATTCCATTGTGCTCAACTAAGGAATCAGCTCTGTGGGGGTTAATAATAATAATAATAATAATAATAATAATAATAATAATGCATTTTGAGACAGAATTAAAAAAAAAATCTGAAAGGTGCATCTTTTGAGAAATCTTCTAGAATTTCCCCATTAAATCATGGAAACACTGTAGATTTTTGAAAAGCAAAACATGTTTGGCGTTTCATTGTTATGGCACAAGGCCATTCCTTTTATAATGAGCCTCTTAGGAACTACAGGACTTGTTATTTCGAGGAGAAAATGCCATTTAGGAAACAGGAATGTGACATAGAGGGTCCTGAATCTCCAACGAGGAAGAATTTAATCAGTAGTATATACAGAAAACCATGAACATCTGCCTTCTTCTCATCATGTTTAGAGCCCATGGGTGCTATTAGGATAATCCATTCGGGGTTGGTGTTCAGAATTTATTCCTAATAGCCCTGGATTGGCTTGGTGGATGAAAGCCATAAATAATGTTTATTAAATGTTTAATTATAATCAATAAAAAAGATCATTTGCAGATCAAAATTTCTAAAGAATCGTGCATACAAAAGAGACACAGCAAATGGTTTTGTATTCAAATACTTTATTTTTCCCTAAAATACTGCTTTTTTTAACATATACCTTAGTAATAACAGAAATAGATTGGCAGAGGTAGTAGCAGTTGTTTGTTTAGATGGATGGAAAAGCACTAGTTAATGAAATTGATATGCTGAGCCTGGAGGGCATTAAGAGGCAGAAGGTAGGGAAAATGCAAAAGAAAGGTAATTTTCATGGGAAAATCCCACAAGGGAGAAGAAGACTCTTTCAGAAGCCATTGTGGGCAAGAAGGCATTTGAGCCTTTATTTACAGTATTCACCCCCAATTTTTTTTATTTCACAGGGGGTTCCAAAATTGTTTTAGTTCTCAAATTTTTGGATACATCAAGAGCTTAGTGAGTATGCAATTAAGGGTAGGATGTGGAAAAGGTTCCTTGGTAAAATTATTTGGCGCCAGCAGGAGAGAATGACAAGAACTGGTGTAATCACGCCCTGTTCGGAGTCACATTGTTAGTTAGTCCAATAGACAAGTAAAATACCCCAGAGTGGGAAAGGAAGTAGACAGTAATATTGGCAAACCACTACTCTACACGGAAAAAGCGGTTTCAGTGAACTATCACTTTAGCTTGTGTGCATTTTGTTCTTTTATTACAGTCTTTCTGGTCTATCTCACCTCACCTCATCTCACCTCAGTGTGTGAAGTAAGCTATACTCTGACTGTTCTGAATCTGAAGAAACATATTTTTAACTTTTGGCCTACTTTGTGGCCCTACATTATTGTGAGGTGAGGATATAGACTCGGCTTGAGATTGAATATACTGTATTGCTGCATGTGCTTTGTTTATTTTTAACAAAATGCAATTACTTTATTTTGATTAAGTAAATAAGAGTGTGGCTTTAAGGTAGAACCTTATATATATATATATATATATATATATATATATCAAGGTGCGTACATTTGATGAGCCCCAATAAGGGTGAAACACGTGTCATTTACTCTTTGTATTATTTGGCAGGCACTGTATCCCATATCTATGATTTGCTTCTCGCAACTGAGAGGCCATGGCGGATGTTTGCTGACTGCCCGACCAAAAACAAAACTTACCGGGCAGGTAACCATCCAAATAAACAGATTGTGATTCAGACCTATGATTATAATACTCCGATCTTCACCCTGTCAAATAAGCAAACCAGCTGCTGTGGCGCAATGTCAGAGGCTTTGCCTCAGGTGCTGATGTCTGAGGTTCAGTCCCCGTAAGGGGAAGCAAAGGCGCATAACCTGATGAGCTCCAAATAGGGTGAAACATGTGTCATGTACTCTTTGTATTATTTGGTAGGTATTGTATCACACACATCTATCTATTGTATAAAAAAATTTTGGGTTGAGACATGATCATCTCGGGGAGACACATTGAAGTCCCGCGAGACTACTTGCACATCACGCCCTACTTACAAACAAGTAACACTTTAACATCCCGGGAGACAAGGAAGGAGGTGTTTCCCCCAGCTAAGGTTCAAATTAACTTTTTTGTACAACATTTGAAGAACACTTTTTTGTTGTTCATTTCATTTCTTTTTGTCAAAGTACATTATCTTCTTTTATGTTCCTTGTCTTTTGTGGACAGTCGACCAAGAGACAGGGCCACCTTCCTGTCACCAGAAGCAGACTGCCCGTAGCCTTATATGGTCTGGGAAAACCCACAGTCCCTTGCGGTTCATTGAATCCACTCGTGGTGTGGTGAGTTTATCTGTTGTTTATCCTGTGCTTTTAATATTTTCTGAAATGTTTGACTCCTTAGCTGTGTTTTTGACTTTGCCTACTGTATTGTTAATCTCTGGATTGCCTTTGCCTTTTTTGGTAACTCATTTTCCTTTTTGTGCTCTTCAGACCTCCCTTGCACAATAGAGCCTTTTTGAAAAATAAACCTTTTAATTTATAAAGATTCTATGTTACCCTTTTCATTAGTAGCTGGAGATAAACTGTTTTCCCCTTCTACCGGGCATTTTTGTGACATTTTGAAAGTATTGTGCTTGGGAAATTTCTCATTCACAACAAGATCAATCCAAACTCAAATAAGCAAGAAACCATGACCATGTGCTTATGACATGAGGTGTTGTGCCTTCCTGGGTAATCCTGGGAAAATTACTTAGGCAAAGCCCAATGCAAATATCACAAAATAGTGATACCTCTAAAATCCAATATGGCATCGTGGGAAGGCAATAAAAAAAATGATATATTTCTCAGGAATATTGATAGACAAAAGTATAGCGTAATATCAGATTCCTTGAGCTCAAAAACCCCAGTTTAGTCACATAGAAGTACAAAAAACATCCCAGAAAAGGCACAAAAAATTAATAAAATACTCCAATTATTGTAGCCAGTCTGGCTGATGGGGTGACCTCCCCACTTTCCCACCTCTCAATGCCATACTAATGCACTCTTTGTTGTGGTAACTGGCCCGGACACAGACAGGTGGACACCGTAGGTACAAAACCCAACACACGTTTATTCATATTCACCAATTACAGGGCACACACAACCCCAAAACTCTCCCAAAGTCCAGGCCTCACAATGAGTCTCTCTCCTCTTCAGGCCACCTCCACTCCTCTCCTCCAAGATTTTATCTACTCCGCTCCCGACTCCAGCCATCGAATGGAGGGAGGCAGTCCCTTTTATACACACCTGGACATGCTCCAGATGCCTTCCGATTAACTTCGGCCAGCATTCCCAAGTGTGGCGGAAGTACCGGCTGCGCACCCGGGAGCACTCCAGGTGTCCCTGGTCTTCTTCCCCCAAGCACTTCCGGGTGTGGCAGAAGTGGTGAGGGCCAGGGCTCCTCAGGCATTGGGGTGCCCCCTGGTGGTGACCACAGGCCCCTAAAAGGATTGAGCTTCTAAGCTCTGTTCCTGCGGTCCCCAAAGCCACCAGGGCGTCGCTCCCTCATGATCTGGAGGAGGCGTAAGCCCACCTCCGGTCCTCCTGGGCATCCAGGCTGGGTACCACCCCCAGCCACTTGCCACACTGTCAACTCTCACCTCTCCCTCGGAAATCCACAGCCTTAGAATATAAAAAACTAAGAAATTTGACAAATGAGAGTCCATCAAGACTGTTTGTTTAACTAATAGCTAAGCTGTCCCAATATCTCATCCTGATTTTTCATAAAGGTTGTCAGCATTTCTGCTTCAAATGCATGTCTCTGTAATTTGCTCCAGAATCCCCCAATTCTTTGTGTAAAGAAGTGCTTCCTGGCTCCACTCTTAAATGCACTTCCCCTTAGTTTCACTCTTAAGCTGAAACAATGTTGCTGGATCTACTTTATCAGTGCCTTTGAGGATTTTAAATACCTGGATTTGGCCCCTATGCAGTCTCTTCTGCTCGAGACTAAACAGGTTTAATGAGTCTGTCAGAGTCAGATATGTCCTTAAGTCCTGGGATGTCTTTGGTTACCTTGCTTCCTGCCATTAAAGCAGCAGAAGTTCATTACTGTGATAAATCGTCCCTTTAGAGGCTCCTGGTGCTTCTTATAGCCAGGTCGAGGGTCTGAGGCAGCTCTTGCCTCTTTAAAAGGTCAGTCTGGCCCCAGTCATCCCAAACCCAGACCCATCTCCCCTCTGCTAGATCCCCTGTAGCCTCATTTTCTCCAGACCCTTCCTGATTTCCTCTTTTGGTAAACCCTTGCCAATGTACATTTCAATGCAGTTTAACATTTACCAGACTAAATTATAAACGTTCAACATAACAAATGCAGAAATAGTAATTTCAGTAGATGATGCCCACAATAAAAGGCACCGTATATAAAAATGCTTGGTTATATGTATGTAATTGCAAGAAAGCTAACAAGCAAGACAGAAAAAAAAAAACCCAGAAAAGACAAAGAAGAAGCATAAAATTAAGTCTGACATGTGTCATCCAGACACAGGACATAGCGTCTTGGCCTGAAAAGACAGCTCCTCCCCTTCAAAAAAGGCACGGAGCTCCTTTTATCTCCTTTTTAGTAAGTTTGTCACATAAGAAAAGCAAGAAAAAAAATATGACAATATCATAATTATTTTGCATACGCTTTATGGAGGTGCTCAACATCTGAGGCCGCCTGTGAAAACTAGAGAATGATATATTTTTAAAGAAGTTTCCTCACACCTGTCACCAAGCATGCGAGCTCCTTTAGTACTACAGAAGCAGAGATAAATCAGACCTTGAGAGCATTTCACAGACATCATTTGGAACATTCATTACCATAAGGTATCATTTTCATGGGAAAGCCTGAAGAAGGATGCCTATTAGGGACATGCAAATGATGTGAATTTACAAGTTCTCTTTAAAGTCTGATTACTTTTGGTAAGCTGACTGGGAGGTGTGCTGTATCAGCAGATCAAGAATAAAGGAATGTGCAAAAAAAAAAAAAAAAGGTAAAAGAGGTTGCAATGCAGAGAGCAAAATGAAGCACATTGTGGATTCAGATTGCAAAAGAGAACGACTCTGATATCAAATAGAATCTCTGACACCCGGAATGGCAGACGACTTAAAATAATATTGCTTACTCCTTTGTACTTATTTTTTTTCTCTTTTACTTAGAGAGCAATGTAAAATACAGATCAGCCTTATCTATACAACAGTAGTGCAGATCACCAATAAAGCTTTTTTTTTTATCAAAAAATGGGAATGGAGGAAAGTAACGGGTTTGCCTTTCCTTTTGTACAGGTTTAAATCCCGGGTTTTTAAAGGAAACAAAATCTATGATACTAAGCAGTCATAGATCCGGCTCTTCTGCCTGGCTCAACATCCTAAACATTTTGCTAGACACTTCCCAGCCACCTCGGTTCCTAAACTGCATCTTAAATATCGGGATCAGGCAGGTCATCATCTTTTCCAACTTGTATTTTTGGGCGACTTAACTCTCCGCAGAATTTAAGGAGGATGAGCTTAAAATGAGGAAAGCTGCTTGGCAGGCTCGCGTCTTTTCAGTACTTGATTGAATGAACTTTAGGACCACGTGTCTAAACTTTATCTTGTCTGACTTATTATATTGTTCGTGGTCTGGGACCTGGGAAGGTTTCCATGAAAACTGAGAAGAGGTTAAAAGAAGCTCTCTCTCTCTTTTTATCAAAAGCTGTCGTAAAAGCATTTATTGCTGTAAATTATTTAAAATGACTACCTCATGCTTGATGGTATACGAAATCGCCAACAGAGGCGAGTCAAGGAAAACAAGACCAGCCATGCATATTAGACTATATTAGATAGTGACAAATAGGTTTTTTCAAAAGTGAAAATTTTTAAATTATATATCACCCTACAGTATCTACAGATAAACCTTTTTTATGATTAGATAATACACATAATAGTGACAGGTGGTTTTTCTCTTAGAATCATCCCCTACTGGATTTCTTAAGCATACTGCATGGCACACTAACCAGCAATCGCAGTCCTGGGGTACCAGTGCCAAAGTGCCACATTTAGAACTCTGTCTACTTTAGGCCGGATTTCAAACATTTCAGATTTTAAGGTGGCACTCATTCTTCACAGGTTGAGGTACGACCACTTGGTCAGGAGTTTCAGAGAGCAGAGTGAGAGCAAGCAAAATGAAGCAACTGCAAACGAAAAGGCAAATCATCTAACTGCACCATCTTCCTCAGCAGTGGTTCTCAACCTTTTAGGTCTTGGGACACAGTTTTATCTGTTCTTGTTTGGTGGGGACCATTTATTAGCAATAGTTGTAAGGTAAACTGCCAACATTTATTCCCGGAATGGCACACATTAACAAATAACAATAAAATAAATAAATAAAATACAGTGTACATACAGTACCAGATGAAAATCCTAAAATAACTCAGCACACAAAATGTGTTTTAGTTTGCTGGTGACTAACACGTCTAGAATTTCAGTGCACATATGTACTGCTCTTCTGCAGTTGTGTGTGCTTTCCTATATTTGTGCAATGAGATGATGTTTGGAGCGACTTCAGGCGTGTTGTAAAAACCCACCAGTGAAGTCGGAAGATTTGATTTTTTTCATTTAAAAAAGTCAAATGATCTGCTTCTGCAAGTAGCATGCTTTGTTTCCAATTGTCTTTATAGTTTCAAAGGCTTCATCTCTGTTGTTTGGTAGGACCACACTGCACATAACACTTAATTGCTCACCACACTTTACATTTAAAGTAAATCTATACCTCAGAAAATCGAGGTTTTGTGTTCTTTTAATGTTCCCGTTTGATTCAGGTTTTTAAGAGGAATCTTGTGAAGTTGATACGGAATTAGAAGAGCTTGGAGTATGTGATGCTACTGAACATTTGAGGAGCTTGTCCACATTTGTTGACTTTCCTAATGAAGTATGCGGCTTATGACAAGATGTTATCTGCTCATAACTGGATTTTAGAACATTAGAACACTCTAGACGAGAACAGGCCATTCAGCCCAACAAAGCTCGCCAGTCCTATCCAGAGAGGATTATGCAGGCGTATTGCTGTTGGTATAAAGAAGCCCCAGTAGCATTTAGTTGGATGAAAGTCCTCAGTGTTCATTGCACAGAGAGGGTGTGCAGCACTGTTCATAATTCTCTCCTTTGCTACAACCTCCGGGGGTCCAGTGTGTGTCCCATAACGGAGCCTCGTTGACTAAGTGTGGGCCCCTCTTAGAGTGATGTTATTAGCCCAGCACCCCACAGCCTAGAAAATCACAATGGCCATCAGAGAGATGTAGAAGATGTGAAGGATGTCACTACCCACACCAAAGGAATGGTATCTCCTAGGAATAAAGAGTCTGCTCTACCTTTTCTTATAGATAGATAGATAGATAGATAGATAGATAGATAGATAGATAGATAGATAGATAGATAGATAGATAGATAGATAGATAGATAGATAGATACTTTATTAACCCCAAGGGGAAAAAATATTATATTATTTATATTGTTCCTTATATAATATTCTTTGTTCCTTATATTGTTCCTTTGTGTTACAAGACTGTGATGCCCAAGTACATAGCCGCTCTATGAATAGTAACCAGGCATAGAGGCTCTTTGGAGTGGCCAAAGTCAATAACCAGTTCCTTGGTTTTGCTGATATTAAGTTGCAGACAAAGTTCTCCACCAACAATAATCTGAAGCAATGAGCACTTTTGGAAGATCCTAACTATTGCGCTTTTCGTCCACCCTACTGCACCGTTTCTCAATCTTTAAGTATTTGTGACCTGAGTTTTCATAACAGTTTTAATTTTGCCCCCCTAACATTTTTTTGAAACCCTAATAAAATTTATTCCTAGAATTTTTGCCTGCCGATACCCCGCTACAAGTTTTATTATACCTACTTAACTTTTATCAACATTTATCTAACTCTATATTTATTTTTCTTGTATCAGAATGCAGTTTAAGTTAATTTGTGTTGGTTTCAATAGATGTATTTTTCATATTTTTGATTCTTGTTTTCTTTTTTTCACATCATCGCGCCCCCTTTTCTGTTACTTCCCCACAGGTTGAGAACCATTGCCCTACTGAATGGCAGAAATTAAGTACCCAGTGTATTCTCCTTGAATGCCTCACCATATACCGAGATAGCATACCCATCAGTACTTCCCCTTTGTGCTGTAATAGTACATCCTGTATTATATGCCCTGCATACACCTTCTTCTTCTTCTTCTTCTGCGCCACCACCACCTACTCAAAGCATCATTATGCTCCAACATTGATGGACTGAAAGCCAGAAGTCTACATGACCATCATCATCAAGTCCTTCCATGAAAACCCTAAATCCAAAGAGGACTGTTTCATTTATGTTAGGTAGATTGCCCAGAGGGGACTGGGTGGTCTCTTGGTCTGGAATCCCTACAGATTTTATTTTTTTTCTCCAGCCTCTGGAGTTTTTTTTTTGTTGTTTTGTTTTTTTCTGTCCACCCTGGCCATCGGACCTTACTTATTCTATGTTAATTAATGTTGACTTAAGTTTATTTTTTATTGTGTCTTCTATTTTTCTATTCTTCATTTTGTAAAGCACTTTGAGCTAAATTTTTTTGTATGAAAATGTGCTATATAAATAAATGTCGTTGTTGTTGTTGTTTTCTTCTTCTTCTTCTTCTTCTTTCTGTTGCCACAGCGGATCATCTTCCTCCATATCTTCCTGTCCTTGTCATCTTGTTCTGTCATCCTCATCACCTTCATGTCCTCTCTCACCACATCCATAACCCTCCTCTTAGGTCTTCCTCTTTTCCTCTTACCTGGCAGCTCTATTCTTAGCACCCTTCTGCCCTAATCGGTGGTAACTTCTGCAAACGTGTACTGGTATTTCAATAGGCAGGAGTTTTTTTTGGACTTCCTTTAAATTAAATATTGAAGAGGATGATATTTACTTGCAATTAACATTTAAAAACACAGTACAGAATTAGTCTACAGCCACTGTTGCTCTAGATGTGTAAAGCAGCCACATTTGGGTGTAAATCTTACAAGAAATTATTATTTTTTTAAATGGTGCATCAAAGTGTCATTATTCCCTTAACTGTGATATATTCAGCTGTAATAACTGTTTGAATTTGTGTGATATTTGTCATATCTGCATTTTGGATTATATCAAATTCCCAGTAATTTGAGAGATTTGTGTGCAGTGGACTGTGAATTTTCGTAGTAAATGAATCTTTTAAACTGTTGCTAAGCTAATGGTCCAGCCGGCTTTGAAGATTACTTTACGGAATTTACATTTAAACCTTAGATAAACAATGGAAGACTACAAAGGATAGTGGGCATAGCGGTCCATTATTTTATCACCTGTACTAAGGACTGTCTGCTTTTTTAAAAAGAGCAAATACAGCCATTGTTCAAAAATAGGTGGGTAGCCAAATGGCTTTTAAATAAAAAGGGGAGATCTTTGCCATCCTCACTTAAACTTCTTGAGCATTAAAAACACCATGATTACAGCTGCATCTTAAAAAGAAATAATGCCTACTGACATTCTCATATTTTGTTAAATATCAAAAAGTATTACCAAAAGACAGTTTCTTTGTAATCGGCAAAGGAAAATGTTTAAAGTGAAAGGAGAAGTAAAAGGGCAGCCGATAAAACTGACCTAAGTATCAGTGCATGGAAGAATTTGCCTTTCTTGAGGATATGTGTGCATGAGCTTAGTTTGCCACTCGACCACTTCAAGGTTAAATATTCTCATTGCTAAGCCTTTTAGCCATAAGGCACATGCTAAAAGATTTATAGAAATAAATTGTGCTAGGGGTGATGTTCTCAATTTGCACAGGACAGCAGCTTTTTAAAATGGAAACAGCTTTAGAATTACATGTACACACAACAGCGTCACCAAGAAGAAACTTATAAAAAAAAAAAAACTTAAAAGGTTTGAACTTATAAATACTGAAGCATGGTAAGCAGATGTCTGACAAATTAATGTTTTCGAAAAGGCTCTCGATTAGAATGATTTGCTCTGTTTGCTCTATTCAGCTTTGTAGACTGATGTTTTAAAAGAGCCAACAGTCTCGATCTATGAGGTTTACTTCTTTGAGAGAAGGGCAGTTGAACTCAGTTCATATTAAATACTTGAAAATTCTGCACAGTTTTGGATTCTGTGTCACAAAATATTCTGAAACTGAAACCTAATGATTATACTTAACTTCTAAAATCCTAACAATCGAATTCAATGCTTTAGGGGACCAAAGCCTATCCAGGCAGGGCTCGACACCAAAGCTGAAACAGCCCTGGACAAAGCCAGGCCATCAGAGGGCAGGGAGAACAAGCAAAGTGAACACAGCCAGTCACAGGATCCGTGAGGAGCGCCACTTCCCAGTGTGCCACCCAAAGGAGCGTACTGACGGCCCAAGGCGTCTCCCTAAACGCCTTCACTCTCTTTGTTTTGTTTTGTAATGGAACTGTAATTGAATAGATGAGACATTATATAAAAGCTGATTATACAGTATATGCTGTACTTTCAAGGCAACTTTATAAAATGAATTCATAGTAACAGGTATTTATACATGATCATATGTAAACAACAGATTTCTGGATTTTTTTAATGTAATTGTGCAGTTGACAACAAGGGCTAAGGATAGCTCAAATTAATTTATTTCTAATAATGGTCTAAAATGATTTAACACACACACACACACACACACACAATCTTATTACAGAATCACACTTTCAAAACAATATGTTCTCGTTAGGCAAAATGGCAAAAGTTGATGGAAAAAAAAATATAATTAATTCTTCTGAAGCAGTGTTACCTAAAAGCTTTACGACCTCAGTTAGAGAAAGTGCAGTCTAAAAGATAACTTTAGTTAGTTAAGAAATCAAGAGGATCAGGTCAGTTGACATTTTAAAGATAAATCTTTCAAGTGCTGTACAAAATGTATTTTTAACGAAACATGCTGCTACATAACCAATTATTCCAGATGTCTGAACATGCTGTCACTTTCAACTTCTTGATTTTGTATGAATGTACAAATACAGACAGTCAGCCAGAGAAATCAAATGTGTCACATTGTCCAAATAAGTTTTCCACATAAGGTGTGGAATTCCAATTTTGTTTTATTTTTCTTCATTTGCGTTTGTATATTTTGGTTTTGATGGATGTTACAACAATACAAATTCTGTAGATCTATCTATCTATCTATCTATCTATCTATCTATCTATCTATCTATCTATCTATCTATCTGTTATCTATCTATCTATCTGTTATCTAGTATCTATCATTTCTATCTATCTATCTATCTATCTATTATATAGTGCCTTTATCTATCTATCTATCTATCTATCTATCTATCTATCTATCTATCTATCTATCTATCTATCTATCTATCTATTATATAGTACCTTTCATATCCTATCTATCTATCTATCTATCTATCTATCTATCTATCTATCTATTATATAGTACCTTTCATATTCTATCTATCTATCTATCTATCTATGTAGTTTATAGAACCATAAACATTTTTTTTACTCTGTATGTAAAGTGACCTTGGGTTTGTGAAAGGCGCTCAATAAATGTAACTTATTATTATTATTATTATAAAAAGGGAAAACTCAATTATGGGACACAGTCTGGACCTCCTGGAGGTTGTAGCAAAGGAGAGAATTAAAACAAAACTGAGTGCCACTATGAACAATGCTGCACATCCCCTCTATGACACACTAACAATGATTAAAGTCACTGTTATTTAATGTTGTATAAAAAAAAAATATGAAAACTTCTAAAGGGTGAATATAAATTTATAAGAACCATATTAGGAGAGTACAATATAGTCTAAATTCCCACAGAGTGTGCGTGTTCTCACAATGTTGGTATAGGTTTTCAAACATGAAATGCATGTTAGGTTGATTGGCCACTCAAAGCTGGCTGCTGTGTGAGTGAGTGGGCCCTATGATAAACTGGTACTCTGCATTGGCACTGACCCCTGATTAGTGCCTAATGGAGGGTCCATTAGCAGGGACAGGTTCAGTAGGGTTAAAACCTGTAGACTCTTAGAATGCTCTAGAAGCAGTTACTCCAGTGACAAAGGGGTGATACTGGAGACATCAGATAGAGGACCCCAGTTGGACAGATAGCAGTTATGTACTGTATGCCGTCATATTATGTAATGTAGTAGACATACCTTTTTGGTACTAAGGACTGCAGGGACTGGGGGGGGTTGGAGATGATTTCTGTCAAGATTCTCCCAAGAGTTCTAGAGAGCATCCTTGACCCCAGCAGTGATCCAGTAGTTTACTCAGAAAGTGATCTCAGGATAAGGCTTAAAAGTTCTTTCCAGTGAAACACCTGGTGAACTTGAAGTCAGAATGTCAGCAGGACAGAATTCACCTGTTTAAAGACTGGAGAAGGTGAGGAAGATGGAGTGCTTGTGTGGTATTGTGCTGGGTAGTGGATCAGCCACCCCACAAAATACATAGAGACCCAATGGATTTATAGGATTTGTTATATTTTGTCTACAATATTTTTCACTTTGGTCCTCCTAATAATTTCCTCTTCCTTGTTTGTTAATAAACACATTTTGCATTATACAGTCGACCCTTGACATACGACCGGCCTGACATGCGAACAACTTGATTTACGACCAAAATTTTTGCTTTAATTTACGACCAACATCTTGCATTAAGACCCGAATGCGGACGCGTGAATCCGCTTGTGCGATTGTAAACAAACAGCCGAGAGTGTTCGTAAGCATCAGTCGGAGCCCAGATACATGTGCTTGTGGACATAATTTCGGTCAGTGCAGTGATTTATCTATATATATAATTCACTAAGACCATGGCAAGCAAGACGCATAATTGCTAAGGTAGGAAGAGAAGGTAACGAAGGTAAAGAAAGTGATTGTTAAGGGATGTTATCTAGCGGGCTGGTGCGGCACATGATGATGTCATCAGGCTGAATCAGCATCGGCTTGCTCTGGAGTGTATTATTACAGCAGTTAACAACACGACCAGCTTTGAACGGAGTGCTCGACTACTGTCATTATTAACTTGAGAAACAGCGATCACAATCGAAACGAAGAAGGAAATTGTGCAGAATTATGAGAGTGACGTTCGTGACCGATGTCGCTAATATGTACAGCATGTCGAAATCCACCATCTCGACAATTTTACAAAGAAAAGATTTGCATAAGGAGGCTCCTTCTAAACAATAACCACCTTCCGTTTCTTTCTCCTTCTCCTCCCTTCCTGTAGCCCAAAGATGTCAAATTAAATGGTGAGTACAGTGTGAAATTGTTGTTTCTGGTAGGCTAGGCACTTTTTATAACTTTTTGGTTAGCACATTAGAAAAATTATTGGTGTTTTGGTAAATTATGCACATTATACAACCCTTTTTTATTATGAAAAGGTTAAGTAAGTGTTGCTGTGGGAAGTTTGGAGCGCATTATGGGTATTTCCATTATTTCTTATGGGAAGAATAGTCTTGACTTACAACCAACTTGAGTTACAACCAGCCCTCGTGAACGAATTGAGTTCGTAAATCAAGGGTCCACTGTATTAGATTTTAAGTAGTCAGTTTGTGAGTATACATTGTGCAGCACACTTGGTCAGTTTATAGACGCACTTGCCATCCTTTGAATATCTGGACACCCCATTTTCAGACCAGGGTTGCGAGGGCCTAAGCCTTTCCCAGTCTATCAAGCCCATTGGGGTGTAGATAGACTCATAATGGGGGTATCTGTAAAAGTTAATCAGTCAAAAACTGTTTATTTGTTATTGAACCATTCACTCTGTGAAGATATAAATGAGAAACGTCACACTTATAAAGGTTTGGGGTTGATTTCCTCATATACTGGAAGTTCTGAGTTGTCGATAAAGACTAAAACAAATGATTCGTAATCATCACAAGTACTACAGGATCGTGAGATGACCGGATTCATTTACAGGAAGGACAGAAAATGACATACATAAGGAATGAGGGGAAAACAAAAAACTTTATGGCAATGAGGAGCCGGAAGTGAAGTCACCAGATTGGGTCGGATGTAAGGTAGTTGTTGTTATGAAACAAGGAATAAGGATCGCCAGTGCGTATTCAAAGTGGTGCGTATTCACTTTGCTTTCTGCTAGATAAAAGAGAGAGACATTAGTACTCTGTTCCAAACCTGCTTTCTTTGAGTTATCGCACTTCGAAGAGCCTGTTGGCTGCTCCCTAATCGCGTGTGTATGACAACTCATTATATCAACAAGAGTAACATTCAAAGTAACTAGATAAAATAGTAATCTCATACAACAGATGATGAAGAAGGAAAAAAACTGTTGGCTATCTACGTATAACTGAAATGGTAAAATTCAAAGTTGGCGACTAAGATTTGGTTATTTCAATAAAAGGCACCATTCACTCATTTTATCAACAAGAATAAAATTCAGTTTAACAAGACAAAATGGCAATCTCATACATCCATTTTCAAACCCGCTGAATCCGAATAGGGTCACGGGGGTCTGCTAGAGCCAATCCCAGCCAACACAGGGCACAAGGCAGGAACCAATCCTGGGCAGGGCGCCAACCCACCGCAGGACACACACAAACACACCCACACACCAAGCACACACTAGGGCCAATTTAGAATCGCCAATCCACCTAACCTGCATGTCTTTGGATTGTGGGAGGAAACCCACGCAGACACGGGGAGAACATGCAAACTCCACGCAGGGAGGACCCGGGAAGTGAACCCAGGTCTCCTAACTGCGAGGCAGCAGCGCTACCACTGCGCCACCGTGCCGCCCATCAATCTCATACAACAGATGATAAATCATAAGGAAAGAAAAAAAAAACTGTTTACTATCAACGTATAACTGAAATGGTAAAATTCAAAGTTGGCGACTAAGATTTGGTTATTTCAATAAAAGGATACTTAGTTACTGCGGTGGGCTGGGGTTTGTTTCCTGCCTTGAGCCCTGTGTTGGCTGGGCTTGGCTCCAGCAGACCCCCATGACCTTGTAGTAAGGATTTAGCGGGTTGGATAATGGATGGAAGGATGGATAGTAAGTTATATTAATGAGAGCATTATTGTGATTTATATTATACATTGCTTTACAGGCAAATATGCTTTATTTTTTAACATGCACGTTACACTGAATATGTTTAGCTTACAGTTGTATACACTTGGTCTCTGCATTTTGTGATAATTGTAACAAATTCTGCTATTTTTCACCTGAAGTTCGATTTCACTGCATTTGGGACCTTTAGAGAAATGGGGGTTCTCTTACTTAAATCTAATAATCTGGGTGCTAAAGTGTGAAATGATGTGGTTCCCTTTGAACATTGCTGGCACAGTCACTGCCTAAATGTGAATTTCCCCTTGGGATTAATAAAGTATCTATCTATCTATCTATCTATCTATCTATCTATCTATCTATCTATCTATCTATCTATCTATCTATCTATCTATCTATCTATCTATCTATCTTTCTATCTATCTATCTATCATATAATGTCTTTCATATCTATCTATCTATCTAAATAACAAACTAATCAAACAGAATAAAGCCGAATCAGTCAGCTCACTGAGGCCTGCTACTGGGCTTCATATACAGAATGATTTGATTACTTTTTGAGGAAAAGCCAAGACCCTACTTCAGAATACGCATGACACAGCATGTGAACTGAACACTGTCTTCTTCGCCTGTATGCTGTGTGTAGATCTCCTATATGCACGTTTTTTATCTGTAATTAAGAGAATAGTGTTGCACTGCATTGTAGTGATCAATGTCACTGTCCAATTACTTCCTGTGTGGAGTTTTGCATATTCTGTCTGTGGTAATGGAGGGTCTTCCTCCCACTTGCCCAAGATGTCCATGCTAGCTGGCAACTCTTGGGTTGTGTGAGTGTACGTGCTCTGAGGTGGACTGCCAGCCTATGTAAGATGGTCTCCACCTTGCGATCAATTCAGTTGTAGTCATTCCAGTATTGTTTCATGTACAATGAAATTTGTATTTGCTTGTCTGTAACGGGGGGCACGTGCTCCCTATGAACATGTTCTTTTAGAATTGCAGTCATAATTTCACCTGTATATCCATTCCTAGTAACCATGGCAAAGATATTTAAACAAGAGAAATGTAACACAAAATAAAGTATATACTGTATTTCACTTCTAATATCATTACAGAATAATTACTTTTAGCCGAAGAGAAGCCATGAAACAATGCAATTGTTTCACAGTTCTTCAGTGGGGTCATTGATGATTGCAGGCTCATTTTTGATAAGTGTGGAGGAATTTGCTCACAGACACAGACTTATTCCATCTGTAGAACATGGCTCCTTGCTTAATGAAGCTGTGAGAGACAAACTTTCCCCTGACCACCAGTTTAGCACATTCAGTTAACCATTTAACCATGCTATGTAAGGATTAGGCTCATTCTTTTAGTGAATCTGCTTTAATCACTAAACATCTTTAAGGTCCCAGTCTGAAAGATTTGTCTGCTTGGCTTGAGTTAGCAAATGTACGCCTGTATGCTACGCAGAAGTATACTAAATGAAAAATCACACTCACAGATCACAGTAACACATGGATCATTAGTGCTTATTTTAAAAACTCTGGTTACAGTTTTCAACCAACATACAACACATTGCCAGCCTCTGACGCCATTTAAACAAGAATGGATTGAGATCCATGACTTCATTTCAATTAACAGAAAACATAAATCAGCTTACCTGATGTACTCCAGGCTCCTGTTTCAGTGCTCCCATTCACTGAAGCCAAATGTGTGTGGAGTGTGCAAGTTCTCCTCATAGTTTAAAAGTCCAGTTTTATTGCCACGTTCTAAAGACATTTGCGTTAAGTACTCTGGTAACTTTAAACGTGACTCAGTGCGATTGTTGGCCCTGTGACAGACAGCGGCTTTATTCCAGCCTTCTGCCTTCTGTCTGGACTCTATGACCCTAAAATCTGAGTAGGGGGTGCAGCAGTTACCCTCTTGGGGATCAGACGTAGGTTTGAGTCCTGGTTTGGTCTGTCTGCTTGCAGTTTAGCGACTGTGCTGGATTTGCCCCGTAACTGAATCGCCTTCTCTCCAACCTGTTTCTTATGCTGTTAGGACTGGCTCAAACATCCTATAATGAACAAAGCAACTTCACAGATTAATTTGTCAAACTGTATCGGCCAAAATCATATTAATTAAAAGCATGGCTATGAATGATTGTAGCAGGTCTGTAGATAAATGAGTGCCATTTCACATTCCAATTAAAGCGTGTCTGCACAAACTGTATTTAGGAGAGCATGTAAACTCTTATGACAAATGAGGCCCTCGCTTTCTATAATGCAGTTTAGAAACTTAACCAAATAAATGATATATATATATATATATATATATATATATATATATATATATATATATATATATATATATATATATACAAACATCCATCCCAAATGGTCTCAATTCACAGGTCTTTTATATTTATATAAAAATACATTGACTTGCTGTCTCATAAATGTTCTCTTAAAATCCACATTATAACAATATGCTCATTAAACATTTTTCCCCGAGTGCTTCACAGCAGAGCAGCACAAGTGCGTGTTTTGCCAAACTATAAGAAAAGCAAACCTTGGTGAGTGACAAAATTGCTGGAGAAATTCACAAATCAGACTTTGGAAGAATGAAAATATATTAGACTATAGATAACAATGATAACAAATATTAACCTTCTATTGTACTCTTGTGTCCAGCATTTGAAATAGTGAGCTGGAGAAACAAGAACACACATGAAGTAACTCTCAAAGTGATCAGGGAAAAAAAAATCCCATTTGATGTGACCACATAAAGGGAACAGGTGAGGGCATGTCGTCGAAGCAAGGAGCCGCTAAAGGATCTCATGAATAGAACAATGTGAGGTAAGCGGCCAACAGTAAGTCCCAGGATTAGGCGGCTATACTGGATTAAAGGTGGGCTACAGAGCATATGAGAGCCAGGGAGAAGAAAGACAAAGGGCGGCATGGGGTGTCTCGAAAGTAAAAAAAAAAAAAGAAAAACGAATATGAGGGAGACACAGTTTGTGAGCTGAAACTTCTCCGGAATTACACATCATCACTAAAGAGCAGAGTCTCTTCAGAGTATGCGTCCTTTGCTCGGTTTTCTTCCTTATTTATGTCTTTTCTAAGGTTCTGTATTTTTAACTAAAATTTGCAATTAGGTCAGTAATTACTGTTTTCTTTTTAGTTTGGGTATTCTTTTTTTTTTTTTTCCTTTTTATTAATTGTATTGCAATCCATACAAAGCAATCAAGTTTTTATAAAAGAAAAATTAAGTTAAGAACAAGTGGTTTTTTTTTTTAGTTTGGATATTCAACCTACACCAATGTTTTTGATGATTTCACAAGGTGCTTGTTAATAAAGTAAATGTATCATTGTATGAGCATGGAGATGTGCTGAGTGTTTCATTGAAACAGTCAAATCTTTCTCATCCATCCATGCATCTTGCCAACCTGCTTATCTAGAGCAGGGTCGTCTAGCATCTGGAGCCAATCATAGGGTACAAGACAAGAACAACACTTGGAAAGGGCACCAGTCACAATTGCACTTATTTCCACCCACTTCATGGCATCAGTCAATCAGGTTTTTATTTTATACCAGCTTTGTTATCTGGCTTCACCAAGGAAATTACTGAGACAATGAGCTTTGGTTATAATGCTGTTAATTGGATGTATCAGAAGTACTATGTAGCTATCTGAGTACTGTTCTGTATATGCTAATTGTTATTTTTCTACTAATACAGATTAAGGTTGGTAGTTCATCCAATCAGCAAGATCAGTTCTAACTTTGGATTTTGTTGATGGTCTTTGGAAAATACAATTTTACATAAAACTATTATTTTGATTTCAAACAGGAAGGCAAATTAGGATGTTGGATATAAATATAATTTCACCCTGTAGCATATCCTGTACAAATGGTAGCTTCAATCAGATTTGAATGTAACACTTTGATCTGTACTCTTGTGCCATTCCAAACTTTTGGAGGATTTAAATTTAAAGTAATATACACTGAATTGTGGTTCACTTTAATGTACTACATGCAGCATTGACGTTTATAAGCTGCATCTTTATATGTCCCATGGAATTAATGAAACAGTTTAAGAATTGTACAGAAAAGAACGGGTAACAAAGAAATATGTCCTGTCAGTTGGGGACCAGCTGTGTAAGCATTTAAACTGACCAAGGCCTGGCGTCTGTTAATTGTACCCAGAGCTCGAAGAGTTCTCAGTTTATGAATGACAGCATAGTGGCACACAGTTGTTTGACCTGCAAATGGACACCCCAGTTCTCTGAAGATGATACCAAGATAAGTGGATTGGCAAATAATCTGGAATCTGATGAATAATTACAGAGGGATAGCATACATGCTTGGGCAGATTTGTGGCAGATAAATTTTAATGTCAGTAAATGTAAAGTATTACACATAGGAAGTAAAAATGTGAGGTCTGAGTACACAATGGGAGGTCTGAAAATCGAGAGTCCACAGTATGAGAAGGATTTAGGAGTCGTAGTGGACTCAACACTACAAATGTCAGACAGTGTTCAGAAGCCATTAAGAAGGTTAACAGAATGTCAGGTTATATAGCGCCTTGACGTGTGGAGTACAAGTCACAGGAGGTTCTGTTCAAGCTTTATAACACACTGGTGAGGCCTCATCTGGAGTCCTGGGTGTAGTTTTGGTCTTTAGGCTAGAGAAAGGACATAGCAGCACTAGAGGTGGTCCAGAGAAGAACGACTAGGCTGATTCAGAGCTACAAGGGATGAATTATGACTAAAGATTAAATTAGTCGAGCCTTTTCTGTTTAAACAAAAATAAAAGACTAAGAAGGGAAATGACTGAAGCGTTTAAAATTACAAAGAGCATTAGTCCAGTCTGCGGTGGGCTGGCGCCCTGCCCAGGGTTTGTTTCCTGCCTTGCACCCTGTGTTGGCTGGGATTCACTCCAGCAGACCCCCGTGACCCTGTAGTTAGGATATAGCGGGTTGGATAATGGATGGATGGATTAGTCCACTGGATCAAGACTGGTTATTTCAAAATGGGTTCATCCAGAACACAGTTGGAAACTTGTTAAGGGCAAACTTTACAAAAACATTAGACAACCATAGACACATGGAATAAGTGACCAACTACTGTAGTAGACAGTAGAACCTTAGCGACGTTCAAAACTCAACTTGATGGTGTTTTGGAAGAATGAAGTGTAGAGGATTGACACGCTTTGTTGGGCTAAATCGCCTGTTCTATTCTAGATTGTTCAAATGTTCTTATATGTATATATGCATGGTCAGCAATCCAAGAGGGCCAACATCACCCCAATCCATTGGATTAGTATGTATGTGTTACTGGATTGTGAGGAGTTACATGAAGCCAACAGAATAGGAAGTGCTGCACATACCCAAGGACACAAATTGCTATGTGCATCTTTTTCTGAGCTTCACCGAACATTTGTTCCTCAGATTTGATTCTGATAGTGGCCTTCATTTGCATAAATCAACATCCCCATTTCTCTGTGTGATTCCTTCTCTATGATCAGCTGAAAAAAGGACGCTGTGCCAAAGAATACGTTATTACTACTATATTATTATTAGTGGCAAATATCAACAAAGAAACAAATGAGGTCTTCTAATTCTCTTTTTTCATGTCACTAAATTTCAATCAAATGAGTCAATACATTTTTGGGATTTGAAAGTATTTAGTTTTTAAATTGTGCTGGTAGGTTACCCCTAAATATTAATATATTGAAATGTTCTTTCTTAGAAGATACTTTGTACTCTAGATGTAC
This sequence comes from Polypterus senegalus, assembly GCF_016835505.1. Taxonomy (NCBI): domain Eukaryota; kingdom Metazoa; phylum Chordata; class Cladistia; order Polypteriformes; family Polypteridae; genus Polypterus; species Polypterus senegalus. The sequence continues at coordinate 94,753,970 of NC_053171.1, forward strand.
AGGGCTGGATTAAGGTGGGTGCTATTGATGCTGCAGCATTAGGCCCATTCCTGAAATAGGCCCAGATGAAAAAAGACGAGAATTTTCCAGAAGATGAACAGTTTTCCTTGGCTATATTAACCTCAAAATCATTCTTAGAGTGAAATTTGGAGTCTGACTTTCAGATGCCTAGACACAGCATTACTTATTATACAGTTACTATTGTTCTTTGCGCTGTGACGTAACTATAACGTTGTGTTTATTGTTAACTGAAGATTTCAAGTTAATGCTATCAATTTTACGTTAAACAGTTTACTTAGTAATTTTTTACAATATCTTGGGGATTCTTGCCACTTTATTATTGTTTGGTAAGTGCCACGTAGTAAATTTTTCACCCTGAAAGTTAGTTGTACAGTAAAAATCGATGGCTATTTAAATGGTTATCTGTAAAGGTAAAACTAGAAGCCGGCCTGTGGGCCCGGCATGGATGTTTAGAATTTTTAAAATCCTTGACAGGATTCTGGTCTATTATGAAATTTAAATCGTGGACAAATTTTTACCCTCAAGGGCCTGAACTGAGTCACTTTGACCCAATGTCTCTGCAAATTCATTTTTTCTTACTCTGTTTCGTAAGAGAATTGCGAAATATTGTGTATTTCATTGTTAGGTTTTCTGCATTAAGTACGCTTTTCAGACAATTGCTATTGAATGTTGATGTTACATAGTTTGATGTTAATCTCAAGTTGTTACGATACTACATTGTTATTATTATTCATTTTCAATAAAGTGGTAAAGCTGCTGCCTCGTAGTTAGGAGACCCTTAAGGGTTCATTTCCCGGGTCCTCCCTGCGTGGAGTTTGCATGTTCTCCCCGTGTCTGCGTGGGTTTCCTCCCACAGTCCAAAGACGTGCAGGTTAGGTGGATTGGTGAATCTAAATTGTCCCGTGTGTGTGTGTGTCCTACAGTGGGCTGGCACCCTACCCAGGATTGGTTCCTGCCTTCTGCCCTGTGTTGGCTGGGATTGGCTCCAGCAGACCCCCGTGACCCTGTGTTCGGATTCAGCGGGTTGGAAAATGGATGGATTTTCAATAAAGTCTGGCTGGTTGCGTCACAAGCAATTAAGGCTCCTTGGTCGGTCTGAGTGCGCATGTACGGTGAGTGTCGAATGCACAGGCACCAATAAACAGGCCTTTTTTGCGCTGCAGCATCAGGCCCAATTTCATCTTAATCTGGCCCTGTAGATGTACCATCTTGCCAAATTTCAGCTTTTAACTAAACAGAAAAATAATGTTTTTGTAGAAGAGAGAGTAAGTGAGTCAGTCAGTCACTCAACTTTGCATTACGTATATATGAATACCATATTATCCTATATTACAATATATCCTTCACAAGGCATTTCACAAGAAAACAAGAATATACTTCAAAATCCGAAGATCAATTACTTTCTGCCAAACCTAAAACAAGCAAACTTATGTGCTTTGAAGGAGGTCCTGGTAAGGCCTACATCTGCAGGCTATTGAACAGAGTGAAGAAGAGGAGTAAAGCTGTAAGATGAGGTGCAAGTTTAGCACTGGAAATGTTACTAGACCACAAACAATATGGTATATGCTGCCCCAACACAATGGAAGATCCTGCAGAGTTAATTAAGCATGGGACCTGATATAAATAAAATAACTAGAAGTCCTTTAGTCTGGTAAGTGTGAGCAAGGAATCCATTAAGCTGTAGGTGGCTTCTGGCTCCTCGTTTTAATGGACAGATAATGTTAGTCTGGCCTTTTAAGAGAAAATTGAGGACAAAAATTGCAGGGATGCCTGGTACTGCTAGGGAGAATTATAAGAAGACTGTCCCAGGAGTCCTCTGTGTCAGTCCCAAGCCATCAGCTGATCTCTATGCCTTCTCCAGAAGTAAACCAGTGAGCTTATAGTTGACTGGCAGGAGGAACAGAGACAAGATGAAGGAGAGAAAGTTAAAGATGTGAGCAGGAGGACACCTGCTTAAGGTACCATTTCAGCAGGCAAGTACGGCAGCCACTTTTCCTAACAGATTGGGCACAACTCCTGTGCAGGAAGGCACAGTGGAAAATGAAGGTTTATTGTGTTGTCCTTGTTACTTTGTATTTTTGCTTCCAACACTATAGTATGTATGGCTCTATTATTATCATTTTTCTTTTAGTGGTACCCTTTCTTTTATAAAGTTCGACCTATTTGATTTTATTAAGGCATGGGTCAGAGGACATAAGAAGCAATGAACTGTGCGATATGTGATGACAATACATTAGAATCAGGATCATTATATTTGGTAGGGAGGCTCAAACAAAGGAATATAGCTGCACATATTGTTGATTAACATGCAATAAAGAAAAAGAATGTGCTCATGATGAAGCCTCTGGAACAGATATAGGGAGAGAAAGTCACTCACTGAACATGCACATTCCCAAAGTAACAGTAAAGGCTGGTCCAACGGCTAGCACTAGCACCTAATAATCTAGTGTCATGGGTTCAACCGCACACTAAGTCACTGCCTACCCAGAGTGTGCCATTTTCCCCGTCTATTTGGGTTTTATTCTAGATATTCCCAAAGATGTGCAAGCTACGCTAACTGGTGATTTCATACTGACCCGAGTGTTGGTTTCAGTGTTGTACTGGCACTGTGTCCTGAACTGCTTCTTGCTCTGGATACGTTACAGTAGATGATCAACCCATGTTACTCCTCCCATGACTTCCATGTAATTCACACTTTGCCACCTATAAAGAATTGAAATTTATTGACCCAAGCATGACTGTGAATGTGTGCATGTGTGAGTTGGTCCTGTGATAGACTGTTGCCCTGGCCAGGGCTATTTTCTGCCTAGTGACCACTGCTCTGAGTACATCTGGATTAAGCAAGTTTGAGAATAAGATCTCAACTCATCTTAATTCGTCTCATCTTCTTAATTGCTCTTCCTGTTAAGGGTCACATCAGCAGCAGGCCAAGCAGCTCAGCTTAGACATTCTTGTATCCAGTGTCACACACGCACGATTAGGAGGCAGCCATCAAGCCCTAAGGTGAGTGATATTCCACGAGGTGAAGGGTGGGTTATGTGCGCTGATATCTCTTTCTATTTGCCAACAGAAATTAAGAAGAAAAATAAAAAGCATCTTACTTTATTTCAGGACTCACAAAATGACTTTCCACAACAAAACATGCAACTTCCGTGACGTCACTTCTGGTTCCTGCAAACCGACGTCACTTACGGCCAACCCCAAGGACATCACCTCCGGCCAACGCTTATGACATTACTTTATGACTTCACTTCCGGCCAAACCTGATGACATCACTTCCGGTACTTCTTTATCACGTCACTTCTGGCCAATACCTATGACGTCATTTCCTCAATGTCATTTCCTGCGGCCATTTTGTATGAAAACACATTGAACCAAACTGTCATTGTCTGATGTGATCTATTTTGATTCATTTTTTGACCAATATTCTGTTCAACTTTGTCCGGCGGACAATATACGGAGGTCATTCCCCAAATCTTTTTGATTATCCAGCATTATTTCTTATCACACTAGCTACAGATTCCAAATCTTTTTGAGAATTTCCCAGGTGTTTCCAAGCCATCAGAGAGACATAATCCCTCCAGCATGTCCAGGGTCTACTGCAGGGTCTCCAACCAGTGGTATGTGCCTAGAGCAGCTATAGGAAGAGTGGACCGGTGACATCCTTATAGCATGACCAAACCACCTTAACTGGCTCCTCTCGATCTGCAGCAACTCTACTCTATGGTTCTCCTGAATCCTATCCTGTTGTGTCTACCTAGACATCCTGCAAAGAAACCTCATTTGTGACGCTGGTATTCGCAATTTCATTCATTTGGTTATTGCCCACTGCTCATTGCCGTCGGGATGAAGATCAACTGGTAAACTGAGAATTTTGTCTTTAGTCTCAGCTCCTTCTTCACCAACACAGGTGGACATGATGCTGCTCCTCATTGTGAGGTATTGAAATTGATTTTTATGAAGAGCATGAGCAGTGGAGGGGACTTAAAGTGAATCTTCATTCAATCCTGCAAAATGAGAAAGAACCAAAAAAAAAAGCATCCAGTCCTGGTTGCCGACTGAAATTGCGAACTGCCTTGGGTCTGGCGAATCGTAAATGACTGAAAATGTTCTCCACTTAACGCACCCAGGAGACATTTTCTGCACACTTTATTAAAACAGCTGTCTGACCAGTCAACATTCAGTCTAATCTTTTTCAAATATTCTCCAGCCAAGTCGCTTCTTATTTTTATTCTAAAATGGTAATCCAGCCGTGATTTACTTAGTTAAGCCTTCTGTATCCTACTTTTATGGGCTGTTCTGACAATTCATTTAAAGTCTTCTAAAACTGCCTTTAACAATGCCTCATCAACTGAGGATTCCTCTCCCTAGATAGCACCCCGCCAATCTGTTAGTGCCCTGGGGTCCCGTGTTTCAAATCGGAGACCAGGCTTTGAAAACTAGACGTGTGCCTCTCCATTTTGCCTCCTTCACTGAGTAAGCCACTTGGGGGCCTACTCTTTTGATTTGTGTTACAGCAAATGGAAACAGAAAAGAAACGTGAGATGGTTGAACTCCTGCTTTAATTAAATAATATTCATGTATGTGACTGCAGCACTTAATTATAATGATGGCAACATATAATTACACTCCCATCCAAAGAACTTTCAGTTGAATGTTTTATGGAGGTGTCACCCAGGCATTTTTTTGACATCAGTTTTGCAGTTGCCAGAATTGATTGATGCTATCTTGGTTTTATAATTCATGGTCTCTAGAAGTTGATTATTGTGCAGCATTTTACCTTACTGAACATTTTTTTTTTTATAATGCTTGTACTTTGTATTGCATCACATTAGTCGAGAACTACTGAAATCAACCTACGTTTCAGTTCTGCACTTCCTTCCAGTATGTGTTATACTTGAACCTGATAAATTACTCTTATGAACAATATCAATAGAATTTTAAAATGTTTAAAAATTATACTGTAACGATGGTTGCCACAGCAACTGAATTATCCTCTTTTACACAGGCAATGCTATTTTAAAGTAGCTCTTAAGCCTCTTTTTCTGCAGAGTGTAATGCTAATGTCTTTCATAAGAAACTGGCAAGTTGGTATTCCAGAAAAATAAATGAACTTCTTGGAAAGTACAAATTAACTTCAAGTTTTGTCAATAAATCTTTTGACTGGTGATGCCTTTAAATATTTTATTTTTTCACCGGAGAGTGAAGAAACTTATCTTCAACTTTATAGAGTATGAAAATGGGTATCGCTAGGACAGCTTCTTTTTTTATCAATGGTTGTAATTCACAGCAGATCATGTCATATAAAACAGGAGCAACTCTTGATTAGGAGATGACTACAATATTAGCAACCTTTTTCTTTATTTTTGCTTTTATAGGTCAAATGTGACATAAACAATATTAGATCGTGATAATGCCAATACATACCGTGACATTCACGCCCAGTCTAGGTCCTGCAGTCCCTGGTTTAAAAATGGTGGGTTTTGTAAATGATCAATTTAACTGTTGGAAAATATATGCTAGTATTTGAGAAGATGGGATTATATTTTAGTAATAAAAAGCAATCAAGAACACAAACATTTAAGCAATTTGAAAAACAAGAAGAGGCCATTCATTCCCAAAATAATATCCCAAAAACTCTTTCCATATTGCTCAAGCAGCACAAGATATAGATTATTACAGTTTAAGTAGAGGTGGGATACGAGAGTTGCGCTGTGTCATGTGGACTACTGTAATGAGTTAACAGTTGGAGTCGGACCAATGGCTATGTGGTTTCAAGTCCATCCAACCTAATAGTCTTGAGACCACACTGCCTGCCTAGTTAAATATTATCCTTGAATCCTTTAAACGAATGCAGTTTTTAATGCTTTATTTGCAGTCATTAAAAGTTACATACACTATGCACTTACTAACCCAGTGAGATTTATAAGGCAGCAATAAGCACTGTTGGCAATGGATTATTTGTCGATTCATCCAGATTTGAGTTCTGTGTATTCTGGTGAGGCTTGTGGGGCGCCAGAGGTGAACTGTATTGTGCAAGGAAGGACGTCACTCCACAAATATAATAAAAACCAAATCAATACCATTTTAAATAGCACAGTATGAAACTTGATTATATATTAGTAAATGTGTCTGTGGATTTTTTTTTTGTCACTTAGCATACAGAAATTTTTTTTCAAACCATAAATGACCATCTGGTGTTGACTGATCAATGTGACCCTTGTAAAATTCCTTAAGGTTTAAGTTTAAAACAGCAAAGGTTGATTGCCAGAATTTGGAACACTGCCCTTTTCCACAGTTTATTCCTTTAGACATTAGGTCTAAATGTTCCATCTCCTGCTTTTCTCTGCCAAGAATTCCTTTATTATAATGGGATCAATCTGTGAACATGAGTTTTTTTTTTTCTTTAAAGAAGATACATCACTGCTTCAATCAACTCAGTTATACAGTATACAGGGCCCGCTATATATTGTGAGAAGGCTTTTAGGAAAGTCAAACCACAGAATTAATTTGATCAATATGATGTTGTGGCTTTTTTTTTGTTATTGCATTTTGTTTTTTTTTGTCCATGCCATTAGCACTGAGCTGATTAACCATCTTCTGCTCTAAGAAAACGCTGAAGTTTTGCTCTCAGGTCAATGCTCATATTTGTAATTATTCAATTGTATTAGAAACAGGAACATTTCCACATTTTTACCACTGAAAACACCAGCATATTTACAATATTAGCATCAAGTGATAAAAATAAGGATCACATAATCAAACATTCTTGCTTTGTCCTTTGGACATATTAAAAAATCATTTACTTGTTATAAAATTAATTTTAGCTTATAAGCCAAGCACACTTCACACTAATTACAAATATAGGACCAACACATTAAAACACCAGATAACCTACAAAACCAGGAGAGCTAATGCTGAAACAAAACATCATACTGTATTTACATAGAAATATGCATATTTAGAAGTATAAAGGGCCAGTTACAGTGTACTTGTGACAGTATCGTGCCAGCAGCAGATCAAGACCAGACTATGTTCTATGATACTAAAAGGAGATGATCTTCTGGTCTAAGTGCTGCCTCAAGTAATAGCGGAACAAGATCAATACCAAGTTTAACTCATCCTCATCTTGTCTTGTCATCATTTCTCCTTGATTTGCTCTGCTGTCCATCTGATTGCTTGGTAATAATAAGACACCAGCACTTTAGGTCTTGCCGTCTCTCAATTAGTGACATGCCGATACACATCCCTCTTGACTTAAAGTCTCAGAGCACAGGGAAAATGTACATCCTCATGTAAACATAATAAAAAATAATTACCATTATTAAGCTACATTAGATCGAAATGTCACTATCATTCACTTGGAATATTTGAAAAGGTTTTGAAATCGATATACGGAAAGCAATGGCAATGAGAGGTACATGTTAGTTGAATTGTATCTGAAGCATAATTGTCTCTTTGTAACTCAAAAAGTCGATACTTGTCCTTCATTATGCGCTTTTCTTTCCTTAATAACCACTTTAATCCAACATTCACCAGGGTATAAAATACCTAGTCAGAGGCAAGACAATAATTGTAAAGAATTTCAAACTTTACACAAGTTCTATATAATACATATTGTGTGAGCTCTTATATCAGATCTGGAGGACACCGGCAAAGACACAACAGAATACAGTATGGAGAAAGCTGGCAGGATATTTCGATGCACATTATGAACCGGCAGCCAAACAGTACTGCACATGCAAAAAAAAAAAAAATATGGAAATGGATGAAAACAGTACGCAGAAAGGTGATTACAGGGCATCAGACAATTACAACAATCGCCATCACTAGATGTAGACGTTAAGGCAATTTCTTAATTAGGGAATGACTCTGTGGCTTTTTACTGAAGATTAATGGTTGAATGTATGTTGATGTGTATTTTTCTATTTCTTTATTACACAATATAAATATTACCATGCATTGTTTGTCTTTTTCTATGGCATTATGTTAAATATATTTGATTCAGTATCGCACTATACTTCTGTCCAAAAATAAATAATAAAATATGGCTTCCTTAATTTTTAATGCCATATAAGTGCTTTTTCGTGTCTGTAACAGTCTGTCTGATACGTGCGGAATTCGTTTTATAACATTACACACCTTACTAAGTCTCTTAAACCTGATCATGCTGTGTTCTAAGATAGTACATTACTTTGTTCCCCTTCTCTGACTCCAAGAAGAACACTACAACTGTACTTAGTCGGAATTGGCCCGCTGCTTGTTCACAGGTCTAGGGCACACCTCACAGTTTTAAATTGAAAAGCTAGTCTTGGTAACATAAATATGTAGTAACAATTTGAATCCTGCTCTGATCCACCTGGCCTTACTCCCCTTCCATTTAGTCTCTTGCACACACAATATATCAACCTTCCTTCTCTCCATCATATCTGCTAACTCTCTCCCCTTACCAGTCATACTGCCAACATTCAAAGTTCCTACCCTATGTTCCACTCTCTTTACTTTCCTCCTCTCCTCCTGCCTCCAGATACATCTCCCCCCTCTTCTTCTCCTTCTTCTTCTTCAGCCAATAGTAGCCCAATTTCCGCCAGCACCTTGTTGGCTAACAGTACTGGTGGCGGTTGTTGTTAACCCGGGGCTCGAAAGATCCGGTATGGAAATTTATATTGTTGTCCGCATATTGATTTGGCAAAATTTTACACCGGATGCCCTTCCTGATGTAAACCACCCCATTTATTTGGACTTGGGACCGGCACGAAGAAACACACTGGTTTGTGCATCCCCTGTGGCTGGGTTTGAGGATAGCATTAATAAGTTCCATTTACAACTTTACACAATATGTTGTAAACAAACAGAAAAATGAGAAATGTAAAAACTGTTGAGGTGAAGAAGAAAAGTTGCTTAATTGCCATAGGCAAAGTTTTTGTAGATAAAAATAGGAGAAAACAAACAAATAAAAAACAGTCTGTCTCTTATACCAGAGTGTCTTTCAGTGTTATCAACTGAGGGCCATCTTCTGTGTTAGTCTTCTTTTATGGACCAGTGCCAGAGAAGATGGAGCTGGAGGCAGGGCAGATGAGGGCCATCTAGAGTTGGAAGTGGCACTTGGCAAAACTTATTTCCTGTGCCCTCTGTATTCTAAAATTGGTCTCATAAGTGTTGTCTTTCAACCAGGACGTTTTCCCTTGTCTTATATTTATTTGTTGTTTTTGTTATTTTTAAGTTATTATTTTTCATATTTTGATGCGATTTCTGTTATATGTGTTTAGAATTTAATAATTGAGTTCTGTCACTTTAAATGTGTTTCCATTCCATGTGTTCTGTCGGTGGTACCCCCAAGAAGCAGGGCCACCCTGATAGACATCTCTCCTAAGACCTCCTTCAGACAGCGGTGCATTGAATATGAGAGGGTTATGTATCAGTCTAAATTCATGTATATTACTATTATTATTTATGTTGTTTTTAAGTTATTATTTGTCATTATTGTACATTATGTTTAATGTTATGCACCATTCCTTTCTTGTTCCTTGCTCTTTGTTGGTGGTTCCCCAAAAGGCAATGACACCTTGACCTCTCAGCTGCTGGGTCATCCTTCTAGCTTTATATTCCTGCCTGAAGCAGGATTCAGAAGTAAACCATTTTGTTTCTAAATTTATAGACTTCATTTACCCTATTAATCCAAGCTATAGGTTGACTGTTAGCCTTCCTCTTGTGGGGTTCTTGTGATATTTATAATTGTTTTACCAGTTCCCCATTTTTGGGCCTACTCCTGCTGAAACCAGCAGATAGTATTTGGGGCCTAGCTGGGCTAAGATAAGCCTCTGCCGGACAAACCAGTGAAGTTCCTGGCCAACTTTATGTGCCTTTTGGAGGCCTCACACACCCTTTTGCCATATTTGGAACCCCAGATCATAACAGGTCAGTTGTTTGCTGGAGTTTTGTATTATTTTTTTTCTTTTGACTTGCTGTTTTTGTGATTTCTCCCTTTGTTATTTTATTTTTATTTTTTGCATTTTGCCTTTGGATAGTGATTTTGGACTTGTTTACTTTTAAGCATATCCTTTCTGCTCTTTTATGCATTTTCTTGCATTTTTTCTCTTAATATTACTAAAATCTCACCCAATTTGGAATTGCCTTTAAAAGCTGCCAAAGTATCTCCATTTCCTTATATATTCTTGGACTTTTACATTCTTTTTAAACTTCCAAATCCAGCATCTTATTTTGGGGCCTGCTAGGCCAGAAGCCAGCAGGTAGTTGTCAGGGACCAGCAGGTCAAAAGTAAGCCTCTTCTGGGCTGCTGGCCAGTTGAGGGCCTACTCTACTTTAAGATCATTTTGGAGGCCTCATGCCAATTTAGCCATGTTTGGAACTCCTAAATATAACAATAAGATATTAGACAAACTCTCATGTTTGACAATTTTAGCTTTATGTCCGAGTGGAAGATGATGTCAAAATTTACGAAGTGGAGTTATATGGTCATAGTTTTTAGTGCTAGTTATATTCTTTTTGGCTTCTTTAGACTTAACTTAAAAATACAGTAGCATATAAGTTGCACACCCTGCGGTGGGCTGGCATCCTGCCCGGGGTTTGTTTCCTGCCTTGTGCCCTGTGTTGGCTGGGATTGGCTCCAGCAGACCCCCCGTGACCCTGTAGTTAGGATATAGCAGGTTGGATAATGGAATGCATGGATATAAGTTGCATATTTAAACTACCTGACAATAAACTACTAAAATAATAATTTCTGCTTGTTATAAATGAAAATGTATTTTTTCTTCAAGTAACATATAAATTACATGGGTATTAATTTGTTAATTTTGGAGATCAATCTACTTAGCCATTGTGCAAGTGTGTAATCCTGTTCTATTGAGCCCTTTCACATGAGGTCCAATCTAGGCAGATTCCATTGTAATTACAATAACTACATTCTGAACAAACTTTAAAATATATACGTATAATTACTTTGCACCTTTATATATGTTGTAACTTATTTGAATTTTTCTTGCAATTGGTTCACATGCTTTTTCTGTTTGTCACATTTGTCAAATGGTAATGGGGGAACAAACAAGGCCTGAATGTCAGATCTGATCATTTTCTTTAGTAAAGGATACTATGGAGAACGTCATTCAGTCAGTCAGTCATTATCCAACCCGCTATATCCTAACATAGGGTCACGGGGGTCTGCTGGAGCCAATGCCACCCAACACAGGGCGCAAGGCAGGAAACAAACCCCGGGCAGGGCGCCAGCCCACCGCAGATCATGCGTCCTACTTTTTTTTTTTCCTTTTTATTTTTCAAAACCTAATAGGGATTGACACCCATTAAACAGGCATCATGCTGACACCCCAACCTTTTATTACGACAGTAATTACATGTGATGAATCAATGGCTTTATATATGCATAGTGCTTGCTAAAAAGGTAAGTACAAGCAGGGTGCCAGCCCACCGCAGGGTACGCACACGGGACAATTTAGGATGGCCAATGCACCTAACCTGCATGTCTTTCGACTGTGGGAGGAAACCCACGCAAACATGGGGAGAACATGCAAACTCCACGCAGGGAGGACCCGGGAAGAGAACCCAGGTATGGAGAACGTGAGTAAGTTAAATATTTTAAAAGCATATAAATTTCTCTGAGACGGTGAAAAGTACAGAATATATAGAATAAGTTACCGTATTATGAAAAATGAAGGTGATTAGATCATTTCAATGTATGTGCAGCATACTTCCTAAGCTCAGATCTTTACAAATATCATATATCCATCCAGTAATTTATTTGTGAAACACCTTATCTAAACTCAGAGTCATGTGGCAAATGTGTAAGTCCCAAATCCCCGTAAATGCAGCTTGTGTAATAGCAGAGCTGTAATGTCCATTGTAAATTGAAGTAGAACTGATGGATTTAGGGTTTCAAGTGGTACTAGATCAGTATGCTGCTGCTGGAGTATGTGAATTTCCCCTTGGGATTAATAAAGTATCTATTTAATCTAATCTAATCTAATCTAGATGGGCACCTTTAGAACATTAGAAAAACTTTTGATGAGAACAGGCCATTCAGACCAAGAAAGATCGCCAATCCAATCCACCTAATTCCACCAAAACAACATCAAGTCAAGTTTTGAATGTCCTTAGAGTCCTGCTGTCCACCAAATTACTTGATAACTTATTCCATGTGTCAATAGTTCTCTGTGTAAAGGAATACTTCATTATGTTTATGTGAAATTTGCCCTTCAGAAGTTACAATTGTGCCCTCGTGTTCTTGTTGAATTCATTTTAAAGTAACAGTATTGATTCACTGTACTAGATTCTTTCAAAAATTTGAAACACTTCAGTCATGTGACCTCTTGTTTACGTTATCACAGTATAGTATGAATTCTATCCATGGTCTTGACAAAGTAACAAGTAAAGACACGGTAAAAGAATACACACTCTTCCATTACTGAAACCAAGTGCCACAATTATCTTGGAAATACAAAGGTGAAAACCTATGAGGAACTAGTTGAGGAGTTTCTCTCTTCTTGCTCTTGCGTGCAACAAGTCTTTAAAAATCCATTTCCTACACTCTCAGTTGGATTATCTTTCCCAAGAACATAGGAGTGGGCTCTGATAAACATGACAGAGAGGGTCCACTAGGACTTTGCTCAAATGGAAAAATGCTATAGTGGAAAGTGGAATGAGTCTATCTATGTGAGCAGACTTGTGTTGGTCATTCCACCGTGAAACACTAAAACTGGCAAGTGACTAAGTTGAGTCTGAGGATCACCTTGCTAGCTCTGATCAGGTATATGGCACCACATCAGGGTGAAGGGAAGCATTGTCAGTAACTCTCTTATCACTGCCCTCCGGAGCACAGAGAAGACATCCCAGGAAGCCGACTGGCCACGCCCCCATTGTTTCCTCAATACCCGCCCCCCCATTTGGAAACATATAAAAGAGCCCATCCCTGGAAGGTGACGTCTCACTTAGATCCAGACTTGCGGCAGGATGGAGCTCCCAGTTAGACGATCCAAATGCATATTTTGTGTTCTGCCATCTCCATGCTCCTGTTTATTTAATTGTAACCATTTCTTTGCTGGAAAAAAAATAGTAAACAGAATGGTCTAGTTGGCCCTCCAACTATTATTATGATTCCTGAAAGTAATAATTATTTTTAAAGTAATTACATGTGTAATTTATCATTTTTTCAAGTCTATATTCATTTTTGAAGTATATAACTTTTTCATTTTAAACCTTCATTTCTCAAAACCTGGATGTGACAGAGCAAATCTTCTGCCAAATTGGAACCCGGCACTCTTAAACATATAGAAAACACCTACAATTTATGACGGGAATAATAAATGTTATTGTAGTCAAGAACAGTTTATGTAGAATAAATATCCATCCATCCATTATCCAACCCGCTATATCCTAACTATAGGATTACGGGGGTCTGCTGGAGTCAATTCCAGCCAACATAGGGCGTTAAGGCAGGGTGCCAACCTATCACAGGGCACGCGCACACACACAAAGCACAATTTAGAATCGCCAATGCACCTAACCTGCATGTCTTTGGACTGTGGAAGGAAACCCACGCAGACAAGGAGAGAACATGCAAACTCCACAGAGGGAGGACCCGGGAAGTGAACCCAGGTCTCCTAACTGTGAGGCAGCAGCGCTACCCACTGCACCACTGTGCTACCCGGAATAAATATCCATCCATCCATCCATCATCCAACCCACTATATCCTAACTATAGGGTCACGGGGGTCTGCTGGAGCCAATCCCAGCTAACACAGGGCACAAGACAGAAAACAAACCCTGGGCAGGGTGCCAGCCCACCACAGAGAATAAATATCTTCTCATAAAAATGAAAATTGATTTAAATATTTCTAGGTAATGCTAAAATGTCCACGGTGTAGATTGCCCTACAGAAAAGCACGTTAGGCTTATCGGATTGGTGGATCACTGCTGTCAAAGTGACAGGCATACAGTGTTATCAGTGTGGCACAGTGCTAAGGTACTAGAGTGACCAAAATAAACCACACAATGCTAATTTAACATTGCTGTCCTCCAAACACACTGAAATAATTAATATGTTTTGATATTTATAAAAAAAATATTGTTTTTTGAGAGCTGTGAATGGGCAATTAATAGAAATGTCACCCAAGACAAAAATATCCAGCTGTAATATTTTGCTATGAAGCAACATAACAACCCCAACCACTGTTTGTCTCTTGTTCATGTGTGATTTGTCACTCCTTGAATATGTTAACGTGTTTTATTGTTTGTTTTTTTTTCACTTTTTTATAACCAGAGACTCTCAAAGAACATTATTTATGGCTAAAATGTACTGAAATAAAAAAAAAGTCCCTTGCATATTTACTTCAGTTAGATTTTTTTTAACAATCAAACGGCCCCAATATCCTCGCCCCTACAGAGTGTCCTTTTCATTTTGTTTTTTTTAATTATTGTATTCTTGTGCAGGTAGCTCTTCTGTGTGACCATGATCTTGTCCAAGTTTAAATGCCTTCTTTAGATGTGCCAAAAGTCCATTTGTGATTTTCTTCCTTCATTGGAGCTCTGGGCTGTATTGGTATGCAATGTGCTCACAAGATCAATATTTTTAAGATAGAACAGGAGGCAACAATGGTGCACGGAGTACAAGAAAGCTGAAAAGAGTTGTATTCTGTCTTCACTATCATGTCTGACGATTAGTTTGGCAGATACCTTCAACTTAGATCCACTTTATATGTAGAAGATACAACAAAAACTCTCCCACCATTAGAATCCATGAGTGGAATTACACTAACATGGAAAAATGAACATATTCAAGCCACACGTTAAAGTAACATAAACTTTATTACCATGTTAACAGAATGAACTTTACCTCTGTGATGATGTTACAAATATATTAAGGCCACATTTATGATGAACAGAGCAGATAATGCAATAATCATCATCAGGTCCTTCCATGAAAACCCTAAATACAAAGAGGACTGTTTGACTTATGTTAGGTAGATTGCCCAGAGGGGACTGGGTGGTCTCGTGGTCTGGAACCCCTACAGATTTTTTTTTTTCTCCAGCCTTTGGAGTTTTTTGTTTTTTTCTGTCCACCCTGGCCATCAGACCTTACTTATTCTATGTTAATTAATGTTGACTTATGTTTATTTTTTATTGTGTCTTCTATTTTTCTATTCATTTTGTAAAGCACTCTGAGCTACATTTTTTGTATGAATATGTGCTATATAAATAAATGTTGGTTGATTGATAATCTTTGTGATAATGACATAAATAGTTATTTGTAAGTACTTAAAGACATATATGTTGAAAGCCTCAGAAAGGAAAAGGCAGCGCCCTCTATTGTGCAGCCCCAGTACAAAAATGGAATTAAACTATAGTAAGCAAACTATGAGCCACATAATGAATCTAAAGACTGTTTTGTATTTCCCACTTGGAGAAGGTTACTTTACAGCACTAGATTTTTCGTTCTTATGGTCAGCTTCCTCTTCAGAAGTTCCTCACCCAGTAAATGTAATACTTGCATGTTGCATGCCTAACTTGATTGGGCATCACAAACATCCCATCTAAGACTGCCATGCATTATTGGCATATTTGTCATGCATTGCCTGAACAGACATCACCCATTGAACCAGACATTCTTCCATGGTCATATGTGACCCAGGATTGCAAAGGAGACGTCATATTTCACGCTTATCCATACATACATCTCTCATGGGACCAAATGCTGCATGTATATGTTGGTCAAGCCTAGTTTTCCAATATGAAAGGGCTGAAAATATGGAATTACCTTAAGGGCATTGCACCATTACTCACAGTACTGAATTCCTTAACATTGTGTGTAGACAAGATGCTACGATGGCTAAGGCAGTAGTTCTTAAACCAAAAGGTTTCTGGTTCATTTCTCCACCCCTTACTTGCTGTGATACTGTTAACAAGTCATTCAGCTGCCTCTGTTGCAATTGTTAAAATATCTGTATATACAAGTGTAGTGTAACCTTGTTTGACAAGTTTCCTAGGAAAAAGGAATCAGCAAAATGGTATGAAAATCACATTTTTCCTGCATTCACCTTGTCTTTCTATGACATACAGATAATGTCTAGAATGCGATGCTCCGTCTACCCCACTGATGTACAAATACCTGACTTAGTTACAGGAATTCACTTTACAATGGCATCATAGTATGAAGTGTCTGATCCATTTAACCTTTACATTTTTAGAATGTGAGAGGAAATCCAGAATATGATATTAAGAAACTTTGTGAATTGTTAAACTTTGAAAATAAATGGACCAAATAATTTTCATTTTGCTGGTGCTATTTGGAAATTGGGTTCAAAAGATAAGTATTAATAATGTTTAACAAGTATTTCTAAACAAGTATTCCTAATAGTGTTAAATATTAATGTGTTGATGTGAAAAAATAATGATTGGAGTTCCTCATCCTAAAATTAGGCTTAATGATCCATTTTGAGACCTAGCTTTACTCCGCTGAAAGTTGAGAAGAGGTAGAAGCTATGCCAAAAGTGCATTCTTTATGCATATTTTATATTTTTGTTATTCTCACCAACTTTTGTTCCAACCAAGGAAAGAAACCAAAGAATAAAACACTGTAAACATACAAACTTCACACACCCCGAGACCCCAGCGTCTTAGGGCAGTTAGGCCTTCATATATACCCACTCTTGGAATCTCACCAATTAGGGCAACCTTTTCTACTTAAAAGACACATTTTAACAGTACGGGGACCACTAATCAGGAAATGTACTAATGGCTCACCGCCTATACAAAGCTCTTTCAAAAGTACCATACAGCAGTATCTCGGGAACATTTGCTCAATGAGGCAATCTGAGCTACACTGGCATTCCTGATTCTGAATACGGTTTTATTCACATTTGTTGTTTTAGCAGATATGTTTATACAAATTCTGATTGTATAATAAGAATTGTTTAAATCTTATTACTATATATATCGTCACATGCACAAGCCTTGGTAGCATGCCAGTGTATCTGATCAGGAAGGCCTTGAAGTAAATGTAGCCAGTAACTGAATCTGCCTTTGTTTCCTCAGATTGGAGGAGAAGAAACCCTGGAACATGTGATGTCACTTTTGCTTTTCGCAGAGGTCCCATCCCTTCTGGTCTATTCCCTAGTTAAAAGCACTAACAGCCAAGCGTCTTCATTTATTCTGGACCATTCTCCCAATGAGAGAAGACCTCCTGCAGAGACAACTAACTGCTTCACAGAAAGCTTAAGCCCATATTTGCCTATCTTTCTTGAACCAATGGTCCTATTTTTCTGTAATTCTGTTCTGGTCTGTTATTTTGCTGTCCTTTTGTTTTAAGTTGAACAGCACCCATTGTACAGGGTTTACCAGGCTGGTACCCCAACCCTCTTTACTTGAACCCACAGTGTGTTTGTGTATATGAGTGTGTATATAGACATATATATATATATATATATATATATATATATATATATATATATATATATATATATATATATATATATATATATATATATATATATATATATATATATATATATATATATATATATGTCAAGCTTGGGTCACATAGTTGTACAGAAGGATTTCCAAGGAGAAGAAGGTTTATTGCTGTCCAGGCAGATACAAACACAAGTGTCTTTCAGAAGCAATCTGGCCACACAAGGAACAGCTGTTAAACTTCACTAGACTTTTAAATTGACCACATCTTAAGGTAATTCAATATGTAGATCAATTTGATATTTTATACAAACTCATTAATTTGGTTATATTGCATTTGAGCGGTATTACTTTAATACTCGTAGTTTCTGTTATTTTTGTGATGAAATTTAAACTTTTTTCTATATTGAGTTCGCCCTTTTAAACCCCCTGATATTTACTACGCGGTGAGGCATTTGTACTCCATCAACATTAATTATTTTCCAGCGCATCGCGCACAAAAGCAAGAGAACGATGGGCGCACCAGAACTCTGCTCACATCATGTCGCCTGCACGCAAGCTGCAAGTAGTAAGTCTGTGATAAGCGGAATACCGCTACGCTTTCCACTCACGGGACGGAAGGACAATCTCGACCGCTTTTATATAGTAAGAAAGAAGAAGAAGATATCGCACAGTCTGGAGTAGAAAATCATCTTTTACCTGGAAAAACAAAACTACAAATCCCATCGTGCATTGCAAAATGGACAGGGCGTGTGTGAAACTCCGCGCCTGCGTAGCACTCATGACACGGAAGGACAATCCCGACCACTTTTATATAGAAGGAAGATGCCTCGGCCCGACTCCTGGTCAAAAGAACACAAAGTCTTCCTTTTCAAGGTGGTAGAGCAGCTCGGAAGCAGCGACCAGAGCAGAGGGAGTCTGGGGGAAGAGAGACAGGAGAGTGAGACCAAAGGATGGCTTTGGCTCAGTCTTTTAACCGTTCAAAGCCTTGTGTGAGAAGTATGTCACATCGCAAGCCAATAAGCCTGCAGATGATCCTGCAAAGAGGAGCTGTAACAGTGTGTTTGTTTCCCATTGAAAAACTGTTTAAGAGGAGGTTTCTAAAGAGTGGCCGTCTCCCCCTGCAGGATTTATATATATATATAAATTGTGGCAGGTGGCTGGGGATGCCCCTGCACACTATATTCAGGGGACGAAGCCCTGGATACTGCAATACCTCCCCCTGGATGCTAGATGGCCAGCCCCGCCTAGGGTGGAGTGGTTTCACACAGGGCTCCATTGGAGTTGGGTACAGCCCTGTTGGGACCCGGGGGTGCTGTGTTTGGGACTCCTGAGCCTGTGTGGGCAGCAGGTTCATCATACCTGGAAGTGCAGCCGGAAGTCGGTGATCAAGCACCTGGAGCACTTCTGGATAAACTATACAGCGACCATCAATCAGGGGCCAGAATTGGGTGGAAGGAGGATAAGGTTGCCTGGGAGGAGTGGTGGTGCCAGAGAGGAAGGAAAAGTGCTTTTGTGTTATTACTGTGCCTTGGACTGCGTTGTGTCTGTGGGTACGAGAAAGGCGTAGCCCACAGACAAAGAAAAATACAACTTTATTTATTTTACACATGCCTCCGTGTCCAATCTGTGTCAGGTCGGGCGATATATATAGCGTCCTTCTTACAATATATATATATGTACAGGTATATATGGAAAAGAAGGTCTGTGATACGGTTTGCATATTTGCAGTTGGAGATCCACAAAGAGAGAAAAAAATTAATCATGTATCATAAAGTAGTTTTTATTCCTGAGCCTTCAACCCCTGCCATGGGTCTTCATCAGAGGATAATGCTTAGACTTATAAGAATCAAAGGCAATATATAGCAAAAATCACGTGGGGCTAAGTCAGTGTGATCAGGAAGGGGGGGGGTTATTGGGTGTAAAGTTTTGTTTATTACAAACATGTTCTTCTTACGTTTGCATATGCTGGATTTATGTCCAAGTGTCTGTTGATGGCGTTCTCATTTGATAGCCAAGCTCTCTGGCACTTTTAGTACTGGCTTTAAATTTTACTTGTACATTGTACCAGTTAAATGTATGTCCTGTTGATTTAGTGTGCGTATAGATCAATGAGTCATTTCTTCTGACGGCGTTGCGATGTTCCTGTATACGTGTTGCAATTCTTTTTGATGTTTGTCCTATGTGTATATATTGTGAAAAGGTGCTATATAGCGCCCGACCCGGCACAGACTACGCAGAGGCACGTGTTCACACTCAAGGGTTTTTTATTTTTAATTCTTCAGCCATGGGCACACGTCTTCCCCATGTCCCACAGGCCCAACACAGTCCAAGCACAAAAACCCACAAAAACCAAACTTTTCCTGCTCCACCACTCCTCCCAGGCAACCTTGTCCTCTTCCTCCCGATTCTGGCCTCGAGTGGAGGTGGCTGGCCCTTTTTATACCCCACCCGAGAGAGTTCCAGCTGGTGGACCACCTGGTCCTAATTGCCCTTCTGGGTGGGGCTGAGAATTCAAGCAGCCAGGCTGCGGAGTCCATACAGCTCCCCCTAGCGGCCACCCGAGCCCCCAACCAGGCTGTGGAGGACTCCATCTCTCATGGAGCCCTGTGGGTGGTTGGGGAATCACCGTCCGCCATGGAGGCTGCCACCAAGCGTCCCGGGGGAGGTACTGAAGTGTCCATGGTGGCTCCCCCGGAATATACACAACTGGTGCGTCCCGGCCGGGCATGGGACCCTGCTGTCCATCACAATATTATATATATATATATATATATATATATATATATATATATATATATATATATACGTATAGAGAGAGAGACAGAGAGAGTCACATCAGACGGTCAACTCCTGGGCTCATCCAAGGTAAGCAATACCACTCTGAGACACAAGGGGCTGTTGTCGCTGATGATGTTGTCTCTTTTTCTACCCACAGCTCCAAGACACCCAATCAGGGCAAATGACTCCACCCCTTCCAGGTGAAGGTAGTGTCTAATTTGGATGTAGATTCACTGTAGGACGGAGACCTCAGAGTCACCGCTCAAATGAGCATCTGTTAATTTAGAGTAGGCACTGCAGCTTTAACCATTTCCTTGTTTATCCGCACCAAGACTGTTTCTTTTGTTGCTGAAGCCATTATTTAAAGGGATGATATACTTGGTACCTCAATATTTATTCTTTGCATTTTTATTGCACCTCGCTCGATCACTCTATATATTTTTATAGATAGGTAGATAGATGTTTTTTTTTTTTCTACACAGTACCAAAAGTAATTAAAGCATGTATTATGCAAGCCATTTCATTTTTCTTGTGGAAAGAATACAAGTTATTATATCTGCACATTCAGGAGCAGAGAACTTTATAGAAAATTAATGGAAAAATAATCAACTGTACACATCATTTAAAACTCCTAGGTAAAAAAAATTGTGAAGTATCAAGTCACAAATAGGAAATAATAAAGAAAAATCAAGCATAAACAGAGATGAGACAAGAGTAAGTTAAAAATATGATACAAAGCACTATTTGCACTATGCTGAAACTAGGAATGACAAGTCCTAATGTTGGGGCACCAACCTGGTCATCCCAGTTTGCTTCTGAAAAAATGAAACAAAAAATGCAAGTTATCAATGGTGTGGAGATATTGGAAACAAATGACAACAAATAGCCAAATTGGGCTTCAGATTATTCCGTCTGCTTTGGTCAGTTACACAGGAACTCCATTCAGTGTCGTACTCCTCCTTCCATTGCCATGTGACCTATAGGTGAGGTATCCTCACTGGGTGTCTCCTCGGTGTTGTGGAACAAATAGGTGATGACATGATAAGTGACCACACCCCCTCTTGACCTAGGGTGGTACCACGTACCTTAGAGAAGCCCGGAGGGTGATCCACCGATGCTCATGTGTAACTATATATACTGTATATATATATATATAGAGTGGTAGAATAAATCGTCACAAAGACAAAAATAAAGTTTTGGGGACCGTCCCCGTATATTGTCGCCCAGACAATAAGAAAAAAAAGAAGTGATTCAAAGTCTTGAAAGTACAATGAACAATTTACTGATACAAAATGGCGGTTACATATTAGAACAAAAACATGTGACAAGAAATGGTTGGCATGGTGTGACGTTGCAGCAGGAACTGGAAACAACGTCATTCTGATGAGCCGGAAGTGAGGTGATTTGTGGGTGCCGGAAGTGATGTCATCAAGGTTGGCCAGAAGTGACGTCACTGCGGTCATTTTGGAACCCAGAAGTTGCGGGATTATTTTTCTTCTTGTTTTCTGTTGATGAAAGAGAGTTCAAGTAAGTACCACGTGACAACCCCTTATCTCGCAATGTATATATATTGTGGAGATCGGCCTGGACACAGACAGGGGGACACGTTTAAGTCACCCACAACACGTTTCTTATACATACAGTATTTACAATTAGTGTTACAAACCCCAAAGTCCCCAAAAGTCCAGGCCAACAGTCCAATGCCTCACTTTCTCTTCAGGCCCCTTTTATTATTACCCGGATGTGCTCCAGATGCCTCCCGACAATCTTCTGCCGGCCCTCCCCAGTGTGGTGGAAGTGCCGGCTGCGCACCCGGAAGCACTCCGGGTGTCCCTGATACTCTTCCCCCCAGCACTTCTGGGTGTGGCGGAAGTGCTGAGGTCCAGGGCTCCATAGACATTGGGGTGCCCCCTGGTGGTGACCACGGGCCCTACAAGGTTGAGCTTCAAAGCTCTGTACCCGTGGTCCCCATAGCCACCAGGGCGGTCGCCCCCACATGGTCTGGGGGAGGCGTAAGCCCTCCTCCAATCTTCCGGGGCATCCCAGCCAGGTCACCCCCCAGCCACCTGTGACAATATATATATATATATATATATATATATATAGTCACACATGTGCACATAGGAGGCAGTCAATGGGCTTAACTAAAGATGAAATGCTGCGTCAGGGGTTGACAAAGTGCACTAATATCTTCTCTTCCCCCCTCTGCAGGTCATCTGATGGGAAAACCATCTGAAGCTAACCAGGTTCCACTTCCACCTCCAGACCATGCCCTCTTAATGACCTCATTTCCACCTGTTCCTGTTGGAACCTCCTCTTCCTTCCCACTCCTTATAAAGCCAACCAGTAGTTGCCTTTCCCTTCCAGTCCTGTTTTGGACTCGGTCCTCAGAGATCACTCAGTGGCAAATCCAATACTTTTGAAATAGAATTCATAATATTCAGGGTGAAACCCCACACCTTTTTCTCTATCTTGTGATTCTTTTACTATATATAAATAGATAAATAGTTAGATGTGTATATATATATATATATATATATATATATATATATATATATATAGATAGATAGATAGATAGATAGATATGTGCAACTGTAACATATGCAACCTCAGGGTTTAAAGTCAAAGACCAGTGACTTTAAACATATTAATAAATGAAGTGGTTAGCATTTGGTACTCAGATGCATATTTGAGGTGCATCTTCATTAGAGCAAATTTCTTTTCAAAAGAGGAGTCCATAAGACACATGATTTGCTGCATGTAAGAACTAACAGGTGCTCTCTTTCTCTCTCTGTTTCCCTCTCCTACAGCAGCATTTGTGGTCTCTGCTGCTTAAAAGTTGGCAGTCAACATTTTTATTATTATTAGTTACTTGTTTGTTTTCCTCTGACACAATTGGTGCTTTTTGACTATTTTTAAAGCGTTCTTGCTGAAGGTCAAATTTGCTTTCACAGGCAGTTCTTTAAAGCTGAACACAGTTGCAGAATAAAAAGATGTGCAACATTTTTTCAACGGCAAGAGGCATTTAATCCTGTGTATGATTTGATGAATTTTTAAAATACCCAATGCTAAATGTTACAGAAGGAGCAAAACTGTATAATATATACTTGTTTGGAAAAGCTTTTTGTGTGGACGAGGGAGCTTTGAAACAATCGTTAAGTTAGGACAACCTTCAAGTGCATAAACATGGATGTGGTAGACTGCTGTGAAAGCCATGATTTATGCATTTGATCTCATTACTATTTAAATGTCCCTCATACTACTTGTGCATCAGTTATTCATCAGCCATTAAAAATAATTTTGGAGAACACCTACAATTACCATGCAAGCTGAATTTTAATTGTGACCCTGCAGCTGAACTGTCCTATAAAGTCAACTACACCCCGCCCCCTACAGCCCCGGCTGCTCAGGTGAACTCCGTGACTCTGTGCCCTTGAGAAAAAGCAGCAGCCACATCCCTCCAGCTTCTCTCTTCTCTCCAGCATGACTGGCCTGGAATAAAGATATCCACATCCTGCTTCTGCTGGGGCCATTAGAGTGGTGGTCCACTGGGTAATTATTGACCCTCTCCAGGGGCCTGAAATGGCACTGAGGGGCTGTTTGTGTTTCTTTCTAAAAAAATAACAAAAGTGCCCATAGTCTCCCACTGCACAGATGGATCCCGCTCCCAGTGGGCCAAGGCAAACAATACAATGGAAAGTTTATGGTTACCCATAACATGCCTGCTTCTAATAAACATGTTTTTACTGTATTATTTGTAATGTATATTAGAGCTGTTATTTGCTTTTTATGTAGGGGTTCTTTCCCATTTAATCTTTACGTGATTTTTCTGTTTGAATATACTGCAATGTGAAACGCTATCATTTCTCAAGATGAAGTTCCTTGTACTATATTAGATTATTAACACAGACACTAGGTTTCACTGGTCCACTGACAATATTATAAGAGGCTAAGAAAAAATAAAAATGTTTACCAGTGCAGGGGCCATTTACCAATAAAAATATGCTAGACATGTAAAGGGCTTTAAAGGAAGAAAGAATATTCGGCTCCCAACAATGAACTGATTTGCCTGTTTTTTTGGACACTAATCAGTCAACAGTTGCCCTCTAGCATACTGTGCATCTTCTAGATAAAAGTAAAATTCACCACAAAAGATCACTGAATAATAAAGAGGGCGACTTTAAGAGAGAAATCAGGAATCAGTCAATCCTTTACCCATAAAGTATGTATTTAGAACAAAAATGTGCAATCATACTACTGTCCTTTAAGAAGTGCAAAGGTGAGCACCAGACTTTGTTTGTTAGCTCTACCGTCTTCAGCTCCCTGGCACTTTTGTCCATCAAACTCCCTCCACTAATTTCCTTGTCCCCCCTCAAATCCTCCTCTTTTTTCTTGCTTTCCTATTCTCTCTCTCCCAGCTGATGATCTTTATGACTCGCACTGAAAAAAGTCTAACATTGATGTTGTTCATTCACGTAAATTTTCTCTTTCAAGCAACTTAAGATTAGTCATTTAGTGTTGTAGCTTCAAACATTTGGTTTCAGATCTCAATCAAAGTACAAAAAAAATTGTTTGTACCAAAGTAAGTTATGGTGGCGGGAATAAACATAAAGATCCTATTTCAGTTAACCTAATATTTTAGGTTGTTCGTGTGCTGTGTGTTTGAGCGTCCATTTGTATTTTCTTCCGGTCGAACTTTTCAGCGTGCTGGCTTTCCAACTGCCAAAAAAGAAGAACCCTTTCCCGAGTGGAGTGGACGTGGCTATCCAGGTCTGGTCATTTTCAGCAGCAGACTTTTATAACGGAGGATTTCTGGTAAGTAACCCTGTTTCTCAACTGTCAATTTTAAGTATAAGAACTCGTAATAAAACATACTTTCAAGAAAGCTGTACAAGCGCTTAATAATTTTTGTTGTATATTTAAGATTTATACAGCAGAATGCTTGTGTATTTGCACCAGATTTTTAAATAAATGTAAAAAGTACAGCATTGGAATGTGTTATGTTCATAATATTTCTAATAGCATAAAAAATGGTTACGACCAATAAACCATTTTAAATTGTAACAACTTAAAAAATAGATTTACTTCAGTATAAAACAAGTGAATTACGCCCAATGACCCTAAATGATTTTCCTCAACTTGAAAAATAAATTTACTTCAGTATAAAACAGGTGAATTGCACCCAATGACCCTAAATGATTTTCCTCAACTTAAAAATTGTGTGTTCAATAGAATAAAAAGAATTTTTTTGGTTCAAATTGATAATATTAAGTGTAAATCATTACTGTAATTATTTTAAGTTGAACAGAGGTTATAGTTTTTTCAGTGTGCTGCCATCACAGCTAAGGTGCTATTAGCGTCCCTTTGGAAATCCCGTGGCCTTGCCGTTCCCTCTGTCTGGAAGTCATCGTTGTTTAATCTTGTCTTTCTTGACTTCTCAACACTTCGCCCACCTTTACTATCCCAAGACTGGTATCACATTGTACAGATAGTCGGGGGGCTATTCTGGAGTTACTCCATGATGTCGTTTGCCCTTCCTACTCTTTGGTCTTTCTTTTAGCTCTGTGTCTTCTCCTCCATGGGTTACATGAGCTCATTGTCACAATGACTCCATATCTGATCTCACTTGTTTTTCAGTCATGAGAGAAAAAGGTGTGGAGGACGAGTACCAGTTGGGAAGAGGGTTGTACATTTTTGTTTTAATATTTTGAAAATCACAGATTTAATTTGTGAATTTTAGATTCACAAAGAAGAAGTGAGTGAACACAGTATTAGGACATCATCATTATTACCTTCACAAAGAGGCTAAATGGAATAGATTTTCTCCTCTCTTAGAAAAGCTTTCTTACATTCATACAATTCTCACCTGCCTGTCTTTATGATGTTGGGGTAGCTTGGTGTAACTCAAGAGCAAACTACTTTGCACAAAAAGATAGAATAGATAGCTTCCGTAATCCTAAAAGGTAAATCTATCCTCTGGGTGTACTGTATTATGAAATAAATGTGGAAACACTTCATCATTTAATTAAATGTCAATACATGTGTATTGCCATCACTGTTCGTTACCTTGTTGTTGGTAGGTGGCAAAAACATAATACAAAAAATACAAAATATAGAAAGATTTTCATACACCTGAAACAATCAGAATCACCTGTGTTTTGAAACAAGCTTTAAAGCAGGTCTTCTATGAAACAAAAATACACTGTGGACTGGGTCATCATTAAGAAAAATGTGTGAAGTAACAACCGCGCTAAGGGAATGCTAAAGTAAGCTGATTATTTAGCAATGCAAGTTGTGGTGATAGGAACAAATTACTCTTATGGGATCTCGAGAGCAGCTTCAGCCAGGGAGACGGATCAGTGTCCAGTAGCAGAGTGCCATTTGAACCCGGCCTACGGAATGGTGCAGTTGCCTGGATCGCAGGGCATTTTTACCAAAGGCTGACTCATGTAAGGTTTATTATAAAATATTTTCTCACTTATTCTGAACACTGTTTGTTATAAGTAGTCACATCCCATACATATTTATTAGGCCTGCATTTTTTTTAAATTACTATTTCTTAATGTTTTTTTTTTCCCCAAGGTTTTATAATTTGGGATGCTGTTAACCAGCTGAGCAATTGTTTATTTATCATTAATTTTAGAAAATTTGTTTGGCAGAAGTTCAAATGAAGCAGAGTGACACGTCCAGTATTCAAAATGCTTTCAGTGTACTCTTGAGTTGGTAACCGAGTCCTAATTAGAGTCGTGAGTCACCATTACAGATAAAATTCAAGGTGGACCAATTGGAGGAGCCCCGCCATGTTAGCAACTGAGTTCTCAAGAGCAAGACTTGAACTGTTGATCTGTGGTAACAAGCAATGAGGTCCGGGTAGTCAATGTTATCGTCTTCATTGGGGTTGTTCCATGACAGGTTACCAGAAATGTTTTTAACTATTTAACCACTACATCTCAGATTTTGATTAAAAATGCTTCATTGGATTATCTCACTTATCGAACTCACAGCTGAATAAAATGTCCTTATGCCTTATACATTTTGAGTTATGCACGATGCATTATAGAATGAGAGGAAATAAAACCTAGAAAAGACCACAGTCAGTATAATCTTTCATTTTAGACACTGCCACGCACGTGTGAATAGGAGGCCGCGGACGGACCTAAAACGGTATCGTGAGTTTGTATGCCAGAAGGGTGTGACGGGGTACTAACTTTTCTCTCTTTGTTTCCGCAGAAAGAAAGACGCACCGCCGCCATTAAGCGGTCTGAATCAGCATCCACGCACCACTACTTTCGCCCTTCCTCTGTCAGTCCCTGATGACGCCACCAATCCCACTATCCACCTCGGCTCCTACCCAGCATGCACCTCTATTTCCGGTCCCGCCTCATAAATGCTCCCATTCTGCCATCTTTGGGCAGTCAACTGTATAGCACGAATGTGTACTAACTTTGACTGTGCAATTTACTTTTGTAAAACTGCTTTACAGTATACGGGGCCGGAAACCCCAAACCTTTATAGTTGTTTTTGTCTTTCTTTTTACACCTATGAAAATTTACACTACGTGAAGCATATGGATGGATGAAGCATATTTTACAAAAACACTTTTTTTCTGTTGTTTTACTAGCAATATATTCATGAACAGTTTTGTCACATGAGAGCTTACTTGCAATTTAATTGTCTAGAGACAAGGTGCATAAAGAATTTAAGCGCTCTTCAGTCATGGTAGACCAAAATGTATTCTTTATAAAAGATAGCTTGGAAAAATTCCTTTCCTATATTATTAATATCACTATCTCTCTATTATAAAAAAAATCTTGGGGAGGCAGACTTGGGAGACGAGACGTGATCTTCTCAGAAGACAATATGAAGTCCCACGAGAGACACTTTAACTTGCTCCCAGCTCTTAAAACAATGACAAGTGACAAGCAAAACACGCAGCTCGCAGCAGATGCTCCGACGGTACCTAAAACAAAATGAAAAGAATGGACGGTGTATCAATCCATGAGCAGCAACTGAAACATTATTTGGTTTTAGGTGTTATTTGAGGTTGCATCCATTTAAGAAATGATAGGAAGTTGTACAAAAATTGGATAAAAAACTGGCCAGTGCTGAAGAAGATGTGAACGTGCCTCTTCTCCAGGAGAGTATGCCACATGTACATTAGTGGGATAAAGTGTAAGGTCATCTATTGTAATGTTGTAACAATGAATTGAGCTGCAATTTGATTGAATAATAAAACAGGATATATAATAGGAATGTCTTTGACTGTAATTTATAATTAAAAGGAAAACGAGAGTGTAAGAACAACCATAACATTTATTTCTATAGCACATTTTCATACAAATGATGTCGCTCAAAGTGCTTTACGTGATGAAGAAAGAGAAAAACGACAAAATAAATAACAATGAAAATTAGGGAACACTAATCAATGTAGAATAAAAGTCTGATGGCCAGGGAGGACAGAAAAAACACACAAAAAAATAATAATTCCAGACGGCTGGAGAAAAAAATAAAATCTGCAGGGGTCCCAAGGCCACGAGACCACCATCCCAGCCCCCTCTAGGCATTCTACTTAAAATAAATGACCTCAATCAGTCCTCATTGTATTCAGGGTTCTCAGGGAAGAACTTGATGATGATGGTCACGTGGACCTCTGGCCTTTAATCCATCAATGGAGGGACATCGCGGTGCTTTGATCAGGTGGTGGGGACACAGATCGGCACCAACAAAAAAATGGAAAAAAAAAAAACAACAGAGAAAGTAGGGGTTAGTACGGATTTTGAAGCCTACACACGATGCTTATATTGGCCATCCTTCCTTCAGTCCTTTGCCTGAACCTGATAAATCCAAGGATGTGGACACTTTTACTTGACTTGACAATAATCTGCAAGCACAATGTTTTTACTGATATCCATGTTGTATTGTTTTCTTTACTGAAAAGTGTTCTCACCAGTTAGGTTATCTTTGCTATGTTACATAATGCGATGATGGTTTCAAGCTGCTATAAAAAAAAACACAAAAAAAACAAACCAGGAAACTGGGTAGCTATTTTTCATTCAATTAATTCACTAATTAATCAGTTCATCTATTTGTGTTTGAATCTGGTTCATTCAGTTCAATGCCAGAGGGGGGTCCAAGTCTGTCGTGACCATATCTAAGGCAAGCCAGGAACCAAACGTAGACATCACAGAATACACTGACTCTCCCACTCCATGCTTTACTAATCTGCCAATTTAAAGATGGCGCTGTGGCGTAGTACAATGCAATACAACACAATTTATTTTTGTATAGCCCAAAATCACACAAGAAGTGCCGCAATGGGCTTTAACAGGCCCTGCAAGCCTTGACTCTCTAAGTAGACAAGAAAAAACTCCCAAAAAAAGGCAAAATAGTAGGTAGGTGACCTCACTTTAAGCTACTAGGATGCTGTTTCAGTCTCGGTCTCCACCACTGAGTCGCTGTTTGACCCTGATCAAGTCACTTAATCTGCATCCCTTTCCTTTATTAGGTTAGATAGAATGCCCAGAGGGGACTGGGTGGTCTTATGGTCTAGAACCCCTGCAGATTTTATTTTTTTTTCTCCAGCCGTCTGGAGTTTTTTGTTTTTTCTGTCCACCCTGGCCATCGGAACTTACTCTTATTCTATGTTAATTAACGTTGACTTATTTTATTTTTCTTACTGTGTCTTGTATTTTTCTATTCTTCATTATGTAAAGCACTTTGAGCTATATTTTTGTATGAAAATGTGCTGTATAAATAAATGTTGTTGTTGTTGTTGTGGTTTATAAAAAAAACAAATATGGCAGGAAATTAGAACAACAGTTGCAATAGTTTGGACAGGCCATCCAGTTTTAAAGAAAACATCAATCTATGTGATTGCACAGCATCTTCAGGGTTAGGGTTAGGGTTATCACTTTGAATGAAGGAGTGAGCCAAATGTATAGGAGGAGGAAGCGGTTAGGAGCATACGCTGCTCACTATATGACTAACCACCTCCGGATTAGGACCTGAGTGCAGCCATGTATAATAACAATAATAATAATAATAATAATAAGTTAACACAAAAATATTTTGGTTGTGGAAGGCAAACCAGAAAAAAAAACACATGTGGAAATGGCAGCAAACGTAAGAAAGCTGTTCTCGGTGAGCTGTGAGGCTACCGTGCCAGCCTTAATTCTTTTAATTATAAAGCTTTAATTGGCATAGGGCTTTGTAGACTTTTTTGAAAGAGTATAATGACCATTTCTGTTTACTGCACTTCATCCTGCTATAAAATTCTCAAAAATGCCTTTTAAGTTTATTTATAGTGGGAATGTTTTGCAAAAAAACTGCTAAACTGCAGTGACTTCAAATTATTTATTAGGAAATACGAAACTGAAATTTGCATCTGCTGTGTATAATGGGTTGTTACTAAAGCTTCTCTCTTTATTGTATTTCTTTATTTTCCCTCTCTTATTTACTGTTTGTGTCCATCTTGTCTGAGTCCCCCATATAAAGCAATGTATTCCCAGTGGGACTTCACCTAGAGTAATAACAGATAAAGAAATAATATCATTGGCTTAAACAAAACGGGATTGTCTTATTCAAGGATATTCATTAAGGGGTTTCTGTAAAAATGCTTGCAGCCACATTGTTACCAAATGACTACTGCGACTAGTCCACTGAGCCTAAATCTACCGTTAGCTTAATTAATAAAACCTACAAAATGTTTCGCTATTTGTACCCTAATTTTAAACCATCTGCGGTCTGACAGATTCCATAATCGAGGGTCATTTATTTATTTATTTATTTTTAACTCCAGGCTGACAACATATAGAGTGTAAAGTATGGTATATGCAGTATACTGCCTAATGACTTGGCTAGCCGGTGCTCCTCCTCGCCATCTGTTGATTGTGCAGTGTGTCTGCAGGGGGCGAAGCCAGATTATGCAAATGTGTCAGGACTGCTGGGAGCATCAAGGATCTGCGCTGCCTGGCCAGTGACCGTGGGGATTATCATTGTGGGAACCCCTGCCTGGACAGGAAGGCGAGGATGATTACTGAGCTCAATTTGAGTTTTAAGTTCACCTGTGCTTCAGAACTCTCTTTTTAGTCTCCTCTTTGCAAAGTCTTCAAAGTGCATGTCTGCCACTCTTAATAGGGTGGCAGAAAGAACCCTTTACCAGTCTAAAAGGCACAGCATTATATACTGGCAGAATGGCAAACTTTCAGTTGTATATTTGTCGTTATTATTAATTTGGTTTGAGGATATAGAGTATGCCAAGGAAATTAGCTCATTAGTATCTGGATGCTAAAAGGTGGCAAGACCCACACGAGATCGCAGTAAATGGTCCCAACCATTCCTTTTGTTACAACCTTTTGGAAACAACTTCAAATGAGGTTTGCCACTCACTCACACTGTCATGCCACTCATCTTATTTTATGTTCTTATGAACCCAAATCTATGAGCCCTACAGTTCTACTGCTTTACCCGTCCTCCACATTACTGTATCTAAAATCTGAAATCAACTTCAAATAAGGCTATTGAGACAAAGGTGGCACTTCATGGGAGGCCACTCACCCCGTACCACTACTTTCCATGTCCTCCACATTACTGGTTTGTCAGATGATGTAACTAAAATCCAGGAAAAGATATTTGCTGGTCTAACATAACATGACAGACATTACTGCTGTTTTCTTAGTCTTAATTATTTGCATTTCTCTGAAAATTTAACCCTTTTACCGGAAAAGTAAAAGCTTTCTAATGTGCCAATTATTCTTAAGTATGCAATATATCTTAATCTTGTACATAAGAGTTGACACTATGATCCTGCCAAACATAATTAGAATATATTTCATCTAAGGAGCAACTTCAGTCATGAATTAGTATCTGTCTCATATACGCAATAGCATACAGGCTGCCAGACAAAACAAAACATGAAATGCACCGGGTGGGTTTCAGCTATTTTATAGACTTTCCACCCCGGGGTTTCTCACTGCTCAAGCTGCCAAGATATTGTAGTATACCATGGCACTACAAGAAAAGTGCGCTGATTCATCCAGACAGCCGTTGGTTTTCAGCACTTGGCATTTGACCCTTTGGAACGTCCGGGTTTCAATTCTAATAATTACAACACAAAGCCTCATTTAGTGATGTTTTCAAATTTGGCTTTTAATCGCTCATTCAGTCAGGGTTATTTCTCCTCACGGATTATTTTAATGTGGTGTACGTACTCAGCTGCAGAAGCCTACCTTGAACAGCATATCCACAATGTGGTTTTATCTATTGTGCTTATTCCATATCCATCCAGCTATGATAAGTTATTGTATTTCATGTGTTTTCATACACATTTCTATATATTTTAATTAAAGGTGGGTGTAATTAGATGAGTTATGCGATTATATCTTTAAATTACAATGCCCTGAGATCACCATCACCATTGTGTTCCAGAAATGTGTCTTCCCAGCTTTTTTTATTTGTCATTATGCAACCGAGATCAATTAAAGAAAATTCTTAAGACCAAGGAGATTCCGTTTTAAATCGCATTGCAACTCAGTCCTTGATTTGTCAAGTGACCCCCAGTAACTCACACAGCCACAAGGCACAGTTCTCAAAGGCACATTTTTATACAAAATACTTTCATTCCAGTTATTTATCACAGACATGTTGCTTCAATGTACGAAACTCCATGGAACTGTCCCATTTCTAAACTAGCTAAGGGTTTAGGGTTTCCTGGCAGCCAAAGCTCAAAGAGAAGAGAATGCCAGTCCATGGCAGGGCAAATACTCAAATGCAATACTTTAAATTGCCTTCTTGGTCTGTGGATGGCCCAGTTAGCATCTCTGCTGCCTCACGAATGCAGCCACCTGGGTTTCAATCCCAAATAAGGTTATCTAGACAAATGTGGCACTTCATGGGAGGGCATTCACCTTATTTTATGTTCTTATGAACCCAAATCTATGAGCCCCCAGTTCAACAATAGGAAAAGTCTTCATTTAAATTGCCTTCTTGGTCTGTGGACGGCCCAGTTAGCATCTCTGCTGCCTCACGAATGCAGTCACCTGGGTTTCAATCCCACTTCTGTAGAGTTTGCATGTTCTCCTCGTGTCCTTATGGGGCTTTCTCCCACATCCCCAAACATATGTAAAATATAGTAGTTGTGTGCATGAGTGAGAGCTGCAATGCACTGGCAGCCTTCCCAGGGCCATTTCCTGCTTTACACCTAGTGCTGTCAGGACTGGCCCTTTGACCCTGAAATGAATTAAGCAGCACTGAAAATGTTACATATGCTTTTTTTTCGGAATACAGATCTGAAGCCACTGACATTTCACTTTTTGGTTAAACTTGTTACATACACAGAGTTGGTTAGGATTTATTTATTTATTTTTACATTTTATTAATTTTATTGTAATCATTCCATACAAATAGATCAATTTTTACAAAAAAAAAATAAGAGGAAAACAAATTAACCCCCACCCTTAAGAAAGAGAGCATGGCCAACGGAGTAAAACTTAAAGCTTGTAAACATCCCTAAATTGATTAGTTTAAAAGGGCAATAGAGATGAATGGAGAAGAAAAAGAAATGTGGAAAGAATTGCTTCCTTGGTGCTTTAAGAGCTTATTCTAAAATATTATTGATTAGATCCTGCCAGGTTTTGAAAAAATTCTGGATGGGGAGAGGTTAGGATTTATTAACATCGTACTTTTAGGCCTCAGC
This sequence comes from Polypterus senegalus, assembly GCF_016835505.1. Lineage (NCBI taxonomy): Eukaryota > Metazoa > Chordata > Cladistia > Polypteriformes > Polypteridae > Polypterus > Polypterus senegalus. The sequence goes on from NC_053171.1 coordinate 94,787,901, forward strand.
ACGTTGATAACGCCATTGACAATTAGTAGGCTGGTTTTAATGATAGCCACCAAATATTATTTGAAATATTAAGAACACCTCCATATGAACAAACGTTTTGGTCAGTTTTTGCAAAACCAAAAGTCCATCAGCAGCCTTGTTAGGGAAGGCAGCGTCTCTGGGTGATGATTAAGTGAAGAAACCTTAAGCAAATGAAAACACACAAGTACAGTAAGTGTGTCTGCTACACATAAAATCTAAAGCAAAAGCATTTTGGTAAGGATATTGGCATCATTTATTTATTTGTTTTTTTAACCCATCACCTTTATAAAGATAAATTCTTTCACCTTTACAGAGACTGTTATCATTGGAAGAATAACAAAGCCAACTAAAGTATGTCAGCATAAACGTTGCACGCAGAAACAAATTGGTTTATGCAAGTTTCAGCAATGCTTATATTTTTAGACCATTTTAAAGACTTTCTCTTAGAAAAACCTTTTATATATTTTCACCTGTAAAAACAAAGGTTATGAATGTAAGATGCACTTTATCTGAGAAGCAACACAGAGCTGTGTTGGACTCCAGGCCCCCAAGATGCACTGCGGCCTTGGCACTGGTTCAGAGTACGACTAAACAGCTGGCTGGCTGACAGCAGAGCTGCCAAGAGCTGGCAACAAGAGACTTGCAGAGAAGCAGCAGGCTGCTAACCCTTTTCACATTTTTAATTAGATCCACACACCCATGTCTTTGAGCCATCGTAAATATACAGATGACATGCAGAGCATCATTTGTTCAAAAAAATTTGACTACAAAATAGTTTTATCTAATGCCATTGCTCTAAGAATTTACAATTTTGTCAATTTCTGTTTAGCCCAGTAATAACATGAGATAAGGAAAAGAAAAACAGACAGACGGATAGATGGATAGATGAATAAGACACTCAATTAGATAGTTTGAGAATGTTATGCTATTAAAGTAAAATTTACAATTTTAATATGAAATGTAGAATTTTGTTATTTTACAATTAAATATATTAGCCTTTTTATACCTTAAAATGATATTAAACAAAAATATTATTAACTTGAAATACAATGCATTACCATTTTCTAAGCCCACTTAAGCCCAGGATCGTGGTGGCGAGAGCCTATCCCAGTAAGCACAGGGGGCAAGGCAGGAACAATTCCCTGGACTTGGCGCCAGCCTATTATAAGGCGAACACGCAGACACACACACATTAGGGTCTAAAGTGATCCACATAACCTTTGGACTTTAGGAGGAAGCTCGAGCATGTGGAGGAAACCCATGGTAATACGGAGAGAAGATGTAACTTCCATGTTGGGGTAATCTGAGACGTGAACGCTGGTCTCCTTACTGTGAGGCATTACCACTGTGCCACATTAACTTGAAGCAAATATTGTGATTTAAGGAGCAAACCAGAGGTAGAGCTGCTTGTTGTCTCATAGATCCAATTGTAATGGGATACACTGTAAAAAGTGTCAGTAAATTTAATGGTAAAAATACTGTAAATGGTGAAAGTAAAAAAAGAAAGTTACCTTATGTTCTACTGAAAATTACCTGTATATCTTAAACAATACATTTCATTATTTTTTACAGCCAAGTTCTCTAAAATCGATATTTTTCTACTTTCAAAATAGGCTAAATACCGTTTACTGATGCATTACAATTACACTGAAAAAATCTGTTCATTTTAAAAGTGTAAAACTGTTAAATAGCGAAGGTAAACAACAGTAAAATATAAAACGTTAAAGCGCTGTTTCAGTAATAACGAAGTTACGATATTTGCATAAGGACACGCCCCCTTTTACCATATTATTCCTGGTGAACCGCATACCTTTGAATAGTAGGGAAAAAAACTTAAACCAAATTAGTAGGCTTATCTAGGTTCTTTGATTTTAAGGAAGCTGATTTATGGTGGGTTGTATTCGATAAGCTGGCACACCTGTAGCACACCATACACAACAAAAGCAAACTTTACCTCCCCACCAGACAATGTGCCATAGCTTCCTTAAACATTGAATTGTTTAATTAAATGGTACATATTTGCTATTGGTTGTTGTTACTTTACTGATGCAAGCTGAGTACTGGGGTTTAACCCTGATGATACCTTCTAATGGTTTATTGATTGGCATATTTAAAGACTCCAAACTGGCTCAGTGTTTAGTGAATCTGTCCAGAGGTAGACTGGCACTCTGAACAGGAATGGTTTGTGTTTCTGTAATCTCACACAGGATTAAGTAAGTTGCTAGGGTTGATTTTTCTTTTTTATGTATATTGTGTGGTGGCACAGGAGCTTGCAATGCTGCCTCACAGATCGAGGACAGAGGGTTAGATTTCTAGCTTGGTCACTGTCTGTGTGGAGTTTGCAAATTGTTCTCATGTTGGTGCAGGTTTTTCTGCTTCATCCTAAATACATGTAGGTTTGGTTGAGTGGTGTTTGGCTGGGTAGTTATGTTCAAATGCCTTTCAATAGACCGGCACTCAAGTTCAGAATGGTCCTTACTTTCCTCAAAACACTACCAATACTGGTTTGAGATCCCCAGAAATGTGAAATTGTATTAGGGTTAGGGTTTGTTTCCTGCCTTGCACCCTGTGTTGGCTGGGATTGGCTCCAGCAGACCCCCGTGACCCTGTAGTTAGGATATAGTGGGTTGGATAATGGATTGATGGATGGATGGGTTCAGACAACGGTGGACATTGGGATGGATGGGTGTTACAAACAATTGTAGGTTACAGCTGTCTATTTACCTGGTTGAAAATAACAAAACTTTCTTAGAATAAGCATACAAGTTTCGTTTGAAAAACAAGAATCCAAGAACTATATAAAAGAACATTTAAAAGAATAAAAAATAATTACAAAATAGATTCCAAAGTTAAAACCAAAATCAAAATCTTAGACCAGAGCAGTGCTTCTCAAATAGTGGGGCGCGCGTGGCTCCGTCAAGGGGGGCGCGTTTGACCTCGGGGAACATGCTTTTTTATACTTGTACTTATAACAATTTTATAGATAAATGATACTATTTATAGTTGCGCGGGGGGCAAGATGTTTTCTTCTTCCTAGGGGGGGCATGACAGAAAATAATTGAGAAGCACTGGACCAGAGGAACAAGTACAAAAACCAGTAGAATCCAGAAAAATAGAACCAAAAACATCAGAGCACAAAGAGAATCCAAAGAAAGAGTTTGAATAATAATAGTTGGAATTGAAAGCCTCAGTCTTATATAGGGGCTGATGGTGGTCTCCACAGCTACCTTGCTCGCCCCTCAGGCTTGACACAAAAAAAAAAAAAAACAAGGAACACTTTATATAAAATTTAAAGAATAACCATAAATAACTGTTTTAGTATAAGTTGTATTTAAATATTTTACACTAGTTCCTAGCCCTTTAAAAAATATCCAGGCATTGTTTTGGGGATTTAGGAGGCCACAAAACACAATGGATGCATTTATTTTTGTTTACATTTTTTAAAAATGTTCATAAGCAAATATTTTTGACAGCAGTGACATCTTTTATTTTGTGTATTCTTTTTGGTTTGGTTACAAAGGAATTGATAATTAAGGTCAACCAGATGTGTATGGCACATGATATTAGCAGGTTAAGCGTATGAAGATCAGAGCACAATTCACTTCCTGGTATGTCCAAGTTTGTGGATATAACAAAAAAAAAAACTATCATTAGTGCTCATTAGTGTTTTAAAGTAATTCTAGGCAAGAAATTTTTTTTTAATGGAGTAATGGGCAAGTGAAACTGGGTTTTTTGACTCTTCCACTGTGCTGTTTGATTTACAACTCGGTTTTACATCCTAAGCCCGTTAATTAGGGTATTTTCTTCCTGGTATCAACCCTTACCTGTTAATAAAACCATAACCTGTTTCCGGAATTCCATTCTTATTTAAATATTGCTGCTGCCCAGTGTCATTACAATAATACAATCCCACAATATATTAAATAAAAATGTACAGCCACTGACAAACATTTACTTTGAAAAATAGGTAAAAATAATCAATAGAAAATGCCAAAATAAATAAACTTAACAAAAGAACAGGGACAGGACCCTGGCTAATCCATAGAAGTATGAACACATAATTATACGGTATATTCTCTCGGCCCATTTTTTATCTTAAAAAAAGCAAACTATATTGGAGTCAATATAGCATATTTGATCATTAATTTTAAGTAATTCTAATATAATCAATAAATGGCAACATCATTTTTTAGATCCCTCCCTTTACTATTTCTTTAAGGAATTGCATTCATTGCCTCAGTTTCTTTGCACAGAATTCTGGCATAAATACCTGAAAACTGGCTTAATATTTCAGGTAAATCTGCATTCTTTGTTTATGAATAGTTTATAACTATATATTTCTAAAATATTTTGGAATCTCTTTAGGGATAAGAGATGCTTGGCAAACATCACCTGCGATAAACTTTAAGCTGTCTTCCAGAGTCCTATTTACAGAGTTGTTAGAAGGTATGAATAGTAAGTAGGTGAGACGAATTCTCAAGTAGCAAAGCAGCTCTTCATTAACATCGGCAATAGTGTGGCTGTCACAACTGCCTCATTTCTAGCGATAATAAGAAGAATTAAAGAAAAATGTTTATCTATATGATAAACTGAAGTGAAAGGCATCTGCCAGGTGAAACAGTTTAATAAGCCAGCCAAACTTCACACTATATAGCTCTAAATAAAATGGATAATGGACAGAAAACCTTCCTGTGGTTTAGGCAGCTGTATTTTTGTATTTGAGGTGACTCGCATTTGGCCACAAATTGGATGCCATTCTGTGGATGTGACATCTTTGAATTTTGATAATTCCTGGAATAGTACAGTCATTTCCCGTCAACCAGCCGTCTTTCATGTGAGTCTCTGACAGTTGCACGGACTGAACTAAAATGCACACAAAAACCCAGTCGTTGTTTTATTCTGTCGGAGGCTAAGTTTGAGGTTGACTGGTTGAAGAAGAATGGCTATCCTGGAACGTCAACTCCGATGTTGTTCCAGGACAGCAGAAACTCAACAAGAACAAAGCAGCCAATCCCATTCTGTGGTTTCTTTAAAATTTTACAATGTAACTCTATGACATACCTTTAGTTGGTGCTTTTTGCCATTCTGTTTTCTGTTCTCTGTAGGTTTGGTGGATCATTGTTGTATGTGCATAGGCTCCATTATAAAATGCAAATGGAGGCTAGTTAATTTTTACATTTTTTTTTAAATATGCTTTGCTTTTGAATGCAATTTAATCTGGTGAATTAATATATATCACGACTGTGAAGAAACAACTTTGAGTTGAAAAATACTGAATTAAGTCTTCAATAGAGCTTCCCCGAGGCACGTGGAGGTTTCCATGGATCTTCCCTGCCTTGTGTCCATAGTACCAGCTGGTGTAAGAATAATGGTATGGGAATATTTTCTTTGGACATATCAGGCCTATTAATAACAAATGACTCCCATTTCAATGTCATAGTGTGCCTAAGCATTGTTACTGTCAATATATTTAAATATTCACAAACTGATATTTTCAACCAGATAACGTGCCAGATCATCTAAAGCTGGTTCAGCACCATTACCCTAATGCCATGCCTACTCTTCAGATCTCATTTTTATGTAGCATCTTTGAAATGTGGTGAAAAAGGAGGGTTGCATCATAAATATGTGATGGAACTTACAGAAGGAACAGTTTGAAGCTATAGAGTCATCATGGAAGATTGTCTTGAATACCTTGTTGAATCTACGCCTCTAAAAATGAAGGCTGAGCCCTGTCTTACTCAGGAGTGCCTAATAAACTGGCCATTGAGTGAAAATTATTATGAAAAAGTATTTGTTCTCTTTATGATTTCGCCAACCCTAAACCTAACTCTAACCCTGCAGTACTGTACATTATTGACACTGAAAGTTTTTAGCTAAAGCCAAAATCTAATTTTAGATTAAGGACACTTAAGTAAACAAAGATTTATATATATATATATATAGGTAATTTAATGAATGGACAATGTGAGGGTATTTAGTATTTTAAGTTTGAAAAGTCGAGATCGCCATTATATATAGCTCCACCTACTGGACATCCTTTATGACAACAGATTTGCCATGTTATCAGATCAGTGCCTGTATTTATCAAGTGTCTCAAAGTAGGAAAACGGTCTGAATCGGCTAAAAACATCACACAAATTTGCTCCTACTCTTATGAGTAGCAGTAAAAGCATGTTATTAATGTTTCCAATTTAGAAAAGTATTTCTAACTTTGGAAGGATTCAGGAGCGCTCGTGAGCTGTCCTAACTCACTAGGAGCTGCAGATATCAACATCAAATTTCAGGAATGTTTTGAAAACGCCAGTCGACAGTGAATTTTTAAAAAGATATCAATTTGACAGAGGTAGTATAATATTCATAACAAGTTTTGTAGGTTACATGACTGCTCTGTCTGTGTAGAGAAGCCATACGATGTCAGCCAAAATGAAAGTGTTGGGGATGTTACATGTAAAATGTAGCTTTACAATTGTAGGCCACAACCAACCATTTCTTGAAGTTTGCAGCAACTTTGAATGTACTTACAATGTGAGGAATAATGTGCAGATTTATACATTTCTCTGGCACTCCATATGATATAATATTAAAGCAAGCTGCATTTATGCATAAAAATAATTGCCCCAAGTATGGATGAGCAGATATATGTGAATTGTAAGCAAGCAAAATCACAGCATCAACAAATAAGAGATGAAGGATGCAAACTGTACTGCAGTATTCAGCATATTACCCTGAGGATGAGCTGGGGTTAGGATGGCTGATCAACAGGGAAATGTCACACTGGTGCCTGCCCTGAGCTTTACATTTCCTGAACCTCCAGAACATTTGTGTTACGTTTTACAAAACCAGGAAGGTCCAAGAAGGCAGGCGGAGACTCCAGGAGCCTTGGATAAATAGAGCTCCACTGAAGATAAGGGGGGATCATGGAAAGAAGCATGGTATGGCACATTGCAAAATGATCAGGCACACTGGAAGAGTGAAGGCAACTTCAGAAACAGCGCCATGGTTACTTTTAGTATAACTGTTACTTTACAAAGCTGTAACAGTTGTGGGTCATTCATTGTTAAACATTCCCATTACAGTGAACCCACGTTTATCACGGTTAATCTGTTCCAGACTCTATCGTGATAAATGAATTTTCGCGAAGTAGGATTCTTTATTTTTAAATTGAATATTTTTGCAGTTAGAGTATAGAAAACCTGTTTACGTACAATGTCAGCCCAAATCTGTACCGCTAAAGACAGAGTTTCATGCACTATAGATGAAATAAGCGAGCACCATCTCTCCTGATATTTACTACGTGGTGAGGCATTTGTACTCCATCAACATTAATTATTTTCAGAGACATAATTTTTGTCTATTTTTCCAGCGCATCGTGTACAAAAGCAAGGGAACGATGAGAGCACCAGAACTCTGCTCACATCGTGTCGCTTCGTACATCAAACCGCAAGTAGTAAATCTGTAATAAGCGGAATACCGCTACGCTTTACACTCACGGGACTGAAGCACTATCACAAACACTTTTATATAGTAGATTATTGTACTGTACATTTAATTACACAAACACACACAGTTCTTACACACAACCACTAACCTATGAAGGCACGACCTCAGTAGGAGAGTATTCAGGTGGTGCAGTATCTTCAGCACGTGCGTTGTTGTCTTCTTTCACTGAAGGAGTACTAGGAGTAGGCAGTAGGTGTCTGGGTGCGCGGCTGAAGAAGATCTTGATAGGCAGTTGCTGGCACTGTCTTTTCATATGCGTGAGGAGGCTTTTGTACGGTATTGCCATCTTTGATCATATCCAAGAGTTTCACCTTTTCCTGGATAGTAAGCATCTTCCTCCAGCACTTAGTTTTATTGTCAGAAAGCTTAGAAAAAGCAGCACGTTTAGGAGTAATCGTGGGGCTTAGATAAAAGTTCTCAGAAAGCGCATGCGTAGTGACGTAAGTGTGTATGAGAAAAAATCGCGATAGAGTGAAGCCGCGAAAGTAGAAGCATGATATAGCGAGGGATCACTGTATTGAGTTTCATTGTCATTAGGTGTGCGCGTCTCGACCTTTCCATTTTGGTGCTTTGTACAGTATTATTCTTGATGAATGATGTTGTGAAAAGGCAACAAATATTATTATATTTTTTATAATTATGATTATATTTTCCTTCTTCTTTTTTCTTCTTCTGCCTCTCCTGCTACTACTACTTTAAATATTATAATTTTGATGATTATTATTTTTTTTTTTTTCAGAAGTAGTAGTATCATTATTATTTTTTGCATATTTATAATCATCTTTGTGGTGAAGCCATAGTATTAGCATCAGAAAATTACAAAATGTTACCATGATTTCTAGAGAAACTACAAAACATAAAGTGTCATAAAGTTGTGATGTCATTTATTATACTGTACAATGTGAACCCCTTCTCCTAACGGGGAAAGGATGTTGAATGCTTCCTAACTACTTCTCATTTCCAACTCTGGGTAAGGACAAATTCATTTCCTAGTCAGACTTTTACTGCAATGTTTTGTATTAAAAATAAATAAATAAATATGTACTTAAATAAATATGGGGCTGCGGTGGGCTGGTGCCCTGCCCGAGGTTTGTTCCCTGCCTTGCACCCTGTGTTGCCTGGGATTGGCTCCAGCAGACCCCCGTGATCCTGTAGTTAGGATATAGCGGGTTGGATAATGGACGGATGGATAAATATGGGAAACACAACAAGACTGGAGAATACAACAAAATAAAGATCATCAGTAAGCTAGATTAATGTGCATAACAGAGTCAAGGGTTACATTATTTTGCACCAATGAGCATACAGATAAATGGTAAAATCTTTAACACATTTATCTTGTAATATTATTTAAAGTCCTAAGATAGTTAAACAGATACGTCTGTGCCACATATGTATTTCTAAAGAGGAACTTCTTATATATATATATATATTCTTATACAGAACAGAATAAAAAGTATTGTCATTATCTCATCGATCCCTTGTTAACTGTGCTTGGTACACATGTTACAGAATATCTTAGGCAGGCAGGCACTTTATAATTCATACAGAAAGTTTTTCCCCTTAAAACAAAGTTACCCAATGCTAACTGACTTTGTGTGAAAAAGGAACTGCACCCTTAATGTCATGATTTGTTTTTATGCTAATTATTTAGTTTATATTGTACTTTTATTATAGGGGGTTTATGGTTAAGGATTTTGCTCCTTTTATTATTTGCTTGAAATTCATAACTTTTCAGTTTGGTGTTTTGTTTTGCAATGTCTTGGATGCCATTTTAGGTCCTCAATCGCTTCCATTTTGAATCCTGTCGTTAGGTCTCTGGGGCCATGCCCTCTGACGGCGTGAGCTGAACTTTAACAGCATGAAGGATAGGAATTAAATTTCCTTATTTGATCTGCAAATATCAAAACTCTCTAAATGCCTTTTGCAAACTCTACTCGTGTGTTACTTTTTTGCTGTTCTCTCGACCTCAAATTTTGTCCTTCATTTTGGCTTTGGTTTCCTTTTGCTCAATTTAAGCCCAATTTAACCAGTGAAATTCTGATTATGGAATGAAGTGCACTGGGCTTTGCTGAGGTTACAGAAGTGCACTTGGAGTGAGACACTTCTAGAAAGATTCACTAGGGTGCTAAGTATTTTTTTTTTTTTTGGAGACTATGTTTGTCACTGTGGTTTTCTGGGGTTCCAGAGCTTTAGCAATTGCTTTGTAGCTTTGTCCCTATTGATAGATAATAACAAGTGTTTTTGTATTTTTTGTCTTTACTGATTGCTTCAGGAATCTTTGATCATGACAAATCTTTGCTCTGACAAAATGTCTCTAATTGCAAGGGTCAAAATAAGTGAGGCTTATATTGAACAGGGCAGGCTGTAATCAATCCGATAATGCTAATTATCCTTTTAATTGGATTGACTTAACTGACAGGACAATTACTTTTCACACAGTCCTAGATGCTGCTTGATAACTTTGTTCATTACATAAAAAGCAATAAGCTTAAAAAAGTATAATTTGGTCAATCGGGCACTGATTTCTATTATTAAATACTTGATTAAAACCTGAAAAAATTCAGTGGCCAAAATTTGCACCCGTAAATGAAATCAAATTTATATTCATAAAGTACATATCCTAATATCTATGTAAGACTTAACTATGACACTTTAGACTTTACAAATTTGATCCCAGCATGTATATTACCAAGCAGATTATTACATTAGGCTACACAATCTGCGAAAATGAATGCAGAGCATAAAATACAGAAATGAATGCAGTAAACATGGCTGGGAGCTGACTGGGAAAGGGAATAGGAACCATCCCAGCCAGGATGTGCATCCATGAACACCATCCAACCACGATAGCCTGCTGGCTGATAAGGTTACTTTTATATATACTGTATATACAGTATATTTCTGTAAAGCACAAACAAGTCCAGATAAGTACAGCACACAGCACTCTTTTGCCTTCTTCCTCCATCTTCTTTTATTCTACACCCAGGAGTACTTCCAGCTGCCCATTAGCATGGTCACTTCTGGCTGAGGCGGAAGCCCAACAAAGTAGGGTTTTGTAGATCCTGCAGCAGCACCCACGAAACCCAACACTGCACAGAAGATGACTCCTCACGTCTACTTTTATCCTGTATGGGCAATGTCTCCAGGCATGGCCTGGCCAGCTGCATTTGTAGCACAGCCATGCCCCTCCTGGCACCTGTGACATATGGGAATGGAAGCAGGAGTGGAACTCCTGCTCCATCTCAAACCCAGCCAAGGTCAGCCCTCCACCACACATGAGCATGTGATCTTGCACGCTGCAATGTTTGGAGAACTGAACTTTTTCTTATGGGTCTCGTTCATTTTCTCAGGTGCAGCCACAGTCTGGGTCTCTCTATAGCATAAATAGAAGACCGTGTGCTGTCTGCACCACTTTTGACTTACGTGCAACTGCCGCTATTTTTGTGACTGGGCTGAGGAGCCCAGACTAGTAAGCCGCTAATCTCATCCAAGCCTTGCTCTTTCTACCCCCGTGCCATATGATTTGTCATCTCACCTATGTCCGCTGTTAGACCTCAGATATAATATCCAGAGGCAATTTGCTCAGATGTCTCTTTTTAGGTGCAGTACTGGTGTCACCTACATGTACCGCCACATCTAGCTGGGAAGGGAGTCTGACCCCAAGTTGTCACAGATACTTCTCCTCCCTTTCCAACGGTGCCCTGGTAGTCTTCTCTGTTTTTTTGATCGTCTCCTTCAGCAGCCTGATGATCTGTAAAAGAGAATGTACAGGCTGGGGGAAGCTTTCCTGCTCCAGCTGTGACCACAACAGTGTTATTTGTTTTGACCGGCTGGTGACTCGGATCTTGTTCATCCCTGACCCACCACCCGTGAGCCATTTAGTGTGCAACTCTCCCGCACATGTTCTATCGATTGCCCTTTCAGGCTCGGGGTGGACATTCAGTGACCCTGCCTTTGCCAACTTAACAGTGGGATTCTGGCACACACCATCCAAACCCTTACCTGCTTCTGTGCCCTCCAACGCTCCCTCCTCCATTTGATTTGCCCCGTCAGGGGGGTGGTCGATCTTCCTCCAGCCTTTGTCTTTTGGTGCACAGCCGGCCCAGCTTATCTTCGCTTATCTCACACAAGCTTGACCCACTGTCATCCCACGGATCAACGTGCTTTGTCCACAGGCGAGGATCTGGGCATTCACTATCTAGGAAGTACAGTAGGTACAGGGGACAGACACATAACATTCCCAGGGCAAACCGTCCCTCTCTTCCCAGCAAGCTGATTGGCGATGACGGCATGTGTCTGGCTGCCTGCTGCCTTTTAGACATGGCCTGGTCTCCTCCTTCCCCATCATGGTGGGAGCGGTGTTTTGGTGCATTTTATTCAGCAGCTTCAGTGCATTTTGCTGTGTTGCTGCATGTGAGTGTGCTGTCGTGCTGTTGTGTGTGCGTGCATGCGCTACATGTCAGATTGCTACAAGGATAAAATTGCTGGTTCCTGCCTTGCAGACGGCCAGGATTTCTGCCTACTACACCACTTGTGGCCTGCAGGGGGCGCACCAGCTCCCCAAATCCGACACAGACAGACATGGGACACAAGTTCAGCAAACACACTTTTTTTACTTTCTTGTGGAAAATGCTTTTTAACCGTTTCCCACTTTCTCAGCATAGTACAAAGCACAAATAAGTCTAGATAAGTACAATAAACATCACTCTGGCTTCTCTGTTTGTCTCCACTCTTCCCAACAAGCGCCTTCCCCTCCACCCCAACTCTGACTCCTGGAGCAGTGGCAGCGGACTTTTTTATCCTACACCCAGGTGGCCCGTTAGTAGGGTCCAAAAGCACTTCCAGGTGAGGCGGAAGCCCAAAAAAGTAGCGCTCCGCAGATCCTGCAGCACCCCCTGGTGGCACTCACGGAACCCGGGAGGGGCTACCATCTAGCACTCCGAGGGAGATACTGCCCTGTATGCGTTCTCTCCCTCGGTCCTTCCATTAGGCAGGCGTCAAAGCATACATGTATATTTGACATCATCAATTGTTGCATATTACTACCTATATTCCTATATAGACACACAAACTTTAGTGCAGCATAAAAGATAATAGGGTGTAACTTATTAACAGCTCTTTGATGCCATGGCAGCTGTCACTAAAACAGACCATTTTATCGTTGAAATGCGACTTCTGTCAGACACAGTTTAAATAGTGTACATATGTTTAGTACTTTCTTCTTACACTCACCATTTATCAGATGTTTGCATGGCAGCATAAACATAAGTATAGCATGAATAGGAATCTAGTCACCCACTGCTGTCCAGATGGCAGAAAGATTTTTGTGGTATTGAACATGTACCCTAACTGTAAGAATGCCGAAGCACTAGTTCCCACAGTAATGTGCTGAAATTGGGCCATCAGCGTTAGGAGTTGTTATGGGGCGCAATTGCATCCTAGACTAAGGGCACCATGTGCAAAGAGGATTTTTTGGGAATTATGTATCAGAGGCATCTTGCCATCTGGATGCTGACGGGAAAGACAGCACAAATATGTTTAAACCATATCCCTCCATGCAACTATTTTAAACCTATTCACCCTGGTGAGAGTAACAATTGTCTGACAAAGCAAAATATGGCAAAATTATTTTAAGTTTACTTTTTATTGTTTCTTTGTTTTTTGAGTTAACATCTGTTAATACGTTTTTTGCGTGTTCTTTCTTTTGCTAAATGCATGCAGAAAATATTTAAAATTGCATACAGAGAAACCAGAAAACATTTCAAAAATATTAAAAGCCTCTTCATGACAGTTAGACACCTTTCAATGCTTAGTTTTGCATTTCAAGTATTTTAAGAAGGCTACAGTGCAGCCGTAATTAAGCAGCTCTAAAAACTGCAGCGTAAAACAGTCCTTTGAGTAACAGGCGTGTCTCACACTCATTGTATATGTATGGCTCTACTGTAAAGAACAGAAAATCGTCTGAATTAAGTATAATATAATATACAGACAGGGTCGGGAAATACAAAATGTACACAGGGCTGTCAGCACCCTTTGTAATCTGTAAGGTTTAACTGTTTTATTTAGGTAAGCTGTTACTGCATAATCTCATTTAAAAAAGAGGTGAATAAGCACATAGTACACTAATCAACCAATTAAAAACAATGAAATATTAATAGAAGGAAAGTACTTAGGGGGCGGCATGGGGGCACAGTGGGTAGCGCTGCTGCCTCGCAGTAAGGAGACCTGGGTTCGCTTCCCGGGTCCTCCCTGCATGGAGTTTGCATGTTTCTCCCCGTGTCTGCGTGGGTTTCCTCCCACAGTCCAAAGACAAGCAGGTTAGGTGGGTTGGCGATCCTAAATTGTCCCTAGTGTGCCCTGCGGTGGGCTGGCACCCTGCTCGAGGTTTGTTTCCTGCCTTGCACTCTGTGTTTGCTGGAATTGGCTCCAGCAGACCCCCGTGATCCTGTAGTTAGGATACAGCGGGATGGATGGATGGAAAGTAATTACACAACTGTACTTTCAAGCTCTATTTAATAAGAAAATTAAACTTATAGCAAACTGATAACATTACAATGCATAATATTAACACTTTAAGTACAGTTAACAATTCATTACAGTAGTTGTATATGAAATTAATTCCATGCTCGGTGTTTTTCAATATTTTATTCCAATACTGTACTTTATGATTTTGTGGCATGCAGTGGCAGTGTACAGATTTTACCAGCTAAAGAATAAAATAAAAAACAATTTGATTGTTTCCATGCTTTATAAAATTTTCAAGCTATGCCCATGTGCAGTATGCAAACTGAAAGAAGGAAGGTGTCATTAGAACTTGCAGTACTACATCCAGGGACATTTTTTTCATACGTATGTTGATCAGCAACTCATTCTAGCAAGTGCAGGAGCACCCCTGGTACGAGTTTCTTACATCTATCATCTGATGTTGTGTTCACCCTCTGTGTTTTATTCATTGTTTGTTTGCAATATACTAGTGTCACTAGTCTGGGGGAGACAAGGAAGTAAGAGACTCATAATAAACTTGAGCCTGACAAGCAATCCTCACTTAGAGAATACCAGGTGTCAACGCTCTCTCTAAGAAGCACACAGCTTTTTGCTCTTCACACACAAGATTTTCCAGCAGTGCACAAAGACATGAGTCAAGAAGTACACTGCCGGGCACAATGTGAACGGGCATATAAGTCGGGGTCTGATTTTATGATTGATTTTTTGGGTTTCAAGACCCAACTTATACGTTAGTATGTACAGCAGTAACCATTGTTTAAAATCAAGGTGAAACATGACAAAAAACAGCAACAAAAGTTTAATTAAACTAAATCAATTTAGGTTAGGGAGAGAATGAGATGAGGGAGTGGAGAGGCTAGACACCTGTTGGCCCAAGAAATCAGTACACGGGACTGTGTTGTCCCTCAAAATCACAGCAGACAGCGGCAGGGCTGCAGGAGGCACCAGACCATGCTATTCTAGTAGAAGCTCAGAGGTGTAGGGACACCAGGAACTATTAGATGTAGCTTTAGCAAGTATGGAGTTGCTTCTTTGCCACGGTATAGTCACAGCGTTAGTTTGGAAGTGACCATAGGAGGGGGTTTAAAGCTGGACCTTTAGCTAATGGTCCGCTGAATGTGGACTCAGGCAAAGAGAGGTGCAATAAAACCTGCTAGAAAAGTCTCCAAGATCCTGTGAGATAAGCCCAGAGTAAGACTTTGGTTTTCCTTTTCTTTGCGTAGTACTTTGTTTTCTACCTTTATTCATTTCTTCTCATTTATTTGCATAAGAAGTCTGTTATTTTTTGATACACTTTGGATTCCTTGGTCTCTTTCTGACAATATATAATTATATCAATTTTGATCTGATTAATAAAATCTATTTGAAAAAAGTCATAATTACTTGAAGAATTTCATGGTAGAAGAAGAGTCGAATGAAAAAGACACTCACATATGCCTATAACTTTCCTATTCCCTCCAGCTACAGATGCTCATTAAATTATATACAGCCAATAAAATAATTTAAAAAAAGTAAAAACAAGCTGCCTGGTGTATTTTTATACCTGGCTAGTAATTCGTTTTTATTTGCTTGTTTTCCTCTATATATAGAGATTCCCTTTATGCTCATATGTGGGAGTTGACCATTTCTTTAGAGAGTATATTTCTATTTAGAGATCCAGACAGACAATATGAATCATCAGTTACAGTTACTTTCTTAGTATTTATGTATGTGGACTTTTAAACTGGTAAAACTTTAGGACAGGGGCTTTAAGAGCATGCTGTAGTGCCTTTATTACACGTATAGCTGGGCAAAACAAACAAAGCATTTATTAAGATTTTGTTATGTAGCATTGGGTGGCTCATACTGTAGATGCATTACAGGTAGCAACTTTTCTTGTTGTAAAGTGTTGCACTTGGGGCTTTGCCTTAATAAGACATCTTGTTTCACAGCAATAACTGACTAAATAGGTTGGTTTTCCCCTGTTTTAAAGTGTTAACCAACTCTCACGCTTCTATAAGTTCTGACCTCAGGCAAACGTTCACCTTTTCACCAAACTCCTCTTCACCCGATGACACGATCAAGTATTCTCAAGATGAAACCACTAAGGGGAACTCCCAACCCCTGTTTGATGAAACAATCAAGTATCCTTGAGACAAAATGACCAAGGGGGACCCCTTCCCTCATTTGGTGAACTTGTTGAGAATCCATGAGTTGAAATGATTGAGAGGGATTGAATTTTTAAATGCCTGGCGCCTTGTTAAAAGCACGATCAACTCTCCGTTAAAGAGCTAAGTTACCCACAGGCCTGTGGGGGGGTCTTAATCCGGCCTTGACTTCAGGATAAGAATTGAATGGATTGGTTTTCCCTTTTATAGGAAGTGGTGTATCTTGATACATCCTTTGAGCAACAAACAAATCTACAGCAATATACAGTGCTGTGCATTTAGGATTCTCTTATTTTTTATTTTTTTCTATAGCAAGATCATTAGTGGCTTACTGTCCTGATTTCTAGTAGTTCTATCAGGTATTAGTACTACATTTTGGAGGTGGTTTCAAAAAATTATTCAGAGTAGTTTTCTTTACGGTTGCTAGGCCTCACTGTAGACAACATCAGAGGACATCACCAGAGTGATTTCTGGGGTCACTGGATATACAGTATGTGTCACTTCCTCATCCCAGTTTGTAGACATCAAAAGACAAAACAATTTTTACGTTTGTTAGCATTCTACTTAAGATCCTGTTTTTTTAATCTCCTTCCGTTTCTCTTCTTTAGGCTTTGTCACTAGGTGTCTTTGATCGCTTGGAACAGACTTTGACTTCGTCATTTTGACCTTCTGTCTATCTGCCATTTTTTTTCATTATCGCAAGCCTTAACAGAATTTTTTATTAAACAAACATGCTATTTACCCTAAGTAGTTTGAAGTGATGGCTGAAAAAAAATGTTAATCTCATGTTTTCAAGCAGAATGGAGATAACAACATTTCTGGTATAATAGATGTCTATGGTGACTAACACTGGACAATAGCGAACAATATAAAAAATGTTACTTGGGTCGCAAAATCCACTTATTAGATCATCCAGTCGTGTTCTCATAATGTCTTAAACATTATGCTTTTTTGCCAAAATTTGATTAAATAAACTACCTCTGGAAAATACTCTCATGAATAAAAATGAAATGCGCTCAGCCACAAGCGAGCACCTGCCATTACTCCTTTCATATTATAGCTGTAAGCCACAACTGTACCTTGGGAGTATTTAGCAGCAGTCTGTGAAACTGCGCAGATGAAGTGACCTTCTGCTTGCTGAAGCGTCTCCGATATGCACACGTGCGAGGTGTATTCTTATCCTGATAATGTTTTCACTCACTTTACTTTAACTTTTCATGTTTAGTTTGACATGTCTCTCACTGCACACTTTTTGTTGAAATCGCTTGAAGCTTAATGTTAGCTGTTGAATAAGCAGTTACTGGGCTGGATTCCTGACCAGTCAATGAGGTGTGGAGGTGGGTTGCCAATTCAAATGATTGAATGTATTTGCGTGTGTTCCGCTTTTATTCAAAAGAGTGTTTTAAGTGGCTTATCTTCTTATATAATACGCCACCATGGTTCTTCGTTTGTCTGTCCAGGATTTTAAATCATCTGTAGCTCGCAAACCGTTTCACCTATTGACCTGAACTTTGGTACGCATATACTACGTGACATCTACTGTCCGCTTTCGGGGTGATGATTTTTATTACTCTTTTTATTTTATTGTAGAATCAACTCTGGGCAGAGCGCAGCAGGGCGGCCGTTCGGCGCATTCATACGTGCATCGTTCTCATTCCCTACCACCTTTGCAGTCACTTCCCCTACCTCTTCATATCTTTAATCATTCATGAGGAAGATTGTGACGCTAAAGTGAAAAATTAAGAAAAAAGTACAAAGTAATTGCAACACAAAAGCTGACTTAATCAATTTTAACGCGAAAAGATGCCGACAAAAGAAGAGATGCAGTGGGCCGCTAGGGTGGAGAAAAGAAGAGCAGCTCAGGAAGCAGCAAGTACATCAACCTCTGAGCAAACAAATGCAATACGTAGAGAAAAAGATGAAAACTAGGAATGCTCAAGTCAAGTGTATTCACTGCACGTTATCATGCAGTGTGCCGTTACTGGTTTAACAATATGTCAGTTAAAAATAAATGTGCTTCGGACGTTATGAGCATATGCCTGGATGACATTTTGTGCAATATAGAACAACTTGAGATTGTTTTTGTGGACATTTGGATATAGTTTGCTGTTGTGTAATGTTGATTACCATAGACCCTTATTATATTAGAAATGTTGCAATCTCCATTATGCATGAGAACATGAGGTTAAAAATTTTTCTTGACCATCACTACAAACCACATGGGTAAGTAACACACAAAAAAGTACAGGGTGCGACAGAAATAACATTTCAAAGGGGGATTGAAAAAAAATGCTACGAGGTATCACCAAAAACGTTTTATTTCCCAAATGTATATATATAAGTTTTAAAAATTATATCGCCCAGATGGTGGCCTTGACGGCTGATACACATTTGGAGTCATTCTTGGAAGTTTTCTATCACTCTCACTAGCATGTCGGGCGAAATTCCTTCAATTTCTTCTTGAATAGCCTCCTTTAGTTGGTCCAAGGACCGAGGACGATGTTTGAAAACCTCCTGTTGCCCTTACTCTTTGAACCCACAACAAAATAGTTTTCCGGTCTGGAACACTTTCATTAGCACGTAAACCCAACTGCGTGTGAAACACCCTCTGCGTCGCAGCTACAGATTTGCCATTTTTGAAAAAAGCTTCCACTACAAAGCCTCGATGCTCACCTGACCACGGCATGGTGACGACTGAAAACTTTATTATGTACCGTACCTAACGGAACGGACCGCACCGCTCTACCTGCTTTGGGGACCCCACAGTGATTTTTCGAAATGTGGGAGTTATTTCTGCTGCACCCTGTACTTTTTAAGTGCAGGATTCGTTTAAGATGACAAGTTGATTATGAGCAGGAATTGAAGCCTTCTTTTGCCCTATACCTGACATAATCGTACCAAATAGTGGGTACCTCTAAAAATGTAAAAATCTGCAATAAGCCTGTTACTTAATCACCTTATTTAATTCATTAAAAACAGATATGAATACACTTATCCTTAATTAGGCCTGGAAATATATTTACCCAATATACTGAGCCATTAACTGTGAATAGCCTCATGGACAGACTTTTCATTAAGCACTGCTTGGTGTGCATGCCTGTTTAATTACTACAGAAACTATTGAAGTCAGAATACATTTTCTAGATAAGTGTCAATAAAAATAGCAAAGTAAATTCCAAGAATATTAACACGGTAAACCATATGTTTGATTAGTTAACTGGTTAACAAACTGAAGCAAACCTTTTTCATAGTAAAAAGAATATAATGATAATATCAACACCACCTTATCATCTAAAAAGAGAGAAAAAGATGAGAGATAACTGTCATAAAAATACAATCTTAATATTTAAATATTCATCCTTTTTTGTGTGATATCTCAACCCAATTAAAAATAAAGCATAGACTACATTATTTATAGTACTTTATTGTATGTGAAATATGTATTGGTGTTTTTGTTTTAAACCTACTTAGTACTGTTCAGGTTTGTGTTGATATAAGCATTGATGGGATACACATCAACTGGTCGGTCAACCATCCACTCATTTACAGAACATTGCCATCTGTCCTTCCATCCATCCATTTCCTGAACTTGCATAGTTCAATTGCATCACCATGGGCAGCTATGCCCCATCGCTGGCGACCTTGGGCGTAAAGCAAATCTTAACCCAGAATGAGTGCCAATTGACCATAAGACTATGAAAAGCATCCCATCCCTGTGCTGTCCATCAGCCAATCAATTACACTCAATCAATTATCAATCAATTTTTATTTTATGTGGAGTCATTTAAATAATTACGATCACAGATTTAGGAAGAAAAAAATTAAAAAATAAGGATACATTTAATTTGTGGCGAACGCCCTCTTCTACGCGGTGGTGTGCTGGGGAGGCAGCATAAAGAAGATGGACACCTTACACCTGGACAAACTGGTGAGGAAGGCAGTCTCTATTGTAAACATGGAGCTGGACAGTTTGACATCCGTGGCAGAATGACGGGCGCTGAGCAGACTCCTGTCAATCATGGAGAATCCACTGCATCCACTGAACAGGATCATCTCCAGACAGAGGAGCAGCTTCAGCGACAAACTGCTGTCACCGTCCTGCTGCACTGACAGACTGAGGAGACCCCACACTATGCAACTCTTCAGTGCCACCCGAGGGGGGTAAACGTTAACATTATACAAATTTATTGTCTGTTATACCTGCATTGTTATCACTCTTTAATTTAATATTGTTTTTTATCAGTATGCTGCTGCTGGAGTATGTGAATTTCCCCTTGGGATTAATAAAGTATCTATCTATCTATCTATCTATCTATCTATCTATCTATCTATCTATCTATCTATCTATCTATCTATCTATCATTTCAATATGGTGGAAACAGAACTGGTGAAATTGTAAAAGAATGGAAAAGGCTTGACTGAAATGCAAGACTTAAATAAGTCACCTATCGAGTTTTACCAACAAACCCAGAGAGAAGATTTATCAAAGTAGGAACTTCAAATCTGAATGAATCTTCATCAAACACATCAGAGCATCTCTGCTGCCCAGAAGGTTGGTAAGGCACAAGTAACAATGACAGGTAATTTAGATGTGAATCAGATGGGGAGCTCTGATCCTAATGTGATTCATACAAGGGGGCCAGTGTGGGCTTATAGCTCTTGGTCCATGTGAGGACTCTGGGAGCAACCATTTCTATTAAAAAATCACTTCTAAAAAAAAAAACAGGTGTACAATTAAATTCAATACCTTTTTATAAGGTCCCTTCAGTGGGACTGAAACACAGGTGACTGCAGTTCATAATCTGACTCTCGTCCCAGCCACCTCCTCCGTTGCCCTTTGGAGGACAGACCGAGCTCTCTTGTCCCATCACCTCTGATGGTGTTTTCAGAACATCTCCGATCTCCCTTTGTCCAACCACCCACCAAGTCTGATCTGCCCCTGGATCACCATTCCACTTGCTCCACTGCGACACATCACTGCGTGCTTTACCTCAATTTCACTGGCTCATCCACTCGATCCAGAGCTCTCTCTCTCTCTCTCTCTTCCTTAAGTTTCCTGTTCTCCTTTTTCATTTACCCTTCTGATCTACTCAGACGTTTTTATAATGAATATAGGTGCTTCCTTAACAATCCATGGAACACTAAAGAAGGATGGCTGAGCCCAATAGTGCTAGCACACATAAACGATTAAATAGCCTTTAAGCACTTCTTGTCCACACGTCTTTCTCACACTCACCCACACTATTCTTAAAATAAAATCCTGCACCTATCTGATCCGCCAGAGACCCTTGACACGCTTCATCACACACCAACCCCCATAAGTTTGCATAGGGGCGATGCAATTTCAGACCGACGTGTGCAAATGTGGAAGACAAGGTCAGTGGTGTCAACCTCAGACACCCACACTAAAACCCCACAAAAGTCTAACTCAACCAATCTCCTCCTTAAAGGAATATGAACCATTTAAAATCAACTAAAACAATCAATAAATAAATGCCAAGTTGAAAGTCCATTATTGTTAATCCTCCAGGCTTGGGAATGTTGGGTCTTTTTACACTCCGATGTGTTCTTGCTGTTGTCCTTTATCTTCTCATCTCTCACCCCCACTTGTCCATCTCATCACTGTCACCACTTGTGAAAATAATAGTTGGTCTAGAATTAAATTTAAAAGTAACTAAATTAAAAAGCAGTGGACAGTTGTACAGATAGAAATTATTAATAGCATATGATGCCACTTTGAAACATAAGGGAAGCTTTTAGCACATAATTTGTATTAGTGAATAAATGTTGGTCATTTTATTGTTAGTTGAAGTACTAAACTGGCCTGGGTTTGTTTTGCAGGTGGCTGCAGTGTCAGGGTTTTTATGGTGGCTGGAGAGCCAATTCTGCCACCAACCCCCAGGTTTTTCCCTTTTAAGTTGGAGGGCTTACATGCAGGGCTGGATGCAGACTAACGTCATACCCAGGACAGTGCGATTGCAGGTTAAGGGCCTTGCTCAAAGTAGTCACTTTTGGCGTTTACGGGATTCGGACCTCCCGAATGAATTCCGATCGCCAGCGCAGATCCCTAGCCTCAGAGCCACCACTCTGCCCGTAGGTGATGTGAGGGGTCACCTGTTGTATGGCTGCACTCGGGTCCTAATCTGGGATCCTGAGGTGATTTGTCACGTGGTGGGTGCTGCAATACGCTGCATCAGTGTGTGCTCCTGACCTCTCTCATATCCTTCCATCTGGTTAACCTGCATGATCTACGCTTATGGTCGTGAGGGTCAAAGCCTACATTGAGTGCAACCTGGATGGGGCACCAGAACTGGATAAAGTAAAGTCAGAAAATCGATGTATGGATGTAATATGTCTTTCATAAAAACCAGGGCTTTGTTATAGTAATAAAGTGAAAAGATTTTCATTTTAAAGTGAAATAACACATGAGCAGTGCATTTTGACGACGATAACATTTTATTTCAATGAGCTAAACAATAACTGTACACATTAGAGCACAATACAAAAGTAAAAACTAAGAAAATAATCTTTTAATACATTAAGTTAGTGGATATTTAATTGTGTGTTTTCTTTGTCACTGGGAGACAATAATGAAACTGAGAAAATTAATTTAGGTTGAAATCAGTCACCGAATATGAGGTGTTAATTCTATTCCCAAGAAGTGCCTTTGATTGATTGTAACTTACTGACGGTGTGTTATTTGTGCATTTCGCATTGAACTAAAGTAGTGATATTAAATGAGAGACAGATGTGTTTGGATTTGAAGCTCCAGTTTGTGATCAAAATAAAGATTTATTTACTTTTAATAATTCAGCCTTATTGACACTTGTGCAGACAGTCATTTCACTTGGTTGAAAACTCTCATATCGTGCTAATAAGTTACACAAATACTGCAGCCAGTTTTTTTCCATTTTTTTTTAATTATAATGGTTTATTATATATTTTTTAAACAGAAAGAATGTGTCAATTAAAATTGGTTTGAGAACATTGTGGAAAGAGTAAGTTTAGAGTGTGAACGTAATTATTTTTTAGACACTGTTTCTAAATCACATCTCAAAGGCACTAATGAACAGAAATATATCCTGCAAAAATGCTATAATTTAACCATCTAGTCTGTTGGAAGCACAATGGAACACTTTGTATTATATATGGTACCATTAAGGAGCATACAGCTATTTTATAGAATAACCATATATTCTATATTAGCATTGTGTGTCTGGCGAATTTGGAGGAATTGGAAAAGAAATGCAACTCTTCAGCATATCATTTTATATAATAATTAGGTATAAAATATGAGAACCATTTAGTGTATAGTGTCCATTATTATATAAAACAAAAAATGGCTCTGTATTTCATGAGATAAAAGAGCTAGAATGCAGAATCATGGAAACACTGCAACAGATACTGTTTTTCTGTTCTGGTATATAAACAGAGAATGGTGTACTGGTTAGTGCTGCTGTCTCACAGGTCTAGTGTCCAGTGGTTTAAATCCCATACCCAGTCATACTGTATGGAGTTTGTATGTTCTTCCCATGTTTGTTGGGGGTTTCCCATTGGTTGCCTAACTTCCATTTCACATCCCAGAGGCAGACATGTTCAGTTAATTTGCAAATCTAAACTGTCTTGGGTGTGTCCATCAGTGGGTCGTACAATTGACTGGTGCCTTGTCCAGGATGGTTTTCTGCTGTGTGTCCAGTACTGCCGTTCTGAATCCGATTATGCAGTATTATGAATATTATGGTGCTGTGTGGGCCTTGCCAGCAGTGACTTAACACAGTGGTTCTCAATCTGTGGGGCAGGCCCCCCTAGGGGGGCGTGAAGTAACCAAAAGGGGGGCGCGAAGATTTAAAAAAAAAAAAAAACAAGAATCGAAAATATGAAGAATACATCTATTGAAACCAAAACAAATTAACTTAAACTACATTCTGATACTAGAAAAATAAATATAGAGTTAGATAAATGTCGATAAAAGTTAAGTAGGTATAATAAAATATGCATCTATGATATATCATTAATTAAAAAAGAACAAATTGATATTAGTGGGCTTCTTTCAAAAAAACATTAGGGGGGCGATTAAAACTGTTATGAAAATACGTAAAGGTCGAGAAACGCTGACTTAACAGATTTTGGCTCATTTCTTTACTCTCTTAAGTAGCTTTTTCTTTAAAATAACTCCTCGCTGTAGCCACATTAGAATGACGATCAATGGCAGTTTCGTCTGTTTTATAATTCCAAGCCCCTGCAACTCACACTGAAGCGACTCTTTGAATAATGCAATGCTAGCATACACTTCTCCAGCTGTTTGGTGGTTAGCCATCAGGATCTTCACTCCCTATTTATCCTCGTCACCAGCATTATTTGCACTCAGACCCAGCACCTTCAATTCTTTTGCCACCAAATGTCTCCACTTAAGCTTCTGCCTTGACCTTCTTCCTTCCAGCAACAGCCACCCAGCTTTTCTAATTGGGTTTCCCTCACTACTAAGTTCAATGTGCACAAACCATCTGTTCCTACATTTCATGACTTTCTCCACTTTACACCTGACTCCTGCTATTTTGGGGATTTCCTTAGAAAAGCCCAGCAACCATCGCAGCATACACATTTCGGTTTTGATGATCAGGCCATTTCTATTCATTTAACTACTGAAGGCTTTTCATGAAATGACAAGATTATAAAAGTTAATGGAATTTTATGCATATAATAGAGCAGGGGTGCCCAATGCGTCGATCGCAAAGGTAGTGCAGGTAGATCGCGTTGCATTAAAAAAATATTTTTTATTAAAACATTAGTCTATCATATATCATTGATTTACTGGGCGGCCAGTCTGAGATCTCTTCTCGTCTAACACACTGGTCATCCTGCACTCACGATCAAACGTGCGAGCTACTGCAAAAGTCCGGCTGTGATCTAGTTAGCCTTCCAATTTATATCGACTAAAGAAGGGATTTTAAAAAAAAAATGTTTGAGGAGGGTATGGGCTGGATGTGGAATTGGAAGAGGATTTTTTTCTCACAATGTCACAATCGAAGTGCGTTTGTCTGATCTGTCACTCTATTATTGCTATTCCAAAGAAGGAAAATATGAAAAGGCACTGTCGAACTGTTCATAAAAACTACGAAACTGACTTCCTTTCTAAAAGCGATCTGAGAAAGAGAAAGGAGAGGGAACTAAAATCGCAGTTAATCAGACAGCCATCATTTTTCACTTGGCTGAATTCAAAAGCTCCTTGACTGCATTATTCGGTTCTACTTATTTATGCGAGTCAGCCTTTTCCCAAATGACGATTATTAAATCCAAATACTGTAGTGAACATAAATGTATTAAATTGTTATTGTGCCAATAAAGGTTATTCAGTTAAGCGAGGTATGACAACATACATTTCATGTATAAAGTATACTCTCTCTCTCTCTCTCTCTCTGTATATATATATATATATATATATATATATATATATATATATATATATATATATATATATATAGTGACAGATAGGAGGCGCTATCGCTCCCTTGAACCCCTGTCCACGACTCCAGGCACCAGGTAAAAGTCCAAATGTTGACTTTATTAAATTGCCACAGTGCATAAAGCAACTTCTCCTCCACACTAGTCATAAACAAATCAATAATACTAAACAAATACAATCCTCCACTCCCAGACGCGTTGCCACCCTTCCACCCAGCTCAGCTCGCCATCTGGGAGCTCTCACAGTCCTTTTATATTCCCTGACCCGGAAGTGTTCCCAATCCCAGTCCATGTGATCCTGTATCACTTCCGGTCAGGTAAAAGTTCTTTTCTTCACCCCGGAAGACCGTCGCTCTTCCTTTGACGAACTTCCAGGTCATAGGGCACAAATAAGTCTTTGGTGCTCCCTGCAGCTCCCTCTTGCAGCCCCTGTGGTATCCAGTAGGGTCTTGTATAAAAACTACATAGTCCATGACTCCCTGCTGGTCTTTGGGGCACCTCCATACTGCAGGGAGGGCTCCATCTGGCGGCCAAAGGTCACAATATATATATAGCATTTTTAATGCAGGTAGATCACTTCGACCTGGTCATTTTAGAAGTAGCTTGAAAGCTAAAAAAGGGTGGGCACCCCTGTAAGAGAGTAACAGTTGCACTTTGAATGATCTGTCCTTCAATTCAATCAACCAATAGGTTGGGGTGGTCCTAGAGTTGGAAACAGAAACCAATGGCCCAATTAAGCTCCACTACTACCTACAAAAAGCGAGAAGTGAACAGTTGATTGAAGTTGTTGTGCTGCTACAACTGACAGAATATTATAACGAAGCAACCAGGAGTTAAAACCTAAGTCAGTGCCAATTTTAAAAACTAGGGAACCCATCCTATCTTCCATCTAACCCAAAAAAGAGAAACAAAACACTAAAGTCATGAAATGTGTAGCAAAGGTCTCTCGAGAGCCCTACAAAAAGCTTACTAATTCACAGAGATTTGTTATGATTTATCTGCAAACTCAGAAGGGGTTGAAACTCTGGCACTGGTATTTAAAGTGTCACACTAATGATGCCATAACGCGTGATTCTGGGACAAGCTCCCTAGCGACCTGGCGTTGTCTCCAGGCCTCGGAGTCTCAAAATGGTAATGTCCAGGGAAAAGACATAGAAGAAATCAAACATACTTAGCTATAATTCAAATGAAAATAAATAAGTCAAAAACTAATTCTTCATGTAACAAAGCCTCCAAACCACGAGAAAAGAACATAAAAGAAGAAAAATAGAAACAAGAAAAAATGATATACAATATAATACCAGAAGTGGACTTTGAATAACTGAAAAAAGATGCTGTTTCTGATGAATCCAAGTTTCTGATACACACTGATGGGTGAAACCGAAAAGGTTAAAACCCCAGGAGTCCATGGATCAATCTGATCTCCAGCAATATTGACTGGTAGTGAAGGTATAATGGTGTGGATTGTGTTATTTCCACACTTATGATGCAAGCAGAGCAACTTTTATAAGCCACATGAAAGGTGAACATCATTATCAATTAAGTGGACCCTTTTGTGCAGTGCCCACTGGACGTAGTAATGGGTCTTTTCAGCAGATGGAATTAGCTATTATGAGTAGAGAGCCACATGTGTGCATCACATTCTCAACTTACTTAATTCAGTTGAGGGTTGTAAGGGTCTGGAGTTTATCCTAGACCCACCAGATACAGGGCAGGAACCAGCATTGGATGGAAAGTCAGTGCATCACAGGGCCCACTCATCCACATACCCACACAGGGCAATTTAGAATCAACAAACTACCTAACCTCAAAAACATTATATAAAGTTGATACAGCAAAGTTATTTCAATCAAGTGAATAACATATTCAAGTATACTGGTGGGAATTAGGCAGATTTGTATTTAAGACCAAAACCAGGAAGTACCTCTTTATACAAAGAGTCGTGGGAATCCATAACACCCCTCCAAGTCCTTTAGTTCAATTTAGCTATTAGCTCATCGAATTAGCTTTATGGACTAATTGGTCTACTTGCACTTGTCATACTTCCTAAGCTGTTATATCTTTGGGATGAGGAAAACCCACATAAACAGAGACAGAATGGGCAGAGTCCACATAGACAACTACCAGGAGCAGGATTCCAACTCATGACGTTTCTGTGCTAACCAATTTGTCACTATGCCACCCAGCAGAGATTGAGCACAAGCTAATTTGCCCAGCTAGCGGTCATATTGAGGTGAACTTGGACCAGTATACTTTTGCCACATTTCCAACACCTTGTAGAGTTTAGGTTTATAAGAATTCAGGCTGGCAAACTTACCACAGTGTACTGTAGATGTACCACTCGTTGCAAACAGCAATCTTTTCTAATATTAAAATAAAAAAAGAATTCAGCATATACAAACGACAGACCTGTGTGTGAATGTGTGTGTGGAGCAGTCCACTCCTCTTATCTCACTATAAAAGTCCCGTGTGCAGCAAACGCCATCACGTAGCAACATTGTCATAATAATGACGCAGATGAGCAGACATAACATCAAAATGAAGCAAACGCCTTGTCTCACCAACATCTAAGTGAAACACCTCTGGAATGGAGAGCAAGGCTTGAAGTTTTCCCTAAAAACATTGTCTATCTGGAGGTATTTTACCGAGATAAACATTAATAGGACTAATAGGATTAATATGCCAGCGATACGGCTAAGATATGGTATTGTCAGTGTCTTCTTACGAAAGCCAGTGGGGCAGCAAGCACAGGTGGGTCCACGTCCTCTGCCCTGGGTAATTCTTAAGAGTTAACTGACGCCTCTCCAAATTTACGACTATAGTAAAACTGCTAGAGAGTCATCATGTTGCTTTTTGTCCCAAAGACCACACGCAGCTAGTGGAAACTATAAAACACAGTTTAAAAAACAATAAATGAACCTACCTGGGTTCGCTTCCCGGGTCCTCCTTGCGTGGAGTTTGCATGTTCTCTTCGTGTCTGCGTGGATTTCCTCCGGGTGCCCCGGTTTCCTCCCACAGTCCAGGCGATCCTAAATTGTCCCTAGTGTGTGTGCCCTACTGTGGGCTGGCGCCCTGCCTGCAGTGTGTTTCCTGCCTTGCACCCTGTGTTGGCAGACCCCCGTGACCCTGGAGTTAGGATATAGCAGGTTGGATAATGGATATATGGATAAATGGATAAATGAACCTTGTACACTCCAATGCTTTGCCATTCAGGATTGCTTCTTGCTCAGCAATGATGCTGCCAACATAGACTGTGACATCTATGATCTTGAGATAATAAAAGTTGTCTCAAAAAATTAAGAGAAGCACGGAAATAACCCTGCATTGTAAAAATAAAGATGCAGCTCCATTATTTACAACCATTTTATCTTAGTGTAATCATTACACATTTGTGTATTTCTAAATGATGTGTCATAAAATAAAGAAGGAAATATTTCACCAGAACTTAGTGAGCCAAAGGAACTTAATTAGCACATCAGCATAAAGATAAGGAAACAAGCCTAGAAAACCAGAATTCCAACTCAGATGTCATCTCTAAAAATGACCAAAATTCATACAGTGTGTACTTCTAATGGCCATTTGAACCACAGATCCAACTAATCCTTCTACAGATCTAAAAAGTGCCTCAGAAATGGCACACTGGAAAAGTTCAAGTTGTTTGTCTCCTGCTTTTTAAGAAGCCTTTAAGTAAGATCAGCATTGTGGGGGCCAGATGTCACTCCAAAATATTGTCATGCTGCATTTGGGTGGCCCTGCCAGTCCAGCAACCAGAACCTCTGAACCTTCACAAATGTGTACATATCATCTGGGCTAAATGCAACGGGAAGCCTCCCATCTCCCAGCATGTTTTTTTCACTAAGAGGCTAATGTGCTGCTTTCAGAAGGATCCAGACTGAACTAATAAGCCAAATTTTACAATCTGAATGTGGGGTGCCTTATTGATTTCTCTCTTAATCAAAGCAAGACTCCACGTGCATTTGCCAAATATGCTACATTATGTTAATTGAAGAATAATGGCAGAATAAATAACCACAGACAATATTATTGTACCATTATGAAGAACCAAGAAAAAGGCTCAAGATGATTTCTTTTTTCTCTATAGCTTCTCAAGAGCATCCACGGAGCTTATATTTAGTGCACATATCACTTGAGGACATATCACTTTGATTTTTAAGGAGGAAAATTAAGTAACTTTAACATACCAAATTATTTTCTTCCCAGTTATTAAAATATATATTTGCATTGTCACATGCACGCGCATGGAAGACACTCTTCAGGGCTTTGGTGACAGAAATTACCCAAAACCAAAACAGGGGGCCAGCATTAGGCTCTAATGCCTTCTCTTCTACCTCTTCAGAATGGAATATTGGCAGCCACTCAATCGCTGGCATCACTTATGTGACCCGTCCACTTGGACCCATTCTGACCACATAACTTGGGAACTAGCTGTCTTGTTTCTAGATCAGTCCCGAACTTGTGTCTGAAAAGATGTCTCTGCAATTATTGTATGATTTTTGTTTTCCAAAACCTGCAATTATATCCATCATTCATCCTGCTATATCCTAACTACAGGATCGCGTGGGTCTGCTGGAGCCAATCCCATCCAACACAGGCAGGAAACAAACCCCGGGCAGGGCGCCAGCCCACCGCAGGCCACACACACCCACACACCAAGCACACGCTGGGGACAATTTAGAATCGCCAGTGCACCAAACCTGCATGTCTTTGGTCTGTGGGAGGAAACCGGAGTACCCGGAGGAAACCCACACAGACACGGAGAGAACATGCAAACTCAATGCAGGGAGGACCTGGGAAGGGAACGCGGGTCTCCTAACTGCAAGGCAGCAGCGCTACCCACTGTGCCACCGTGATGCCCCCTGCAATTATATGGGATCAACAAATGGGGTGCCCCAACTCGTTATCTTTGTTGGTCTCCTCTTTTAAAGCAGATACATGTGCCTTTACATAATGAAGGAGAAAGAAGAAGAAGCGTCTAAATAGTATGTTTTGTCTTATTAAAGTTCATATTCATGTCATGTATTACACATGCTGCATTTCTGCCAGTATAGTTCTGTACCAAGTTTGACTCTGTTTACTAGAGACTCCAGTAGTGGGTACCAGGACTGTAGGCTAAAGGGGGCACTATAATACCTACAAGGCCTTCCAAGTGCTTACTCCAAGGCTACACAAACAGGAAGATGTCAATTATAATTTTAAGGCTGTCCCCCTAACTGCAAGAGGGCCTACATTCATTATTTGTTTTATTCTTCATTTAATGTTTTTCTGCTACCTTTATTTAGGAGGTGTTATGGTGGCACAATGGTTAGCGCTGCTACATCATAGATTCTTTAACTTTGTCTTCAGGTTAGGGTAATTCCATACTGAAAATTGTCCCTAAGTGCGTAAGTGACTGTTGTCCACTGTGCACTGAACCTAGTGCTGGTGGGACAGGCTCTGTGTCCCTGGGACCCTCAATTGGATATAGCAGGTCTAAGAATGTTACTTGCTGGTGCAACTTCTAGGGCATCAACTCACATGTTTATTAGTTTCAGTGCTACACTCAGAGAACCAGTAGTAAACCAGTTATGCGTTTCGCAGAAGCACTCGCAATGGGGGGTACTGCTCCCTATTCCTTATCATTGCCTGTATGAATGCACAACTCCAAAATGTGAGTATGATGTTCCAATGAATATGGCGTGTCGCCTGTTACACACATACAGAGATAACAGAATGAACAAACCCAAACCTAAACCTGCTAGCTTCACCTGACTGTACTGTATTTCCATCCATCCATTGTCCAACCCGCTGAATCCGAACAAAGGGTCACGGGGGTCTGCTGGAGCCAATCCCAGCCAAGACAGGAACCAATCCTGGGCAGGGTGCCAACCCACCACGGGATACACACAAACACACCCACACACCAGGGCCAATTTAGAATCGCCAATCCACCTAACCAGCATGTCTTTGTGGGAGGAAACCCACGCAGACACACGGAGAACATGCAAACTCCACGCAGGGAGGACCCGGGAAGCGAACCCGGGTATCCTAACTGCGAGGCAGCAGCGCTACCACTGTGCCACCGTGCCGCCCCTGTGCTGTATTTGCTTCTGTTTAAACCTGAGTGTTTATTAGTTATTATATGATGAACACATGCAGGATTGTGCAAAATATGTCAACACTTCAGGTAGTTCACAATAAAGTTTGTAGCGTTCTGGTGCCGCTAAGATTCACACCGTCAAGAAGATGGTGATTTATTTATTTTTATGGAGGAGATCCCAGAGACGCTCCCTGCCTTGGCCTGACCTGCACACACTCACAAACAGAGACAAAATAATGCATACTGCAATCATCCATCCATTTTCTAACCCGCTGAATCCGAACACAGGGGTCTGCTGGAGCCAATCCTGGCCAACACAGGAACCAATCCTGGGCAGGGTACCGACCCACCGCAGGACTCACACAAACACCAATTTAGAATCGCCAATGCACCTAACCTGCATGTCTTTGGACTGTGGGAGGAAACCCACGCAGACACGGGGAGAACATGCAAACTCCACGCAGGGAGCACCTGGGAAGCGAACCCGGGTCTCCTAACTGCAAGGCGGCAGCGCTACCCACTGTGCCACTATGCTGCCCATACTGGAATCAAACAACAATTAAAGAATATAATAAAATTAAATGAAATAAATGAAAACAATATCACCCCTGCACCCCTATGGCGAAATTACATTAAACACACAAACACAAACAACCCCCCAAATTAAAGTCCATGGAAACAGCACTGGATGTAATGAATGATGAAGATATTAAATCCAGAGATCTATACGTTGAAAGGGAATGAAAAAATGGTAGTCCTTGAAAATGGTGAAGACGGGTGGACGGTTCAGGAGCGCTCCTTTTCTTGCTGGAAGGCCATGAATCCACTATTAGTCCTCAGCACACAGGTAGACAGAAGACAATCCAGACCCCAACAATGAAGCAATCCAGGACACAACGACTAAATCCGGTTAATCCAACAAAAGGCAGACAGACAGACAGACAGACAGACAGGTACACAGAACACAGAATACAACAAAAAAACATCTTTTTCCTTTTTGGTCACCAGCCCCCTTTTTAAACGCCGCGCTGACCTCCTTTGACCCCAACAGCCCCTGCACCCTTGACAGAAGACCAATGAGAGCCACTGCAGGGACTGCTGGGAGTTGCAGTTTTAACTTCTAGTAGCCCTGCCAAAAGTTAGTTATTTAATGTTTTCTAGATTACTGTCTCAATAAAAAAATTCATATTTTAGAGTTCAAGACATTCCTTTTTCAAAAAGTGAAGCAATACAATAAGATATGTGAATGTCTTTAAAGAATGAAGCCCAACATAGCAATATGCCACTTTCCACTTAAAAAATGCAAGATATATTACAATTAGAATATTACAAACTAGTCTAAATGGTTAGGGACATAATGTGAAGGTTGAACCAAAACTAATTCACTCTTTCGGCCCTGTATTTTCTGTTTTCATGGGAAAAATTATTTTTTGAGATATTCTACCTTTGGGGTGTCTAGGAAGCTCAAAAGTTTAAAAATAATAAAAAAAAAACCACTATTAAAATACAATAGCTTCCAAGTACTTCCATCTTCTTGAGGAAATAAAATTGAAAGTGGAGTTACGTACTAAGTGGTGCACAAAAGCGTCCATTTTCATTTCTGTGTTTCGCGGTCTGTATGCCACCAGGTGGCACTCAAAGCAACTGCCAACTCTCTCCGGTCTGCACTAATGGTAGCACGCCCAGTTACACAATAGCTGCAAACGTACCTGTGCTTTACAAAAATGGCTGCACATATGTACTAGTAATAGGACGTCAGAGCCGGAACGGTTAAATGAAGTAGAAACAGCTGAGTAGAGGGCATAAAACTGGAGAAGCAACATCCACACCTAGCAGGGCAAAGGTGAACTTAGTGACAAGACACAAAGTGTTCATCTTTTATCATCAAAGTCTCACCCATTTCACAGTAGACAGGTGTGTCCAGATGTGCTGTCCAAGCTTTTCTGAAGAAGCACAAACTGAGGACCTGAAACATAGTGGCCAACAATGACTCAACTAAGAAATGCAGCAAGTGTACTTCCCTTCAAAATTAGAAGGTGTCCAGCACCATGATCAACTCACAAATGGAAGAAACCAATGGGGTCCTGGTACACCTATCTAAACTCTACAGAAGTCTTATCAGAAATAGCTTTTGTGGAGATGATGAGACCAAAAAGGCATTCCTGTGAGGTGGAAATAAAGTCAGATGACTTAAATACGCAAGGGAAATATAAAGATTGGGGTGCAGGAAAATGGTAGCAGTTGCCCCGGACTGATGAGTCGAAATCTGACATTTTAGCAGAAAGTAGTTTGTCTACCAGAGGTTTAGGGGAACAGTACGGTGGAGGTTTCCTGCAAGTTTGGAGCTGCATTTTTACAAATGGAGTTCATCAAAATTGATGGACCTCTCACTGCTGAGAAGTACAGGCAGATTTTAATCCATCATACAGCACCATCAGGGAGGAATCTGATGGTCTTCAGCTTCATTCTACAGCATGACAATGACTCCAAACACATGGCGAAAATCATGAAAAAAACTATCTAAAGAGGAACATGGAATTGTCTAACAGATGGTATGGCCACCACAGAGCCCTGACCTCAATATCATTGAGGGAAGAGACAGAAACCACTAGGACAAGAGTATGCAGTGGAACTGTGACATGTTCTGCAAGAAGGTTGGAACACCAGCCATCGAGTCGCTTCAGAAACCTAAGAAAAAGCAAAGAGTGGGCACGGTAAATACTGATCTCATTTGATTTTGTTTTTTTTTGTTTTGTTTTTTTCTGTTTACTGCACTTTCTTGAAAGTTTATTGATTAATAAAATCTTTTCATGGCATTAGTTTAAAAAGCATTCCCACTTTACAGCATTTTTTATAGGTACCTAAAACCTCTGCTCAGTTACTGTACAGTTAAAATTTATGCAAAGATCATCACTCCACTGTTAGCTAAAATAGCTTATCCTCATGAATATGTCACCTGGGTAAAATTAACGTCAATGTCAATTTATTTATATAGCACATTTAAAACAACATAGGAGTGCTGTGGCCAAAGTGCTTTACAATAATAGACTAAAAGAAAAAAACAAATAACATAAATAGAAATAAAATATATAAACATAAATAAAATAAATAATAAATAGAAGTAATGTTACTGTACATAATCACAGTGAGGAAACCATCAGTATTACTGAAGGTCACGGAATGCCACTGAATAGAAATGAGTCTTTAATCTCGTTCTGAATTGTAGACGACTCCTTTATGTGACGATGTGAAGAGTTCCACAGGCGAGGAGCAGCAGCTGCAAACGCTCTGTCCCCCTTAGTTTTACACTTAGTACGAGGGACAACAAGAAACAACTGACCAGAAGATCTAAGCACTCTAGATGGCTGGTGTAAAGCACACAATTCAGATAAATAGGCAGGAGCGAGCCCATGTAAAGATTTAAAAACTAGCAATAAGATTTTAAAATCAATTTGAAAACTGACAGGCAGCAGCCAGTGTAAAGAAGCTAATATTGGAGAAACAGAATCAGACTTTCTTGCCCCAACCAGGAAGCGAGCGACAGCATTCTGGACCAACTGTAACCTGCGTATCAGGGATTTGTTGATCCCAGAATACAGTGAGTTGCAGTAATCAAGGCGAGAAAAGATAAAAGCAGGAGTAGCTTTCTCAAGATCCCTAGAAGATAAAAAAAGGCTTGATCTTACCTAATAGACAAAGCTGGAAAAAGCAACTCTTGACTACAGAATTAACTTGTTTCTCAAAAGAGCGGTTACTGTCAAAGATAACACCAAGATTGTGGACTTGAGGTTTGGAAAAGACAGAGAAAGAGCCGAGAAGTCCAAGACCAATCTGAGCTTTAGCTGATGGACCCGCGATAAGCACCTCCATTTTATTTTGATTCAGATCAAGAGAATGATTAGCCATGCAGTATCTTAGTTCAGAAAGACAGTTGTGCAGTTGGCTTATTGCAGAGTTGCAGACAGGAATATAAACCTGAGTATCATCAGCATAGCAGTGAAAAGAAATGTGAAATTTAACAAATTAACAGTGTGATAGATGGCCGGCCGTTCATCCAGGCCAATACCCCCACACCGCCAGGTGGAGCCCTCCCTGCAGCATGGAGGGGCCCCGAATGCCAGCAGGGAATTATGGACGTTGGAGTTTTCCTTTGCAGCCCTGCTGCAGGGAGGAGCAGTGACTATTTTCCTTACGCACCGGAAGTACATTCGAGTCACATGGACAAGGGGAATGACATGCTTCCGGGTTGAAGAAAAGGACTTTTTATCTGACCCGGAAGTGATAGGAGATCACATGGACTGGAGGTTGGAACACTTCCGGGTCAGGGAATATAAAAGGACTGTGGGAGCTGGGTGGAAGGGTGGCAACGCGTCTGGGAGTGGTGGAGAGTTTATTGAGTACAGTAATCCCTCGCTATATCGCGCTTTGACTTTCGCGGCTTCACTCCATCGCAGATTTTAAATGTAAGCAAATCTAAATATATATCAAAGATTTTTCGCTGGTTCGCGGATTTCTGCGGACAATGGGTCTTTTAATTTATGGTACATGCTTCCTCAGTTTGTTTGCCCAGTTGATTTCATACAAGGGACGCTATTGGCGGATGGCTTAGAAGCTAAACAATCAGAGCATGTATTACATATTAACTAAAACTCCTCAATGATATAAGATATGCTTCCCGCGCAGTGCTTCATTGTTTGCTTTTCTCTGTCTCTCTCACTCTCTCTGACATTCTCTGCGCCTGACGGAGGGGGTGTGAGCAGAAGGGCTGTTTGCACAGAGGATACGGACGCTCCTCTAAAAAATGCCGCTTTATTGCGGTGCTTCGGGATACTTAAAAGCACGTATTGATTTTTTGATTGTTTGCTTTTCTTTGCGAGCGATCTCTCTCTTTCTCTGAAATTCTCTGCTCCTGAAGAGAAGAAGATCTATTTGCATTGTTTTAATTGTGAGAAAGAACTGTCATCTCTGTCTTGTCATGGAGCACAGTTTAAACTTTTGACTAAAGGGTGTTATTTCATGTCTAGAGGGCTCTAATAATGTTAACAGTGTGGGAGAGTTTATAAGGGCTTAAAATATATAAAAATAACCATACAAACTTATGGTTTCTACTTCGCAGATTTTCATCTATCGTGGGGGGTTCTGGAACGCAACCCCCGCGATCAAGGAGGGATTACTGTATTGGTATTGTGTTATTAATGAGTATTGTGGAGAGGAGGGTGCTTTGTGCACTGTTGCATAAGAATAAAGTCAAATATTTGGACTTTTATCTGGTGTCTGACGTATTGGACGAGGGTTCAAGGGAGCGATAGCACCCTCTATCTGTCACAACAGATAATAACTCAGAAACTGAATATGAATAAAAATAAATTTAGATGCTTAATAAATGAGGTAATCAGTAAAATAAGGGATGACTGAAATAACCGATTTCATTGGGAAGTCAAACCTGCATCAGAGAAAATTTCTGAAATTTCAGAGTTGGAACAAAAAAAAAGTGAAATGTGTAATTAAAAGAAAAATTGTGAACTTAGTTAAGACCGTTAATAAAAATAAGGGTGGCTTTACTTGAGTAAGATTCAAATCCACTGCTGCAATCTGTTAGAAACCCACCCCACACTGGCCGTGCTCAGTAAAGAACAGAAGTTGGAAGAAAGAATAGCACATTTTCTTTTGCCGGCCGTCACTGCGGTAGCGGGTTTCCCTCAAACTAAAGAGATGCTTTTCCACACAGTATGGTGTGCATTGTCCGTCTCTGTGGTCTACAAATGTTTTGCTAATCTACTTGCGTGTTACTGCACATGATGCATCAAGAGATGTGAGACATTTGTTCATGTTGCTTTGTTAATATATAATTCTTGAAGTAATAAAGGGAAAGAAAAAAACGACACTTTTACCAAGCATTGCATTGTTGGAACGGATTATTCTCATTTCATGGGAACCACTGTGTCCCTAATTGATGGTTTAACAAAAAGTGTCAAATAAATCTACAAATCAAGTTGAAAACATGTTTATGTTTATATTTGTCAGTTGCACTTTAATGAGGCCCAATGTGTTTCTTTTTTGTCTTAATATGGGAATGTTTGTGTTTGGTTTATTTGAACACCATATTATATATCATAAGAGCATCGCAAAGTTCAAAACACACAAAGCCATTGAGTCCATCAAATCCCATTCTTTAAGTCTAATTATTGCATTTTGTTTTCGTGCAACACCACTAAGATTTCCAAACGAACTCCGCTAAGTTACACTAGCATGGTTTTTGTGACATGTAGTGCACACTGGGCCCAATTTAGAATTCTACATGTAGACCCATTGTAAGACAGGAAAAATGTACTTTTTATTATATATATAAAAAAAGAAAGAAAAAAAAAAACAAGTTGGACAACAATATACTTGCGTGTCACAGGATGCAGGGCCCCTCTGGAATATCAGATATTGTGCGTCTGTCTGTTGGGTGTAATCGGGTTGGGATTTCAGTATACAGATGACAGCTGCACTGTACCTCTCACATAACAAACACAAGACACTTATTGATTTTTTGGACATTTTTGAGTTATATCATCATATGAAACAAATTTAAGATCTGGAGAGCTATAGCAAATGCCTAGGGCTCCAGGAAAGTGAAACCCACTTTTTTGGCCTTGACGTGACAAAGGAGGCTTAACATCCCTAACACAAGCTATGGGCTCAGGTGCTCAGTGGTATTACTCACCCACTGCTTCGTAGGTAAAGCCTTAAATTTGGAAAAGGCTAGGAGAAGGAACCTTCTGAATTCTAACCACCTGCTGCCTTATAAATCCAGTCTTTTTTAGTGAAAGGCATTCTGAAAACTACCTGCTGTTTTTTAGTTTGTGCCATTTTGGCAAACACTAGGCCCACTGTATAAAACTGTGG
The DNA here is from genome assembly GCF_016835505.1 of Polypterus senegalus. NCBI lineage: Eukaryota > Metazoa > Chordata > Cladistia > Polypteriformes > Polypteridae > Polypterus > Polypterus senegalus. The sequence continues at coordinate 94,826,529 of NC_053171.1, forward strand.
TTAGCGGCAACAAGGGCGTGCAGCTCTAAAACCCTAAGCCAAATCTTAATAATGGAGGTGTTAAATGTGAGTTAAAGTGACCCAGTCTTTGCTAGGGTGTACTCCACAGAAGAGTGGGCAAGGACTAACATGTGAAAGATGGGAATAGCAAAAAATGTGAGTCCTGAGCAAAGGGATGGAAGAGTAGAAGGAGATGTTTTTAAGAACAGCAACATTAAATTTTGGGAGTTGTAATGGACAGCACAGAACGGTAGGCATCCCAGCCAGGATGGGGCAAGGTTCCTTACCTGGAAGAGAGACAAGCCCTTCAGACGTAAGAAAAGGAAGATGAGGATTATCTTGCCTTGGCCAGGAGATAGGCACAAGATGCCCCCACAGATGTGGGTACACTGGCATACTAGTAGGGTTAGGCCAAGGATGAGTACCCAGCTGGGAGGCCAGTGTGATGCAAGGACAGGGGGAAACAACCTATCAGGATCACATGAGATACCTTGATACGCTAGATGGCAGCATCCCTGGGTGACGCCACCTGGCAACTATAGTGCCATGGGGCAACCTTGTTGGGTTCCATGGGTGCCACCAGAGGGTGCTGCAGGGATCTATGATGCATACTTTGTGGGGTGTCCTGTTTGACCCAGAAGCTCTTCCAACTGGCTATGGCCTAGGACCGGAAGTAATCTTTGGTCCAAGATAAATGAAACCGCTCAACCTCATCCTGGGGAGTTGGAGTCGGATAGAAGAAGGACAAACCTCGCCTGTAGGGATGGAGGAAATGGGAACGAGTAAAGAAGATTATTTGTGATTTCAAAGCCTCTTTTGTAAGGTATTTATACAAATAACCTTTCTATTGTACCACGACTTGTGCCTGTGCAGTTGTGTTTGGGGTTTGGGGTGCAACAACGTCCCGTAGTGGTCAGAGAGTCAACAACTAATGGAAATGATAGAAGAAAAATGTGCGTATTGGGTTCACAAGTGTTATGGGTGGTATTTTTATTTAAAATTTTCTTTGGATTATACGTAAAGTTTGATATCATTTACAAAGCTTTGATATCTGAGAAATTTTAAACCAACATTTGTTTTTTTTTTGTTTTGTTTAAAGGTTGTTAAATTTTTTGTACAATTTTTTAACAACATTTTGTATTTTCAGGGGACCACCATTTTGTGTCTTTGTTGCTGTGATGTGGTGTTAAGGGTCATTTTCTCGGGGTCATGATCTGGGACTCATTAGTTTGACACCATACATGTTGGCACAATGCACTTTCTGGTCATCTGAGATTTCAGATAAAACCTAAATGTTATGTCACATTCTATTAATTTTTCTAGCGATCTTCATTAGTAGCCTTCGCTAAAATAATGTAGGAAAGTCAAAGGTAGCCAGCGGTGCCCTCCTGTCAAGCTGGTTACCTAACATGACATACACAGTGACTCAACCCAACCAGTCTGTGGCTTACATCAATAAAATCAAACAGGTTTCATTTTGTCTTTAAGTGTACGGGTGTGCTCTATGTGCATGAGAGCTGACAACCAAGTAAAGTTCATCCAGAAGTACAATACATAGAATGTAGTGACAAGAAATATGGAGCAAGGGGGCTTTGGGCCTCACAAACAGATGAGAAACCCATCAGTCTGATGTCTCGTGTTTTACAGACCATGGCAGAATGAAAAAAAGAAAAAACAAAGGACAAGACTGCAGCTGAACTCTCCATAGCTGTAACCCTTGGTACAGCTATGGCTCCACCAAACAACAAGCTATTGGCTTTCACATAAAAGGGAAAGCAGGAATGTGCTGGAAGGATGGCACGCAGTCGGAAAAAGTGACATGGCCAGTAATTTTCAGTCATTTAAATTGAAATGCTCTTGCGACACATTCAGCAACTGCGGTCAGCAAATCTAACACGACTAGAAGTTGCATAATGCAACAATGGCGTAAGAGTTAGCGAGTGTGTATCTTTGTTTGGCTTTTAGTGTACTGATCTTCGGTTTTAACTGTTGAAAAAAATGTTGGATTATTGGGTTTAGGTAAAAGATGCAACAGATCTCTCATTTACTGTTTTTGCCTGACTTTATGACTGTTATTTCTAGGCAGGACAAAAAAAAAAAGACTAAATGGAAGAGTACACCAAAGCGGTAGAGCTAGGTATGGGGATATACAGTAAATTGCTCTATGATGGTTTCTATAATAAACTAAATGGTGTAAGAGTTAATACTACATCAGACACTGAAGGACAGAATGGTGTAAGTGAACAAAAGAGAGCAAAGAGATTGATACAGATTAGGCTTAGGGTTAGGTTTAGGGTTACATCTGCCATGTAATCAGCTGTTACACACTGCAAGTATCATGTAGTGAAGAGGAGAAGGAAGAGTTTTAACAGAAGGTAGACATGATGATGAAGAGCATTAAAGAAGAAGAGGAAGTCATGTTGGAGACATGAATAAAGTGCACGGTGGACATGGGTTAGGAGAGATAAATGAGGAAGGTAGAAACATCCTAGTGGGGGCATGAGTATTTAAACACTGAAAGTGAAAAGAGAGAAAACTATTTGGTATGATATAGTAAAGGAGAAAGAGAACCCATATTGACTACATGATGATGTAGAGTTGAGTTACTGTAAAACACTGCCTTTCAAAGACGCAGTAACACGACACAGAGCAAGAGTAGAACTTTTAAATGGTGAAAACTAGGAAAGGTGAGATAAATAGAAGAAGACCAGAAGAGATCAGATAATAGAAACAAAAAGGCCAGAGTATCAGAACAGGAACTAGAGAAGACATTGAAAATAAACTGGCTGAAATAGAAGAACTGACTTTGGAAGGTTGGTGGGGCAGATGTGGGAGAAGCAAAATAGGAAGGAGTATCGAAAAGAAATGGAATTGGAAGAAATCAGAAGAAACATCAGATAAAGGAGATTATTAACAGGGAAGGAGAAATGAAGAGAAATAAAAAGGTACAAAAAGCTAAGTGCTGAAATGAGAATGAAAAAGAGCTACAAAACTGCAGCAGACAGTGATTGGAAAACAGATAGATAGATAGATAGATAGATAGATAGATAGATAGATAGATAGATATGAAAGGCACTATATGATAGATAGATAGATAGACAAAGAAGGGGATTATATGATAAGATTAGATAGATAGATAGATAGATAGACAGACATGAAAGGCATTATATGATATGATAGATAGATAGATAGATAGATAGATAGATAGATAGATAGATAGATATGAAAGGCAGTATATGATAAGATATGATAGATACAGTAGATAGATAGATAGCAAAATGGCAAGTACATAAAAGCATGTTCTCAGTTTTCTCTTTTTCAGTTTGCAGTTTGCATGAAATCTCGACTAGCACACTGAAAAGCCTCCACTTAGATACAATGTGTCAGACTGGCCAAATGCTTCCTGTGCTGTTATTGTAAGAGTGAGAAAAATGGTTGAACTCTAGAAGCCAAGGACATTTGATCATTTTTTTCCCCTTGATTTAAATAGCATTCTTCCCAGAAGAAGAACATAAAGTGCTGCACTGACAACCAATGGTCTCTGCAGTGTACTTATATGAAGTTTAGACATCTTACATGTGTAGATGTCAAGCTTTCCATATCCTTACTGACATTTTAGTAGTTTGTTAATGTAAAGGCTGAAGTCAACACAAATCATAACAGACCATTTCCACTTTTTGTATCCAACAATATTTAACTGAAAAATAAAATTTTTTTTTTTTTGGGAAAAATAAGTAAAATCAAAAGCCATAAATGCTTTGGTGTGCACGCCCATGAACCGATACCTGGATGAAACACTTTTTGCTTTGATTTCAGCACTAGGTCTGTTTTGGTTAGGTCTCTTCTAACTTGGCACATCTCAGTTTTGTAGATTCATCTCAGCCAAGTTCTTTGCACAAGAGTTCAAGCTCAGTGCCCATCCCTGTTTTAGGCAAGTCCTCAGTAGTACTAGGGTGTTGTACCGTGTTAGCCATTATGAATGTAGAGAAAAGCCAAGCAAAATGACACCTTTTATTGGCTAACTAAAAAGATTACAATATGCAAGCTTTCGAGGCAACTCAGGCCCCTTCTTCAGGCAAGATGTCCTCATATTTCTGGTAGGATTGAGGTGCTCTCTGCCTGGCCAGTCTAAGACGTTTTAACGCCAGTCCTTGGTTGAGTGAGTTATGAACTTAGACTTGTTACTATGTTGGAAGGAGAAATTCTTCTTTAACTTAAGATTGTGGCTGAGGGCAGCAGATTTTCCACCAACACATGTTGATATTTGGAGTTTTTCATTTTACTGTCTGTCCTGACCATAGCCACTAAAGAAGGCCCATAGAATGACGGTGTCTCCACCATGTTTAACAGACGATACTTTGCTTTTGGGAAACTGAGGTATGCTGGTTTTGTATCAATCCCATCTTTCGAGAAGCACTTGATGTTCAAAAACCTGCAGCCTCACCGTGAGCCCAAACTGTAAACTGTATCTGTAAGATGTGTTACAGGTTTGTGTTAGAGAGACAGACAGGCATGCAGACATTGTGCACCAGTATGCGTTTTTTCAACTGTAGGGTTGGCATGAAGCTCATTTGGCTTTGGGTGAAGATGCTGTACACTGTGGAAGTGTGCTGAAATGCGCTGATCTTTTCAGGTACAGTATCATAAGACAGAATGCCCAAGACAAAAAATATTAATGATTAAAAGCAGAGTTTAACAAAATGACACTATAAAATAAGCACTCCGACTTTATCTATTACAGATCTACTGGTCACTCTGATAGCAAGCATCTGATCTTTTTTCTCAGGTTTTATGTGCAATTTGATTTTTTTATGAGATAAAATCAGTTTATCTCTTTTTTCAGCACTACACAAAGAGAGATGTCAACCTAATATCATTACTGTTTTTTATAATCTTGAACATTTAAAAAACTCCCAAGGCAAATTTTTATTTCTTAAATGGATAAATGCAGGACTCTTACATCAACACTGGTACAGTGCAAATCAGATATAGTGCTTGGAAAAGGAAAGGGAAGTTAAAACAAATCTACAACTCTAAATAACCAAATGTTATTTTTAGATATTTACCTTCAAATCCATGCATGCTAAATGGTCTTTAATCAAGGGCTTCTGTACTGTGTCTCATAAGGCTATTATTAATGGCGCTGATGACATTTATTATTATTATTATTATTTAACCAGAGGCTAAAAGACTTTTTATACTTCTAAAATTACTTATATATATGGAAAACAGATTGTGTGATTTACAGTACAAGTACGGTAATTCCTCACAGGGTTTAGGTTCCAAGACCTTCAGCAAAAAAGTTAAATCAGTGAATAGTTAACTTCCCTACCCCTTGCCTCACAAAAGACAGGATTCTTGACCAATGATTGAGAGAGAAAGAGATATGGGTCTTCAGAAATGATCACATCTCAGCATGCTTCACATATGTATTTAGCATTGCTTTAGTAAAAATGCATGCTGTGAGCATATAACCAAATATGATTACAACACAGAGTAAGAAACAGATTAAAATATCATTTTTGAGTTGAGTATTCCTCTACTGAAATGCTTAGACATACCTAATAAAGGTCTCCATAAAATATCAAGCCAACATCTTATTGTATTGTTGTGCAGTGGTTTTTAGTGGCCCGACCCAAGCCCAGACTCAAATTCCATAGACCTTGTGTGGATAGACCAGAAGATGGCAGTTTACAGACACTTCCTATCCAATTGAACAGACTCTGAGAGGAACTGCCAAGAAGAATTGGATAAACTGACCAAATCCAGGAATCAAAATCTTCTGAAGACTTACGCAGGAAGAATCAAAACTGGAATTGCTGCCAAAGGGGCATCTGCAAAGTACTGAATTGAAGGTTTGGATACTTTTATGAATAAGAGATTTTAGGTTTTGATTTTTAATAATCTTTTTGAAAAATTTGTCTTTATGGGTTATTGAGTGAAGATTAATGGGAAAGTGTGGCAAATTTATCGATTTAAAATTAAGTCTGTAACATAACAAAGTGTGCCGAAGTGAAGGGGTCTGAATCCACATTAAACATTTCTCTCTATCTCTATATTATATATATATATATATATATATATATATATATATATATATATATATATATATATATATATATATATATATATATATTTTTTTTCCCTTCGTTTTTTTTTCATTCTCATTGTTTCAGTTACCAACAACAACAACATTTATTTAAATAGCACATTTTCATACACACAGTAGCTCAAAGTGCTTTACATAATAAAGAATAGAAAAATAAAAGACACAATAAAAAAACTAAATAAGTCAACATTAATTAACATAGAATAAGAGTAAGGTCCAATGGCCAGGGAGGACAGAAAAAACAAAAAAACTCCAGACGGCTGGAGAAAAAATAAAATCTGCAGGGATTCCAGACCATGAGACCACCCAGTCCCCTCTGGGCAGTCTACCTTACCTAAATGAAACAGTCCTCTTTGTATTTAGGGTTCTCACAGAAGGACTTGATGATGAAGATGGTCACGTAGAGTTCTGCCTTTTAATCCATCCATCATTGTTGGAGCATCATGAGCCTGCGCCACCACCACCTACTCAAAGCTTCCTGATGCACCAACATTGATGGACTGAAAGCCAGACACCTACGTGACCATCATCATCAGGTCCTTCCATGAGAACCCTAAATACAAAGAGGACTGTTTGACTAATGTTAGGTAGATTGCCCAGAGGGGACTGGGTGGTCTCTTGGTCTGGAACCCCTACAGATTTTATTTTCTTCTCCAGCCTTTGGAGATTTTTTTTTTTGTTTTTTCTGTCCACCCTGGACATCGGACCTTACTCTTATTCTATGTTAATTAATGTTGACTTATGTTTATTTTTTATTGTGTCTTCTATTTTTCTATTCATTTTGTAAAGCACTTTGAGCTACATTTTTTTTGTATGAAAATGTGCTATATAAATAAATGTTGATTGATTGATTGATTGAAGCTTTGAGTAGGTGGAGGTGGCGCAGGCCACCACCACAAAGAAACCGGAAAAAGAAACAGAAGAGAGAGTTGGGGTCAGTACGGATTTTAGAGCCACCACGAATAGTTATTATGATGAATTGAACATACAGAGTATCAGGATTAAGTTAAATTAAGATTAAATTGAAGTTATGAAAAGGCCATGTTAAAGTAATATGTTTTCAGCAGTGTTTTAAAGTGCTCCACTGTATTAGCCTGGCAAATTCCTATTGGCAGGCTATTCCAGATTTTAGGTGCATAGCAGCAGAAGTCCGCCTCACCACTTCTTTTAAGTTTTGTTCTTGGAATTCTAAGGAGATACTCATTTGAGGACACAACCAGACACAACTTGTGGATATAAGGGAGGAAGATTACGAAGGAAATCAAAAATCTTTGTCTCAGTATGTAACTCACTTCGGTAACAAAGTGGTAAAATATTTAGAAAATCTGTCACCAACGCCCCATTTAGTTTGTCGACTACATAGCCATCTCTACCCTCACACATGAACAAGACCATGAAGTACATGACCTCCTCCACTTTGTGCAGCTGTTTCTCCCTAACATGTGGAAAGCTAGCCATCTTATTCCTGGGAGAGAGCCAGTGGCTCAGATTTGAACGTGATAATTCTCTTCCTAACCACATCATATTCAACAATAAATTTCTCCAGTGCTCACTTTAGATTATGATCTAATGAGGTCAACAAGACAACGTCATCCACAAACAGCAGAGATACAACCAAAATGGATTCTCTCAAAGCTTTAATTCAATCAATTTAAATTAAAAGCTGGAAAGCTAACAAGATGCACACTTTATAGAATAATAAGTCCACTTCAGATGACTCTACTTAATATCAAATAAAGACAAGTCTACTTCTGCAGATACTCGAAAGGAAGCTGGGTTAAAGGCATTGATGGAATATACTGTTTTGACATACAGTATGTTTGATGAAAATGTCTGGGTTTGTCAGATTCAGGTTAGCTCAATTCAGGTTTATTGTCAACTGTACTGACATCAGTGAAATTTTTAGCAAAATGGAAGAAATCAACTCTCTGCTAGCAGCATGATCAGCAAACATTACTAGTCAAACATAGATCTTTCCTTGAAAACAAATTCATTCAATCTACTAGTACTGACTACATACTGTAGCTGTACACAAACCTGTGGGTGTGCCTGATCACATTCCACGTCTTACTGACTATTTGAATGAAAAGACGTTAATGCAACCTCTGCAGGGTACCAACATGCAGTAAACAGGAAAGTTTTGTTCATTTGATGACTGATTAGGCGATAAGTGAAGACAATTCCAGCACTGAATAATGAATCTTCATACTTCAAGCCACTCAGAGCATTGTGATTACCCTAAACCACCATAGACTCCTATAAGTGTGAGGATAAATCAAAAAGTATCCCTGATACAGTTATAGATATGATTATAGAAAGAATACAAGAGTTTATTTGAGTATCAGGCTTTGACATAGTCTACTAGGTCATTAGAATCATCACGTCCAATTTGGATAAGCTTCTCTATGCCCTCATTGAAAATGAAACCCAGCATCCATAAATCTTAGTAAAACCATGACTGTGATGTATGATTGCATAAGCAGGAGTAGAACTATGTCTGATTTGCAGGTGGGTTGTTACTTCGTTAATGGTACCATGACCATATGCCAAAGCCATGCTTAATATTGTTAGCAGTAGTGCATGTAGATTGGTGCTCAGAACATAATATGTGACATGAATGCAACTATTCTTGAACTTTTCAGTCCATTCCCAGAAATTTAGGTGGGACAAAATATTGTTGCCTTGATGTTAACAATGTACCTGGGCTCTTGCAACACCTTCGGACCCCGGAAAAATTGATACAAATGTACTTCTTTGATGCACAGAACATTGGGAGAAGCCAAATTAACAGCAGAGTAATACACAAGTAATCAATCACTTTGGACATGCAAAGTGGCAAATTAGACAAACAAAGTTACACAAATGTCCACAGTGGTGGCTGCACACAGCAATATTAAAAATGTTACAATATTATTTCACATACTTTTTGACTTTCCCTCATTGTTAAGGTAATGATTAAATGACCCTTAGATATCTCAAACACTGCAGTTTGCTTTCTGAACTCACTGTATGGAAAAGTGTGCTTCCTAATTTTTTGCCATAACAGTGCAAAGAAAATGTAAATTCATGTATTGAATTTTGAGAAGTCAAGAGGCTAACTGGTCTGTGTGTGTATTCCTTAATATATATATATATATATATATATATATATATATATAGTGTCACGCACGCAGTAGGAGGCATGGATTGATTCGATAGCACCTGGGAAACCACTCGCCAGGGAATGGTGGGGTATTAACTTTCTCCCTCTGCTTCCTCATAGAAAGAAAGACCTTCCTGCACCATAGGCCTGGATTGACCGCAGTGCGATACTTCCGCCCTTCCTCCGCCATCTTGCCCTGACGTCATCCTTCCCATCCTCCCTTGCGGTCCTTCCCGACATTCCTCCACTTCCGCTCCTCCCCAATAAAATGCGACGCCAGGAGTCGGCGCGCGCATTATGAACTGTTTGTTTATAATTTTGACCTGTTTTTGTGTGTACAATATACGGGCCGGAAAACCCCAACCCTTGCTACTGTCTCTCTCGGTCCTTTACAAGTGGCGAGTCGGCAGGATAGAGATCCCGGAATGACGGAGGGACAGGACCTGAACACCGTGCTGCAGGGAATGAACGCCAGCTCCAGGCCCTGCAGCAAGCGCAAGCCGCTACCACCGGGAGCTGGAGGCCACGAGGCCAGGTTAGTGGAAGCCCAACGGGCGAGACCAGACCCGCCCAGGCAGCCGCCTCTCCTATGGTACCGATGGGCCCTTCGAGGACGCCGATGCCTACCTGGGCATGTTTGAGAGGACGGCCACCCGGAGCGAGTGGCAGCGGTCCAGTGGCGCCCATCTTGGCGCCATACCTGAAGGGACCGCTGCGGCCTATTATGACCTCCCTGAGGAGGAGGCGCTAATTACGACCTCCTCAAGCCCGAAATACTGGCCCGCTACGGCATTAGCCCGGGCCAGCAGGCGGCCGAATGGCGGAACTGGGTCTTTGACCCCGAAAAGCCCGCTCGCGCCCAGGCGTTCGAGTTCTGGGGCAAGATGGGCGCTGGATACGGCCAGAGAGCCCGGACGGGCGGAAAGTGGTCGAGCGGGTGGCCTGTGAAGGCCTGGTCAATGCGATGCCCAGTTCCCTCGCCCAGCAGGTCCGGGACACGCCTATCAAACATGTCGGGCCTCCTCGGCGCCCTGGAGCGCCAGTTGGCGGTCCTCCGACTTGGGGGTCAGAAAAGCCTGCTGCGGGAACCGGCAGGGACGGGCGGCCACCCCGAGCCCTCGGCGCGCTGCAGAAGCGCCAGCCAGAGCCAGAGAGAGGCCGGGTCCGCCGCGCTGTTTTAAGTGTGGCGAGACCGGCCACCTGCTGCCAAACTGCCCCATCACATCGCCCCGGAGCCTATGGACTGCAGCTGGACATCACGGAGAGGTATTGTACCCGCCGCATCCCTTGGCGAGTCCGAACACGGGAGTGGTGTTGCTAAATGGGCACGCCGTGGTGGCTTTGTTTGATTCCGCAGCAACATTACCATTGTTGCTCGCCGTTTCGTCTTACCGCAACAGTGGTTAAAACAGCACTTGTTGGTTACCTGTGTGCATGGGGGGACTAGGTCATATCGTTCCGCTCACTGCTATGTTACCTGGAAGGGGGAACCAATCCAAATGACGGTCGCTGTGTTACCTGACCCCCCCTTCCCAGTGATTCTGGGACAAGACTGGTCTAAAAGAATCAGCGGTAAGCCATTCGCGCTCCCGGGCCTCGTTGGATCTTGTTATGAGGGGAAAAGGCACCCTCCCGCGGCCTCCACGCCGTGCACAAGGGCAGGCCCTATGGGCGCTGGTGTCTCGGGGACCTTTCGTGGCTACGGACCTTGACCGGAAGATTCCGCCGGAGAAGGGACTAGCCAGGGAACTCTTCCCGGCCCAGGCCCCAAGACCCTCTCGGCGCCTGGACCATCAATTTCGGTCCACGCCGGCCTCCTTTAAGAGGGAGCAGTGGAATGATGACTCCCTGCGCTTTGCCCGGAATGCGATCGTTCTGCCTAACAGCTCAACAGCGGACGGATCCACACCGGAACCCTTCTTTGTCCTTGAGAATGATCTGTTGTACCAGTGGCTACCCATGAGGGCGAGGTGCGGAAGTTGTTGCTAATTCAGCGTACCTTCCGGCGGGAGATATGCGAGTTGGCACATGCTCACCTCCTAGGCCCACCTCGGGCGAAAAACACTGGAGAGGATTAAGCTCCGCTTTTACTGGCCTGGGATCAATGAGGAGGTCCGGCGGTTCTGTCAATCCTGTCCGAGTGCCAGACCCGCCAGATTCCTAGGAGGGACCGTGCTCCTCTAGTCCCTATTCCCCTCGTGGACATCCCCTTTGAAAGGATAGGGGTCGATTTGGTGGGACCCCTGGAGCCCTCAACCCGTGGCCACAAGTATATCCTAGTCATGGTGGACTATGCCACCCGGTACCCAGAGGCGGTTCCCCTGCGCCCGCTAATACTAAAAGCATCGCGGGAACTGGTTAATTTGTTTTCACGCGGGCATACCCAAGGAGGTCCTCACGGACCAGGGTACGCCCTTCACTTCGGATACGTTCAAGGAGGTAGCCAAATTACTGCAGATAAAGCACCTGAAAGCGTCAGTCTATCACCCGCAAACTGACGGGTTGGTAGAACGGTTTAATCAGACGCTTAAGCAGATGCTCCGCAAGGTAGTCAGCGCGGACGGCAGGAACTGGGACCAGCTCCTCCCGCCGTGCTTTTGCCTACGGGAGGTACCCCAGGCCTCTACAGGCTTCTCCCCTTTGAATTACTATACGGGCGACAACCCCGGGAATCCTCGACATCCTAAAAGAAGGCTGGGAGGCCGAGGCTCTTCCCTCCTCTAACATTTTGAGTGCGTGCGCAACTGCGCGACCGACTCACAAAGATCAGGCCCCTCCTAAAAGAGCACGTGACTCGTGCGCAAGCAGCGCAGGCCGGTGTTACAACCGCAACTCCGTCCTCAGGGAGTTCCGCCCGGGGACCGAAGTTATGGTGCTCGCCCCGACCTCCCACTCGAAGCTGCTCGCCACTGGCAAGGGCCTTACGAGGTTAAGGAGAGAAAGGACTGCGTCGACTATTTGGTGAAACAGCCCAATCGTCGACCGAAAGTGAGAGGATCTATCATGTCAACCTGTTAAAGCCCTGAGAGATAGAGAGGAGCTCCCAGCTCCGTAGGTCACTCTCCCTTTCGCAAGCACAACTGCCCTTAACCTCGTGAAGAGCTGACCCCCAAGCAGCGGCAGGAGTTAGCCCAAACACTCCGAGCCATCCCGAGGTAGTGAGCGAGTCACCCGGCCGGACCGCTGATTGAGCACGATATAGTCACGGAGCCCGGGTAATCGTCCGGAGAGGCCCTACCGACTCCGGAGGCAAAACGCCGCAGAGGTCGAACTGGAGGTGAAACGTATGTTGGACATGGACATAATTGAAGAGAGCCATAGTCCCTGGTCCAGCCCTATTGTCCTCGTCTCCAAGCCAGACGGCTCCTGGAGGTTCTGTAATGACTTTAGACGCCTGAATCAGATCTCCAAGTTCGATGCCTACCCCATGCCCCGCATTGGCGACCTCCTTGAGCGGCTGGAGTACGGCTCGATATCTGACTACCCTTGACATGACAAAAGGGTATTGGCAAATTCCTTTAACGGCATACGCAAAGGAGAAAACGGACTTTAGCACCCCTAGCGGGCACTGGCAGTACAAGGTCCTCCCATTTGGGCTGCACGGGCCCCGCGACCTTCCAACGCCTGGTAGATAGAGTGCTGAAGCCCCACCAGTCCTATAGCGCCGCCTACCTGGATGACGTTGTCATCTATTCCGCACCTGGGAGGAGCATCTACTGCAGGTCGCAGCTGTCCTCCGAACACTGGCTAAAGCCGCCTCCGCATAAACCCCGGAAGTGTTTTTGGATTAAAGGAGGCCAAATATTTAGGCTACCTCGTGGGACAAGGACAGGTGCGCCACAGAGCTCCAAAGTTAAAGACATCTTAGAATGGCCCGTCCGAGTACCAAGAAACAGGTGCAGGCTTTCTTGGGGCTTGCGGTTACTACCGCCGGTTTGTTCCCGTTTCTCCGAAAGAGCAGCACCCTTGACTGACCTGACAAAAAAGGGCGCTCCCCTATACGTGGTGTGGACCGACAAAGCAGAACACGCGTTCAGTGACCTAAAGAAGGCCCTAACGTCGGCACCTGTGTTACGGACGCCCGATTTTGGGCTCCCGCTTATTCTCCAGACCGACGCTTCGGACACAGGCCTGGGTGCCGTGCTGAGCCAAAGCGCCGATGGTGTCGAGCACCCTGTGATGTACCTTAGCCGGAAACTGATGGACCGGGAGACCCGGCACGCGGCAGTGGAGAGGGAGGCCGTGGCCATTAAGTGGGCAGTGACCCACCTCCGTACTACCTGCTGGGTCGAATTCGCTCTGGTGACTGATCACGCTGCACTTCAGTGGATGTCCCTACACAAAGAGTCGAATCCGCGGGTCACCAGGTGGTTCCTGGACTTACAGCCGTATAAGTTCACTGTCACTTATCGGCGGGGCACCCTTCAGGCCAATGCCGATGCCCTCTCTCGTATTCACGACCTCTCGGTTAGGTCCGCCCGACCTGACGGTCCTGGGCTAAGGGGGATCGGGTCACGCACGCCAGTAGGAGGCAGGATTGATTCGATAGCACCTGGGAAACCACTCGCCGCCAGGGAATGGTGGGGTATTAACTTTCTCCCTCTGCTTCCTCATAGAAAGAAAGACCTTCCTGCACCATAGGCCTGGATTGACCGCAGTGCGATACTTCCGCCCTTCCTCCGCCATCTTGCCCTGACGTCATCCTTCCCATCCTCCCTTGCGGTCCTTCCGACATTCCTCCACTTCCGGCTCCTCCCCAATAAAATGGCCGCGACGCCAGGAGTCGGCGTCGCGCATTATGAACTGTTTGGTTTATAATTTTGACCTGTTTTTTTGTGTGTACAATATACGGGGCCGGAAAACCCCAACCCTTGCTACTGTCTCTCTCGGTCCTTTACAATATATATATATATATATAACATGCAAGATACATTATTAAGCTGTATGTCCTGTTCCTGACAAAATTCTAAATTCATTGATCCTATTAACTTAATTTCTCTAAAATTATACCAAGTCAAGTCTGAAGTTCCAAAAGTCCTACTGTCTTCCACACTACTTGTCTCCTATTTCATGTGTAACTGCTTCTTCACATGGACAAAGCTTATTAATGCTTTTTGCAAAATCTGAAATGAACAATTCCATCTGTAACCCCATGTTTTTGTTAAAGAACTCATTTTAGAAAAACAACTGGAATCCACTTTACCAATTCCCTTCATAATCCTGAGATTCACTTCAGTCATGTCACCTAATAATTTCAAGTTGCTTAAAATGAAAACTTCTTTCAGCCCTTCCTCATATCTCATACCACTAAAGCTCAGTCCGATCAGCCCTGTTGCCCTTCTCTGTACATTGTCTCGTGATGCTCTGTGTGTTTTTGTAATATGGAGACCAAAGCTACATAAGTTACAGACCCTTTGTACAAATCAAACCATAATTCATTCATAAAACATACATGGAAAGCAGTGCATTAAGAAATTGATACAACATGTTAATTTGGTAATAGATATCTTTATCTCCTCGTCTGACTCGCCATGGGGGGGCATTACCACCATTTTTAAAAGTATATTCTTCTGTTGGAACCTTACAAGGGGTCTGTTTAGTAGCTTCGAACTGCAACTTTTCAAAGTGTGCAGCTCCCCTTCTTTGTTGTTTGCTGTAGTTTATAGACATCCTGTAATTAATGATATCTTCATTTCTGAATTCTCTGATATCTGGCTGATATTACCCTCTCCCATGACTAAGTATTATTGTTGGTAATTTTAACATTCACGTTTGTTGTCGATCGAAACCTTTGGTTAATGACTTTTCATCACTATTGGACTCATTTGATTTTATCCAGCATATTAATACGCCAATTCACTCTCTCGGTCACACCCTTGATCTTGTTCTTACTCGTGATATTTCAGTTAATAATATTGATTTATGCAATGTTTCTTTCACTGATCACTTTTCTATAAGGATGGCTATGAATATTACTGTTGATGTCCTGACTAACAGCTGTCCCCAACGCTGCTCGCGCTTTTTAAATTCTTCTATTATATCCGATTTTAAAGCCATTTTCTCTAGTATTGATGTGCATGTCCAAAATAATGGTATCGATGATTCTGTCTTAAAATTGAATTCTTCCTGTAACACAGTTTTAGACTTAATTGCTCCGCCCAAGATACGCAGTAAAAAGGGAAGACCTGCTCCCTGGCTAAATCAAACTACGCGATTGCTGCGGCGCGCCTGTTGAACTGCTGAACGGCGTTGGAAACAAGATGGACTGATTGTTTCTAAGCAGATTTTTAGGACTTCTCTTTTCAATTTCCAGGCTGCAGTTAAGAAAACTGCACAAGATTTCTTTGCCTATTTATTATCCCGTCATTCTAAGAATCCTAGGGTAGACACTTTTCAGTTACTTTCAATTCCTCTTTCTCGTCTACTGCTCCTCTTAAATGTGGTGTTCCTCAGGGATCCATTTTGGGTCCTATTTTATTCTCTATATACCTTCATCCTATTGGAGCTATTTTTAGGAAATTTAACGTTTCTTTTCACTGCTATGCTGATAATACGCTGGTTTATATTCCTGTCTGAAACTCTGCAATAAATCAACTACAGAACTGTCTTTCTGAATGGAGGTGCTTATAGCGGGTCCATCAGCTAAAGCCCAAATTGGTCTTGGACTTCTCGGCTCTTTCTCTGTCTTTTGCAAACCTGAAGTCCGCAATCTTGGTGTTATCTTTGACAGTAACCTCTCTTTTGAGAAACAAGTTAATTCTGTAGTCAAGAGTTGCTTTTTCCAGCTTCGTCTGTTAGGTATGATCGAGCCTTTTTTATCTTCTAGGGATCTTGAGAAAGCTACTCATGCTTTCATTTTTTCTCGACTCGATTACTGCAACTCGCTGTATTCTGGGATTAACATATCCAAGATTTGGTCCAGAATGCTGCTGCTCGCTTTCTGGTTGGGGCAAGAAAGTCTGACTCTGTTTCTCCTATTTTAGCTTCTTTACACTGGCTGCTGCCTGTCAGTTTTCAAATTGATTTTAAAATCTTATTGCTAGTTCTTAAATCTTTACAATGGCTCGCTCCTGCCTATTTATCTGAATTGTGTGCTTTACACCAGCCATCCAGAGTGCTTAGATCTTCTGGTCAGTTGTCTCTTGTTGTCCCTCGTACCGAGTGTGACACTAAGGAGGACAGAGCGTTTGCAGCTGCTGCTCCTCGCCTGTGGAAGTCTTTACCTCGTCACATAAAGGAGTCGTCGACAATTCAGAACGAGATTAAAGACTCATTTCTATTCACTTGCATTCCGTGACCTTCAGTAATACTGATGGTTTCCTCATTGTGATTATATAACATTACTTCTATTTATTATTTATTTTATTTATGTTCATTTTATTTTATTTCTATTATGTTATTTATGTTATTTGTTTGTTTCCTTTTATTCTATTATTGTAAAGCACTTTGGCCACAGCATTCCTATGTTGTTTTAAATGTGCCATATAAATAAATTGACATTGACATTTATGTCTTAAACTACAACAAATACGTTAAACCTATATAATGGATTCAATCATATTAATAGCAAGCGTATAGAGATATATTTTTGTTTTTGCACAATAATACACAAAAGAGGGAAACTAAAAATAAACCTGTGAATGCTGGTTTTTGAACTTATGTAAGAAATCTTACATTTAATATGCCAGGTTACTTGCACATCATGACAGAAGAGCAGCTTCAAGTTCTGAGTTAAAAGCACTTAAAAATAAGAGTGCAGCCTTATGATTAAAACAAAAGTAATTTATTGTCATATGGGCAACTAACAAGTCTTTAAAGCAGATTAAACAAAAAACTGTGAGGTGAAAATTGTTTATTGTTTAATATAAAAGCATAAAAATGCACAACACCTGTTAGTGCAGACAAGTGATCATAGTACAAGGTATAATTTATAATTAAACCTTGTAAAATCAATTCCTATCTTACTAGGTAATGCTAATGCAGAAAGGAATCGAACTTTGCCAAGTAATGGCTACAAGCAGTGTGGCTCAAAGGTGGTAAACTCCCCCTAGTGGTAGTAATTGTGCTCTGCAGATATGAAGGACAAAGCTGGCAATTTTGGGTGAAAGCCTGCACAGAATTAAAAGGCTGTTTTTGAAGTCAGTTATCAGGGTGCTGTTAAAAAGGGTCCCTCTTTCATAACATAATGAGATCCCCTTAGCACAAGGAAATATTTTTACAATATCTTTTAAGACTGCTGTTAACACACAGTTATGATTAAATTAAATAATATACTGAATTGGCAAATACAGCGCATAAGGGAAAAAGTGGTGTTGGCATTATTGTATTGAGGTCTATAATAAATGTTGAGAGAAATCTTTTAAGGTCATCCCTTTATTAGTAGCAACAAAGTATGATCGTCCCTCATGCCAAAAGCGATTATAGATTATCACAGATTCACAGTTTGTCTAAAAAAATCCTTCAAGACAATCTTAATTTGAATAAACATAATAGTCATGAATGCCTCACTCTGGTCATCTAGCCAGGTTTGTTTTCTTCATCTTAGCTTTAATTAATCATAAAGACATATGCCACTGAAGCACTGGGACATGTTGTCTTCTGTGGCATGTCACACATTAGACTGAAAGGTCAGTGGATATACCTTGTTAACATTTTTACATTCTGGTTTGATATACAGTTATTTCTAATTGCAGTGAGAAGGGGTTGCATGTATAAAAATTATTTTGATGAAGCTTTATGACAAATCAACATTTATAGATATATACATAAACACACACACACACACATATATATATATATATATATATATATATATATATATATTATATCTATCTCTGTATATCTATTTACAGAAAAAAGTTTGACATTTTTTTCTGAAAAGCAGATTGTTACTTTTAATCAAGTGCATATTATTTATTGGTTTACTAATGACAACAGTGAACTGATTTGTTACGTTACATTCAGCTCACTTATATAGCGCATAGTATATGTGAGATAACGTATTACATTTGTGATACCAGCTGCCAGTATAAATGACAAATAAGAAAAAGACACTCTCGAAAATGTAATGTTTAACTGAAACTTCATAAGCATTTTAACACTCGGATAAATGAGTTGAGTTAAGCAATTGACATTAACACATGGCTGCAGACAGTACAATAACACCTAAAATTAGGGCTACCTTGATTAGAAGAAATTATGATGTTGGGAAGAGGCTGATTGGTGGGACGTGGTTGGCTGGTGGTCCTGTGGTGTTTCATGGGTGTTGTATGACAACTAATGTGCCGCTCAAGTAGAAGGACATTATGAGCAAAGAGTAGCTGTCATCAGAACTGCACTGATATACAGTATAAATGCATTTCTTTGTTTCAAAAATGCAAATTTTAATCTGTTGTATGTTTGCAGGCAGGTTTCACAAGAGCGATCCATCAGGTACTGCACAATACAAGATATGAATGCAAGGTTACACAGAATATACTGGTCGATACCTCTGTCAGTATTAAATTACGAATACATCGATGGAAGGAACAACGGGAATGGACAACACTGAAAAAAGTAGAGCACTGATGTTATTCATTCAACGTAAACGTTGGAACCAAAATGTTACGTATAAGAAAAAATGCCCAAGGATTATTGGGAGTACAATAAAACCAGGAGATGAAATGCCAAGGTCAGAACAAGCAAGTGCCAGAATATTGTGAAAGCCAAACAAAACCACCAAACCAGATCACTGCCGGAACATACTGTAAATGCTACTTCTAGGGTCTACTAGTTTGAAAACTATCACTAAGAATAACAAAGAGTTTTAAATCCACTAAGCAGCACCCTATTTATATTGTCACTTCCTGTGACAATGACAATGTGATGAGGTCACACTAATCAGGTGTAGTGTAAACAAAAAAAAAAAAGAAACCAAGGTGGATGACAAAACATTTTTTATTTTCAAAATTATTAGGGTAAATAAACAGTGTTAACAGTGTCCTATTTATTTTGTCATTTCCTGTGACGTTAATAGGGCAACAATTGTGGTCACGTGAACAATAAATCAGGCGTTGCTTTAAAAAAAAATCATAAATAAAATCATTCATAATAGTAACTTCAGAAATCGATACCTCATGTGTCAAAAACCCAAAATAGACAAAAAAAAAACACACATACTGTAAAAATAATGCTAAACACTACACAAGGAAGGCACTCATTTCCAATTCCTAGATCTAAAGGTTCCCTAAACTGCTCTAATATAGAATTGCTACCATACATAATCAAGGGTGTGTTATGGCCGTCTGCATTATAGGAACTTTACAACACTGCTCTCTTCATGCTAAAGAAAGCCATTGTCAAAAACTTTACCATATTATTCAGGCCATTAAAATCGGACCCAATTCAAAATTTGTCTCCTGGCAATGTACAGTAACATATAAATTGTTTTATTGCTTACTTCTCACTCAGATGCAGTTTCGAATTAGATCAATGCTACAAGACGTTTTGACATGGTCGCAAAAAAACTTACTTGTTTTAAGAGCCGGGCAGTTTGGAATGGAGTAACAAAATTCTACCAAAGTGCTACCAAAAGTACTCAGCATATTACATAGATAGATAGACTTGAAAGGCACTATATGATAGATAGATAGATAGATAGATAGATAGATATGAAAGGCACTATATGATAGATAAATAGATAGATAGATAGATAGATAGATAGATAGATGTGAAAGGCACTATATGATAGATAGATAGATAGATAGATGTGAAAGGCACTATATGATAGATAGATAGATAGATAGATAGATAGATAGATAGATAGATAGATAGATGTGAAAGGCACTATATGATAGATAGATAGATAGATAGATGTGAAAGGCACTATATGATAGATAGATAGATAGATAGATAGATAGATAGAAAGATGTGAAAGGCACTATATGATAGATAGATAGATAGATAGATAGATAGATAGATAGATAGATAGATAGATAGATAGATAGATAGAACTTTATTTGTCCCCAGGGACAAATGTGGTCTTTTACAGAATTCCTTTAAATATATGAAAGCATAAATATGTACATAAGTAAGTAAATTCAATAAATAAATATGCACACATACTTTGTTCTGAACAAACACTAGAATGACTATAAAGCAAGAAAATTAAAAAGAAGGAAAAGTTCTGACTTGGCTGCCACAGTCCCAGTGAGGCATTATACAGACAAATAGAACTTTATTTGTCACTAGGGGGCAATTTGGCTTTTCACAGAAGCTCTTTAAATAAATACATACATAGATAGATAGATACACAGATAAACACTTGTAATAAACAAAGCAGACAAGCATAAAGGTTTGGGGTTTTTCAGGCCCCATATACTGTAAAGCAAAAAAAAAAATTTTCATCGGTGTTTTCTTTCGAGTACACCAGACAGAGAAACAAAGGCAGGTCAAACAATTTATAGTGGAGGACTGGAAGTGATGAAATGATGGGGAAAGCCGTGATGATTGATGGGTAATTGACATCATCATGGAGGGACCAGAGGTAAGAAAGGAACCCAGAAGTGGGTTGTATCAAGAGTCTTCTGGGAATGGTTATGGTGGCGGTGCTTCGTTTTTTCTGAAGAAAGAGGAAAAGAGAGGTTAGTTCCCCGCCGTTGTCCTGGCATGATTAGTCGTGGTGCCCGTTGGGTCCTTTAGCCGCTCCCCATGCGCTTGTGCGTGACACACTATAGTCTGAACACACAACAGAATGACCAAAAAGAAAGAAAATTAAAAAAGAAAAAAGTTTCTGACTTGGCAGTTACAGCGAGGCGTTATTCAGGTGCATTGCTGTATGGTGTGAAGGAGCCCCCATAGCGTTTCTTGACACACTTCTGCTGAACAATTCATTGGTTGAAAATCCAGAGTGTTGGTGTGTCCGAGAGAGGATGTGCAGCATTGTTCATAATGACACTCAGGTTTGATTTAATTCTCTCCTTTGCTACGACACCCAAGGGGTCCATAGTGTGTGCCATAACTGAGCCTGCCCTTTTAATTACAGTAGCTTGCTGATTCAATGTGCCTCTCTTGAAGTGATGTTGCCAGCCCAGCACACCATAGCATAGAAAATCACACTGGCCATTACAGAGTTATAGAAGATGTGAAGGATGTCACTTCCCACACAAAAGGTACGCAGTCTCCTAAGGAAAAAGAGCCTGCTCTGCCCTTTCTTATGTAGATCCTGTGTGTTCTGACATCAGCCCAAACTTGTCTTTGCTGATGTTCTTATGCAGACAATTCTCTTTTCACCAAGAAACAAACTTCTGCACCTGACTCCTATACTCTGTCTCACCGCCTTTATCAATAAACCTCTTAAGTGCAGAATCATCTGAAATTGAAATTGCAAAGAAATGACTAATTCAAAACTATGTTGTTGTTCGATTGCAGTTCCATCTATCGTTTCACCCCAAATCAAATAAGACACCACATCACCTTTGTGTTAATAGCACAGTGCATGAAAATATCTAACAAGAACCCATCATTTTCCAGATATTCATTGATGAAGGATAACATTCCTTTGATGGAAGAAATATCCGCGTCTGACATTCACACAAGACTTACATGCAGGCGGAGATGACTAGTAGGGTCAAAAGATGGATAAAGTACTCTAAAGACTGAGATAAAGATATCACCAATTGGCCCTGAACTGGTTGTCCACAAAACAAACTGCAAACTGAAAGTAGCAAAGAAAAGTCAATAAGCTCATTAGAAGGAATCAAAATGGGACAGTCAGTGAAACGGCAGCTTGGGCTAGAATATGGAATCATACTGTTCAGCAGTTCATACACAGCCCACATGAAATTCTACCACAAGGGGATCTTCAAAGTTGGAGAACTGTGGCAAAAAACTCATCAGCTGGAATTAAACAAATGTATTTAAATATGGTTGATATGCAGTCATTTCCTATTTGTATATTCATTGATGTATACATGAAATGCTCATTGGTTTTCTTTTACAATGAAGGTTTTTGATATTTGTGCATCAAGTTATAGCTGTAGGTTCCCTTCACTCACTCCACAGGAAAGGTTATCTAACAAAGTAGGAAAGGTTATCTAAAAAATGTTTTTATCTCAAAAATATGAAATATACATTTTGTCTTTTTGACTTACATAAATAGTTTCAAGGCATATTGTTTTTCATTTGGATAGCTAGAGCGACCATTCTTAAACCAAAAATGGATGATGATTTTTTAGATACAGTTTGCTCCACCAAAAAGCATACATTTTCACCTCTTTTTTCCTAAGTCATTTTCAGATATTTTTTTTGCAGCTTTTAAATATTTATATTTTATAAATCCTTGATTGTAAGAGTAATAGTGGACTACCATTTCCAGATTAAACTGTCAGAGCTTAGCTTTAAGGTTAAATAAAATCCACCTGTATTAGGTCTTCCTTTATATCTCCGCATAAAAGTAATACAGCGGGAAGATCGCAGCATTGCATGCAGAGCTACCAGGCACAGAAAGGACAATTCACACATGCAAAACCTGTGAACATGTTCTCTTGCTGTGATCAGTAATGCCCTTTACAAAGCCAGAGGATTTATTAGTCCATGTGACAAGTTTCTTCTTGTGTGAGCACTCACTTAAAATTAAAAATAAAATTACATTATGCCAGGATAGGTCTTTTGGTGAATAAATTCCAACTTTTAAATCTTTGAATGTTGTGCTGTAATCTAGCAAGAGGTTTACAATTAACATTTCTGCCCTCATTTCAGAACAAAAATTAAGTTTTTGTTTATATATTCTTGGTCGCATATTAAATAAGTAAAAGTATAGTGTTATTTTAAGTATTTATCATTTCAGCCATTTGTTTTATGTACCAGTAAATAAACTGCACACCCTATTCCAGCTTGGCTGTTCCAAAAAGGATTAATGAGGATGGCAAGTCGGCATGTTAGTTTGAAAAATCTGCACAACATAACCGTAACTGGTTCAAGTCATCATGCTAAATATACAACTAGCAAAGGTAAAAACTGCACCATTAAGTTGTGTTACTGGGTTATCTAAACTGCTCAAAAAAATTAAAGGAACACTTTGAAAACACATCAGATCTCAATGGGAAAAAGAAATCCTCCTGGATATCTATACTGATATAGACTGGGTAGACTGGACAGAGTGAAAAAATGATGTGGCAGGCTAGTCCATTTTGTCCAAATGTAATTGCAGCAACTCCAAATTTCCGCAGCACTTTGTATGGCCCCTGTGTTCTTGTATACATGCCTGACAACATCGGTGCATGCTTTTAATGAGATGACAGATGGTGTTGTGGGGGATCTCCTCCCAGATCTGGACCAGGGCATGACTGAGCTCCTGGACAGTCTGAGGTGCAACCTGGTGGCATTGGATGGACCAAAACATAATGTCCCAGAGGTGTTCTATTGGATTTAGGTCAGGAAAGTGTGGTGGCCAGTCAATGGTATCAATTCCTTCATCCTCCAGGAACTACCTGCATACTCTCACCACATGAGGCCAGGAATTGTCGTGCACCAGGAGCCACTGTACCAGCATAGGGTCTGACAATGGGTCCAAGGATTTCATCCTGATACCTAATGGCAGCCAAGGTGCCTTTGTCAAGCCTGTGGCAGTCTGTGTGACCCTCCATGGATATGCCTCCCCAGACAATCATTAACCCACCACCAAACTGCTCATGCTGAATGATGTTACAGGCAGCATAATGTTCTCCATGGCTTCTCCAGACCCTTTCACTTCTGTCACGTGCTCAGGGTGAACCTGCTCTCATCTGTAAAAAGCACAGGGCACCAGTGGTGCATCTGCCAATTCTGGTATTCTATGGCGAATGCCAATCGAGCTGCATGCTGCTGGGCAGTGAGCTCAGGGCCCATTAGAGGACATTGGGCCCTTGGGTCTCCCTCATGAAGTCTTTCTGGTTGTTTGGTCAGAGACATTCACACCAGTGGCCTGCTGGAGGTCATTTTGTAGGGTTCTGGCAGTGCTCATCCTGTTCCTCCTTGCCCAAAGGAGCAGATACTGGTCCTGCTGATGGGTTATGGACCTTCTATGGCCCTCTCCAGCTCTCCTAGAGTAACTGCTTGTCTCCTAGAATCTCCTCCATGCCCTTGAGACTGTGCAGGGAGACACAGCAAACCTTCTGGCAATGACACGTATTGATGTGCCATCCTGGAGAAGTTGGACTACCTGTGCAACCTCTGTAGGGTCCAGATATCGCCTCATGCTACCAGTAGTGACACTGACTGTAGCCAAATGCAAAACTAGTGAAGAAACAGTCAGAAAAGATGACGAGGGAAAAATGTCAGTGGCCTCCACCTTTTAAACCATTCCTGTTTTGGGGGTCATCTCATTGTTGCCCCTTTAGTGCATCTGTTGTTAATTTCATTAACACCACAGCAGCTGAAACTGATTAACAACCCCCTCTGCTACTTCACTGACCAGATTAATATCCCATAAGTTTCATTGACTTTATGCTATACTCTGATTAAAAAGTGTTCCTTTAATTCTTTTGAGCAGTATATTTAAAACAAGAGGGCTTCGCCCCCTGCTCACCTCGCTCACCAACCCCCCTGGCCTGCACTACGCACCAGCCACTTCACGTCTCTGCCACACATTTGCACATTTTTTAATTCTCGTAGATAGGCCTCTTCATTGGAAAAAAAAAACACTACTTTTCTCTGATGGCAACATGAATTAGACACTCTGCAAGTCTCCAAATTAAAGTTTAAATTTGAAAGATGTATTCGATCTCTTTCTGCTGTTCTGTTATTTCACCGAGTAATAATTTCTGTTTGTTTGTGCTAAAGAAATCTTTACTATCATTTTTTTGAGATTTTCAGATTTTAGCACTTTCATTATCTCTAACTGGCTCTGCATGTGTATCACGCCAAAGTTTTTAAACCTCTTTACGACATTCTACTTTGTCATCTACTCTTTGTCTTTTATTTCCAGCCGCAGGTGTGGTTAAATCTCTTGGCACATAGTCTCGTCACGTGGGATATGAAGGTATCTCTCTGAAAAAGACTGTATGGTGTGAAGAAGCTCCCATAGCGTTTCTTGACACACTTCTGCTGAACAATTCATTGGTTGAAAATCCTCAGTGTTGGTGTGTCCGAGAGAGGATGTGCAGCATTGTTCATAATGACACTCAGGTTTGAATGAATTGTCTCCTTTGCTACGACACCCAAGGGGTCCATAGTGTGTGCCATAACTGAGCCTGCCCTTTTAATTACAGTAGCTTGTTGATTCAATGTGCCTCTCTTGAAGTGATGTTGCCAGCCCAGCACAGCATAGCATAGAAAATCACATTGGCCATTACAGAGTTATAGAAGATGTGAAGGATGTCACTTCCCACACAAAAGGAACGCAGTCTCCTAAGGAAAAAGAGCCTGCTCTGCCCTTTCTTATGTAGATCCTGTGTGTTCTGACATCAGCCCAAACTTGTCTTTGCTGATGTTCTTATGCAGACAATTCTCTTTTCACCAAGAAACAACTTCTGCACCTGACTCCTATACTCTGTCTCACCACCTTTATCAATAAACCTCTTAAGGTGGTTAAATCTCTTGGAACATCGTCTCGTCACGTGGCATGAAAAAGACTCATCTCGTCCCAGGATTTTTTTATATAATAAGAGAGAAATATTAACCAGAGTGTCATAAGACATGGTGACACTTCTATCTGAGATGAGAAAATTATTATGATTTACTATTATATACATATGTATGGGGAGGGGTAGTGGAGATGACAAGTGCCATCTAAAAAGTGCTTTCAAGAGACACAGGTAACACAAGAATGGTAAAGAATAATGAGAAATATGCAAAGATGGGGACTCTCAATGGTTGGTTAAACTGTGAAGGTTTCCTAGGTTCCATGCTAGTAGGATAGCACAGGGAAAGAGAAAGAATTAGATCATGGCAGCATTGGAAGATCTTGTTTTTTCATGTAATCAGATCACCTATGACTTGAACCTAACACAAAATTTGCCATTTAATTTCTAAGGTTCTTTTCCTGGGCATTAAGATATGTCAAAACCAACTAACTGTTACTGGAACCTCTTGTCTGTCTCACTGTGTGTGTTGCTCTCTGCATGTTTCACATCCAGGACCTCTATTACTGTTATGACGTGGAGGTCTATCACATGGTAGACTCCATGCAATAAACTACATGATAGAATAAGTGATTGATAGATAGATGGTACGAGGCCTGGAAAAGTCTTTACTAGGCAGGCCAGGTCTTACTTACCTGAAAGGAGGAGACCTCACCCCACTGGACTGAATCTCAGCTCCACTGGCCTGCCTCAGGCTTCAGAGGCCCGAAAAGGGGATTACATTTCAAAAGTCCTGAAGAGGAGGGATGACTGTAAACCCTTGGCTTGTACATAAAAAAGAAAACAAAGAATCTTTACGAATAAAAGATTAATTAAGGACATATAATAAGGCCAAAACATTAAACAGACTAAGAAAATGGAAATAATGGGATTTTCATAAAAGGCAATCCATAACAAGTCATTGTTGACCTTTAAAAGGTTAAAATGGGAACTGAAACCACAAAGTCTGAGGAACACTCAATCCTGCAAAATAAGTTAAAAAACTGGCAGTATTTTCATTTGAGGGGTATATTAACTGACTGTAATGAGAATATTACAATTACTGTGACTGAATATAGAACACTGATCCCCGTGTGCTGCCAGTGGCACCTCATGGCTAATTATACACACAGATTAGCCATGTGCCCAGTTACAATCCCAAAATAATCCTTAAAGAAGCCCTCCCCACCATCAGCAAACCCAGAACATGCTGTGACATAATAAAAACAAAAGATTTACTATTTACAAGGTGTTTGTTTCGTCTTGATGAATGTATGCACAGATAAATCAGAAACAAAACAGACATTCTAGCTGAGCCCAATGGAACGAGCCAGTCCCATGCTGACGCTTTGTAGCAAAGCCAATGTATGCCCCAACTGTGGAACCGTGAACGCAGTGATCTATATTTTGTTTACTTATTGCTACGTTGTGGCTGTTTGTTGCATTTTATGCTTTATGCTTTTAGTGGTACTTTGATTGTTGGTAAGTAGCAACGATTAGGCCCAGGAGGTGGCTAGGGAATATAATTTCTATAAATGGCAAAATGTGTTGCTTTCTTTCTTTGTTAAAAACATTTTTGAATGATAGGTGTAGCACTGAACTGTGACTTTTACTATTTTTATTTTACTTGAACTTTTGATGTCAGTAAAAGTAGTTTGTCTAACCATAGAAAGTGAAAATGTTAGCAGTGGCAGCAGACCGAAGGTTAACTGGCAACAGTGGAACTTACCACTGTAAAAAAGCGGCAAGATAAAGGTCATAACCTTAAATTGTAAATTAGTTGTTTTTCTGGACTTTCAACACTTGATGCACATGTGCTGATATGGTTTGTCAAAATGACGGCCTGGGCTGTAACATCTTGGCCCTGAAAAGCTTTACAAGTGAAACTAGGATGAGGGAGGAACAAAGATAAGAAGATTCATGCTGTGTAGAAATGCAAGAGAAGAGCCTCACCAAATGCTGAAGTGCATTAGGTGTACTGGACAGAGCCATCTGTGACAACTTCTGAAACTACCCAGGGTGTACAGTGTGATTTTACCAGATTTATTTACCTTTTCATTTTTTCCACTTTTGGCAAATTAAGAATGTTAAATCTATAATCTTCGATTTTGTGCAATGATTTTATGTGACATTTTTTGCCACACTTTAAATCAGGCTTATTTTAAAACTGACATATATATGTTTGTTATCATTCTTTCAGAATTTATAGAACTTTAATGTGACGTTGTTAGATTTTCAGATTCTTATTCTATTTTTAAATTATAAACTAAAAAATATCAAGAACTCACGTTCCGCGAGACGAGACTTTGTGCCAAAAGATGTAACCACACCCGGGGAATAAAAGACAAAGAGTTGAACAGCTGCTGTACAGGCCTTTAAATGTTCCTAGAGCCGCGCAAGATGCAAATCACGCAGCACGACAGCAGCAGCACTAAGCCAGCAGCTGATCGAACAAAGAGGAGGTAAAAAAAAAAAACTGTATTTGTTTCCCATTGTATCACCGTCTAAGAGGGGGTTTTGGGGGAGCGACCGCATCTCTTTGGGGTGCATTCAGCCCCCCGTTCACACCGCGAGCAGCAGAGACACGAAGTGGCTGGCGCGTAGCACAGGCCGACGGGGTTTGCGAGCGAAGCAAGCAGGGGGCGAACCCCCTAGTGAGTGAATAAAAGTTTATTACCTGCTCCCCTTACTTGCATTTAGTATTCGCTCTGTCTTACTGCCTGGAGTATAAATGAATACAGAGGAGACCATCCTCTAATATGAGAAGTGAAGAACAGTAGCAGTCAGTTCTATCTGTTGATCGGATCCATAGTTCCAGTGGCAAGTGCATTGTGACTGCTGAACTGTCGCTCCTTCCAGGCCAGGTGAGTGCAAGGATAAGAGAACAAGAGTGGATGACATATCTCTGTGGATGTACATAGCAAGGAATCTGGCATGGGAATTAAAGTATCTGTGCTTAAGGATAAGGTCACCCCAAAAACCTTCCATGTTATACTTTGTTTTCACTCGTCGATAACCCTGAGTTGTGTCGTTTTAAGCAAAAATAAGTACACAGCTTTTGATATCTCAGATTTATTGGTTATGTTCCCAAGTGTGAACTTCCAGAAGGCCTCTGTGCTCTATGTACAAGTTATCTTTCATTGACAAGATTTTCTAACTAGCAGTAATCACACCTTAGGAGACCTGTACTGGCTTTGATTCTGCCTTTGTGCAAAGATCTTATAGGACATTAAACTGCAGTCAATTAAAAAAATATTTCCAGAAATTCCTCCACAGCTGACCTTTAATCTGTTTCTGTAAAGTAAAGAATTAAGAACTATTTTAAAAAGCAAGTCAAGTTAAGTAACTCTCAGTAATTAAAAATGAAGAAAGCAAGATACGATTGTGAAGACTTCTGCTGAGTTAGGATTTTAACTCAAAACAGCAGAGATGGAAACGAGGGACAATACACAATAATAGTGAACAAGCCAAACTCGGTAACGTGAGTCAGAAATCAGAACGCCTGAGCCAAAACGAAACCAGAAATCAAACTGAAAACACGCCAAGTTCAATTCCCTAAACACCGCTTAAGTTTGTCGGTTCGATTTGCAATAATGTCTGCCAACTTTTCCAGGGGCATTGTTATGACAAGTCACAAACTATGGAACCAGCAATGAGGGTTGTTGCAACAAATAATATAGGGGAACCCATGCACTGCAGCACACAACATGTCAGCACTCAGGGAAAAAATGGCTAACAAAAATGGTGCTGAAATGACACCAGCAAAAAAGCGTGAAAATAAATCAAATACAAAAATAACAAACTCCTAACTGCAGTCATAAATAATCTGCATGAAGATTTTTGGACCAATGATGAGCTTTCATTTAAATTAAAATCTGTTGCATGTTACAGACAAGGGTTAAATATAAAGGTGTGATCGCGTTCTGCCTGCGTCTGCTAAGGCACAGCCAGTATTCCCAATGAGGCAGGCTGCTTCCTTTTTTTCTCTGCAAGAAGATGTCTCTTCTACTGTTAGGGTCTTCAAAGCAGCCATCTGCTGGGTTGGAAAACGTTTGTGTTGATGTGACAGTATGGGAAGTTGGGACTTGTGTCTGGGTTCTCCCTCCATCTCAAGTTCCTGTTCCTGCTCGCTCATTCCAGGCTTGTGGTATGGTCCACAGGACAAAGCATTCTTTGTGTTCCCCATCATATCCAGCTATCCTATGGCTTTGAGGTCTCTTCTGTCAGTTAGGACTGAGTGTCGCACTCACTCCTCCCATAGTATCAAATATGTTCATGTGCAGTATACAATGTGTTCACATTGTGCTAGTAATGGTTATCAATGCGTGCAGCAGGTAAGTGCCAATGCCAGTTTAGCTCTGTAAAATGTTGCATTTATCACCTTGGAAACCCCTCAAGAAGCTACTTATTTGTGCTCTGATGTACTTGGGCTGAGTGGCTAGGCATTCTTTTTCTAAGCTTAATGCTAATTCTCAAGCAATACACTTCACCTACAAAATACATTCAGTGTACATCGCCCTTATAAAATGTGGTAATCAATGCTATTTGTTCTTCACATTTTGTAGTTTTTAGCTTAGTTTGCTTCCCAGATTCACTGCTGGGTTTGACCCAAGATTGATAGCACATTATATAAAAAAAGACCCTCTCCCTAAAAAAAGAAAGAAAAAAAAACTTTTTCAACTTTTGTGTCTCAAAAAGTGTAGAAGCCTTACTCATGGTGCAATACTTTCATTAATATTGTTTGTTAAAAATTGCTAGGCCTTGTTACGACACATATGCTACTGCTTTTTCTCACTAAGTACCCAGACATCATCAAAAGGATACACTCTCTCGGCAGGACTGAGCTGAAAAGAGGCATTCTTTTCAAACTGCACAGAAAGTAACTAATCCTGCTATCGGGAACAAAAGTGGACTGAATCGTGCCATATCCTGAAACAATGATAAAATTCCAGGTGCTCATCCAACAACAAGTATCCAGTCAACGTGATGCTTAAATGGGCTGTCAAGGTAAAGGTCCTCTTCAATATAGACAGCATGTATGCTTGAAAGCCATTTTCTTTCATTTTACATTCTACATGCTCATGCTTTTAATGAGCTGCCTTGGTTTTCAGGTACTTTTACAAATATAGTGACAAGTGTTCAGAGTCACGTTAATGTTTCAAGGTCATTCTCTCTAATCATACCAGTGAATGTTGCTTTTTTATTTTTTTTTTTTGTAATGAATTACCTAGGTTTGGTATAGAAACTACAAACTCGTTCTGATGTAATGAGCATGAAAGCAATTTGTACTCATCAGCTACGCAGATTCTCTCTGCTAAAAGCTTTTTACAATAGCCGTTTGTCAAGGTACTCTGACATATACACTGCACAGTAAGCTCGCCACCTGCACCTTGCCAGTCCATGACTGCCTTTACAAATGTACAGCACCGAATGTGTAAAGCAGCCAAACAAAGGGATGAAGCGAGTCAACAAGTCTTACACTTTGAGCTGCTTTAGTCCAAAAAAAAAAAAAAGGATATCAACTGGTTTGTTTGAATGAAATGAAGAAAAATGTTTGAGCCCGTCTAGCTGGACTTTGGCAAAGAAAGCATATGAAATCTCCTCTGTGCATAAACAAGCAGTGTCTATGGGAGTGGATAACTTTTTAAGGGGAGTGGGTATCCATTTGGGTGATACTGCTTATCAGACAAAGTTTTAAAATTAAATGCAATACCTGCATGTAAGTAAAAACTTATTCAGGACGTTTAAAATGTCATTCAATATCAATATCAAAGACTGACTCAGAAAACGTACGATTTTAAAATTTCATGCCATAGTTATTAAACTGTTGGACTTTGTCTGATCTTTCAGATTATTAATATCGTGAAATAACAGCATAGCTAAGATCCTAATGAACACAGTCAATTAAAAGTGGGATCACTTTTTCTGTTTGTTCTGTTTGATTTTGCTTGTCGGTGTATTCATTTTTTCCCCAACTGTATGGAAGGATGCTTTAAACTTTTCACTTAACAGACTTTAGGTAAATAACTGAGGCCTGAAAGAAGCGTCAAAGTGAACAGGAGTAAAGTATATTCTGGGAAAGCTGAAAGTCAAAGCAGGACCATAGAATGATTTTTATGGCCAGTCTGTTTGCAGCTTTTGCTTCCCATGGGAGCATGTGTAGTAACTTTCCTTTGTTTTGAGAAACTGTAAAAATGTTAACTGCTTTGCTAGCGGATAGTAAGCCAAGTTAATTTAGACAAGAAGGGGGGAGAGAGAGCGGCTGTCTCTGATTAAGAATTTTTTTTATAAAGTGTCTCATTTCAGTTTCACTTAGTTCAGCCGATCCTTTGTTGCAAGAATGGAGTTCATTTGCTTCCTTTCTGACACTTTGAGAGGAGCCAGGGACATTTAAAAGGAATTTGCTATCTGCTTAGCTGCTGGACACTTTCCAAGGAGCTCTGTCTCTGGCAAGACATCTTTCTTTTCACTTTTGATTAAAGGGGGATAGGAATTCGATTAATGGGCTAGGAAAAAAATGTCAAAACCAGCATTACCTGTAATCAGTACCTAAGGAACTGGGCCATCTGGGAACTGTCATCTGGGACTGCATGAAGACTGCATGAACCCACCAAGGTTGTATAATTCTCTATATTGCTTATATTTTCAGCTCTTGGTTATCGTGCATATAAATATCATTTTTAAGTACAAGTGTAAACTTAAAATATTATAATTTTTATTTAAAGGCTTAAACTTAATCCCTCTGATTATTGACTTTTAACGTAGCCAAGTGTTGGATTATTCATTCCTTATTTAGCTGCAGCAATAAAGAACACTATGTAAAGTCCACTGTTGATGGTAAACTTGAAGTAAAGCAATGAAAATACAAGTCAGTTCTTGTTAGTGAGCAGCGTGCCATTAAAGGTCCCTGGGGTCGAATATGCAGGGTACAATAAAGACAATGATGTTACACGCTGGTAACACTGGTTTTGACATTTTTACCCTATCCTCCCATTAAGAGAAGAACATTAGTACCTTTAGTGCACATCTAATAATACAATAAAGTACCATTTTTTCTTTCCTTTCATTGTTGTTTTGGTAAAATATATTTATTTTGGTAACATTTCTGACATTTTCATTTTATGCTGATGTATTATGCATTTTATTTTTGGTTGTTTTAATTGTTTATCACCCTCTGTGTTTGTCAATGGGCACTGGCACTTTCTGGTTGTATATGGTGCTGTATATGCTGGCTGACCGGCCTGGTGCACACTTAACAAAGTGTAATTGCTCTATATAAGAAGACAGTGTATCCAGTAGAGTCTGTGAATTTTGAGAAATCAAAGGAAACACTTTGTAAAAGACCAACCCTTAAATGACAACCAAAAGAAAATAATTTTAGAGAAAACAAATCTGGCTTGACACATGTTTTATTTTGTGGCTGTGATTCTAGCTCAACCTTTGTAATGTGAAGATTTAAAACAAACTTTATGTAGCTACTCTCCTAATAACCTCATCTATTGTTAATTTCCCCTTGGGATTAATAAAGTATCTATCTATCTATCTATCTATCTATCTATCTATCTATTGTGGCCCCCGGCCGGGGCTGGAGCCCGGCCGGGACGCCCAGGAGGACGTGAGGAGGGCTTGTGCCTCCTCCAGACCGCGAGGGGGCGTCCGTCCTGGTTCTGTTGGGGCCACGGGTTGAGGGCATGGAAGCCCTTCCCTGTAGGGGCCCGTGGTCACCGCCAGGCGGCGCCCCGATGCCGGTTTATCCCGTGCAGTTGCCGGTCGGGCAGGAGCCCGGCCGGACGCTTGGAGGACCGGAGGAGGGCGAGTGCCTCCTCCAGACGGAGTGGGGGCGTCCGTCCTGGTTAGGCAGGGGGCCTCGGGTACAGGGCTTTGAAGCCCAGCCCTGTAGGGACCCGTGGCCACCGCCAGGCGGCGCCCCGGTGCCTAATTATCCCGGGAGCCCGGCACTTCCGCCACACCAGGAAGTGCCGGGGGGAAGACTTTGTGTGGCACCCGGAGAGCTGCCAGGAAGACAGCCGACACCTCCGCCACGCTTAAGGCATAGAGGCGGAAGCACCTGGGGCTCATCCGGGGCATTATTTAAGGGCCGCCTCCCTCCAGTGATTGGTGGATGTCGGGTGGAAGTGGACAGAGCTGGAGAGCGAGGACAGGAGGCGGCCAGGAAGGCACAAGAG
The DNA here is from genome assembly GCF_016835505.1 of Polypterus senegalus. Lineage (NCBI taxonomy): Eukaryota > Metazoa > Chordata > Cladistia > Polypteriformes > Polypteridae > Polypterus > Polypterus senegalus. Next base: position 94,860,543 of record NC_053171.1, read on the forward strand.
ACTGTGGGCCCTGGACTTTGGGGGAATCGGTGCAAGAAGGCACTGGGGTTGCGTGAGTGCACTGAACTGTAAATAATATTAGTGTAAATAAAAGTGTGTGGAGCAAAGTATGCTGTCCGTCTGTCTGTGCCGGGGCCAGCCTTCACAATGGCGCCCAACGTGGGGCCAACCCCCTGCTAAAAGGGGGGGACCCCGTCTTTATAAATATTTTGTGAACGGCCCGGCGCAGCAGCGGACCCACACACTGGCAGCTGGAGCGCCGGTACGCAACCCGGAGCGCTTTACCGAAACCGCCGCGAATGAAGAGAGGCCATCCCCGGTGCGGAGGAGGAGCGGGCTCGAAAGTCGCGCTGTCGACACGGACAGCCAGGCGGCGTGGCGACGCAAAGGCCACACCGAGGTGGGGGCCTCGGCAAGACGGGATCCGGAGGTGAGTGCCCTGCCCTGCAGTAATCGGCCTTCGGGTCGGTCATACCTTGTTTTCCACAGGGAGGGACAGACCGGATCCGCGTCTGTGGCAGGAGCGCCGGGCCACGGGCTGTCGGCAGTGCGGCTACGGAGGCAGCAAAGGAGGCTGCGGATTCGGAGCCGCTGCGACTCGAGGAATCACTGCAGCTACAACGCGGTGAGGAGGCACGTCTCCGTACCCAGCGCAGGGGAGACAAGATGGCCGCGGGCCGGTGGTCCCGCCCGCTGACAGGCACGGGATTGGCGGTGTGTCTTGCGTGCCCGCCGATGATTGGATAGAGGCGGGCCCAAGGAATGCCAGTCTCGTGCCAAACCGAGACCCGATTGGGCCAGAGGGAGTGGCCCAGAGGAGGCAGGCGTCGCGTGGAGCTGATGGACAGGTAAGCCCACCGACGCCTGTCTCTCTCTCCACCAGCGGCTCGGCGTGCGGCCGGAGGAGTCCCTTCGCCCGCCAAGCCGCTTTAGAGGAACTGCTACGTGTTCTCGCCGCCAGTGTGAGCAGCTGATGGAGATGGCGGTCGGCCGAGAAAGCCACCGACTGAGACGGAGGATCGGCGGGCGCTGGAACCGGAGGCAGGCAGAACACGGGCGGGAGTGGTGAGTGTTGCCGCTCCGTAGAGCAAGGGGTTCGCGAACATGGCCGTGACCGACACGGGACGACCGCCCGGTAGGCAACCTCCCAACAGCGGATGCGGCGGTGCAGACAGCTAGCGAGGCGAGGAGCTCGAACACGCAAGGGCGGTAGGATCGGGGCTGCTGAGTGCCCTGGGTCCTAGCGCCCTGCGCTTCAAGCCTGCAGCTGTCTCCTGTCGCTCTGCCTGGACGCAGACGGGGCTGGATTTGAGCTTTTGCTGTGCTCAGACCCAGACCGTCAGCGCGTCCAAGAAAAGAAGGAGGAACCCGAAGGGTGAATGCCGGTTCCTCCGATAGGAGAGGACGCGGCGCTGGGTGCGCGCGTCCGGAGAAGGGCCGTCCTCTGGATGGGCAGAGGAGATCCCCTGGGCGGCTGGACGAGCTGCCTGCGAGAGCGGTGCCGAGGCCGACGAACGGACGGGCATGGAACCTGCGGCGGAGGACTTCAGCAGGCAAGTTGGGGGCTGTCGGAGGGGGCAGGAGCACGGTCGATACGGAGACCGACGGGCGCTGGGATGAGTGTCCTGGCTGTGCTTCTGGCCCTCTTTTCCTTTATTTTACAGGCTCAAGCCCGACGAGCGCTGAGGCCGACGCCGACAGGGACCTGCCCTCCTGGAACGGGCGCCGCGGGAGTGCTCCACGCCGGGAGGACTACGTGACCCGCTGGGGAACAGCGAGCAGAGCGGCGCAGGCCACAGGGGACGCTTGCGCCGCAAGGGTGCCGAAGACAGATGTCCCAGGGTGCCGTGTTGGACCCTGGGGACATAGTAGGACCCTCGCTGGGGACGTGCTGCCCTTTCGGTTGTGCCGCTCGACCCACGTGTCCTCGCTAGCGGTGGGGCATGTGGCCCCGGCCGGGCTGGAGCCCGGCCGGACGCCAGGAGGACGTGAGGAGGGCTTGTGCCTCCTCCAGACCGCGAGGGGCGCCCGTCCTGGTTCTGTTGGGGCCACGGGTTGAGGGCATGGAAGCCCTTCCTGTAGGGGCCCGTGGTCACCGCCAGGCGGCGCCCCGATGCCGGTTTATCCCGTGCAGTTGCCGGTCGGGGCAGGAGCCCGGCCGGGACGCCTTGGAGGACCGGAGGAGGGCGAGTGCCTCCTCCCGACGGAGTGGGGCGTCCCGCCCTGGTTAGGCAGGGGCCTCGGGTACAGGGCTTTGAAGCCCAGCCCTGTAGGGACCCGTGGCCACCGCCAGGCGGCGCCCCGGTGCCTAATTATCCCGGGAGCCCGGCACTTCCGCCACACCAGGAAGTGCCGGGGGGAAGACTTTGTGTGGCACCCGGAGAGCTGCCAGGAAGACAGCCGACACTTCCGCCACGCTTGGCTAGAGGCGGAAGCACCTGGGGCTCATCCGGGGCATTATTTAAGGGGCCGCCTCCCTCCAGTGATTGGTGGATGTCGGGTGGAAGTGGACAGAGCTGGAGAGCGAGGACAGGAGGCGGCCAGGAAGGCACAAGAGACTGTGGGCCCTGGACTTTGGGGGAATCGGTGCAAGAAGGCACTGGGGTTGCGTGAGTGCACTGAACTGTAAATAATATTAGTGTAAATAAAAGTGTGTGGAGCAAAGTATGCTGTCCGTCTGTCTGTGCCGGGGCCAGCCTTCACACTATCTATCTATCTATCTATCTATCTATCTATCTATCTATCTATCTATCTATCTATCTATCTATCTATCTATTCTCCTAGCAACTTGTAAATGAAAAACCTGTACACCATTTGCTATCGTTAAAATATGTCTGTCCCACCCTTCCAGTCAATATGAAAGTATTTGTTCCATCAATTTTGGGCCTAAGCACCTGTATCCTCCAAATGGAATGAATATCTCGATGTGTAATCATTTAAAAATAAGATCATTGCATATATATTGTATTTGCATTTGTATTTGATTGCTTGAAACTCGGAGAGTCTCCCATCTATTCTCAAATGTCATAAACCAGGAAATGTGAAGTGCCAATAGATATTGAATTTCATGTTATCATTGCTACAGAAAGTCTTCTAACGCAGATGTTACTGAAATTTCAGAATTACTCCACAAGCTCTCCATACTTTGCCACAGTTTACCATAATTTGCCTCTTCATTGTCACTGGTTTAACCTTCACCTCTTTCTTCTAAATTGCTGTAAAGTTGGCATTGTCTCCTGAGGACTCTATAGATAGTTGTTGTGATGGACGGCCGGCGTTTCAGTCCGGCCGGGACGTGCCTCAACAGAAGAAAGCAGCCTTTTGAGGACACTACATCCCCCGGGACGCTAGATGGCAGCTCCCCTGGATGGAAATCGCTCCTCGGATTCCCACAAGGGCAGTATGGGACATGGAGTCCATCTCTTCAGCCCTGTTGGGTGCCGTGAATGCCGCCAGGGGGAGTTCACCAAGAACCCGGGGAATATTACCGTGACGCTAACCCGGAAGTACTTCAGAGTCATGAGGGCGGAAACCTGAAGAAGGTGTTTCACCCGGAGAAGGAATATTTCTGGGTCATGGACTTTAAAAGGACTGTGGGAAACCCAGCAGATTGAGCTGGAGTTGGGTGGTAGAGTGACGGAGCTGCTGGGTGGAGTGAAGGATTGTTTATTTGTATTATTGATTGGTGATTTGTGAATTGTGGAGTGTGCGGTGCTTTATGCACTTTATTTGACAGAATTATTAAAATTATTCTTAGTGCTTTTAAACGTGTGTCCTGGACGTCTGTCTGGTGGATTCAATGGGGCAATAACGACCTCTAGCATCCACACTGTTATGAATTGCATTCAGTCGTCTGCTAATCGGCTAAGACTTGACACAGGGGTGTCCAGGCCAGCAGTGATTGCATCCATCCACTACATTGCAGGTCTTTCTCTAATACAGTAATCCCTCGCTATATCGCACTTCGACTTTCGCGGCTTCACTCTATCGCGGATTTTAAATGTAAGCATATCTAAATATATATCACGGATTTTTTGCTGGTTCGCAGATTTCTGCGGACAATGGGTCTTTTAATTTATGGTACATGCTTCCTCAGTTTGTTTGCCCAGTTGATTTCATACAAGGGACGCTATTGGCGGATGGCTTAGAAGCTACCCAATCAGAGCATGTATTACATATTAACTAAAACTCCTCAATGCTATAAGATATGCTTCCCCCGCGGTGCTTCATTGTTTGCTTTTCTATGTCTCTCTCACTCTCTCTGCCTGATGGAGGAGATGTGAGCAGAGGGGCTGTTTGCTTAGAAGATACGGACGCTCCTCTAAAAAATGCTGCTTTATCCTTAAATACTTAAAAGCCCAAAAGCACGTATTGATTTTTTGATTGTTTGCTTTTTTTTAGTGGGCGCTCTCTCTCTCTGACATTCTCTGCTCCTGATGCGCGCACTCCTTTGAAGAGAAGATATGTTTGCATTCTTTTAATTGTGAGAAAGAACTGCCATCTCTGTCTTGTCATGGAGGACAGTTTAAACTTTTGACTAAAGGGTGTTATTTCATGTCTAGAGGGCTCTAATAATGTTAACAGTGTGGGAGAGTTTATAAGGGCTTAAAATATATAAAAATAACCATACAAACATATGGTTTCTACTTCGCAGATTTTCATCTATGGCGGGGGGTTCTGGAACACAACCCCCGCGATCGAGGAGGGATTACTGTATTGACTTTTGATTTTGCCAAGCATTATGTCCTTCTCCATTTACCATTTTTTTTGCACATAATATGCCCAAAGTAAAATAGTCAGAATATAGACATTTGAGCTTCTAAGCCTAACTTTTATTTGATTTGCTTCAACTACTGATGCATTTCTTCTCTAGCCTGCCCAGGATAGGCATAGAATTCTTTGCCAACAGCATGATTCAAAGGCATTGGTTTTCCTCTGGCCCATTTTCTTCACTGTTCAACTTTCATATCAGTATTGGGATTGTGTGAAGTAACATCCCTGCTCTTGAGGAATTTGTCCAGGCCCTTCATGTCTGTTCTGCCAAGAACAATTCATCATCATATTTCTTGGCTGCTTGACACTCTGTTATTGATCACTGGTCCGAGTAGGTTGAAGTTGCCCACTATTTAGATTTTTCTCCATTGAGTGTAAAGTTGTCCAGTTTTCCAGCTGTCCTAATTTTCATTTTCTTTATGTTTAGGGAACGAGTCCATTTATAAACTATGTGTTTTGATCTTGGTGAGCAGGTGTCCCTTCTGGTTTTAGCTAATATTATCATGTCATGCTAATTGCAAAGATTATTGATGAGTCTTCCACTGAGCCACTGACTTTCACATCCCATTCTTCTTTATATGCTTTTCTGATGATTTTGTTCTGCATATAAGCTGAAAAAGTATGGAGACAGTATGCAGTTCACCTTAGCTTCACTGACTGCCACTGAAATCACTATCACTTAATTTGAGCAATGGTTCAGCAAAGGCTCACAGAAGATGTTCAGAATCAGAAATCCCTCACAGCACTGCTGATGAACAAGCTTACAACTAATGTAACCAAGAAAAAAAAATCAGCAGCTAGGGACATATACATTTATATACTTTGCACACAAGATTAATATAAATTATTAAAACTGATTAAGTCACATTTAGCATATTCTGCAATGTAGATGATCAAATGCCACTTCCACTTTGGCAATCTCTTTACACTTTGGGGTCATATTTGCACTGAGTTAGCTCAATAAGTCAGGCCACTAATAAGAAGAAATGTAAAGTGATGTGCGAAGTTTGCTTTTTACCAAGGGAAAGTGGCAGAGGTGCAAACCAAACAACCTTAAATCCATAAAATAAATATAACCATATAGTACATTTCGTCATGTTCACTGTGGCTGTAACACCCTCTGTGTATGAGCAGCCATAGAGTAATATAAACTACTGTATATACATTGTATGCCTGCCTATCTGTCAATCAAAGTCCACGGCATGTGCTGTGGACCGTCTATAAACTTAAAAGCGCATTGACTTTTGTGTAGATAAGGCAACACTAATTGGCCTCTTTATGTTTTGTAGTACAAATTCAGAATGTTGCCTCTTTTTTGATGTCAGTGGGCTCTGTAGAGACTTTTCATTCCAGCTGAACACAGAAACAAAGATGTAGACACTGGCAGTTTTGATCTGAAATTCTGATCCCACAGTGTTCTCTCGTGGGAGTAAGAGTTACCAGAAGAGAAACTGAAATTCAAGTTCAAATCTGTTAGGCTGAAGTCTCTTTCGTTTTTTTTTAACTTTTTCTTCTTTAAAGTTCTTAAGGAGTACAGTAACCAGATGATCAGTTCAAGGTCATCAGTTGAATGACTAACATTTGTTCAGTTTGAAGTATTTCTGGGCTTTTCTTTGCAGTCATCATACTCAATAAGAAAAATCCAAGTTGCAACATATACAGAGTGAGGAAAAATAGTCAATTTTAATACATTTCAGTTCCTTTTATTCCTTAGTGCTACTATCAGTAAGTTTGTACAGTTCCTACAGGTAGCATTAAGTCAAAATTAAAACCCCAATATAAAGCCAATTAAAGTGTTGTGCGCAGCTATTCTAAGGAATATGAGTATGTAGCTCAGTTATTCATTTCAATTCTCCATGCTTCTCAATAAATATTGCATTTTTATTAATTATTAGTCATACCACCTATCAAAGACAGGCAATGGAATAAACTTAAAAATACTTGATATGTGATATGTCTTGTCCTATGTGTACCATCAGAGTTCCTCATACTGTACACCTTTCCTCAGTTTCCATGCGTGTCTCCACCTCTCTTGTCCAGCACATCCTTTCTCCAACGCACACCTGTTAAGCCTGCTTCTCAGACTCTGTCATTTCGAGGTGTATTGCTCACCTCTTGTCTGCTTTTTGACTACCACTACCCATTACCACTTTGAAAACATCATTCATATTCTTGCAAATACTTATTGTCTTTGAAGGCAGTGTTCCTCCTACGCCTTGACTCCTCCTTATGTGCATCATTCTCTCTTACCCAGCGCTTCCTCTCTCCAATGAGTTACTATAAAGCCTGTGTGACGAAATAACGTGCACAAAACAAATATAAGGAGTTGGGGAATATTGCTTGTAGCAAAAAGTTGGTCAAAAGTGATGAAAAATTAAACATTAGACAACTGTAGAGGATGTTAGATGGCTATTTATACAGACAATGGCTGCCGGACATGATTAAGGCGGAAGTGATGCCATCAGTGGTGGACCGGAAGTGACGTCATCATCAGAGACCGGACGTGACGTCATCGAAAGTGGACCGGAAGTGATGTCCTCATCAGAGGCTGGAAAGTGACGTCACCAGGGGTGGACCGGAAGTGACATCATCACCCGAAGCCGGAAGTGATGTCTGTAATGAGACAGTGGAGTTACCATTTTCTGAGATGTGGGTTATTGCAGGTATGTTTGGTTTATTGTTCTTCTTTGGTTCTATAAGATTAGAAATAGGGGCATCAGTACCATAAAACAACGCCCCAACTGTTAATAAATCGCTCACCCGTGGGTTTGTTGGCTGTCTCCTAAGCACACGTGTGTGACACCTGCTTCTCAGACTCTGTTATTTTTGAGGTGTCTTGCTCGTCTCCTGTCTTCTTTTTGACTACCACCAATGGTAGATGGGTCCGCATTATCTGCTGTAAAAATATCTCTTGTATTCTTATGAATACTTCCTGTCTTTGAAGGCGACTTTCACCGTGCCTCCTACGCCTTGACTCCCCCTCATGCACCTCAACCTCTCTTGCCCAGCACTTCATCTGTTGGTTGTGTCACAAAAGCCAAACTGACCAATCAGATTGTTTGGAGGTACTGATCACAAACACACAGACCATAACATTTTGTTATGTAGTAGATGCTGTTTTTTCTGTTTGAACACACTTGCAATATGCAGAGCATTTAAAAGTGTTTAAAATATGATAAATTGCAAACTCTTAGGCTAAAGAAGAAAAAAAGGCAAAATGAGTATCTTGTCAGGAGATATCATTAAGTAAAAATGAGAGGTGACTGAAAGTTGTCAGAATTATTTGCAATACAGCAATGTTTAAAATATTTTAAAGAAGATGAAAACTTTTACAAATCATTGATTACCCATCAACATCGTCACGACAATTCAAGCAAATGTGATTTTGGTTAAAGGTTCTGCCACCCTCGTAAATAATGATGAGTTACCATTGAGCTGCCATAAAGGGCAGAACGGATAGAAATATACATCATATTTTGCAACATGACATTATTTCATCCACTAAATGGCAGCAGAGTATTGTCGCAGGAGTTATTCAGGCTTAACACTGTAAAGTGGATCATTAGATGTTCTCCTATTCTAATATGGGCTTAACCGTATTTACATAGAATTCTGAGCCTGAGTCATGCTTGTGGTTAATGTCGAAGAGGTTCAATTTTGCCACCACAGCACTTCCTTTCTCTTATCTCTCATCTATATATTACAATGCTAACCTCTTCCTATGGCCAATGAGTCTTTTTAAACAAGTCAGCCCCCGATTCTAGACTTTACTTTTCTGCAGTGAGGCTATTTTATATCTCTTATCAGAGTCACTTTTGACCAACCAGACAAATCTTTTCTGAGGCCAGAGGCTGCAGTACTTTTGTTACACAATCCATGAAGTAAATTTCTGCCTTTTCATTGCCATTAAAGCCCCCAGTCTCTCAGGTAGCCTCTATTCTGCTTGTTGTAAATAGTCAAAGGGGTCCCTTTCCTTTGGGTTGCGAACCATGTGCTGCTACTTAATGGGCCACCATGCCTTCTACCTCTAAACAGGCCCCAATCACAGAAGGGCAGCATGGTCTGTCTTCTCTCTATTTGAGACCATAGCCAAGAGGTATTCCGCCAGATTGTTGTGTCTAAATTTGTTGTGTAAGGAAAGAGTCATGAAACTGTGGCACAATCCGAGTCACCAACCCACCAGGACCCTGGGGAAAATTGCATACCTGCTCCTAGGTGACCCCCTCTCTGTTTACTGTACTTTCACCCGTCTGTTTTGTCAGTGCAGGACATCTGACACATAAGTAGGCCTTACTGCCCTCTAGTGGATTCTCTGTTCCCATCTACTACTGCCAGACAGGTTCCTCTTCCTTCTTCTTCTCAAGGAAGACTTCAGTGAGACTTGATCCTGTTAACCAGCTTTGCTGACACGTAACTTCTTTCCAAGCACTTCAGGACAATACTCACTGAGATTGTGTTGGTTTCAAACACATACAGCCCAAAAATGATTCAAATTAGAGATTTGTTTCCAGAGAATTGCATTGTAATTGATGATACCTCATGTCATATATCTCACACCTCCTCTTGTTCACTTTCTTTGTCCTGTCTCCACACTTAGAGTTAAAGCTAAGAAGGAGACGTTTAACATTAGGAAACTAAATACTCAAATAGCTTAGCCGATGAGATCTTAAAAAAGGCAAACCAGACAATCCTTGCCTGAAAGCATGGAATGCATTTTTTTCATGTAAGGAAGAAAGCCAATAGCATTTCCAGATCAGGCTTATTTTATATTGTGTTCTTTTCTTATTTTGTGGCTTAGAGTGCTGAAAAGACTACTAAACACAAACTCATCAAAGAGTATATGAAGTAAAACATACACAAAACAGCAAGTTACAAATATAAAGCACATGCCAAATGCCAAAGGCTTTGTGGCAAAAACAGAGTAAAACCAAAAACTTTGACATTACACAAATCCTGGAAAAAAAAATAAATCCCTGTGGGTCCACAGTTGTTGCATAAAAATTGTCTGACAGGCGCCCTGGGTAATCTAACAGCACATGAGACAACATAATCCAGACAAGTGTCCAAGTCTGCAGTGGTGACGTGAGAAGCCACAACTTTGGGAACAATCTGTAATGGCTGTGAGGCCATGTGTCATAGCTTGAAGAAGCCACTCGGCCAAAAATTGAAGTGATGCGACGAAAACGACTGAAAATATGTAAAAGTGCTCCAGTCACTAGACAAAATGCAGGAACACAGCTTTAAAAAGATTTCACTGGCTGCAGGCAGTACATCAATTTGTGGAAAATGAATGTGGGCAAATGGTGGGGTGAAGTGTATGATCTATGATGACTACATAATGTTTAACATACCCATCACTTGTTAAGGAACACTGGTGACACAGTGGTCACTGCTGGTGTTTCATAGCCCTAAGTGGCTTTGTCTGATTCTCAGTAGTGTGGTGGCTCTGAAGGTAGGGATCTGCACTGGCAATCGGAAGGCTGCCGGTTCGAATCCCGTAAATGCCAAAAGGGACTCTGCTCTGTTGAGCCCTTGAGTGAGGCCCTTAACCTGCAGTTGCTGAGTGCTTTGAGTAGTGACAAAAGCGCTATATGAATTAGTTTTTTCAGTCATTATGGAGTTTTCTCAGTCTACATTTGCTTGTATACTTTGGTTTTCTCCGGTATCCTATAAAGGCAATAAGGTTTTTAATTGTATAGAGCAGCATTTCTCATCCTTTAAGTATTTGCGACCCGAGTTTTCATAACAGTTTTAATCGCGCCCCCTTAATGTTTTTTTGAAACCCTAATAAAATGTATTCCTATATTTTTTTACTGCTGATACACCACTACAAGTTTTATTATACCTACTTAACTTTTATTGACATTTATCTAACTCTATATTTATTTTTCTAGTATCAGAATGTAGTTTAAGTTAATTTGTTTTGGTTTCAATAGATATATTTTTCATATTTTCAATTCTTGTTTTCTTTTTTTCACATCTTCGTACCCCCCTTTTTGACCGTCGGTATAGGGGGATGTAAAGTAGGTTAGTTAGCTCACCTCATCATCTCAAACCGCTTTTCATAATACGGTCATAATAATAAGGTCATAATTGGCTAATAATAATAATAATAATAAGGTCATAATAAGCTTGTTCCTGCCTTGGAGCCAAAGCTGCTTAGATAGGGTCCAGCCCTTGACCGTTTTAATAAGGAGATTAAGGAAAGGATGGATCTTTTGTTCATTTCTTCACAAACAATTCTTCATTTTCAACCTTATCTAGCACACTACATGTATCTGTATTTTTCCTGATGCACAACAGTTCAAAGAAAATGGAAGATCAATTGGTAATTTCATATTAACCCGCCGTAAGGCTGTCTATCTTTTGAACAAATTTGCCTGGATGAGTATGAAAGTAATTAATGTTGCTGTGTATGTTGTGCAATTTACAGTTACACATGCATTCATCTATGACATCAAAGCATTCTCTTTTTCCTGACATCACTTCCTTTATAAAATTAAAGGCATTGCTTGGAATCGGACCAAGCTTGGAGCATTAAACTGTCTTATCTTACTTAGGAGTGTCTGAGAAGGAATGTCAAGGCATTAACCAGACACATTTCCTTGGACCCTCCTGAATGTATCTGGACTGATGCACTTCCTGTTCCCTACTAAAACAAAAGCAAATTCTTGAAGCCCCTTGCAGAGACTGCCTCTGGGTTACAAAGGGTAAGAGCAAACTGTGACACTTCACTCATCTGGACACTTTCTTTGGTGTACTAATCAAAATGTAGGAGTATCCAATTACTGCTCCCATAACAGGAAACAATGGATGGAAAGATTTTATCATCAGATTAGATGGCCCAGTACAGACTCTACTGTAGAATTCCCAGTAGGAGCTGGGCAGCCAGTTGGTCGAGATCTCCAGGACTCTGACTGTGTCTGTTATAACTGATTATGGACCATTCACATGTTTAATTTCCCTAAGGATGCTGCTGTCTGAAGTTTTTGTCTTCCTCTCTTCTGTTGTCAACAGGCTGTAATTCCAAAATTAATGGACCGATATTTCTGGGCTCTATTTATGTTAATTGGTGATGATTGACTTAGGGGTGATTGTTGACTGTAATCTGAATTTTAAATCGCATATTATTTAGATCACCAGGACAGCATTTTTTCACTTAAGAAACATAAGTAAAGTTAGACCTCTTATATCACTGAAAGATGCTGAGAAATTAGTTCACGCGTTTGTTTTCAGTCGACTAGATTACCGTAACGCACTCCTCTCTGGACTACCCAAAAAAGACATAAATCATTTGCAACGAGTGCAGAATGCAGCTGCTAGAATCCTAACTAGGAAAAGAAAATCCGAACATATTACTCCAGTTTTAATGTCACTACACTGGTTACCTGTGTCATTCAGGATTGACTTTAAAATTCTGCTTATGGTTTATAAAGCCTTAAATAATCTCGCCCCATCTTATATATCAGAATGTCTGACATCTTATATTCCAAATCGTAACCTCAGATCCTCAAATGAGTGTCTCCTTAGAATTCCAAGAACAAAGCTTAAAAGAAGTGGTGAGGCGGGCGGCCTTCTGCTGCTATGCACCTAAAATCTGGAATAGCCTGCCAATAGGAATTCGCCAGGCTGATACAGTAGAGCAGTTTAAAACACTGCTAAAAAACATATTACTTTAACATGGCCTTTCTATAACTTCAATTTAATCTTAAATTAACTTAATCCTGATACTCTGTATGTTCAATTTCCTTATAATAACTACTCATGGTGGCTCTAAAATCCGTACTGACCCCTACTCTCTCTTCTGTTTCTTTTTCCGGTTTCTTTGTGGTGGTGGCCTGTGCCACCTCCACCTACTCAAAGCTTCATGATGCTCCAACAACGATGGATGGATTAAAAGGCAGAAGTCTACGTGACCATCATCATCATCAAGCCCTTCCGTGAGAATCCTAAATCCAAAGAGGACTGTTTCATTTATGTTAGGTAGAATGTCCAGAGGGGACTGGGCAGTCTCATGGTCTGGAATCCCTACAGATTTTATTTTTTCTCCAGCCGTCTGGAGTTTTTTTGTTTTTCTGTCCCCCCGGCCATTGAACCTTACTCTTATTCGATGTTAATTAATGTTGATTTATTTTGTTTTCTTATTGTGTCTTTTATTTTTCTATTCTTTATTATGTAAAGCATTTTGAGCTACTGTTTGTATGAAAATGTGCTATAGAAATAAATGTTGTTGTTGTTTATTTCCTGTCTGTTTAAACAAATCTGTGTCTTTATTTGTACTTATTATGTAATTAGTAAGTTTGGACTTGTATCTAACTGTGAGTTTGTACTGCACTGAATTGAACTGAATATCTACTCAGGTGTCTCAGGAATATTTTCAGCATGATCTTGCAGTTGTGGATCCATACCAGATCACTGTCCTTCTGTAGTTCTAAAGACACAAACAGTTTTATATTGTTGCTCCGTAAACATGAAGAAGGAAATGAGTTTCTTTGTGTGGCTTGGTAAAGCACAGAGTCTTTGTTAGTTATGGCTAATAAGGGCTTCTGAAGGGCAGAAGGGATATAAAAGTGGCAAGAAATTGAAAAGTAGCTTAATAAGACCTATTCAGAAAGTAGTAACCCTAACGTAAACAACTACTGGACATCCGGAGAGCTTTCAAACCAAGGACCTAAAGTTATAAAAAAAAAACAACAAGAAGCCAAACATTTGCATCGTGATCGTGATTTAGAGAAAATAAAAGTGAAAAAAAAGGTAACTTTTACAAGTCCTATAAATGTACACCGTGTGTTACAGACGCAAACCAAGTGTATGTGTGTACGGTATAATATTAACAATAAGAGCAGCTCACTACTGAAAGCGGCAAATATAGGAGGCAGTGGAGATCGAACCGGGGACTCTTGATTACAAGTCATCCAATCTTATGCCTGTTGTCAGTTCTTTGAACCTTTTGTGAAAGTGTTTACTTGATCTTTGGACTTCAGGCTTCATACATTATTCAGTTTATGCCAACATTTTGTCATTTACTACTAAAATATGAAAAACTTTTCTGTTTTAAAAATGTGTTTAACAGATTATTGTAGAAACGGAAAACACATGAAATGCATGTGTTCCAAATAACGATCTATTATTTCCACTCTAAAACTCCACTTCACTCCCAAATAATTACTCAAGGCATGAGCTGGGAGAAGTTTGTGCACGTTCTAAGTTGGTGGGGGGATGGAATAGCCGGCTGCTTGCAGCTTGACTTTATCCACACATTTAGAGGACAAAAGACGCTGACGGAGAGGTGCAAATGGATTTAAGGTGGGCTGGATCTACAAGTTTGACTCTGGTAATTCTAGTTTGACTCTGGTAATTCTAGTGTTAAGAGTCCATACAAAGCACTGATTAGGAATTAATGTTGTAGATCCAGGGACCACCAGAGGGTGGTGTGCCTTAGTGGTCCTTAGATTTTCCTAGTCATTTTTGAGTCTAAAAATGATTCTTGAGATGACTTTGACATAACTTTAACTCTTTGAGGGCTGAATATTTTTTTCCAATAAACATAGTTTCTGAAAAGCAATGGTTTCACACAGAAATCAATGTAAAACGTCTGTTGCTGCATGCTGCAGATGCCAGTTTGCCAAGAACGTGCTACAGGCTTGCTGCCAGGCTGTCTTCACGTGGCAGCAGCAGCAGCGGTCACGGTCGCAGTGCATTGAAATCTGGTTTCTACCTCTTATTATTGCTTAGTGGCAGTTGTCCTGGCGAACATTGTTGTAGGCGTTTCAGCTACATGAACCTGTTCAACACCACGATTAGCTGGGGACCAGTCAGGTGAAGCTGGAACCTCACATTTGTTTTTGATCACTCGTATCAAAATCAGAGTCCGACAAACTATAGTCCAGTTCAGAGATAACAGGCAAAACCTTCCATGGAGTATTTTGCTTCACCCATTCGCTGTGATCTCTCACCATTATGTCAGTGCTATTTTTGCCGTTGTTTGTGCCGTGCTACTCACACTTACAGTGAAGCTAACTTTCCTTCTAGCAATGAGAGTCCAAATAAAACATAACGGTTGGTTTTGTCACAGTTTACAGTTGATTACCGTCGTCAACTCCTCCTTTTGACAAAAGTCGACATCAGCCCTGAAAGAGTTAAAACAATATAAACTAGAACAGACCACTCAGTCCAACAAAGCGCACTAGTCCTACCCTCTTAATTCTTCTAAAATAATGCTTTGAAAGTCCCTAATGTCCTACTGTCTACCACACTACTTGATAGCTCAATCCATGTGCCTATGATTCTCTATGTAAGCAAAAACTTCCCAATGTTTGAGCACATTGTACCCTTAACAAATTTTCAACTGTGTCCCGGTGTTCTATCTGAACTCATTTTCAAGTCACCGTCTTAATCCACTGTACTAATTTTCTTCATAGTTTTAGACACTTCCACAATGTCTCTTCTTAATTCCCTTTTGCTTCAACTGAAAAGGCTCAGCTCTTTTAATCTCTCCTCATAATACACTCAATGTTGCCCTAGAATCAGACTAGTCGCACTTCTCTGGACCTTTTCTAGTGCTGCTATATCTTGTTTTGTAGCCTGGCATCCTAAACTGCACACAGGACTCCAGAGGAGGCCTCACCAGTGTGTTATAAAGCTTCTTGAACTTGTACTCCACACATCACGTCATACTATATAACCTAACGTTCTGTTTGCCATTTTAATGGTTTCTGAACACTGTCTTGAAGTTGATAGTGTTGAATCCACTACGACTCCTAAATTCCTCTCATAATGCGTACTTTCAAATTTCAGACTTCCCAAGGTGTATTCAAACGTACCATTGTGACTTCCTGCCTGTAAAATCTGACATTTACTTACATTACATTTCATCTACCAGAAATTGGCCCAAGCTTGTATGCTGTCCAAGTCCTTCTATCATGAGGTAACACTGTGCTTGGTGCTCATTGAACTAGCAGTCGATGAAGAGTAAGGCTTCCTGGCAGTGGAGTATTATAGATAGTAGACAAGAAGAAAGGGAATGAGTGTGACTATGAAGAAGTGGCCTGTCGGTCAGAGATGGACTGTCTACCTAATCCCAAAGAGACTGTTTGATGCTTTCAGTCGCTCCTTTTAGTTCTCACCCTGTCGTGTGTTACTGTTTCAGACACGTTTTATACTGGTTTCAAGTGTCAGTAGGAGGCACCCCATTTCAATACAGACACATTTAAGTAAAGTGTAAGATGAATTAAAATATATTACTTATGAAAATATCAGTATTTAGTAATAATATTACAAACTAAGAACTAAATCACCTGATCTCTTTGGAAGGACAATAAAGAAAACAAGACATTTAAAAGAACCAAAGACCATCTGTAATAAAGCCATGCAGGAGGGTCCATGACCCTCAAGTTGAGGGTCATTTGGCATGTCTACTGAGGTTTGTCAGTTTTCCATGATTTCATTGGATTGGCTGTCCTTTCATGCTGTGGAGCATCTGGCCCTAAGGATTGCATAAGTAAGCTTGTCCCAGAGAAAAGAGCACACACAACTCACTGAAGAGAGCATTGTAAAAAAAAACCAAAACATAAAAACAATAAAATAAAACACAATTCAACTCACTGTAACAAAAAAGGTTGTTAACCCTTATTTTTTTCTAGGCCAATTTATAGAAACCCCTAAACAATACTGTTAGGCAAATGGTTTGCTTATCACTGTGGTTCTATGAGTTGCTAGAAATGACTTTCATTTCTCCTATTAAACATAATAATAAGATTTTCTTAAGGCTTTAGTCTTTTTTTTTTTTTGATTTTGAGCTTTCTTCATCTCCTTATTAGAGAATAAGGTCCACCTTCAAGTGTTATCTCCACTGACAAGATGAAATGAAGAAGAACTTCATCTCTATTTAGAGCAATCAGACCACAGTGTAATTATTATTATGTATATCAATCCTATCAACATGTTTAAAAGGGTAATCCTGTTATTTTACATAAAATGGTTATGTGTTCAAAGGGCAAGCTGCATCGCCTAAGTGGCGTATGCTTGGTTTAATTCTCCATATGAAGATTAGCACATATAAGTTTACTAAAAAATGTAAGAAATAGAAAATGGACGCATAGATGAAAATATTTACATTTAATTTTTCACCCTACAAAGCGTTGCCATTGACCATGGTAATTTCGATAACTGTAAATTACAAATAAACTGTAAATTAAAAAAAACTGTAAAATACAAATAAAATGAATAATCAGCATTTACTAAGTGTATTGACATTTTAAATAAGGTAAACAAGTATATTTTTACACTAACAACTTTAGTGGAGAAGAAGAAGAAGAAACTAACCCTAACCCTACCCCTAACCCAGTCTGCTATACACTAATTACAATTAAAGTAAAGGCTGAAAGCAACACAAAATGATGCACAATAAAAATAGTGAGAATAAAATTAATAAAAGTATCGATTCATTTATTCATCTATGTGTATAATGTAGTGCTTTTTTTCTGCACCATCCTGCTGTACAGTGTGCACCATTTTTGCACAGGTCAGGTAGTGTCAAGTTAAGTGAATTGCTTAGGGTCACGCTGGGAAGCCGTCGTAGGGACTGGACCTGTGTTATTATGTTTTACAGTACAGTTCATTAGCCGACAGGCCACACCGCCCACCTAATTGAGAAGATGCGTTCTTCTTGCAGGCTTTTGCAGCATCACTGTCTCATTAACAAGGCACTTTGTTATGTCAGATACATCAGCATAGGTGCTGTAACTCTTGCCATTCTAAGCAATTACTATTTGCAGTATTAAATTACAATCACTTCCTTGCCATAGTGATCATGTCATGGTACTATGATACTAAATCCATACTTTTTAGAGTTTACCTAGTGAATGAAAGTACAACAAAAGAAAAAAAGCCAAACATTATAATTGTAAGGTAGATAAATGTACTACAAGATAAAGTTGCTGGTTTCTACACACAAGTATACAAATGGATGGCATTAACTAAATATTTATAAGATATTTTAAGATAAAAAGGGAAAAATGCAAAGTTGCTGTTTTTATGCATTTATTACAAAACTTAATTCTGCTAAAATTAGATTTACCAAATAACCAATCAAAGCACTCTTTGTTTTATCTAGTACCATTCTTGATCACACCATCACAAGGTGGTGCATTACACTGCAAAATCTGAAGAAAGCAAGATGTAAGTGTTCTAAAAATTAAAGTAATGTAGGAGGTGAAGTCTTATGCTGTAGGACGCCAAACTCAAAAATGATCTACCTGCCAAGAATAAAGTGAGTCCCCATTGGTCTTGGCAATTAATTTAGGGTTGACAGTACCCTCTTTCAGAATACATTTACACTTATTTGCTTAGCAAATGCTTTTATCCAAAGCGACTTACAAAAGGGGGCAGCATAATCAAGTAAACAACACTCTGGGGGAATGTCTGGGAGCAAGTGTTACAGGACAAAGTTACGAAACTGATCATTACAAGTGGAGAGCTCGGAACAAAATAAAAGTGAGTTACACTTCCTTAGTTACAAGAACGTATCAAAACCACTAAGCAGAAATTCACTGAACAGGAGAGTCTTCAAACACATTGAGGGCACCAGTAAGCATCTTGCTCCACCAGTTAGGAGCTAGACATGTAAAGAGTCTGGATTGAAATTTGATATCACTCAGAGGTGGCATCACCGGATGCCATTCTTCAGCAGACATTAGTGGGCGAGAAGGAGCATAGGACCTCACGTTTCTCCTTATAAATAAGTGCCGACCCACGGACTACTCTGTGCTCAAGCATCAATACATGCTGCTACAGGGAGTCAGTGTTGTGATTTGAAAAGAGGAGTGACATGTGGTTGAAAAAATCTGCAGAGGCTTGGTGACACATGCTGGTACTCCTGCTAGTAGAGAGTTGTTATACTGCAAATGTGATTAAGACCAAAACCTGGACCAGGCGTTCTCTGCACACATTATCACTCATGGTCTAATCTTGCGGACGTTTGTATAGAGTGAATCTGCAAGCATAGCGCACAATGTTAGTGTTGCTGGTAAAGATGTTCATATTGACCCTTTAAAAATGTGACAATTGTTCTGTTTGGCTGTTACTAATTTAATTTTCTTTCATTGCTTGCTTTATTGTCCTGGTGTGGATGGTACTGTGTCATGCCAATGTAATTAGGTTAAAAGAGGCCTCACCAGTGATAGACCAGTATAGGTTACCACCACTGACACACCAACATCAGACTGTCGTATTTCACAAAAACCATCAACATTTGCTTGCATCGTTATGGCGCACTGCACATTCCTAGTTTTCACTCTCTATCTCTGTACGTTTATCATTCGTTTACTCAGAGGTTGATGCGCTTGCTGCTTCCTGAGCAGCTCTTCTTTTCTCCACCCTAGTGTCCCCGCTTCTTCTCTTCTTCTGTCGGCATCTTTTCACGTTAAAACTGATCAAGTCAGCTTTTGTGTTGTAATTACTTCAATCTGCCTCAAGAATGATTTAAGAAATGAAGAGGTAGTGATGAGAACGGCGCTCGTACGCATGAGCCGTACTACCACCCTGCTGACCGCTGCCAAGAATTTATTATACAATAAAATAAAAATAAAAAGAGCAATAACCTTGGTGGTCAATCATCACCCTGAAAGCGGACAGTAGACGTCACGTAGTATACTGTATGTGTACCAAATTTCAGGTCAATAGTTCAAACGGTTTGCGAGCTACAGGTGATTTAAAATCCTGGACAGACAAACGAACAGCCACGGTAGCGTATTATATATATATATATATACATATATATATATATATATATATATATATATATATATATATATATATATATAGTGGAGCATGACCCGGACACAGGCAGGTGGACACCTTTACATCATCTAACACACGTTTATTATAGTCTTCCATATTTACAATTAGTGCATACAAACCCCAAAGTCCCCAAAAGTCCAGGCCAACTATCCAATGCCTCTTTCTCTTCAGGCCACCTCCTTTCCTCCTCCAAGACCTCGTCTCTTGACCTCACGACTCCAGCCAACAAACGGAGGGAGGCGGCCCCTTTTATGATCACCCAGATTTGCTCCAGGTTCCTCCCGATTAGGTTCCACCTGCACTCCCCAGTGTGGCGGAAGCACTGGCTGCGCACACTCCGGGTGTCCCCGATCCTCTTCCCCCCTGTACTTCTGGGTGTGGCGGAAGTGCTGAGGTCTAGGGCTCCATAGGCATTGGGGCACACCCCTAGCGGTGACCACGGGCCCCTACAGGGTTGCCCCCACGTGGTCTGGGTGAGGTGTAAGCCCTTCTCTGGTCCTCCGGGTCGCCCCCCCAATCACCTGTGACTAT
Source organism: Polypterus senegalus (assembly GCF_016835505.1). Lineage (NCBI taxonomy): Eukaryota > Metazoa > Chordata > Cladistia > Polypteriformes > Polypteridae > Polypterus > Polypterus senegalus. The sequence goes on from NC_053171.1 coordinate 94,880,646, forward strand.
ATATATATATATATATATATATATATAGTGTTTTTTATTATTTGTTACATTGTGTTTTGTTTGTAAAAATGAAATTGTAAGCTCTCCGCCAATCACATAAAAACAGCTAAACTAATTTTATGAAATTTTGTCTGTGTGTTGCTGTCGGTCCGACATTTATTTATAGAACTTTATTTCTCCCCAGGGGGAAATTTGTCTTTTTACAGAAGCTCTTTAGATAGACAGATAGAAAGATAGATAGATAGATAGGCTGTAGTCTGAACACACAATAGAATGACTGAAAAGGAAGAAAATTAAAAAGATAGAAAACTTCTGACTTGGAAGCCTCAGTCCCAGTTTAGCCATTATGCAGGTGTGTTGCTGTTGGTATAAAGGAACCCCGTGTAACATTTCTTTACACACTTCTGCTGAATGATCCATTGTTTGAAAGTTCTCAGTTTTATTTTAATTCTCTCCTTTGCTACGACCTCTGGGGGGTTCAGAGCGCCTTTTTAATTAGTTTGTTGATTCAGTGGGTGTCTCTTGAACTGATGTTACTTCCCCAGCACACCACAGGGTAGCAAATCGCACTGGCCATCACAGAATTGTAGCAGTACTCATGACAGTACACCACTCTTTATCCACTCCTCATATAGTGACCACACTTTGAGGTTCTTTGGTTTGCTGAAAGGCAATAACCAGTTCCTCGGTTTTGCTGACATTCATTTGCAGACAATACTTTCTGCACCAAGAATACTGGACTACAGTCTTACTTTGCTTATATTCTTTGCATGAGTTTTGGTATGTTATTCATTTATTCAGTGTGTGCGGTGTAGGATGTGGTATGTTACTGGACATCATGTTGTGACTGAGAATGGCATGTGACATTGGCACAGCTCCTGTATAATGGATGGCAGCACACAATGAGTTGGCTATTTTGAAACCGAAAACTTTAAAGGAATAACTTTGCAAAATATTTGTCTTTAGCAATTAAAATTAACTAGGAAATATGTTGTTTTCTTACAGTTTTGCCTTTCATCCAGCAGCCTATAGTTTGCAGACTTTGTTACTTTTTCCTGAGCATTCTGAATATTCTTTTTAACGTCAATGGCTAAATGATTCTCTACTATGCAAATCTGTACTCACTCACATATACGGGGTGAATTTAGAATTGCCAATCAAACTAACTTATATATTATAAAAGGAAACACAAATAAGGGACACTCCATTTAATGTAAGGCTTTGTTTCCTGCCTTGCGCCCTGTGTTGGCTGGGATTGGCTCCAGCAGACCCTCGTGACCCTGTAGTTAGGATATAGCGGGTTGAATGATGGATGGATGGATATAATAAAATAGTAGCAGAAATGTAATAGTTCAGACTTCATACTGCCAGTCTTTACAGCTTTCTGTTCAGATATTATAAGCTTTTTGTCCTCTATCCTCTTCAGAAGTTAGACTTAAAATGAACACAGACTTCTGGGAATATGGCGGAATACATGCATCAGAGACCAGAAGAGGCAACACTTGTAGTACTAATGTGGAAGTGACATCAGCCTTCTTCCAGAGGTTTCTCCTTCACTGTAAAGATGGAACAAGAAATCAGGTTCATGATTTTGCTTCCCCTTTCGTCCAACCCACCATATTTCCATTCACCAGAACCCGTAAAATACTCCCCCATGCTCATGCATGTGACAAAACGTTTAGAAAAGATTTGGAAATCAGAGTGTAGAAAACCACAAATATGAAGAGAATGTGAAAATGCTGTTCTGGCAGTGACCGGGCCGGGCCAAAAAAGTGAAATCCTTTATTTTCGACATGACCAAAGCAAAGCATACAACACAATTTACTTAGACTTTCAAAAAGCCTTTGATTCAGTCCCATATCAAAGATTAATTATGCTATACATTGTATACCCTGCTGTTCTTTCTTATATTCTGTAAGTGCCTTGAGCATGGGAAAGGCGCTATATAAATAAAATGTATTATTATTTTATTATTATTATTAATTCTAAAAGTAAAAGCTGTAAATGTCAGATGTAACCTACAACCTGAAATTGATTATCCAGCAGAAGAGAACAAATAAGTGGGGAATGCTCCAAATGGAGTCAAGTCATCAGTGGAGTCCCTGAAGGGTCTGTCCTGGGTCAGTTATTTTTTTCTGATTTATATTAATGATATTAATTCTTGTGTAGTTAGTAAACTTGTGAAGTTCACAGATGAAACTAAAATTGGAGGAATGGCAGACACTGAGGAGGCAGCAAAAACAATTCACTAGGACTTGGACAAGCAGAAGAACTGTGCACACACTTGGAAGATGCAGTTTAATATAGAAAAGTGTTAGAAGTGGGGAAAAGGAACATCATTTATAAATCCAACATGGGATACACTGTCCTACATGAAGCAGCTTCTGAAAAGGATTTAGGGGTTTATGTTGACACAGCATTTTCATCATCTAAGCAATATGCAAAGCTATTAAAAAGGCAAATACAATGTAAGTGTAGCTGCCGAAATAAGGTGTGGTCAAGCATGGGTAAAACGCGTGTCGAAAGAAATCTCACAATCCAAATGTTCGTTTTAAAAATATTTAGTGAAAGTTAAAAGCAAATACAGTCAACCCTCGTTTATCGCGGTTAATCCGTTCCAGACTCTGCCGCGATAAATGAATTTCCACGAAGTAGAAACCATATGTTTGTATGGTTATTTTTATATATTTTAAGCCCTTATAAACTCTCCCACACTGTTAACATTATTAGAGCCCTCTAGACATGAAATAACACCTTTTAGTCAAACGTTTAAACTGTGCTTCATTACAAGACAGAGATGGCAGTTCTTTCTCACAATTAAAAGAATGCAAACATATCTTATCTTCAAAGGAGCATCGTGAAGAGCAGATAATGTCAGAGAGAGCGCTCGCTAAGAAAAGCAAACAATCAAAAAATCAATACGTACTTTTAAGTATACAGAAGCACCGCGATAAAGCAGCATTTTGTAGAGGAGACTCCGTGTCCTCTGTGCAAACAGCCCCTCTGCTCACACCCCCTCCGTCAGGCAGAGAGAAGCAAACAAAACAAGCGCCACGCAGGAAGCATATCTTTTAGCATTGAGGAGTTTTAGTTAATATGTAATACATGCTCTGATTGGGTAGCTTCTGAGCCATCCGCCAATAGCATCCCTTGTATGAAATCAACTGGGCAATCAAACTGAGGAAGCATGTAACCTAAATTAAAAGACCTAGTGTCCGCAGAAAGCGGCAAACCAGCGAAAAATCCGTGATATATATTTAGATGTGCTTACATTTAAAATCCGCGATAGAGTGAAGCCGCGAAAGTCGAAGCGCGATATAGCGAGGGATTACTGTAATCCACGACAGAATAAAAGAAAAAATAGTTACACACGTAGGATAAAAGGCAAAAAAAGGGAAACAATGTATCTTGTCTTAAACTTAGCTTTTCTTGAGAAACTTTAGTTATTTCTGTACTTAAAAGTTCTCTACTTAAAGATTCTTAAATCCTTATTTACTCAAAGATTCTTAGCTTCTTCTTCTGTACGCTTTAACTCTTTGAGGGCTGAATATTTTTTCCAAAAAACAATTTTCTGAAAAGTAATGGCTTAACACAGAAATCAAAATAAAACATCTGTTGCTGCATGCGGCGACTGCCAGTTTTCCAAAAATGTGCAGCAAGTTTGCTGCCAGGCTCTCTTTGCGTGGCTGGGGCAGCAGCAGTAGTCACAGTCACAGTGCATTGCAATCTGGTTTCTACCTCGTATCATTGTTAAGTGGCAGTTCTACCTGGTGAACATTGCTCTAGGTGTGTCAGCTACACAAACCTGTTCAGAACCACGATTGGGGACCAGTCAGCTGAAGCTGGAACCTCACATATATTTTCGATCACTTGTATCAAAATTGGAGTCCTACGAGTCAAATTCAGAGATAATAGGCAAAAGATCGTCCACAGAGTATTTTACTTTATGCATTCGCCATTATGTCAGCACCATTTTTGCCATTGTTTGCACCTTACAACTCACGCGGCACACAGGAAATCTCGGTCAAAACCAATTGAGCTAACTTTCCTTCTAGCAACGAGAGTCCAACTAAAACATAACTGTTGGTTTTGTCACAGTTTACAGATAATTACCATTGTCAACTCCTCCTTTTGACAAGAGTTGACATCAGCCCTGAAAGAGTTAAGCATATGAATTAAGTGCTGTTTTCTTACATATTTACTTCATGCACATTCAAAAGGCCCGTAGGCCGATTGGCACTTAGGCATGTGCCCAGGCACGGTTTAAAACCTTATGCCTTCCACACCTTACACAAGGCAAGGCTGTCACTAACTAACAATATTGTTTACTCAAAGCTGTTAGAAATGGCAGGAATATACCAATACAATTCTATTTATAGGGGTTATAGGAACCTCCCATTGATTATGCATTGTCATCTAGTAAAATATTCATGAATCTTACAGAACTAGGAAAATGGCTCTTACAGTAAGGTTATATTATAAATATCGTGGCATATAAATCAAGAGACAATATGCTCAGACCATATAATCTACTAGTGAGACTGCATTTGGAAGATGGTGTGCAGTTTGGGTCACCACGCTACAAGAAAGACATAGCAGCACTTGAAGCGCACAGGAGAGTGAAGAAGTGCCTCCCAGGATATAAGAACATGTCCTAATGTGACAGACTCACAGAATTAAACCCATTTAGTCTCGAGCAGAGGAGACTGCGTAGGGACCTAATCCAGGTCTTCAAAATTCTCAAAGGTGTTGTTAAAGTAGATCCAGCAGAACTTTATCAAATTAATGGTGAATTACACCAGTGGAAATTAAGAGGACGTACATCTTGGATTAAAGCCAGGAAGCACTTCTTTACTAAAAGAGTTGCGGGACTCTGGAGCAAACTGCCGAGCCATTTAGTTAAAGCAGAAGCCTTGACAACTTTAAAGAAGGACCTTTATTAGCTATTGGAGGAGCTTAGCAATTAGTTAAACTGAATTGTCTGTTGTCGTATGTCAAGTTTCTTATGTTCTCAGGTGTAGGTTATTACTATTATTTGGTTAAGCATTATGTTTGCTTGACCTATCATATTAAATCCATGGAAAGGCAACCACTTAATTTTTATAATGAATTACTATTGATCAGGTAAATGAATTGCTGCATAAGCATTGCTATATCACTCTTTGTTTGCATCATTGCTAAAATATGTACGCTTTTCTCGAAGCAATGCTTTGCATGCTCTGTAAATCTTTATTTTATTATCAGTGCAATTCAGGCTCACACAACTCACAGATTTCTCCATCTGCACGGCTCTCAAGAACGCATCACCAGATAAAAACAAGCTTCTCTTAAAGTGGCTAATATAAACCAAATTGTCACTATGCTTCACAGTTTGTCAGAGTTTGTAATCTGAAACTTAAAACAAATCATATGGTCAGATATATGGGAGTCAGCAAATACATTTACTAATAGAATGGCCTCTTTTTCAAAATGATGTCATGTCTTTTAATTATCAATGAATGTACGGTTTGAATTATTGGAAATCTGGTAGCCATAAATATAGTGCTTTACTATTAAAAAAAAAAAAGTAAAGAAGTGAGAGCCAAAAATTCCATGCGTCCTTCATTTTAGAATTTGCTTTCTCTCCACGAAGAAGAGAACACAGATCCCACAAAAACGGTTTAATAAAGCAAAGCTCTGTTTTTTCTCTACCGTCGCCTTGTTGTTAAATTTGAAAAGGAGCCATTTACAGTGCGTCTGCATCTTCACACTCATTTCTCTAGGGCTGATTTTCTGTTGCAGGGGCCTGTTGTGGCGAAGATAGGCCTCAAAGGCCTTTGGCACCAGGCCCGGGCAGTGTGGGCCACTGGAGAGATGGATAGCTAGGCGCAGACAGGGCTCCAGGGCAGGTGTTAAAATACTGTTCCTGGCTCTTTGGTGGTAATCGCTGCAAAACAAGCCTGTCTGTTAGATTCACATCAACAAGGTGCTCACACCGGCTTGTTGCTATGAGACAGGAACCTTTTGTTTACAAGTTCCCAGTGCCTCAAAGTTTCAAAATTAAAAATTTATTATCTCTTCAGAGACAGTGTCCAAACTTGCATGTGCTTTTAAGTTCTTTACCTTTGTTGATCTTAACATATAAGCCTTTGTGTGGAAAACAGCGTTTATTGGCAGAATAAAAGAGATAACCTTCATGTTGTCAAAAGTATATGGAATGCGGCTTGTTAGAACTGTCCAACAAAACAATGCCGCTAATGTGCAAAGGCAGTGCAGAGCTGGGGCGCAAAACAATGAAGTCTACTACAGGCATTCTTTTGTGTTTGGCCAATAATTGTTATCTGATCTCGAAAGGTAACGTTGGCAAACCGGATCTTGTGCATTTGCTTCCAAAGTAGCTTTTATTGTCTGCGTAGGCAAAAAGCAAAGGAGGAATCATTCCGAGTCCTTCTTCTGTTTATCAACCCTATGATATATGTAAAATACTGTATATGTAAGACCTTGTGATGCTAAAATATGATGTTTTAAGACAGGTAAGAAATGTGCTGTGGTACATGGCCGGCCGTTCATCCCGGCCAACACCCCCAGGCCGCCAGATGGAGCCCTCCTTGCAGCATAGAGGTCCCCCGAATGCCAGCAGGGAATTATGGACAATGGACTTTTAATGCACAGCCCTGCTGGATACCATGGGGGCCGCCAGGAGTCGCTGCAGGGAGGCCCAGAGACTATTTGCCTTACGCCCAGGAAGTACGTCATAGTCACATGGACAAAGAGAATGATGTGCTTCCTGGGTGAAGAAAAGAAGGATTTTTATCTGACCCGGAAGTGTTTCAGGTCACATGGACAGAGAGGGTGGAACGCTTCCGGGTCAAGGAGTATAAAGGACTGTGGGAAATCCCAGATGGACGAGCTGAGTTGGGAGGCAGGGTGGCTAAGCGTCTGGGAGAGGAGGATTGTTATTGTGATCGGTTTATTGTTTACTGGAGAACTGTGGAGAGGAGCGTGCTTTGTGCACATTATTATAATAAATAATAATTATTTGGACTTTTACCTGGTGTCTGACGTGTGGTCTGAGGGTACAAGGGAGCGAGAAAACCCTAATCTGTCACAGTGCTAAAACAGATAATAGCCTTTCAATGCTCATACAGCATATGAACAAACAACCAAAAACAAGCCATTTCAGTAAAGGAAATTTTCTCCTCATCAGTCAGATTTTAATTAATATTACACTTCATTGCATGCTTCACAAAACAGTTTAGAATAAGTTTGCCGTAAAGTGTTTTACGTTCAGCCACCCTAACCACCTTCTTTCTATACCAGTTGCTTCCTGGTCAGCGTAATTAGGAGTCAAAAATACAGGATGTCAGTTAAGCATGTGGCCCAGCGTCATCAATTAATACTTCTTTACTGTACACATTGTATTTCACAGAGTGGCCAGTTGCAGAAGTTGTTCAAAATCGATTTATAGAGTTCTAAATTGTGCCATGTCATCAACACATGGGTAACAAAACAGCAGGAACCCAGGAAGGGGTGGCGTCTAAAGCCAGAAATCTTATATATAAATGTGGAAGTGTGTGTGTATGTCTGTCCGGCCCGGAAGTGAGAGGTGGAGTCGGGCTAAGAGCTCCACCTCCGAGAATACGCAAGCGAGGCCAGCAAGTCAGCAAAACGAAACCTCCGATTGAAAGTCACTCGCTTAGCTGCTAATACACAAGCGAGGCAAGCACGTCGGCAAAATGAAACCTCCTAGGGGAGAGACACCCAGAGTAGTTCCTTTTAATTACCTGACATCTCTACATTTCATTTTTTTTTTTCTGACGATTTCAATAGTTTCTAGGACCCCGGGCTTTTTACAGCGTGAGCTAGTGTAATATAATGGTCTGCATTCTCGTTAACTTGGATGTTATCGATCTTGATGGAGAATTGTAACACCCTCCTGGCTTATCCTCCTGAGCCAATACTGAATTGAGTCCCCCCATGTAAAGAAAGTGTGTCATGACTAGAGAAGAAGGGGTGGCAGGTTGTTCACAATGCATCGTGAGATTTTATAACACACCTCTAAACAAATCAACAGGGAAAAAATAAGAAATGGGGATTTCTCTGTAGGACCCCAACCTTTTATTTGTTCTTTCTCAAACTGCACAATTACATCATTCAGCAAAAGTAAGTTTTACACCAAATGTTGTTCAGTCTTTTCAGATAACAGTAAACTCACACACGGCTTGATAGTACGTTCACTAGTCCTCGTTTAAGAAGCAGTTGTTAATACAAATAAAGAAAAGGACTTCATTTCCTCAGGACTTTCAGAATATATCACTATGAACTTAGCAGTATTATAGGATTGATTCATAAGTCAGCTCATCGATATCCATGATCACAATGGACAAAACAATAATCAAATTAATAATACAAAGTAATATATATTTACTAGGAGGCTCTGCCTCCTGCTCACTTTGTTCGCCAACCCCCGTGTTTGGTTAATCGGATAAACAATTTTAAAAGTTTTTTTTTTCTTTGGAATTGTTTCAATTTCATTATTTGCACTTTTACTTTAAAGCTTCAGTAAAAAAAAACATTTGGAATTACCTTTTCTTCAAGATCGCATTGAATTTTGATTCTGTTTTTGGAGATACATTGTGACAACGCAACGTATAATTGCCGGTGAGTGAATATCGTTTCTTTTTCTCTAATAAATAATCCAACTTTTTCTAATGTTTGCCCTGTGATTTGTTAATTGTCATAGCAAAAGTTATTCTCACGGGAAACTTTAAACATTTTAATACAAATGGCATATCAAGATCTCCTTTGTTGTCTTATGTTATTTGTGGAATATATACATTACCTTTCTTGCTGCCTGTTAAAATTTGCATCGCTTCTCCGTGATCATCAATATACACCTGACCGAATTGTGTATTCTTTTAAATTCAACTTGTCGTTGCTTTAACTGTTGCGGGACCACAGATTCTCATAGCGTATGGTCCATTATTGTGTAAATCTACGTTTTGAGCATTGAATGATGCGAAGGCGCAAAGTTTATTGTAGACTCCTATATTTTACCTGTAGTTTTTGTGACAATGTGAAGCTCTTAATATACTTTATTATGAAAGCCACTGTTTCCATAATGCTGAAGTAACCATTGTTAAACTGCATTTGAAGTTTTAATACCAGTATCTGCTAAATATTTTATGGAAAAAAAGGTTATTTCCATGCTGAAAACGAAAGTCAGGGCAGATGAAAGGAGAAAAGGTGAGAAAAAGCTGCCATTAGAGAAGATAATCGGAGAAATTAAAAAGTTATTTGGTTATTAAAACCTACTTTATGCTGTTTATAAACTGTTCTCATTGTACATTAATAAATATTTGGTTTATTTTATATTGTGATTATCATCTTTTTATGAACGTGTTTACTTGGTAAACTGTCCTGCACTGACCTGAATTTTTCCAATTTACTATTTACATATGGCAACCAAACTTGAACTTATGAAAGGTTTTATGTAAAGTAAAAATGAACTTACTAATCATTATTTTTTTTTTGTTTTACTGTTTGAAGATAATTTTAAAAATGATGCTTTACTGAAATAGTATTGCCATCTTTAAATTTCTGAAAGTGTGATTAATATCTACAAGTTTGTATTGTATAATGTTATTTAAGTGGGCACACATTTATTTGTTACTATTCAAGAAAAATTACATTTCATTTTGAAGTGATTATATTTTTGCCTTTATTTTTAGCATAAAAGCACATCTTTAACTTGTTTTCTGTATGTTTTGAAACTTTCAATTAGATTGCCGTACTAATTCATTTTGAGTGAATAAATTCACACGCTACCCAAAAGAATACAAGACAATTACCTGTTATATATATATATGTATTATCACTCCTTCAGGGCCCATCTGAGGTAGGCAATACCATGCCAGGAAGAGAGGTGGTGCTATTGCTTATAGTGTCATCTCTTGTCTTCTTTACAGAACCAATTAGACGCCCCCTGAGGGCAATTAGCTCCACCCCTTCTGGCCGGAGGACTTTAAAAACACAACATCCACAGAGTGTCGGCATTTCATTTGGACCAGAAGTTGGTCAAGAATGGACCGCCACTATATATATATATAAATATAAATATTATATATATACTGTATATATATATGATTATATAAATTTATATTTTTCAACAAGCATCATCTCTGTCCATTGACATATATATTAACACTGGCCAACAGTTTGGCTAAAATATTGAACTGACAGTGCATTATTTTTTTGCCTTTAATTTCAATTCAATTAGGTGCATTGGCAATTCTAAATTGTCCCTAGTGTGTGCTTGGTGCGGTGGGCTGGCGCTCTGCCCGGGGTTTGTTTCCTGCCTTGCGCCCTGTGTTGGCTCCAGCAGACCCCTGTGCCCCTGTAGTTAGGATATAGGGGGTTGGATAATGGATGGATGGATGTTTTAACAGATGCATATTCCATACTATATGTTGTGTCTTTTGCAAGTGTTTCCTGTTACTTGTAAGGATTATGATATATCAGATTACAAATTTTTGAAATTCAGTAAACTAAGCTTTTATCTTAAAGACGACATTGTAAATGTCAGATTTGTACTTACTTTCCATGTTCACTTCCATCCATTAAGTCTGCTTTTATTTTAGAACCAATAAAGGCTACATCTGTTCTCTTTCTTGTGCATTCTGAGTATTGAACTAGAATTGCGATCAAAAATAACATAGCAGAAAGTTTTATATTAACTTAGTCTTCTTACCAATAACTGCTCTAACATTGTCAATTAGATTTTTGAAGAGGTTTTATTGTTTAAACTAGGACAGTGTGAGCTTATATTGTAACGATGTTGCATCATTGTGGCTTACAACGGCCACGGTGATGGTAAAGATATATAGCTGTGCCCTTGAAAAGGCTACACTAAAGGGTGTTGCCTGCAGGCAAAAAAGAAAAGTACATTGGCAACGTGGTGACGTCGCCATCAAAACAATAACATGATAAACTCCAAGAAAAACAAAAGCAACACATGCCAAATCTGAATATATGATTTCCAACTGTAATTCAGTGAAATTAAAGGGTAAAATATGTGACATAGATACAGAACATTTTTAAAGAAATGTTTACTCTGTTTTGTCGATAGGCGGATTGCTCCATCTATGTTTTTCGAATTTTCTTTAGTGTTTAAGTAACTTGCACCTGTGTTTCCCTTTGGAAAAAAGCCCTATTAATTAAATGAATTAAAATGAATTAATTAAAGCCCTGCTTTAATTCTCAGCCACTAGGACCTTTACTACTACTTTGAATTAGTTGTTCCCTTTTCGTTTTACCTTTCATATTCAGGAAATCTGCAATCTTTTTTGTGAGTTTCTTTTTTGCTGTATATTCCACAGGCTCCACAATGTGCTTCCTTTCATTTTAATATTTTTTAAATGTTAGACTTCCCAGTGCATTTTTTGTAAAACTTACACTCCATCCAGTTTCCAACCCACTGAATCCGAACACAGGGGTCTGCTGGAGCCAATCCCAGCCAACACAGGGCACAAGGCACGAAACAATCCCGGGCAGGGTGCCAACCCACCGCAGTACACACACAAACACAAACAAACGGGCCAATTTAGAATCGCCAAACCTGCATGTCTTGGGACTGTGGGAGGAAACCCACGCAGACACGGGGAGGACATTCAAACTCCACGCAGGGAGGACCCGAGAAGCGAACCCGGGTCTCTTAACTGCGAGGCAGCAGCACGACCCACTGCGCCACCGTGCCGCCCACTTGCACTCCAGATTAAAACAAAAAAAAAAAAAACAACAACAAAATGTGGAAACCGTGACAACCATAACATCAAAACCATACAAAACTCGTTTCACCACAGTGAGACAATGTGGGGCAGCCAGTTGAAAATGCATATAAATACAAAAAGAAAGTAATGCTCTGACAAAACAATATATGTAGTGCCCCACCTTGATCCTATAAAGTTTAATATTTGTTCATTTATAGAACCAGTTTCAATGTTCTTATATGCTAGACATAGTAGAAGCACGAACTCTAAAGCAGACCACAACTGACAAATGTAGCCGTGCTTACAGAAGATATGGACTAGGAACAGGTTAAATGTCTTCTTCAGCATCACACTGTAAGCCAGGGGTCAGATTTCAAATTTAGTATTTTATTTTATCAACCAAATTGCCGGCAGCTAACTGGCGGTTTCTCTTTTCAACAGGAAAATAAATTCAAACTAATATTGGCAGAAAACAATTTAGGTTAATTTCCCTAGGCCTTAATTCTCATTTAGCATACCCCTATATTCTCTATCTACGTGTGGTTAAACAAACATAAATGGAATCCAGAATTATCATCCATCCATTATCCAACCCGCTATTATCTAACTACAGGGTCATGGGGGTCTGCTGGAGCCAATACAGGGTGCAAGGCAGGAAACCATCCCCGGGCAGGGTGCCAGCCCACCGCAGGGCACACACACACACGGGACAATTTAGATTCACCAATGCACCTAACCTGCATGTCTTTGGACTGTGGGAGGAAACCCACGCAGACACGGGGAGAGAACATGCAAACTCCATACAGGGAAATGAACCCGGGTCTCCTAACTGTGAGGCAGCAGCACTACCCACCGTGCCACCCTATGTATAACATTATTAAATAAATTCATTTTTATTTTAGTATTGCTCTGAAATTTATCAAGACATCTTCATTTTTTCTCTTTTTTTGCAAGGGGAAATCATCTAGTTATATGTATTAGTTCACATAAACAAAACAGGACACGACAAAACAATTAGATAGATAGATAGATAGATAGATAGATACTTTATTAATCCCAAGGGGAAATTCACATAATCCAGCAGCAGTATACTGATACAAAGAAACAATATTAAATTAAATAGTAATAAAAATGAAAAAAATTAAAATAAAATTAATGTTCGCATTTACTCCCCCGGGTGGAATTAAAGAGTCGCATAGTGTGGGGGAGGAACGATCTCCTCAGTCTGTCAGTGGAGCAGGACGGTGACAAAAGTCTGTCACTGAAGCTACTCCTCTGTCTGGAGATGATCCTGTTCAGTGGATGCAGTGGATTCTTCATGATTGACAGGAGTTTGCTTAGTGCCCGTCTCTCTGCCACAAACTGTCCAACTTTAATCCTACAATAGAGCCTGCCTTCTTAACAAGTTTGTCCAGGCGTGAGGCGTCTTTCATCTCTATGCTGCCACCCCAGCACACCACCGCGTAGAAGAGGGCACTCGCCACAACCGTCTGGTAGAACATCTGCAGCATCTTACTGCAGATGTTGAAGGATGCCAACCTTCTCAGAAAGTATAGTATTATTGGGTCTACATAGGGTTAAAGTACAGGTATATGATAGCTCTGCCCTGCCTATAGCAAATATTCAAACTGAAGGGATTATTTCTTCTTTTAGAATTACAGCTGAGAAATTTTTTTTGTATTGGATTTTTTGTTCATCTAATCAAACCCCATATATACGTATTGCTTCTGTTATTTCCAAACTGCATCCTTAACCTTACACCAGATCCACAGTAAGTGCCTGATTTCAAGTAGTTGTCAAGTTTGACTTCATTTTAATCTGCTTTTGTTCTTGGCAGTTATAAATAAATAATTAAAAAAAACATTTATGATAGCCACACATCTGCAGAAATACTGGATTGTAATCTAACATAAGTAGCAACATTTGCATTAAGGAAAAATTGAGAATAAACACAGTTTTACAAAGATTGTGTTTTTGTCAAGAAATACGCTTTAACTTTAAAATAAAATAATGATCAGTTAAAGAAGTGGCTAAAAGGTCTGAGAAGAGTTAAACGTGTGTAACTGTTAGGCATGTAGCAATTACTGTTGAAGCACTATCTGAAATGGTTTTGTAGGAGCTTTTTGACCATAAATAATAGAATAATTATTTAAAATTAAACAGTGTATTATTATGTTCAGCAATTACTGATAGGTGCTTTACTGCATTTGATAATGCAGGCTCTTATACCTCTTATTTATTTCAGTTATGCTTTTATATTATCCACTTATAGAAAAAAAATGTAACATTTAAAATAGGAAGGAATTCAAATAATGAATGAAAAACTTGTTGAGTTGATATTTACTTCCATCTAATCTGAAATTCAGCGAGTAATCATTACGACTTAATCATTCCAACTAGAGAAACGTTGTTTAAAAATATTTTTACCTAATGGTAATTTCTAACATCTTATCCAATGTACTTGATCCATTTAACATTTTTATAATTTCATATGGATTTCGTACATTTTGGCAAAATATGTGTTTTCTATATGCAATCAAATACATCCATCCATTATCCAACCCGCTATATCCTTACTACAGGGTCTGCTGGAGCCAATCCCAGCCAACAGAGGGCGCAAGGCAGGAAACAAACCCCGGGCAGGGTGCCAGTCCACCGCAGTTAAAGAAAATATGCATAACTAAAATTGGAACATTTTAAAAAATCAGGTTCAGATGGACTAAATGGATTAATTTCCTTTAAACTTAAAAAGCTTTTTAAAATCTTTTCTTCCACTAGTATTAGATAATAATTGTCCTTGCCAATTCACTCTTAATCCTCCCTGTGATATTTCCTAGTGAAGCTGAGACGTGGGCAGTTAAGGGAGTGCAGGAGAAGAAGCCAGATGTGGCAGCAATGTAAATGTTGAGACGGATATGTGAAGTTACAAAAAAGGACAGAATGAGAAATGAGACAATCAGAGGAACAACAAAAGTGGGAGAGACATCTACGAAAGTACAGGAAAGTAAGTGGACATGTAAAGAGGAGAAACAATGAATATGTGGGCAAAAGAGTAATGGGAATGGAAGTGCAGGGGAAGAGAACATGAGGGAAGTCAAAAGTGGAGATTGATGGATAAAGTGAAAGAAGATCAGAACCAAAAGAGGTTGATTGAGAAGGAAGAGGTGCAGGACCAAGCTGTATGGAGAAGGTTGATCAAGCACATCAACCCCACATAGAACTGGGAAAAGATGAAGAGAATGAAGAAGAAGAAGAAGAAGAAGAAGCCTATTCTTCACAGGTGGAGTGTTTAAGAATGATCAGCAAATCACATAACTACCGTTTGGTGGTCCAGCTCTCTTAATTAATATACTACAAGCGGAAAGATGAAATCAGGAGACAATACAACTGCATAACTTAAGAATTGGTTGCAGGTTCTGTGTATAGCAACAGTGTGCTCTAAAAGTACCAGCAGTAGGTGTGATTGTAGTTTAATTGTCGTGCGTACAAAGTAGTGAGTGCAAGACTGGAAAACAAACCATCGCAGCTTAAACAGAAACACATACAGACACAGAATAATTCAAAGTTATCATTTGAATCTATCGCATACATCTTTATAATGTGATCCAAAACACACACACTACACACTCATACTCCCAACTATTGCAGTTGTGCCGTAAGGAGATTACATCAATTACAAAGTGACACAAAGAAACATCCCAGCACAGAAGGGTGTTGTAAGTGTGGGAGGAATCATTTGGAAGATTAGAAAAGCAGGGGAGATGATTTTGCAGCTTTGCTCTTACCTTTTTGTCTAAGCAACAATGATTAACATAAAACACCTTGCATCTCGACCTGGAGAATATGACAAAAGAATCCTGCAAAAGCAGCGTCTTAAAAAGAAGTAACATTAAACTGAATTTTCTGAAAAAGCCTATTGCCTGCTGCTTTGTGTCTAACCTATTGGTATTACAGTAACTATGTTTTCCCATGTTTTTGTCTTTATGAAATATTCTGCGAGGCATAATTGTTCTCTTCATTGTGTGTAAAGCTAGGACCCCATTAAGTGTTTAATTCTATAATTAAGAATATATTTCTAGGCATAGCAAACAACATTTGTATTCAAAGTTTAGTATAATAAAGGCAAAGAAGTTACTAGTTACACATTATTTGATATGACAAGATCATTTCATCTACTTAAAGAATGTACTGTCCCACAAAATATTACATATTAATGGAAATTCCAGTTTTAATATGTTAAACATGTAGGAACAAAGTAGAAACAGATATATATTATAAAATTTATTAGAAACAGTGAATGACTGCAATTTTTTCACTTTGACTGAAACTGGAAAATGCAACAAAAATATTTAACAATGGTTATCCCTAACCCTAACCCTAACAGAATAACTGAAAACTAAGTTGTGTAGGCCCAATTAAGATACCTGCACAATTTAAAGTCTCATTTCAGGCTAATAGAGAGTCACTGTATTCTCTTACTAATGAACAAAAAGGTTCATCTGAATTTTTGGTTTATTTTTATATAGTTTAAGAAATACTGGTATCCTTCAATAAGGGCACGTAAATAAAGGCAAGCTTCAAAAGGGCAACCTCAATTGGGCACAGCAAATAAAGGCAAACGCAACAAAATTATTACAGAAAATTTATTAGATAAAGGCAGTGATTGAACGTATAAAATTATCTACGAATGCCTTTATTCGCCGCGCTCAATTGAGGTCGCCCTTTTGAAGCTCGCCTTTATTTACACGGGCCTTTATTCACCGCGCCCAATTGAGGTTGCCCTTTTGAAGCTCGCCTTTTTGTGCGCACCCTTGTTGAATAGAGTCAGAAATACTTTGTAGCTTTTTGTTCAATCTGAAATGTAAAAAGCACTGCCAACCCTGACTTGAGTAGCATTGAACGCCTCTTTCTCCCATTCCACCTTAGACTGTAGCTCACAAATGCTCACTTACAGGTGTGTGTCGATTTTTGAGACATCCATTTCATCTTTCACACTCCAGTTTAATTTCTATTGGGTGGAGACATTTTGTATTAGTTGTTGCGAGGCAAGGCCTGTTACCACATGCTTTTAATATGTTTCAACAACAACATTTTATTTCTATAGCATGTTTTCCAACAAAGAATGTACCTCAAAGTGAAAGAAAAAGTTACAAGAAAAAATAATCAAATAGGTAATGAAAATAAATAAACAAACAAATAAATAAATATATACGATCTTTTAAAACAGAAAAAACAAAAACCAAAAAAAAACAAAACTTCAGTCTTGGTGGAGGAGAAAACAAAATCTGCAAGGGTTCCAGGGCTGTGGTGGACTGTTTTTTTTCCTGCCTTGCGCCCTGTGTGAGCTGGGATTGGCTCCAGCAGACCCCCGTGACCCTGTAGTTGGGATATAGCGGGCTGGATAATGGATGGATGGTTCCAAGGCCAAAAGACTGCCCAGCCCCATTAGACCTTCTGCTTAACATAAAGTCAGTCCTCACTCCCGATATCTTCCCATAAAATTTGAATTAGTGGGTCTCGTGGACAGCTAGACCATCCTTCTTCATTCCAGCCTCATGGTGTCTCAGTCAGGTGGTGGTGGCACAAAATTTCACTACAGAAGAACCGGAAAAGAAAGAGAAAAGTAGGGACCAGTGAAGATTACAAATCCCTGAAGAGTATGATATTTCTATGCCTATATAGTCTATTAAGAGTACAACTAAAATTTACTAAACTAATATAAAATGTTTTCTTTAACAAACTGATAGCTGTGAGGAATTGAACAAATACTGATGCTGTCCTAGTGACCATAATATTTGCCATAAATTAAATAAGCTGCTCAACATATTAGACAGGTCTGCAACATTAAACTCATAAAAAATTGTTTTAACTGTGAATAGTTCATTTTATTTGCATCCCCATAATAAAAATTGTTTCCATCATGTCATGTTTAAGCTCAAAATTGAAAAGAAATTTAAATTTAAGAGATTATACAATTTATTTAATAATGTTATACATAGGGTGGCACGGTGGGTAGCGCTGCTGCCTCGCAGTTAGGAGACCCGGGTTTGTTTCCCAGGCCCTCCCTGTGTGGAGTTTGCACATTCTCCCCGTGTCTGCGTGAGTTTCCTCCGGGCGCTCCGGTTTCCTCCCACAGTCCAAAGACATGCAGGTTAGGAGATTGGCGTTTCAAAATTGTCCCGTGTGTGTGTGTGCCCTGTGGTGGGCTGGTACCCTACCCGGGGTTTGTTTCCAATATTGCACCTTGTTTTGGCTGGGATTGGCTGCAGCAGACCCCCGTGACCCTGTAGTTAGCATGTAGCGGGCTGGTTAATGGATCGATCGATGGATGGATGTTATACATCATTTTAGCGTGAAAATATTAACTTTTTTTTTTATTATTTTTAATCATATACAGTATGTTAAGAAAACAGCAATACTGTACATATTCTTTGACTTACATACAGTATAAGTTTCCCAAGTTTTTGCCACTTCCAGGATTGGCACTCTAGTCACTGTAAAAACCTCACACTGTTCCAGTGTGACGCTGAGGTGTCACCCGCTGCACTCGGGTCCCAATCCAGGTGGTTCACCATGTTGGGTGATGCACTGTCAGTGTGTGTTCCCAACCTCCTCCTCCTAGTTTGTTTGATCCAAAACTTTGTTTAGTGGCACGTCATTTGTACACTTTCTTCTGCGGCGTCCCTATAAATCATTCTGCAGTTGTCCACCATGATATTGACATACCAACATCCTTGGCATCTTCTTTCCATGTTCTTGATATCCTGATTGAGTCTTTCATCGTGCTCTGTACACATCGTTCCAAGATTTCAAAGGAAAAAATCCAAATATGACTCATAAAGTGAACTTTGAGAATCACGTTGCAACCAAAGTTCTTCAGCTTAACTAATAAATTATTTACAGTTTCTTTATAATGTGGATCTTCATTGTTACCTAAAATTTCAGAAATGACTTATTTGAATGATACTCAAACCTCTGCTTCCATTTCGTCTTCATCAGGAATCAGTTTCCTAATATCGGGTCCAGAAAAAAATGCCCTTTTTCAATTTAGGCTCAGGGCAACTCAGAAACTCTGGGCAACTCACTAACTAACAGGCTCCATCTTTTGATAGGGCTTGTACAAATCTCTTCATTAAGCCAAGTGTAATATGAAGCAGTGGTAGCAGCACTTTATCTGGATCCACCAAGCTAGGTCTAATGATATTTTGGCAACAAGCTGTTGATTTTTTCTAGCTGGTCATTCCTTCTGAACCCAATGTTAATTCTTGACTCTGCTGTCCCACTCACAGAGAAAGCCTGGGAATTTTGCAAACAAGATAGACAGATGTAAGATATGCGGGGCTGTTCAGGTCCCCACATATGAACCAGTGGTTCTCATTGTAGTTATCTATCCATCCATCCTCTTCTGCTTATCTGAGGTCGGGTCGCGGGGACAGCAGCTTGAGCAGAGATACCCAGACTTCCCTCTCCCCGGCCACTTCTTCTAGCTCTTCTGTGGGAATCCCGAGGCGTTCCCAGGCTGTCCCTCCAGCGTTTCCTAGGTCTTCCCCAGGACCTACTCCCGGTTGGACGTGCCCGGAACACCTCACCAGGTAGGCGTCCAGGAGGCATCCTGATCAGATGCCCAAGCCACCTCATCTGACTCCTCTCGATGCGGAGAAGCAGCGGCTCTACTCTGAGCCCCTCTCGGATGACTGAGCTTCTCATCCTATCTTTAAGGGAAAGGCCAGACACCCTGCGGAGGAAACTCATTTCAGCCGCTTTTATTCGCGATCTCTTTCTTTCAGTCACTACCCATAGTTCATGACCATAGGTGAGGGTAGGAACGTAGATCGACTGGTAAATTGAGAGCTTTGCCTTACAGCTCAGCTCCTTTTTCACCAAAACAGACCAATGCACAGCCCACATCACTGCGGATGCCACATCAATCTGCCTGTCGATCTCACGCGCCATTCTTCCCTTACTCGTGTACAAGACCCTGAGATACTTGAACTTCTCCACGGGGCAGGATCTCGCTCCCAACCCTTAGAAGGCACTCCACCCTTTTCCGGCTGAGGACCATGGTCTCGAATTTGGAGGTGCCGATTCCCATCCCAGCTGCTTCACACTCAGCTGCGAACCAATCCAGAGAGAGCTGAAGATCACGGCCTGATGAAGCAAACAGGTCAACATCATCTGCAAAAAGCAGTGACCCAATCCTGAGTCCACCGAACCGGACCACCTCAATGCTCTGGCTGCGCCTAGAAATTCTGTCCATAAAAGTTATGAACAGAATCGGTGACAAAGGGCAGCCCTCGCGGAGTCCAACTCTCACTGGAAACGGGTTCGACTTACTGCCGGCAATGTGGACCAAGCTCTGACACCGATCGTACAGGGGGTCCGGTAACCCATACTCTCGGAGTACCCCCCACAGGATTCAGAAGATGGACACGGTCGAATGCCTTTTCCAAGTCCACAAAACACATTTGTAGTTATTAACTGTTATTAAAATCTATATTTGAAAAAAAAAACCCTGATATTATATTAGAAAATATTAAACTCAAACAATTGTCACTAAAATAAAATGAAGATTTTTAATCAGTGTTAAAATAAAAAAAAAACTTGTGTTTTGTGAAAAAAAATGTTATGTAATGCAGAAAAATGGTTTTCCTTATTGAACTCAGATCCCAAATATATATATAAAAATCACATGTAATAGTGAAAACAATGTTTTCATGGTATGCTTATGATCTGATAATATATCATATACTGATTATTATGTAAACTCTGCCTACCAAAAATATACACTAGTAAAATTCTGCAGTCTAATTACACAGGATTGTAAACTTGGACTAAGCAAGACTGGAAACTATAACGGTGGGACTATTTCTTGTCTGATTTTCCTCTAATATTTCTATGAGTTTTCACTTCTATCCCAAATGGAGACTCATTTTAGGTTGATGCAGAAATTCAACTATGCATTAGTGTTATCAAAAGAAAAAGTGGGTTGTAATTTCAAATTTTGAGAGATTCTTTGCCAAAAAACAAATCTTGTTTTTTGTATTTTTTGGTGTTTCTCAATTTTGACAGTTATTGATTGTACTGTTTATTGAGCAAGATGAGTATTGTATAACTAACTAAAATAGTCATAAATTAGAAAACTGTTCACAAAAAAGTACAGAAATTTGTAGGAAACTGCATCAGAATTTAGAACATAAAAATAGACTGCCTTTATATCTTTCTCTTTTGCTAGAAACTCCACTTGCAAAGAATTTTTGAGAAACACATTTTAACTTTTCTGTTATTTCATGCTTTTCATAACAGATATATTAAGATACAAAACACAACAGTCAGTGTGCTTGTAGGACAGACCCAGTTGGCAGTAAAATAGAACAGATGGGCATCAGACCAGTTCTGCAAAGCATGGAACACCTTGTATTTTATTGTACGCAGCGATTTCCACAAATAAACAGGGGGTCACAGCATTAATCATAAGGTGCTTCAAGGAAGTAAAGCGTACAAAAATCTATTACTTCCACTTATGTATAAAACTTTACATAGCATAACAGATGAACACAAAACACTTGTTAAAACTGCGTGCCTTATATACCCTGCATAGTTACATGCCCCTCTTTAGGGCATCCCTTTTAGTAAAGCATAAACTGACAATTTTTTTTTTTAAACCAAAAGAAAAATAAAAAGAGAAAAGTAGACATATAAAATATAAAGAGAAACAAGAGTCCATCCCCAGGGATTAGGACATCGCCTCTAGGGACTACGCCTAGGCCCATATAAACAAGGACTGGGAAGTGGAGTCCTCACAGTTCAATTAATATACTTTGGTGGAATTAGAATTTCAGTTTTCAGTTTCCAGCCTTTAAACATCCCTCTTTGTGCTTCTTGTTGGACATTCCCGCCCTCTCGTGGACTCTTTCTGCTTCTTGTTGCCTTTGTTCATCTGACATTCCTGCCCTCTAATGGACACTGATTGACAATACGCCCAGGTACAGATGTCAGGTGGTTTGTTGTTTTATTTATACACTCACCGACTACTTCATTAGGTACTAGTGGTGTAAACCCGTGCTGACGGCCAAGCGACTTTGACTTTCTTTGGAGGTTTTGTTTTACTGACGTGCTCGCCTTGCTTGTGTATTAGAGGCGGCAGGAAAAGTAAAAGGGATACCGTTTTGCCAATGTTAGCAGCTAAGTGACTTTGTCTTTCTTCTGAGGTTTCGTTTTGTCGACGTGCTGGCCTCGCTTGTGTTATTAGCGACTAAGTGAGTTTTCTGTTTCCTTGGAGGTGGAGCCCTTACCCCGACTCCACCTCTCACTTCCTGGCTGGACAGACAGACAAACACACTTCCAAGTGTAGACGTTTATATGTAAGATACCCGTTCAACTGCTTGTTAACACAAGGATCCAATCAGCCAATCGCTTGGTGGTAACACAATGCATTTAGGCATGTAGACATTGTCAAGACAACTTGCAGAGGTTCAAACTGAGCATCAGAATGGGAAAGAAAGGTGATTTAAGGGACTTTGAGCGTGGCATGGTTGTTGGTGCCAGATGGGATGTCTGAGTATTTCAGAAACTGTTCATCTCCTGAAATTTTCACACACAACCATCTCTAGAGTTTACAGAGAATGGTCTGAACAAGGAAAAATATCCAGTGAATGGCAGTTGTCTGGCTGAAAATGCCTTCTTGTTGATGCTAGAGGTCAGCGGAGAATGGCCAGACTTGTTCAAGCTGGTAGAAAGGCAACAGTAACTCAAATAACCACTCGTTACAAATGAAGTATGCAGAAGAGCATCTCTGAGCGCACAACACGTTGAACCTTGAAGCAAATGGGCTACAGCAGCAGGAGACCACCCTCTGGGTGCCACTCCTGCCAGCTAAGAGCAGGCAACTGAGCATATGAGTTACACAGGCTTACCAAAACTGGACAACAGAAGATTGGAAAAACATTGCCTGGTCTGATGAGTCTCAATTTCTGCTGCAACTTTCGGAAGGTAGGTTCAGAATATGATGTCAACAACATAAAAGCATGGATCTGTCCTACCTTTTATCAGTGGTTAATGCTGGTGGTGGTGTAATGTTGTGGGGGGTATCTTCATGGTACACTTTGGGCCAATTAGTACCAAATAAGCATCATTTAAATGCCACAGCCTACCTGAGTACTGCTGCTGACCATGATCATCCCTTTATGACCGCAGTGTACCCATTTTTTGACAGCTACTTTCAACAGGATAAAGTACCATGTTACAAAGCTCATTAATCTCAAACTGGTTTCTTGACCATGGCAATGAGTTCACTGTACTCAATTGGCCTTCACAGTCACCAGATCTCAATCCAATAGATTAACTTTGTGGTGTGGTGGAATGAGAGATTTGCATCATGGATGTGCATCCGACAAATCTGCAGCAACTGCGTCATGCTATTATGTCAATATGGGCCAAAATACGTGACGAATGTTTCTAAGACCTGTTCCTTTTTGGGGGTGATAGATCCCAAGTTGGAATAAGTTCTTTTGTAATTGCGGCGTTTTAAATAACCGAAAACTATATAGATATGATATTAAAAAACGATATCCCTTCCATAATGATATGGCGGTAAAAATCACATAAGAGAAAATAACTGACGATTTACGTGGCATTACAGACAGGAAGCCATAGCAAGACAAATACCAAGGTGGGATCTTGATCTATACAGTCTGCAATTTTTCGTCGCTGCGCTGGAAGGCTTTTCAGGATGGATGACGATATCACCCATCCGTCCGTCAGCTTCAAAGTATTTGGCTACTGTCCAAGACTTTTTATAATGTCTTCTCCATGTGCAGGCCCTTACTTAGGTTCCAAACAAGGGAAGAAGATTTTGTGCTGACTGTTAACAGAGGACAAAATACTATACACCTGTCCTTAGGCTGACTATACATTCCTCCAGCTGTCTTTGTCTATCTTGTCTTCTGCTTGGCCCAGCAATTCTAAATGCCGAGAGCCCCTGTGCAGGGCCATTCTTAGCAGTTTGGGGTCCCACGCGGTTCAGAAATATGCAGGCCCCGGTTGGGGGAGGTCCCCCCAGAGCTCAGGAAGATGTTCTAATAAAACGTCTGGAAAAGGGCTTAGATGACCAGTAGGCCTACGTGTACGCTTGTGTGTATGCAGAGTGGTAAGATACTGATTTTGTTCTGGATCTGATAAAGGCCGGTAATATAGGGATATTTCATGATTTTATCTGGATCTCTCTGAATGAATCCAAAACGAATCTCTAAAATTAACGTTTGCTATAATGCATTTGGCAAAGTTATGACGGCGTGACAATATTATTAAGGATTTAGGTAAAGATTGCAATTTGGATAATAAATTACCATTGTTAATAAGACAAAGAGATGCACGTTCCAGACTGAGCAATAGCTATTTATACATTCCCAGTCACACGGCCACACTCCCAATTCCCTGCCTACTGCCCCCTGCTCCTACCCTTCCCCTCCGAATTCGACTCAGAACGATAAAATTTAAGAGGGTATCGTGACACACGACGTGAGGGACTGCCACAGATGGCTGCAGTGCCAGGGGCATGACAGTGGCCCCAGGCCCACAGCCCGACAAAAAATTTAAAAAAATTGTCGGGGCCGGGGCGGAGCGCCCTAAACGGATGTGTAGTTCACGTAAGCCTAAGAACGTCCTTGCCTGTGTGCTAACTTTGGCCTGGCCCATACATGTGAATGGATTTATAAAATAATTTTTTTACAGAGCAAAGTGACATTAAACTTATATTCTTATTACAGCACCTTATTGAATTTATGCCACAAAGAATTATGGAAGTTATGAAGGCGAAGATACTAGCAAGGAGTAACTAATAAAAGTGGACAGTGAATCTATCTATCTATCTATCTAGTATATAAATGTATATACAGAACATTTAAAAATATTTAATCCACAAATAATCTTTGAGTGGTGATAAAACCTTTACCCAAGGACTCGTTAAATCTTCCACTGTTTAATTTTCATTATACTTTTTTTGCATTTATCTGAGAACCAGTTCATGGACAATGTTAACGCTTCTTTGCAGAATTAATCATTTAAATCAAAACATGCACAAGTCAAGGTTTGGGAATCAAATACTCTGGAAAATTAACCGCCTGTTTCATTTGGTAATTTATTAATCATTTTCTATGGTTAATTTGACTGCAGAAAGTTATTCTTGCATATGACTCTATACTGAACTGGCACGCTCAGGCAATCTGATGAATATAGATACAAAATTTTGGATGAATTTCCATGTTTCCAGGAACACACTTTGTACAGATGGCTCTGTTAAAACATCATGAGAATAGTCCTGCTAAATGAATGAGCCCCCTATGCCCTTTACTTTTCAACTGAGCTATGGCTTTTCCCAGAAACTTCTCAAATGATTATTTGGAAAATATGAGGGGTTCATATTGGATATATTATGGTATATTTATTAAAATGTGTCCTTTGTTACTTGAAGTGTTATTATGCATAGCAGCAGTATGGATTAGGCAACTCTGAGAAGATAATTTCTTTTTGATTTACTTAATTTAATTGGCCTGCTTAGTCTGTATGCTGTTCACACCATATTGACAAAAGTATGGTCATAACCTACTAAAAATTGCCATCTACAATTGACGGTGAATCAATTATGTGTATGTTTTATATATGGGCTTTAATTAAATGCATGGCCATATTAGGAATGGATTATGCAAAACAGCAGCTATTTCGTTAAAAGGAATGTCCTGGCAAAGCCTGAACGTTAAACAGCTGAAATGCACCATTAGAGGTCAACTTTATAAAAAACTGTGTAGAGGAGACATCAGTTAACACAAGTAGCATTTTTGATTATTACATTGTTTAATTTGTAATAATAAGAATAAACATTTATGCATGATATGCCCTTCTAAAAATCAAGAATTGAATATTGAAATAATGCAATGAAAAATAAATACAAATACAAAACACTAATAACACTTTGTAATTATCCTATATTAAACAAGTATATTTTAAGTCTGCTTTTAAATTTAATGTCATGGAGGCACTGAGAGGTGCATCCCACAAATAACTAATAGAGACTTAAATACTCACTGTACATTTCTGAGTCTTCTAAATGACAAGTAAAGGAGCAGATTCAGAAAAACAAAACTGGTTGGCAGTCAGGAGCATATGACCTAATAACATCAGAAGGACAGGTGGGTGAATGGAGTATTTAATAATGGCAAATGTAACTGTGGTCTACAAATCCATGTAACACCTGGCTGCGGCAGATAGAGGGTGTCACACACGTGCGACTAGGAGCGAGCTGAATGGACCAAGTGGAGGTGATTACCCGCCAGGCCAGTGGTGGGGTGCTCTAAACCTTTGTCTGTTATTTCTGCAGATCAAATATGGGAAAACCTGCCTGACCCGACGTCACTTCCTGTTCCGGCACCCAGACTGACGTCACTTCCTGTTCCGGCACCCAGACTGATGTCACTTCCGGGTCACAGAATATAAAATCCTCCATCTTGGCTAACTAAATCAGTTCAGTGTGGGAACTCAAACAAGCAACATCGCTGTGTTGAATTTAATCCTTTTGCAGCTAGGAACAATATACGGGTGGCTGCCCCAAACCTTTTTTAAGAGTGTTGAGACTCGTTCTTTCACAACTGTTTTGTCATGTGGTGGGTGCAGCAATGCGCTGTACCAGTGCATGCTTCCCAACCTGACCTGGCCTGACCTGAGGTTAGGAGCACATGCCGATACAGCGCATTGCCACACCCACCACATGACAAACTAACTCAGGATCCCAGATTAGGACCCGAGTGCAGCCATGCAACGGGTGACACCTCAGCACCACACCAGTTCAGATGGAATGGAACCGTGGGAGGTTTTTTATGGTGGCTGGAGTGCCAATTCTGCCACCAACCCCCAGGTTTTCCCTGCAGGTTGGAGGGCCTACATGCAGGGATGGATGCAGATGAACGATCCTGAATGACACAGGCAACCAGTGTAGTGACATCAAAACATACCCAGGATGGAGCAATTGCAGGCTAAGGGCCTAACAGAGTAGAGTCACTTTTGCCGCGTCTGATGAATACGCGGATTCGAACCGGCAACCTTCCAATTGCCAGTGCAAATTCATAGCCTCAGAACCACCACTCACCTGACCTCACCTGTCTACAAATACTAGCATTGTTATTTATAATATTAGAGAAATAGCAGCCTCTCAAGACGGACAGTGTTATTGTATTCTGTTATTTTAACTTTTAATATTTCATAGTGGATAGTTAGTTTAGTTTTCCTCCATTTACGCTCAGACATAGACATGAACGGAAGTTGGAATTCTTTATTTTAAATGATGTTTAATACACGGGAATGAGAATCTCCATGAATAACAACGGCGAGATACTCAAAGGACTTAAATTTACCAAAACTAACATCTTTACATTTTAATCGCTCGAGTAAATGTTTACTGTACTTCAGTGCTGCTAGATTTTTACGTGCATTAAGATTTGTTATTAGATTATTAATGATGTGTTAAATAGTGAATCCCGCTTGAAGGCGGCCCTGTTTAAACCCAGCAGACGACTGTAGTACATGCGATCGCCTGACGAGAGGTAGTGGACCCGAGATGAAGATTTTTGCGGATGGGGTCCTCTCCTTCGTGTCTTCAACTAGTGCTGCGAAGTCAGCCTTGAGAACCTCTGACTCTCGGTGCCTTACGGCATGTAGAATGATGGATCCAATTGCCCTCTTGTGGAAAGGACTGCAAAGCTGAAACCCGCCGAGGTCTTCATCACAGAGTTGCATGCAAATAGCCTGTTGGACATGTAATGATGTTTAATAATCTACTCTGGAAAGGACTTCACAGAGTTGCATATATGTTGGTGTAATGGTCTAAATTAACATTAGGATCACCCTCTGAAAGTCCTAAAGCTTTTTCCCAATGCCTGAGTCTCAATATGCTACTTATAGGGCCTGGCGCCCTTAGCAGCTCCAATACTGCTTGTCCTCATCAATATGCTTCCACACCTACTTCAGGTTAGGACACCCTGCTACCTTCTGTTGCTTCGGAGAAGTCCTCCTGGTATTCTCCATGACCAGTCTCTCTCAACTCAGAATTGATCTACTTTAGAAAGCTGTTTATTTGTATGACCTCCTTATTGGAAGCAGAGATGGTGTCAGATACATTACCAAGTTCAGTGCTGGATGCGTGTCCACTGTATGAAGCCTTCTGTCCTTAGGGACCATTTCCCACTATATGATATGACCCTTTTTATTTAATAGTTTACGTAATAGTTACAGATCAAAAGACACATATGAACATGCAGCAAGTGATGAAGACGAGCGTCAGTGGCCCATCACAATTTACCAGCGCTGACAATGCTAACTTAGCATCTCTATTCAGGCTCTAAACTCAAGAAAGCATCTCCGCCGATCCAGGCAGATTTTAAAATCAGACACTTACCCCTGAACTCTTATTAATGACATGCTAGATCTCCTTGAAATCTCTGGGCATTGTGTGCGCGTTAAGACTGCATGGGGGGTTACTTTTCACTAATGAGCTTGAACCCCCACAGATCCAAAGTACAACTTTCTTCAGCTGATCCAACATTTTTTTTAATTGAAGTTTCTGAGAGAGTGTGCTTTCTTCTTCTTAACTCTTTGTGTTTTTTGGCAGGGGTTCTTGTGTCTTTCAAAACTTTGCAGAAACCAGTGCACCTGCCACTCAGTGCTGGACAGCAGCTCTGATGAAAACATCTTTGAATTTTACTGCATCTGATAAAACTAGAGTGAAGACAACTTGACAATAAATATTTGCCAAGCTCTTGTTTATGGTTTTAAATTTATTCAAACTATGCAAATTCTGGAATACAGTAAGTCTGGTTTGAAAACAAACCGAGTCTCCACATTATTTGTGAATGTGACAATATATAAATAAAACAATGTTAATTAAATCTATACACAAGGGACATTCTAAATGAAAGCACCTGAAAGCATGAACACACTCGAATTTGCCAGAAGCCCAATTTTTTTGCAGTTTAAGTTTTAGCTAGGCATAAGGTTATTGAAAATCAGAAGGGACTTTCCACTCTAAAGCAGCAGATGATAATATTTGCTAGCAAAATTAACTTTTTTTGAGGAGTTACAGTAAGGTTACTAAGGAACAATCTGAATGATCATCTGCCTGCGCATAGGGAGTAAAAAATGTTTACTCCTTAAAATGTCTTCTTTCTTGACTGGTGCACTGGACTTGTCCTAACACTATAAAATAGCTGATGTTATCCTATGAAACCTGAAGCAAACCTCTGGATGAATTAGGACATTCCACTACAGCCCATGTCTTGGGCAATGCCTCATGCTCCACTGTAGACAATGCAGAGAATTGTTAAGAGAGAGAGACCCCATTATAACTGTTTAACACATATGCAGTAAATGTATAACTCAATACAGTGGAACCTCGGGTCAAGACCATAATTCGTTCCAAAACTCTGGTCGTAACCCGATTTGGTCGTGACCCGAAGTAATTTCCCCCATAGGATTGTATGTAAATACAATTAATCCATTCCGGACCGTATGAATTGTATGTAAATATATTTTCTTTAAAGATTTATAAGCACAAAAATAGTTAATTATACCATAGAATGCACAGTGTAATAGTAAACTAAATGTAAAAACATTGAATAACACTGAGACAAACACCCAGCCTCCCTGCTCAGCTCCTCACTCACTCTCGCGCTCTCTCTCTCTCTCTCCCTCTTGCTGTCTCTCTCTCTCTCGCTCTCTCGCTCTTGCTGTCTCTCTCTCTCTCTTGCTTTCACTGTCTCTCTCTCTCTCTCTTGCGCTCGCTCTCTTGCTCTCTCTCTCTCTCTCGCTCTCGCTGTCTCTCTTGCACTCTCAGGATCAGGGGCCTCATGTATAACGCCGTGTAGAACTCGCACTATAACATGGCGTAAGCACAAAAGCCGAAATGTGTTTACGCACAGAAAAATCCAGATGCAGGAATCTGTGCGTACTCCAACTTCCACGTCCTTCCGTTACATAAATCCCGATCAGCGTGAAAACTAACGCTCGTGCACGCGCATTATGTAACGCCCCAAATCCTCCCAGAATTACGCCTATTTGAATATGCAAATCAATATAAATCGCCCTTAAGCGCAGCCTTCTGTGAAAAGACAATGGGAAAAGCACGGGGAAAAATGTAAGAATTTCAGCGAATACCAAGTGGAGGCAAAGGAAAAACATACTATTTGTTCAAATAAACCGTGGTATAATCAACAAAAGGAAGTTGATCGAGTGACATAGCGTGTTGGAGAAACTTGAAAGCTCACATTCACAAAATCGCACAGTGCCGGAAATAAAAAGAAGTCACATATCAAAGTGCTGTGAAAAGGCGAGTTGTAGCCCACTGTCTGAGTGTCATATGAAAGCTTATTAGGGTACAGAGAAAAAAGGCACACGGTGGGGAAAAAGCACGAAATGTCAACTTTAATCTCGAATTTTCCACTTTAATCACGTAGTTTATTTTGTCATTTAGTAGAACATTATAAACTTCATCTTAAAATCGTTTAATTAACCAGTTTCTCAAAATTACATCGTAATTAAAGTAGCACGTTAAATGCTTTGTTTTGTATTTGATCTTCTACTTGTATGTGATCTGTGTGTGTGAATCACTACTTGCTTCTTAAACTGGCTCTCTTCCTCCAACTGGACACAGAGTCCATTACATTTGTGATATTACAGCTCTCTGAATAACTAAAATACTGAGATGTATACGTGATGTCATTTTCATGATGATAGGAGCTAAAGCACATTATTAAACATGTGTTTCATGAGCCTCGTGCTTATGACAAGCATTTATCTTTTGTCAAAATTTGTCGCTGAGTTTTTAGCTGTGTTGTTATTTTCTCTTTCTGTGTTATATTCAATATATATTGGCGTAGCCGTCACTGCAGTCCTTGCTTTTCTTTCCCCAAGTAACCGATCGCCATACAATCAGCTCTGTAATAGAAGTTAAGCCATCTGTAAGCTTAGCGCCAATTCTTCAAAACGTTTAAAGAACATTGAAATATCTTCGTAGTACATGTTTAATTATTCTATCCTTCACGACACTCCCAGTGAAGAATATAGATTATTTAAATGAAGTTAAAGTTTTATGTGTATAATTTAACAAACATATTTTGCTGCATTTCACCTTAAAAATGATATCGTCATCATATGTAAATACGCTTTATAAAGTGGCCCAGGTTGTGAGATATTATAACTGTAGTGCAAGTTTACAGTGTGGTGATTGTACTTATAAGTACAAACCTTTCTACAAGGAGCAATTGATTGAGTGCATTTAAAGTTCTTGGGATGAAACTGTTTCTGAACCGCGAGGTCCGTACAGGAAAGGCTTTGAAACGTTTTGCCGTGGCTGAGACAGCGTGTCCTGAAAGCTGTAAACCGATAATTCTCTTTCCGATCAGCTGCTGCTGTGATTCACACTCAGATACAGTGATATAAATACTCTGAGTGGTGCAGTGAGAGTAATATGGAAAAAGATGATCTGCTGTGGCAACTCCTAACGGGAGGAGCTGAAAGAAGAAGAAGAAGAAGAAGAAAAAGAAGTGAGAGTAACAACGCTAAAGCAGTTATGGTATTTGGAATACTATGGCTGTTCCCTGGACCATTATATTGTTACGAGTTAATTACAATCAGATGCATTATACTAATAAACAATATGCGGTTAGTTTCTGTGTATTTATAAAGCCGCGTCATGAAAATAAGGAGTAATCACACAAGAAGAGTAGCACTGCTTTGACGCTGGGTGCCGCCAGTTTGCAAAACCGAGCGGAGAACTTGCGTACAACAAGGCATGAGGTACCGTGGAAAAGTGTGTGGATTTACGCCAAGTGTAGGTTTTATACATCGCGATTTGAACGTGGAAAAGTTCTTACGCAACATTTCTGTGCGTACGCACCGTTTATACATGAGGCCCCAGGTGTGTATTATAATACCTGACCAAATGAATAAAAAAAAATATATATATATATATAAGGTCTATGTTGACTACTTATATTTTAACCTGTCTTACATGAATTACACAGCTAGTGATATTATATTTAAACAAGGTAATTTATTAAATAAGCATGCCAGTTAGTCAAATACAGTGGACTTAGATTCCACATTATAGGACATCATACTGTTTTGTGGACTTCCTTCAGTCATTTTTATTTGAGAATGTAATTTGACAAATAAACTCTTTCTTTAGTGTCATATTTTCTTGTCTTAATATCTCCAGTGTAGATGCTTAAAAAGAATGTATTGGCTTCATAGGGCTTTAGATCTTGAATATCACATAACTGGCCTGGGATACAGGGTTATGTCTTGCCTTGCTTCCTGTTCTGAGGGCACAGCCCATAACCCCAGCCCCACAATATCAAATTGCAAAAAACTGTTTCAAAGAATGTCTGTATGTAGAGAGTGTGCCATACCATACCTTGAATGGAACAATTAAACATCTATCCATATCCAGTTTCTCATTGTACTGTTGCGACAGCAGTTTTGAGAGAGAAAGAAAGGAATCACAAATGATCCAAATTCAATTGGGGTTCATTTAAATTTAAATAAACAGTAATCCAAATCCACAGTAAAAGCAAAGTAAACAGTAAGTTTCAAGTGAGAAAAGGAAAATTTTGCCTTAGCAAAAAAAAAAAAAAAGTGAGATGCAAATTGTAGTCAGAAAGCAGAAAATGTATTGTAAACAGTAATTTGGAAACTAACAATAAGAAAAATGCTAAAGATTATTCATCCATGAATCTAAATTTTGAATGGCCAGAAAGGGTGAAATGCTGACCTATGCAGTGATCCCTCCTCGGTCGCGGGGGTTGCGTTCCAGAACCCCCCGCAAAAGGTGAAAATCTGCGAAGTAAAAACCATATATTTATATGGTTATTTTTATATATTTTAAGCCTTTATAAACTCTCCCACACTCTTATAAACATTTCCCGCACAGTTATACAGCATAACCCCTTTATATTCTCTTAGATATTAGGTAAGATTTGTTGAAATTATGTATGTAAACACACTGTTTATATACAGTAAAACCTAAATGTTATTTTAAAGATATCAAGTGTCTCCAATATCACATATGTTACAGCTATTACGATAGACAGGCCACCAGCAATAAATACGTACAACACAAGAAAAATGATATACAGTAAAATGTATGTACAGTGACACTAAATGTACGTACATGTACTAAGTACGTAGAAAATTAGTTACAATGACACGACAACTTGTCCAAAAACGATGAGTTTAATTTTAACAAAGGAGAGCGTTACAGTTCTTCTAAAGGAGCCTCTTCAGGCGACTGTATAGCACCGTCATCGTCGTCTGGAGTTTCTTCTTCCACTGAAGGCATACTAGGCGGTGTCTTGCTGGTATGGATCATCGTGATGGGCAGTTGCTGGCGCTGCTTTTTCATTTGTGTAAGGAGGTTTTTATACACTTCCATGGTGTTGTCTAGGGCATCTCTAAATTGCAAAGAACAAATCATTCTTCAACCAATGTCTGCAGATCTTTTGCCATTCGTAGAATAGTCGCGAGACGCTCAAGAGTTAGGCCGGCGTCTTCTTCCTGTGCTGGGTCCTCTTGTTCCTTATCTTCCTTGCTCACTGACTTGGTCATGTCAGCCAAATCTTCATCGTTCAGCATCTCGGAGTGGGCATCGAGCACCTCATTGACGAAAGTTAACTCTTTACACAGCGAAACACGTTGGTGCTGAATGAACGAGACGCGATTTCCTGGTTAACGCAAAGCAGAATTTATTCTGCGCTCCATCACTGAGCCAATCAGTACCCAGGAACTTAGCTGCATGCTCTGATTGGGTAGCTTCTCACACATCCGCCAATAGCATCCCTTGTATGGAATCAACTGGGCAAACCAACTGAGGAAGCATGTACCAGAAATAAAAAGACCCATTGTCCGCAGAAACCCACTAACCAGCAAAAAATCCACAATATATATTTAAATATGTGTGAAAATGAATAGACTCGACACACGTACAAAGGTTTGGGGCAGCCACCCGTATAATGTTCCTGGCTGCAAATGTTTTTTTCATTCAATACAGAGCTGTTGACAGTACAGAGTCCAAGATCGAACTGATGAGTGTTGGGAAAGATGGCGGATTTAAGTGATCAGACCGGAAGTGATGTAGGGTAACTGGAAGTGATGTTCTTCTGACATCAGTCTGTGTGCTGGAACCAGAAGTGGCGTTCTTCTGGGCACCAGAACCAGAAGTGGCGTTCTTCTGGGCACCAGAACCGGAAGTGTCATTCTTGATTCAGGCAGGTTTTCCTACAGCAGGTCTGTAGAGATAACAGGAGAAGGTTTAGTGTACCCCGCCCTCCCCTGGTCTGGCACGTAATTACTTTTACTTGGTCCACATAATGTCCCCCAACTTGCACATGTGTGACATATGCTTACATATAAAATCCATGATAGAGTGAAGCCGCGAAAGTCGAAGCACGATATACCGAGGGATTACTATATTCTGTTTCAGTGATGATGACACTCCTTGGGCCTCATGTATAAACGGTGCATACGCACAAACATGTTGCGTACGCCCGTTTCCACGCTGAAATCGCGATGTATAAAAACTAAACTTGACGTAAAGCCACACACATTTTCACTCCGTCAATGTGTGGTTTCTCTTTATTTTTTTAGATTCACATCCCTGACGTGGCTTTATCAAATACACTGAAATTAACCGCATATCATTTACTAGTTTAAGACATTTGATTGTAATCAAACCATAACCATATAATGGTGCACTGAATGAGCAAACTATTCCAAATACTATAGCTGTTTTAGTGTTATCACTCTAAGTGCACCACTCAGAATATTTTAACCCACTGTATCTGAGTGTGGAATCACAAGTGTACAGCAGCTGATCAGAAAGCTCTACAGCAGATTGTGTGAAGAGCGGGGAGAAATATCAGCTTCTAGCACACGCTGCCTCAACCATGTGCACAGTTTATTTGAACTTCTCCCATTCGGCAAACGCTTCAGAGCCTTTCCTGTACAGACCTCGCGGTTCAGAAACAGTTTCATCCCAAGAGCTATAAATGCACTCAGTCAGTTCATTAAGTGCTCCCGGTAGAACTGTTTGTACTTATAAGTTCAATTACCTCACTGTAAACTTGCATTACAGTTGTAATACTGCACAACCTTAGCCACTTATGCTTTCATATTGTATATTTTTCACTGCTTTTTATCCCATTATTATTATTATTGTTGTTGTTATTTTTCCATTTTATAGGGAAATAAGTTTATAGAGGATTTGCATATTGAATCTTATTGTACCATAGAATAACATTAAAGGAATTCTATTCAATTGAGAGTGCACATTTCCAGATGATGACGACTGGCTTCTAAGTCGATTTGGATTTCCGGGGGTTTTGATATCTGAGGACTTCTGATTTATTTCGGGCACTGTGCAACTTTCTGAACTTGAACTTTCGAGTTTCTCTGCCTCTCTGTCATTCGATCAACTTTCTTTTGTTGTTTATATCACTGCTTAAAGCAACAAATAGTACATTTTTCCCTTGCCTCTACTTGGTATTCGCTGAAATTCTTCTTTTTCCCTGTGCTTTTTCCATTGTCTATTCACAGAATGCAAAACATTAGGGTCTATTTATATCGATTTGCATATTCAAAGAGGCGTAATTCTTGGAGGAATCTGGAAGGGGCAACAGGCGCATGCACGAGCGTTACTTTTCATGCTGACCGGGATTTATGGAGCACAAGAATGTGAAAGTTGGTGTGCGCGCAGATTTATGCATCTGGATTTTTTCTTGTGTGTGCACATTTCCGCTTTTGTCCTTATGCCATGTTTTAGTGTGAATTCTACGCACAGCGTTATGCATGAGGCCCCTGGTCATCATGTTTAGCAATGGCGAGACAGCAGTCAACAAAACGGCTGCACACATAACAAAAAACAAAATTGCGCAACAGGAGAATGTGAATCATATATATCATCAGGGAAAAAGATATATATTATCAACAGATTCTCTGACCTTCAAAAGCCAAGCAAATGTACATATATTCTTTTTAAAGACCAAGAAACAGTTGGAAAAAATTCAATAAAAATCCTAAGCCTAATCATGACACATCTATAACTGATGCTATTATATATATGTTTGTCAAACCCTGGTCCGAAATGATCTTTTCCAACATGGTAGTAATGTCTATTTCTAGTTTGCCAGATTTTTCAATAATATTTTCTTCACCAGAGAGACATTGTATAACTTTCTCTCTCTTGACTATACAATGTGCCTGGTAATAAAAGTTCCCATTTATAGTCCAATTTGTGGAACACAGAAGCATTCTTATTCCATTTGAAGGGGTAGTGATACACCAATAGCCAATGCCCATAGTGCTTTGAAGTAGCTGCTCTTGTTCCAAAGAACAAAAGACCAAATGACTAGGAGATGAATGATGGGTTAAAAAGACTGGGCAAATGAATGGTCAAAATGACAGGCAGAGATTCATTACCAGCAGACAATAAGCGTAAAATGACAAAAGCAGAACACAAGGCAAAATTCGAAGGTCAAAGGAACAAAGACATAGGTCCTAGCTAAGACTAAAAATCCTTTCCCTGAATACTAACTAAAGCACAAAAACCTGCTTGCTTTTTATTTAACCCAAATACTTGAACTTAAAGTATTGCATGCTGCCTCCTTTATGCTATTGGCATGATTTCTTACATCATGGTGATGCATGGCCAGCAACTAACTGCAGCAACAGTAAACAATATGGTGGCTACAATAGAAATAAAACCAAAATGACAACAATAGCCTCATTTAGACAGTATTAGCTTTGTACCAGGGGGATATTTAATTATTTAAAGTTAAAATTATTACCGGAGGACCTCTGTAATTTTAGTCCCATCAAAGATGATCATGTCAGCGCCTTTGTACAGATGTGTGTTCACATCTTAGCAAAGATTACAGAGCCTATTACCTTCTATAAAAAGTCCATAAAAACTGGCCCCAGGTAAATTAGTGCTGAATGAATCGACATGTCAGCATAATTTCATTATTTGAGCGATTTGGTTACGACTAAAATTACAGAGGTCCTCCAGTAATATTTACTTTACCCCTCCTCCTGGTGTAAAACTAATCCCATCTGAATAGCACTAAGTATGCATAATTTTCACAAAATTTTATTTCAAAATGAAAGACTATCAAGATACAGTAACTGATTCTAAAAGTTCAGGAGTGAGTTGTGGCCGTAGTTTCTTGTTTCTTTAATGGCATTCTTCTTTCAAACCCATTTTCCCACCTACTCCTCCATTGGATCAGATCACCTCACACAGATCACTGTGCTTTGGACTTCAAACCCTGAGACTGTGTTCAAATCCCACCACTGACATTGTGCGACCATGACTGACATTGTGCGACCATGAGCAGATCACTTCAAGTGTCTGTGCTGCAACTGGAAAAACAAAAAGAAATGTAACCAATTGTATCTTTCAAAAATATACATAGATAGATAGATAGATAGATAGATAGATAGATAGATAGATAGATAGATAGATAGATAGATAGATAGATACTTTATTAATCCCAAGGGGAAATTCCCATACTCCAGCAGCAGCAGCATACTGATAATAACAATATTAAATTAAAGAGTGATAACAATGCAGGTATAACAGATAATAACTTTGTATAATGTTAACGTTTATCCCCACCGGGTGGAATTGAAGAGTCACATAGTGTGGGGTCTCCTCAGTCTGTCAGTGGAGCAGGACGGTGACAGCAGTCTGTCGCTGAAGCTGCTCCTCTGTCTGGAGATGATCCTGTTCAGTGGATCCAGTGGATTCTCCATGATTGACAGGAGTCTGCTCACCGCCCGTCGCTGTGCCACGGATGTCAAACTGTCCAGCTCTGTGCCTACAATAGAGCCTGCCTTCCTCACCAGTTTGTCCAGGTGTGAGGTGTCCCTCTTTTTTATACTGCCTCTCCAGCACACCACCGCGTAGAAGAGGGCGCTCACCACAACCATTTGGTAGAACATCTGCAGCATCTTATTGCAGATGTTGAAGGACGCCAGCCTTCTAATGAAGTGTAGTCGGCTCTGTCCTCTCTTGCACAGAGCCTCAATATTGGCAGTCCAGTCCAATTTATCATCCAGCTGCACTCCCAGGTATTTATAGGTCTGCACCCTCTGCACAGTCAACTCTGATGATCACGGGGTCCACGAGGGGCCTGGTCCTCCTAAAATCCATCACCAGTTCCTCGGTTTTGCTGGTGTTCAGTTGTAGGTGGTTTGAGTCGCACCATTTAACAAAGTCCTTGATTAGGTTCCTATACACCTCCTGCTGCCCACTCCTGATACAGCCCACAATAGCAGTGTCCCCAGTGAACTTTTGCACATGACAGGACTCCGAGTTGTATTGGAAGTCCGATGTATGTTGGCTGAACAGGACCAGAGAAAGTCCAGTCCGCTGAGGCGCTCCTGTGTTGCTGACCACAATGTCAGACCTGCAGTTCCCGAGACTCACATACTGAGGTCTGTCTGTAAGATAGTCCACGATCCATGGCACCAGGTATGAATCCACTCCCATCTCTGTGGTAAGTCACCTTGGATAAAGGCATCAGCCTAATATTAAAATGACTGTGTCTGCATAACGAAGTCACTACACGGTACCCAGCAGTCCAGCACTAGTCTGATAGTGCAGAATTAAGGAAACAAATTAGTTTGCTGACAAAGAGAAAAACAATAAGAAAGGCTGAATGCCAGTTGCCATAAAGGTGTTTGAGGATAAGTTAAAGGAATAAAGTTCAGAAGTATGACTTCTTTAATGCATAAAGTTATTACCGGATTGAAGCACGGTGTACGGCAAGCACTGTAACATGCTTTCCCATTGGACGGGACGGGATAGGCATCGGTGGGGATTGGTAGAGGAAACCCTGTGGCATTATAAGGGAGCACTACAGATGGTGGAGATCGTCTTTTCATCTTATGACCTTCTGATCGCTGTGTTGGAGAGAAAGGAGTGCAGTGTGCGCAGTTTAGACCTCCTAATAAACGTGCAAAGTCGAGGTAATAGTCAAGGTTGAGTTGCTTGAGCTTATTTTTTATTTTTGAGATCTTTTTCGTTGAGCAAAATTTTAAAAAGATTGTTTTTGCTCTATTTGTGAATCATGCATCACTTGAGCTATGTTTAATGATAATCGATGGCATGACACTGAACACTGATTTATTTTTTTTTTGTTGGCACTTATTAGTAAACTGCAGCTGATCTGCACCGTCTGTAAATTTTGTCTGTGTTTCGTTTTCCCGACCTTATCTTGGTCATGAAGTACAAGATGCTCAGGGTCTACGTCTGTGTAAGGTATTACTATTTTAGCCAAACAAATCTACACAATCTATACTTTCCTTTAAAGGAATTAGAGTGGCATGGTGGTACGACTCCAGAGTGCAGGAGGAGTTTTCATGCCTTATTTATATCTGTTAGGAGTTTTCTCCAGATTTTTTTATATATCTCAAAGACATACATATTAGATTAATTGGGAATTGTAAATGTGAGTGAGTGAGTGTTGGCCCGGGTGTGAGTGTGTCCTGCTGTGCTTTATTGCTTTATTCAGGGTGGGTTCATGCCTTGTGCCTGATGTGGCACCCCGCAATTCTTGAATACATGGATGAATTCATATGTACCAAACAATAAAGGCATAGAAAACCAAAGAGAGTTGTGTGCAAGTTTTGAAGTATAATTAAAGTAACTTAAGAAATTTACGTTAAAATTAAACTATTTTTATAATATATACTTTAAATGAGTATCAATAAACAAGCAAAAACTTTATAAAGGGCTTGGTGATGATTCGCTCTTTTATCATCATCCATAAAATAAAGATAATTAATTTGAGCTTTATGTGATGACAGATATATATACTGTCTGAATTCTTAATACGTAATGTTTTATTGGTGTTTCTTTCCGTGACTGTGTGTGGCATTTCTATATAAAATAGACAATATATCAGTTTTCAGGGTATCAAAGCTATTGCGGGCACTGGTAGGTACCGTTTCTGCTATGTTCTGGGCATCCATTTATCGTATTAATGTTATATAAAGTTACCTGTCTGTCATACATGGAAAAGATGGATCCAGTTGGCTCATCCACTGACATAATATTTCGGTCACAGAATGTTTTCTTTAATAAGGTTGACCTCTGCGGTAAACTGCACTTCTTACTCGCTTTTAATGGAAAATGTGGTGAAGCAAATTGTCTTTTATTATTATTCATGCGAGCAGTAGTTTTTTAATTTTATTTATTTTTTTTTATATAATGAAACCAGCTGCTATAAAGAACTCCACTTCTAATTGCACCCCCCTCCCGCCCCTTTCACTTCTCTTCTCAGCTTTGAAATAGCAAGATTGTGACAAACAGCTAGTGCGTCGTGTTTAATAAGCCACATAGGAGACTTGCTATGCCTCCCATAAACAAGTCAGGCTGTCTGTAACTGCATTTTAATATGAAGCACCCATAATAATGGCTGGAAGAATTAAGTTTAAATCCACTTCTTTTTATGTTTTCCCACATGCTGAACAGGCCTCATGCTTTCTTCTCTGCCAACTTGTTAAGTGTCTCTTGGCAGAGTGAAACTTTGGACCCGAGCCATACTTTGACTCGTCTTGAGTAAACGTGTCCCTGGAGACACCCTGGCATCACCTTCAAATACCAAAAAGAAAAATAATATGGAAGACAGTACCTTAATCAAGGTGACCTAACAAAGCAGAATGACTGCCAAACCAATTTAGAGCTGCATCAGCTATTAGTAAAGTTAAGATAATACGGAGAGAGTTTCAAGGTTTATCGATGGAAATGGTTTGCAGTTTTGAAAGTACGCATGAACTTAACTGGGTAAAGAACTCTTTTAAGCCATGTCACTACAGGTTTGCTGTTAAGCATTTTCATGTGATTCCCATATTTATTTGTTTAAGATAAGGCTCTAAAAAATCCATTTGCAGATGACATTGTTGCTTTGGGCCTCCAACAGCTGAAGGGGATCCACAATTAAAGATTTTGCCTTTTTTAATGAGCATAATTTTGGAAACAGAACTCAACATGTTCTTGTCTTTTAACTGCTGGAAAAAAATGCCACAGTTGTTTGTTTTATAGGCTGTTCTTGGTGGCCGAAAGGGATAACATCACTACGACAAAGTGCTTGGCATTTAAGATTTACACCCGCCTGATAGTAGAGCTTGCAGGGTCTTCCACCATTTACTTGGCCTTCCTTCTTGCACTACAATTTTTGTTTTATTAAAGGCAATCTATGACATGATGGTATTTGTTTCAGTTTGTCAAGTCATTCCCTTCAAAAGACAACATGTAGCCCAGAACTCATCGTCTTGATTTTTAGTGCAAAAGTTTAAGGAAGGCAAAAAGCCTAGAGCAGTAAGTATAATTTTCTTCATTGATCCGTTAGTTATTAATTAGTGTAAGCTTCTCAGCTATACATCTAGCAATTTGTCCATTTAATAAAATCTTTTTAATCTATTTTTGAGTTGGAAGGAATAACACATGCTGAGATTATCAGGCAAAAAGACAGGATCCTATTTTGAACAGGTTGCTAGTCCAAACCATGGCATGCATGTTGGGCCAATTAACCCAATGCATATGTGTTTGGAAAATGAGAGGAGACGAGTCCATGTACAGCCATATGAAAAGGTTTGGGAACCCCTCTTCATTCTTTGGATTTTTGTTTCTCATTGGCTGATCTTTCACAGTAGCAACTTCCTCTTAATATATGACATGCCTTATGGAAACAGTAGGATTTCAGCAATGACATTAAATTTATTGGATTAACAGAAAATATGCAATATGCATCATAACCAAATTAGACAGGCGCATAAATGTGGGCACCCCAACAGAGATATGACATCAATACTTACTCCTTTTGCAAATCTAACAGCCTCTAAACGCCTCCTTTGCCTTTAATGAGTGCCTGGATTCTGGATGGAGGTATTTCTGACCATTCTTCCATACAAAATCTCTCCAGTTCAGTTAAATTTGATGGCTGCTGAGCATGGACAGCCTGCTTGAAATCATCCCATAGATTTTCGATGATATTCAAGTCAGGGGACTGTGACAGCCATTCCAGAACATTGTACTTCTCCCTCTGCATGAATGCCTTTGTAGATTTCCAACTGTGTTTTGGTTCATTGTCTTGTTGGAATATCCAACCCTTGCGTAACTTCAACTTTGTGACTGATGCTTGAACATTATCCTGAAGAATTTGTTGATATTGGGTTGAATTCATCTGACCCTCGACTTTAACAAGGGCCCCAGTCCCTGAACTAGCCACACAGCCCCACAACATGATGGGACCTCCACCAAATTTGACAGTAGTTAGCAGGTGTTTTTCTTCAAATGCGGTGTTCTTCTTCCGCCATGCAAAACGCTTTTCGTTATGACCAAATAACTCAATTGTAGTCTCATCAGTCCAAAGCACTTTGTTCCAAAATTAATCTGGCTTGTCTAAATGAGCATTTGCATCCAACAAGCGACTCTGTTTGTGACGTGAGTGCAGAAAGGGCTTCTTTCTCATCACACTGCCATACAGATGTTCTTTGTACAAATTGCGCTGAATTGTAGAACGATGTACAGATACACCATCTGCAGCGAGATGTTCTTGCAGGTCTTTGGAGGTGATCTGTGGGTTGTCTGTAACCATTCTCACAATCCTGCGCTTATGCCGCTCCTGTATTTTTCTTGGCCTGCCAGACCTGAGTTGGTTTAACAGCAACTGTGCCTGTGGCCTTCCATTTCCTGATTCCATTCCTTACAGTTGAAACTGACAGTTAAAATCTCTGAGATAGCTTTGTGTAGACTTCCCCTAAACCATGAGACTC
This sequence comes from Polypterus senegalus, assembly GCF_016835505.1. Taxonomy (NCBI): domain Eukaryota; kingdom Metazoa; phylum Chordata; class Cladistia; order Polypteriformes; family Polypteridae; genus Polypterus; species Polypterus senegalus. The sequence goes on from NC_053171.1 coordinate 94,923,269, forward strand.
AACAATCTTTGTTTTCAGATCTTTTGAGAGTTGCTTAGAGTGTCCCATGCTGTCTGTCACTCTTCAGAGGAGAGTCAAAGGGAAGGAAGCACAACTTGCAACTGACCATCTTAAATACCTTTTCTTATGATTGGACACTCCTGTCTATGAAGCTTAACGAGCTAATCCAAATAATTTGGTGTCGCAAGTAATTATTATTGCGCAGTGACAGGCATTCAAATCAGCACAATGACAAGGGGACCCGCATTTGTGCACAGCCAGTTTTTCACATTTGATTTAATTTCACACAACTAAATACTGCGTCACTAAAAATCTTTGTTCATAAAACACCGCAGCACTCCGATGTTCCTAGGAAATGAAAGACATACCACTGTTATCTTTTTTGTTGAAAGGAGAGTCAATTATTATGCAGGCTGAGAGGGGTTCCCAAACTTTTTCGTATGACTGTAGACACAGAGAGAATGTGCCAACACACCACACATACAGTGAGTACAGTAGGTCAGCCAATCTGAAATGGTGCTGCGCACATCTATCGTTGAAACGTCTTAATAGCTATGAGAACATCTAACTTTTATAGATAAGGTGTCACTCAGAAGAAAACTACAGACAGACTGCGCTATTCACTATTACTGAATATATACTCTAGCTGCTGGTCAATTAGTTAAATTCAGGTGTACAGATGAAATTTACCATTTATCAATAATAAATGCTAATAAATGTACTGTATAATATTTTTTCGGTGTTGGAATTCATAGTCTGGGTTAATTTCTTCTAGGGATCTGCTAGAATAATTTCACAGAAGAATGTACACATATTTAATTTTTGGGTTTTTTTTTTTTCACCCATCTTTTACATACATGTTCTGTACAATTAAATGTTATAGAGCTCAATTAACATGTATATATCATTAAAGTTTGTTTTGTACATTTCCACAAAATACTCCCCTTTATTCCTTTTCTTTGGTGACATTTACAGTGGATTCAGAAAGTATTCAGACTACTTCACTTTTGTAGTTTTTTTTTTTTTTTTTGTGAATTTATTTTTAAATTGATAAATTCGCCATTTTTGCCTGTCAACCTCAGGGCAAGAAAATAAAACCATTTCTAAAGCCTTGAGTGTTCCCAGGAGCACAGTGGCCTCAATGATTGTAAAAAAGAAGAGTTCTGGAACCACTAGGACTGTTCCTAAAGTTGGCTGCCCAGTTTAAAGAATGGCCTTGGTCAGGGAGATGACCAAGAACCCAATGGTCACTCTAACAGAGCTTCCTCTGTTGAGATTAGAGAACCTGTCAGAAGGACAATCATCACAGCAGCAGTCCATCTATAAGGCATATATCAGCCCTCTTGGAGTTTGCCCAAGTTTTGATCTTTAATAAAATTGTAGACCTTATTGAAATGAAATTTTTTCATGTTGTCATTACAGATTAGTGTAGATTGTTGGGCAACAATGGAAAATGTATCTATTTAAAATTAAATGTACAACACAATAAAGTGTGCTGAAAGTGAATTGGTCTGAATACTTTCTGAATCCACTGCACATGTCCTGCTCTCCATCCCAGTCAAATATCTTTTCTTTTTCAGCATTTTTAACAGCATAACTACATTTTAATGATATCCTAGGTTATCATTTCAGACCAATGAACTACCGAAATTTACAAAAGAATTCATTGCTAATTACAAAGAAAGAAACCCCATGGAGCTGGACTGTATACTGTATAGAACAAGTTAGATGTTGCATCCCTCTGGAGCAACAGTATTTCATTTCAACCACTGCAACTGCATTATTATTAGTATTTCATCATCTTTTTCCGATATATCTTTATGTTTTCCCCATTCAATTCAAGGCACACGTTGCCGAAGCAGCTAAGACAGAAATTTTTAATATCTTTAGGGTGAAACATTGTGTGGGTATATGATGAGAATAACGTATTTGAGTGCTATATGATAGTCCATACGATTTGTATTCAAAGTACATGTCAGAGGCTCAATAAATTTATGACATCCTTCAAGATATCATTTTTTAAATTACTTTGTTTATTTGGTTATTAAACGCTTAACTGTACGTTTTTACTTTTTCAGTATGCACATCTTCTTTAATGTCCACATTTGAACACTATATCTGCCTCCTAATACAAATGACTCATCCAGAATTTGATAATCAGAAGTAGAAAAACAAGTGCTATTCAGTGCTCATAGATCAAGCTGGAAATAATAAACAGCATCATAAATTCACGATGGTCGATAACAGATGAAATGTATTGTATTCTAATGTACAGTATGAGCTTATGGAAGAACTTAAAGAGTGATGGAGTGGTTGTGATCAGTTGGTTGTTTATATACAATGTAAGTTCATTTTTTCGGTTAATTTATTCTGTTGTTTTGTTGTAAAACATGATTATTAGGTTCGTAATGTATAAAATTATAACATTGTTTGATGTTTAATAGGCTTTTTCTTAACACCTGCCATTATCCAACATTGTCGCTTATCCGACGTTCTGCCAGCCCGTTTTATCGGATAAGCGAGACTCTACTGTATTTATTTAAGAATATTTTGAATCTGATCATTATTGTTTTCAATTGAACTTATTACTTTTCACACTGCCTTTTTGTTTTCCATAGGGAAAACCATTTTGCAATGTTCAGGCCCTGGCATTGTCAAATTTTTTATAGTGATTGTCTCATTGCCAGTGACAGGCATGTAACATCACACAGGAGGTTTGAATGACATTATTATGTTGCCAATATTTTAGATAGTGTTGTTCATAGCCATGTATCTAAACCTTTGCATATTCCAAATAAAAGAAATGTTATATTTCTGAATTTCTATGTTTTTTTTAGCTTAAAAACATTTCTAATGATTGTGTGATTTTGTTTCGAATGTTTAGAGATATTAAGATTCCAGCCTTGTTTAATTCTTTGGATTGTTTTACTGTATTATTTAGTTTTATTTTTATGAAACCATTTCAGGTTAGTCACTTGATCAGGATTGTCACAGCTTTTTTTGTGACTTATCTTTTTAGTGTAAATATGGCAGCGATCAGCACGTTTGCTAGATAAAGCTCTAACGGTAGTCAGCACTTTTAGAAATGATTTAGTTAGTTTCAGGTTTCTTTAGCATTTACTCTGCTTTCTGCTTAACTATTTGCTTTTTTTTGCTCTTTTTTATTGAGACATTTTGCATTTTTGCTCTTCCTGGCCCTGACTCTTGCATCCCATTGACTATTCACTTGCCTCACCCCTTCAATATCATTTCCTGTTAATTTATTTTCTTTTCTGATGCTCACAATAATCCTTGACACGCTGTTAACGGGAAGACACTTGGTGATTATTTGTCAGTTAAAGGTTTAAGACGCTGTTCTTTTCTTCTTATCTAAAAATTTGTCTTTCGTTGGTGATTTTGATGCTTGACTCCCTTAAGTAAGTTTGGTTATTGACCAGCTCTTATTTACCTTTGGATTACCTAAAAAGACCTTCCTTCATTTCCTAATCTATTATTTTTGTTTCTTTTCTTTATTATGTGGCCTAGTGATTAGCCAGTCTTCATATTATATGACTCAGGAATGGAGTGTCCTTTAGCCAACATCATTTTAATGATATTCTTCATAAATAACATCATGTCTGAATTTCATGCTGTAAATCAAATAAGATATATTCACATGTAATAAACTAGATGTATCTGGTGCTAGAAGAGGAAAAAAATAAAACTTGAAACTTGCAAAAAACTAACCCTAACCCTAACCCTAACCTGGTATCACAAGATCTGAGCTAATATATATTTTATCATTATCATAGCAATGCTTAACTCTTTGAGCACTGAATGTTTCTTTTTCCAAAACACACAGTTTTCTGTGTGGCTTCACCCAGAAATCAACATAAAACCTCTGTTTCTGCGTGCTGTAGCCGCCAGTTCGGCAGGAATGCTACCAGACTGTCTTTAGGGGGCAAGGGCGGCAGCGGTGGTTGCAGTTGCAGTGCATCGCAGTCTGGTTTGTACCTCTTTTCAATGTAAGTGGCAGTCCTCCCAGGTGAACATTGCCTCTTCTACATGAGCCTGGTCAGCGCCTGGATCAACTGGGTACCTCACATTTGTTTTCGATCATTTATATCAAAATGAGAGTCCGACAAGTCAGAGTCCAATTCAGCAATATGAAAAACGTCATCAGTGGAGTATTTTGTTTTACGCATTCGCTTCGATCTCTCGCCATTTTTGTCATTGTTTGTTCCTCACTACTCATGCCAGCACATGAATTAACTTTGCTTCCCGCCAATAAATTAACTTTGCTTCCCGCAAAAAGAGTGCAACTAAAACATAATGGTGGGTATGGTCACCATTTACAGTTGACTGCCACCGTCAATCCCCTCCTTTTGACAAAAGTCGACATCCGCCCCGAAAGAGTTAAGGGATTACAATTTATAAAACAAAACTAAAAACCGGTAAAGTGGTTTAATTAATGAGATTATGACCTGAAGGGTTCACAAGGGTGTGTGAAAATGTGAGGTCATTTCTTTCTTTATTCTTCCTCTTTGAAATGCATCCCCAGTGTACATTCTTTAGAATGTGACATTAAAATATGCAATTGCGCCTGATCACATGTTCATCAGACTTTATCAAATGAATTGGCTTTTCAGTGTGGTGAAATGACAGAGTATCTGGAATGGTAATGGAGCGTCAGATCCTCAAAGATGCACTTTAGGTAGAAAATGGTAAAACTATGGTGGGTTCAAGGCTGCAGATCTTAAAATACGCCAGCTTTCAGTTGTTGCAATGCCAAACGGAAACACTAAGGAAGTTTCCTAGCAGAACCTATCATAACAGCAGATGTTCACCTTATCTAAGTATTGCTTTTAATGGAAATCAACAGAACACTTAGATATTGTTACACTAAAGTGTGTGAATGCGTTTTTTCAAGAACAGTCTCTCTGAAGTGAATATAATAAGTGACTGACCTTAATAGGAGGAAATGATTTATTTATAACTCATCCATCCATTATCCAACCCACTATATCCTAACCACAGGGTCAGGGGGGTCTGCTGGAGCCAATCCCAGCCAACACAGGGCGCAAGGCAGGAAACAAACCCCGGGCAGGGCGCCAGCCCACCGCAGGACACACACACACACACACATCAAGCACACAGTAGGGACAATTTAGAATCGCCAATCCACTTAACCTGCATGTCTTTGGACTGTGGGAGGAAACCCACGCAGACACGGGGAGAACATGCAGACTCCATGCATGGAGGACCCGGGAAGCAAACCCAGGTCTCTTAACTGAGAGGCAGCAGCGCTACCCACTGCGTCACCATGCCGCCCTATTTATAACTCAGTCAGTGCTTATTTAAATTTTCTTTCTGTATTTGCATAATTGGTTGCTCACCAATGACTCTCCAGAAACACGATGCGTGTCATCTGTACAGCGTAAGTGAAATTCTTACTTGCATACAACGTGTCGCCACTGTCTGGTGCCATGACTAGTGAGCAGAATCACCTTACTTTGAACTGTCTGTCTTCCTTAGGATTTCTTTGTTGTTTTAAATGATTTTAAATAATCTATAGGAGATTATAAAAGATGTCAATTAAACAAGGGTGATACAGAGGTACAGTGGTTTGTGCTGCTTTCTCATAGAGTCAGAGGTTTTGGTTCACATGCCATGTTAGAAGCCTTTTAGCCTCACAAAATGGAGAGGGCCTTCCATGTCTCTTCTGCATGTTTTATGTGAGAAAAAAACAAAACAAAAAAAGTGGTTACAGGAGATCTACAGAGAGGGAAACATGAATGCATAATGTGACAGCTTCTTAAGTTTTAGTGGCATTCATGTTTTGGAACGCCTTTCCTAACAAGTCCTTTTTTATTTGGATTCTGATCAGGCCATCGGTGGGGCAGCCCATTGCATGTTGATCTTTGCCAGGCTGCCATCTTCTAAGATGCTTTGACACTTTCCCTTCTTAATATTGTATCCCACTCATGGATATCCTGCAACTCAAGGCTAGGAAAATACATGTTCAATTTGACATTTATCTGAATATGATGAAAATACAGAAAATTCATTTCAGTTAATATTAATATTATTAACAATAAATATTACAGATAAAGGTCTGGAAGTTATTAATTATCACTTGTATGGACAAACATACAAATATTTGTAGCAGTACATAGTTTACCTCTAAAACAAAACAGCATTTTGGCATTATGCATATTTGCAGGTTTAATATAATTGAAGTATGATAATAAAACCTCTATATAATTTATCAATACATAAATAAATTAGCGGGCACGGTGGTGCAGTGGGTAGCATTGCTGCCTCGCAGTTAGGAGACTCAGGTTCACATCCCGTGTCCTCCCTGCGTGGAGTTTGCATGTTCTCCCCGTGTCTGCGTGGGTTTCCTCCCACAGTCCAAAGACATGCAGGTGAGGTACATTGGCGATCCTAAATTGTCCTTAGTGTGTGTGTGCCCTGTGGTGGGCTTGCGCCCTGCCCGGAGTTTGTTTCTTGCCTTGTGGCTGGGATTGGCACCAGCAGACCCCCATGACCTTGTTGTTAGGATATAGCAGGTTGGATGGACGGATAAATAAATTATCAATAAGTTTTAAGCTTGAACCTGAACACAATATTCTACAGTGCTGATTTTGTAAGTGGCCAAACCTTAGCTCCTATTTAATAAAATATGCAAATCTGCTCTGAAGGACACACTAACTCACACGAGCACACCCAGATATGGTGACACGAGGCCACCAGTGACCGGAACCTGTGCACCTGCAAATGAAATGTGTCAAAAATATATTGACTGAAAAAGTATACATAGAATCATTTAGCAATCTTAACTCTGAGAATCTGTCATTTTTTATAGGTTAGTTTTCAAAGTAATAAAAACATGCAAGAGCAGATACGTTAATAAAAAAAGAACTAATAGAGAAGATTCAATTTTAGCAGCATTCATTATCTGCATACTAAATTTTCACTAATGTGCAGATTAAGGTACTTCAGTTAGCTTCAGGTGATGGCTACATTGTTGCTCTATGACTCATTATTACCTGAGCATGTACAGGAATTTAAAATTGGAACGTGTCCCGGCATTTTTAAAAACATTTTTTAAACCTTCCTGCTAGACTAAATAACTATAATTAATCTTATCCAAATCTTTCAAACAAATTATTTACCCAAAAGTCGATAGATAGGTAGATATCCAAGAAAGGAAATAGATAGATAGATAGATAGATAGATAGATAGATAGATAGATAGATAGATAGATAGATAGATAGATAGATAGATAGCAGGATTAGATTTGGTTTATTTTACATGTGCCTCCCGTGTCCAATCTGTGTCGGGTCAGGCGCTATATAGGGTCAATCTTACAACATATATACTGTGGACTATGGCCGGCCAATAACCCCAGGCCGCCAGAAGGAGCCCTCCCTGCGACATGGAGAATTCCAGCAGGGCATCATGGACTATGTAGTTTTAGTACACAACCCTGCTGGATAACGTCGGGGCCACCAGGAGACGCTGCAGGGAGGCTCAGAGATGTGTATTTGCCCTATAACCCGGAAGTATGTCTTAGTCACAGCGACAGGGGAAATGACGTACTTCCGGGATGAAGAAGAGGAGTTTTTACCTGACCTGGATAATCACGTGGACTGAGGGCTCAGAAGCACTTCCGGGTCATGAACTATAAAAGACGGTTTAAGATCCCAGACGGATGAGCTGAGTCGGGAGGAAGGGTGGCCACGTGTCTGGGAGTTGAAGGATTTGTGATTATTAGTATCGTGTTTATTGATTTATGAATATAGTGGAGTGGAGAGTGCTTTGTGTACTGTATATTTCAAATAAAAGAATAATTTGGACTTTTACCTGGTGTCTTGCGTCTGATCAGAGGGTTCAAGGGGACGACAGCGCCCCCTATCTGTAACAATACATAATTTAGATTTACTAGTAAAACTATACACATGTATGGGATGTGGGAGAAATCTGGAGTACACTTATAATCTCAACATTAAACTCAAAATCTGTAATTCAATGAATACAAAAATGTAATAAAACATATAAATCCTTAAAACAGTAGCACACATGTTAAAACTACTACTTCATGGCTCAGGGAGACTGGATTTGAATGCCGGCCTCGTCGATGTCTGTGTGGCGTCTGCACATTCTCTCTCTATTTATGGGGTTTTCCAAGATGCATTCGGTTTTTCATCCCCAAGAAGTTTCTGAAATGTTTTACAAGAGAGCAGCTGGGTGCCTGAATGTGTCCAGGTATGGCTGCTGCCTTTTACATGATGCTTCCCTGTGACCCTCTAACACACTTGAGCAGCTGTTACTTTTTTTAAAATTTAATCTAAAAAATTTTAAATATGCATTTTTAGCAAATGTAAAAACGTTCCAATTTTGACAGCTAAAATGCTTTGGGTCTCATTTTGTAAATGTTTATAGAACATTAGATAGATAGATAGATAGATAGATAGATGTGAAAGGCACTATATAATAGATAGATAGATAGATAGATAGATAGATAGGCACTATATAATAGATAGATAAATAGATAGATAGATAGTAGCGTAGTTAGGAGGATTAGATAGATATTTTTCATCCTGTTGCCAGAGAAATTTGTAAATTAATGCAATCATTTTCAAAGTGGCTTTGCTCATGGCCTCTGATTGTGCCTGATAAAAGTGAGTGTCAGCACAGAGTGTGTACAAATTTCCCTGTGTTGACTGATTTTCAAACAATAATTTGCTGAGGTTTTGCATCTACTGTTGCCAATGTAGGTCTGAGAAGAGATGTGTTCAGCAAATGGATGATTCTTAAACTCACTCTTGTTGCAGAAAACAAATGGCGCCTGAAAATCCAACAAGTCTAACTACTGTACTTCAACTAGTTAACTGTAAAGTGTAGGTTTGTGGCCTTCTTTACATCAGTTTCTTCACAAATTCTGGCAGATATGTTAAAATTTAATGAACCGTTCAGTTGGAATAATAAAGTTGTTCATTTTGTTTGCGATTGTGTCAAATGTTTCATGTGTTTTTTAGCGTGAATGTTGTGCCTAAAAACCTCCTACACTGATAATGATGCTTCTTCTTAATTTTATCATAAGTAGCAAATACTGATGTAAACACAAGAATTAATTGGAAAAAAAGTGATAGACATTCCAATCGATCCACTGTGATCACAACTTCCATGTCAGGAGCTCGAGAAAGTGATGTGGAGCTGGAGCTTTCTCACACTTGTTCATTTATTCGTGATCGTGTTCGGGACAGTGTCCCTTAATTCACACACAATGCATATACAGTAATAGACAGATTTGACTAATTTTAAGTAGTTGCTTTCTTAACTATTGCAATTAGTTTTTAAATATATACATTATTCCTGAGGATCATTGTATTGTTAGCCAAAAATAGTTATCCCCAATAATAATGTTATTTTGTTAGGCAAAAATATTGATCAGTGTATTTTAAAGTTTAAAGAATACTCTCACCATATCATTGTCATATTAAACAAGGAAATATATCGATATTGGGACATAAAAAAGGTAAAAGGCTTTACAGAATGCCTGCCCTATGGAGTGAATGTTTGCTTCTCCTTCTCAATTCTAAACTACCTAAATCCTTTATCACATTATTAAGGGAAGTCTTTCTTGTCTCAGGAAACCCACATACCCAGTGCAGTGCTGCTCCCACTGCCATACCAAAGCACCATAGTTAGTACTCACCTTCAATCCTTTTTGTCTTTTTTAATGAAAAATGGAAGTCGTTAACCAACCTTCATTGCCATTAGTGATGAATAAAATGATTTGCTCAGAATTGGATTTGTTGTGAAACTCTTTGTAAAAACAATATCCCAAAATTAATTGTATTTCGATTCGAGTGAAATGTGTGCCATTCACACAAGATAGGCAGGTGTTTAGTTTCTGTCTAGAAGTGTTTTCATGCATTAATTCCACGTGAGTCTGCATCTTCAAATAAAGATCTCTAGTGAAGAAACAAAAATCACTGGAAGTGTGCGTATCCTCAACTAAGACAAGGCAGCTGCTAGCTAACGGGAGAAGGGATTGGCAGCCATGACTTTAGCTTTCCTGTGGAGGAAACACAGTATTTTGTAAAAAAAAGATTTTAAGAGTGGGCTATAGATAAACTGATGATGTGTGAATTAAAATGAAATTAATAATAGTTATTGAAATAATATGTGTTATATTGAATACAGTTTTTAATATTGTTATATTTCATGATACAAAAAATTCAAGTGGTTGTTTAAATAAAACACTACTTCCGGTTGAGTAATTTTTCTTAAATTTCATATCTGTTTGCTTTTATCGGTATAAATATCCATACACAATTTGAATCATCTATCTGTAATTATATTGATAGTTTACCTGAACATTCACGAAAGTATTCAGTTAAAGTACCACTTCTGGGTGCTGGAAGTTGCCCAAAAGTTACTAGGATTCCTTATTTTTTATATAAAACAGGTGAACAAAATCTCATTGACCTAAGTCAAAGCGTTTTCGAGTTATTGTGTTCACACACAGACAGACTTACAGTCATTTGAAAACGTTTGGGAACCCCTCTCAGCCAGCATAATAATCGACTCTTCTTTCAACAAAAAAGGTAACAGTGTTATGTCTTTCATTTCCTAGGAACATCTGAGCACTGGGGGGTGTTTTCTGAACAAAGATTTTTAGTGAAGCAGTATTTAGTTGTATGAAATTAAATCAAATGTGAAAAACTGGCTGTGTAAAAATGTGGGTCCCCTTGTCATTTTGCTGATTTGAATGCCTGTCACTGCTCAATGCTGATCACTTGGTATGATGAGCTTGTTAAGCCTTGAACTTCATAGACAGGTGTGTCCAATCATGAGCGGTCAAAGGTATTTAAGGTGGTCAGTTGCAAGTTGTGCTTCCTTCCCTTTGACTCTTCTCTGAAGAGTGACAGACAGCATGGGATCCTCAAAGCAACTCTCCAAAGATCTGAAAACAAAGATTGTTCAGTCTCATGGTTTAGGGAAAGGCTATAAAAAGCGATCTCAGAGGTTTAAACTGTCACCTTCAACTGTAAGGAATGGAATCAGGAAATGGAAGGCCACAGGCACAGTTGCTGTTAAACCAACCCAGCAGGTCTGGCAGGCCAAGAAAAATACAGGAGCGGCATATGAAGAGGCAGGATTGTGAGAATGGTGACAGACAACCCACAGATCACCTCCAAAGACCTGCAAGAACATCTCGCTGCAGATGGTGTATCTGTACATCGTTCTACAATTCAGCGCAATTTGCACAAAGAACATCTGTATGGCAGGGTGATGAGAAAGAAGCCCTTTCTGCACTCACGTCACAAACAGAGTCGCTTGTTGTATGCCAATGCTCATTTAGACAAGCCAGATTCATTTTAGAACAAAGTGCTTTGTACTGATGAGACAAAAATTTGAGTTATCTGGTTATAACAAAAAGCACTTTGCATGGAGGAAGAAGAACACCGCATTCCAAGAAAAACACCTGCTACCTCCTGTCAAATTTGGTGGAGGTTCCATCATGCTGTGGAGCTGTGTGTCTAGTTCAGGGACTGGGGACCTTGTTAAAGTCGAGGGTCCGATGAATTCAACCCAATATCAACAAATTCTTCTGGAATTCTTCTGGAAATAAAGGAAGTTGCTACTTTGAAAGCTCAGCCAATGGGGAGGAAAAATCCAAGGAATTAAGAGGGGTTCCCAAAACTTTTTCATATGGCTGTAATTTCAGAAATGGTATTTTCGGACTAAGGAAGGTCTAAAACATCAAGATTCACCAAATTCTTGAGGTCGAATTTTTTCACGATTTCTGTACTTTCTCTATACTATGAATATGAAAAATGTAAAAAAAGTCTAGTGAATTCTGTGTTGTAAAATTGCCTACAAAACGAATTTTAGAGTTGGTTTCATAAATTTCCCCTTGGGATTAATACTGTAAAGTATCTATTTATCTATCTATCTATCTATCTATCTATCAAAACCGTATTCAAATCAAAACATGCTTGTTTTGCTCATGACTAATCGCCATTACAAAGATATTCTGTACATACAAAGTTAGTGGATCTCCTTGTCATGGCAGTGGAGGGTAAGATATCAGATAACAAATACTACTCTCTTGTCAGCCGTTATAAATGCATGCAAGTTTTACTCTTGGCAACAAAGAACATCATTTTTGGGTATTGATACAATGAATTCAGATCTTAAACTATTGTTAAGAAACTGAAATATTGCATGTTACAGATTACATATTACATCAACCTGTTACTGCTGCTCTGTAAATAACTGAGTGGATGATTAGAGAGAATCAGAATATTATTATTATTTATTTATTTTTGGTTCTGACCATCCTGCTCTTGCAGCTTGGTTAAGTGGCGGAAAAACAAGCTCACTATACTTTTTCTGTCCTTCAGCCAAAATATACACTGAGTTGCTAGTTTATAAGGTAACCAACTCTCCACCTTCACACAAATTCTATATTCCAGCAAGTTAAGTGATGATGTTATGTGTTGTAAAACAGGAGGATCAGATAGTTTCCAACAGAACATTGGAATGAGAAAAACAAGTGACCTTAGTGACTTTAAGTCTAGCATGACAAGTGGCACTAGGAATGGTGGCATTCTAGCACTTTCCAAACAGCTGTCATTATAAGCTTTTTATGTACAACAATGTTAAAGGTTTGCCAGAAATAGTGGGAAAAGCAAAGAGCTGTAGGCAATGTGTTCATGAAAATGCATTATGGACCAAAGGGGTCAATGGAGAACAATAAGAATAGTAAAAGCAAACTGATGGGCCACAACCAGGCAAATCCCATCCAAATTCAGTAAGAGTATGCAGGAAGTCATCTCAGGATGCACCACTTATGTCTCCAATAGACTAAAATAACTAAAGTGCTTATCGGGTGCTAAACCAAGAAAGGTTGTTTATAGTGGGTCAGATGCATCAAAAACGGTCTCTTGAGGAGTGAAATATGTTGCTTTGTCTGACAAAATTGGATTCCTTTTGTATCATGTTAATGAGGAATTTGGCTTAAGCAACATTGGTCCATAAATCTATTCTTTGATCCAACCTCTTAACAGTACAGGCTGGTGGTGCCAGTGTGATGGTGCAGGGAATGCTGGTCTTAAGTAGCTGGTCATCTGTTGGCTCGTTTCACGTCTCATTTCTGTTTGGCTGCATTTTAATGAGGAAACAAATCAATTCAGAGGACTGAATCCTTCTAACAGGGCTTTTAAAATGTGAATTAGCAGCAAAAACTGGTCACTAATTAAGAAGATGGTTAGAATGAAAACCTGCAGCCACCGCAGTCGTCCAGGACTGGAGTTTGACACCCCTGATTTAGACTGTCCTGAGATTTGTTAGCTGGAGTCATCGTCAAATTGAAAGTTCTTCCTTCACTACAGGTCATCACTTTATACGGTAGGACAACATTTCCATCCTTCCAAATGGCTGTTTACTTGGCATTTTCCATACTTTATTATCAACTTTACCCAGTAAACTGGACCATGGTTGTGTTTGGTAATCGTTTATTATGTGTCGCTGTAAGGGGTTGTTGGGGTGGGTTTTGTAAAAAGTGTATACTTGTTAATTACTAGCTGCTGTGCTACCTGGCATCATCTGAGAAATTTAGACAATAGGCTTTGGTAATAGTGTTAATGGTCAGGTGTATCAGAAGTACTGTGTAACTAACTACAGTAAATGCTCTTCTGTAATATTATTGGCAGGCAGGTTAGTGTAGCGGTTAAGGCTTTAGACTTTGGGCTTCAAACCGTGAGGTTGTGGGTTTAAGTCCTGCTACTGACACTGTGTGACTATGAGCAAGTCACTTCACCTGCCTGTGTTGCAATTAGAAAAACAAAAGAAATGAAACCAATTGCATCTCAAATGTTGTAAGTGACCTTGCATAATGGCATCAGTTGAACAAGTAAAAATAATAATATTATTAGGTCCCAGCCGCTGCTTACTCTCGAACTCCAGGCCTGGAGGGCCGCCGTGGCTGCAGGTTTTCATTCTAACCCCTTTCCTAATCAGTGATCAGTTTTCACTGCTAATTAACTAATTAATTTAATAGCCCTGTTCTTAAGGATTCATTCTTCTCAATTGATTCCTTTCTTCATTAAATGTCAGCCAAAGAGAAATGAGATGTGAAACGAGCCAACAGATGACCAGCTAAATCGGGGCTTCAGACTCCAACCAGTTTCACAATGAGAAGCAGATTCTTGCTTTTAATTAAACTCATTATTTAATTCCATGGCGTGTAGGTCCTCTCATTCTGCCACAGTGGACACTTCCAGAACTGTTGATTTTTCTAAGAACACCATCAAAATGTTTTGGTGAGCTGAGAGATCAGCCTTACTGAGACCTCCACCTTTCTTCATTTTCACATATTTTGTGATGGGCACAGGTGAGCTGGTCATATGGATTCTTGTTTTGTGTCTCGTTATTGTTTGGCTGCTAATTAAGAAAAAAGGAAACAACTAAGGGGCCTGAATCACAGTAATTAAAGTGAAGGCAAAAAAAGGTAGTTAGCAGCAAACACTTGTCACAAATTAAGAAGACGGTTAGAATGAAAACTTGCAGCCACTGCAGCCCTCCAGGACCAGAGTTCAACACCTGTGCTGTATAGGAATACCGTACACACTAATGTGTCACCTTTGAATATTTAAGTGTGCTTTAAATGGTAGGTACTCCCATTAATAAAATATTATTAAAGATTTTATAAATCTTATAGTGGGCACAGGTGAGCTGGTCATATGGATTCTTGTTTTGTGTCTCGTTATTGTGTGGCTGCTAATTAAGAAAAAGGGAACAACCAAGGGGCCCGAATCAAAGTAATTAAAGTGAAGGCAAAAGAAGGTAGTTAGCAGCAAACACTTGTCACAAATTAAGAAGACGGTTAGAATGAAAACTTGCAGCCACTACGGCCCTCCAGGACCTGTGCTATACACAATTGTCTGTGAGTAAAACATTGCTGTGTTAGATCAATCCCTGCTCTTTTCTGCTTATCTTGGTGATTTGCCTTTTATTGATGGTCATTGCAAAGCTCAGTTTTATGGGAAATTGTGTTTCTTTCAAGTGGAATGGATAATCTATAGGAATTATGTGAGACTTCTGTATAGTAGTCCCCCTGGTAATATCTTCCTAGACCAGCTGCAGATGCTGGAAACAGTGGATAGTAGCAACCCGTATATGTACAGATCTACAGATATCTACAGATGCATAATAAAGTTTAATTGATAAATTATGCTCAATACCACATTACTAATGATAAAATACCGTACATTGCACAATGAACAGGATTCTGATATTATAGCTTAACAATCAATGGACCAATGAAAAATGTCTTGTTCTCACTCACGAAAATATTGGGTTATCTACACAACAACACTGTGATAACATGGCAACGAATGCAGACAACGGGAACGCTAGAGGCTAAAGGCTGGCTTATACTTCACACGTCAGTGCAACAAAAATGGTGCCAAAGGGGGAATGTCATCAAAGTCTGGTAATAGTGTTTGTGTGCCATCATTCGAGGTCAAAGTCTAATACTGGTGACTACCCGCTTTGGACACCAATTGGCACCATCCCTCCTCCCAGCCTAGGTCTCCAAATTGGCCCCCGACCGGCACTTTTTTCATGCCTTCCTACAGCAAAGCGTTGTCATCGTATTGCACTGATGGTGAATCTGATATTGCAGGGTGTCTGCTGTTCTTGGAACTACATTAGAGTTTTTAATCCAAGGCAGTCATTTAACTTCATCCAATCAGATTTAAAGTTGGCCTCTGATATCACACAGAAAGTGCCATATGAAAACACAAATAAAATCCCCTGTGGGAAGAAACAAAATCCTTCATCATTGATGAAAACACGTGTAAAGATCTCTGAGCCTGAAGAAAACAAAAGTCTTTTATCATTTAAAGTTAAGCAGACCTATTTAAACCATTATTGTCTGCTTTTTTCCGTATATTCCCTGCGTTATGATTTTGACAAGTAGCTTTAAGGCTGATTGCTTGAATGTGATTGCCAGCTTGTGGTTCAAGGATAAACAGAAGCCAAATGATCTGAGATTCACCCTGCACTAGCAGCCTTCCATTAATTTACGTACCTCTTCAACTCTCTGATCGGGGCATTCTGTTATTCTTTGATATGTAGGAAGACCGATCTGCCTTATTCACTCTGTCATCTGGGAAAAAATAAAAATGGGCACTGATAACTACGTTAATACAATGTAGGGGCATTTGGAAGTTGGATACAGCACTTATCTAAGCCGCTATGTGGAAAATATAGCGGAACACTTTGCAGATATTTTTCTTTTGTCACTGATCTTTCGCATGCTAGTTGTCCCACCAGCTACAGAATGGAGGAACTGGAAAAGCTAAATCAGTTCAGAGATGAAAACCCATAGAAGGTCACATTGTGATGAACGCTGGTCTTCCGCACTCCTGTGTCCACATTCGGGAAGTCTTGGGTGCCCTGAAATGATGCTGATCTTTTTTTTTTTTTTTGGACTGTAGTAGCTTACATGTGACTGCCACTTGTGTTATGCATCTTGCCTAAGAATTACATTTCTGGAAACCAGACCTTGGTGTGGCAGTGCGTGACATTTCCAGACCTCCCACAGTTTTAGCCAAGCTGAGAGAAAGAAAGAAAAAGAAAAAAAAAAAAAGAAAACCTTAGCCATGATGAATTCCTGGTGACACTATTGCTTTCGCTGCCTGGTTTCCATTAACTCTGCGGCTTGCAAGGCTTTCATGGGGAGTTTGAGACTGAAAGTTATAACTGCCCAATCTGGTCTGGCGACAAATAAAGAAGCTGCTGCTCTCCTCGAGACTTTCCCCCCTTTTAAATGTTCCAGTAGGAATGTTTTAATATGGGTAAGCTTTTCATTTTTTTTTCCCCTTTTTTTTTAACTTAATGTTTGTTTGTGATAATTCAAGTGTTATTCCCTACAGATATGACAGCCCACCATTTAATTGACCCCATGAGTCACGAAAGCCCATGCAAAACCATATGGACTATTCGTCTCACACATGCCCATCCTGTCTTTTATTATAACACACTGCCGCTTTCCTTAATGAGAAAATAGGTTTACAGAACTGTGATGGTTGATATGCTCCAATCTACATTACACATGTCTGTCTCCGACAGCCTCGCTACTGCCCATTTGAGTTTCACTTAAGGTTTACGTTTTTGAAGTCATTACCATTAGCCACAGTTTAGCACACACAGCAATTTGAACATGATGTAGTAATCAGACTGATGTGAGGTAATTGCTGGGAGTTTGGGTTTTATTCTCAGGCATATTCGGTGTCATGCAATAGATTAGCACAAGGAGCTGCAGTTTGCTTGTTTTTCTTCTTCAGTTTCTTTAAGTGGCTCTGCCTTTCTGAGCCGTGGAAATAAAAAGAACAGACAGAAGACGACGGGGATGGGGCGTTACCAGCTAAAATTCTACTTTTACTCTAAAATTCAATTAGGGAGACATATGGTGATTATAGCATATGCATGAAAAAAGTAAGAAAAGCCTATCATCAGTCTGAATTTTAGGGTTTAATGCATTGTTTCTTGCAAGCGTACATCAAAAGAGTTCCTTTTTGTTTGTTGCCTATAACCACATCTTTATCCTCTACCTATTCTCTTTGCATTTTTTGATAAAATAATGCCCAGTTTAATGTATGCCACCTGGGCACCTATTGTGCTGATTGCATTTTTGTTCTGTGTTTTAGTCATTTTTATACTTTGATTTTTTAGAATTCTCTACATAGGGCGGCACGGTGGCACAGTGGGTAGCGCTGTTGTCTCGCAATTAGGAGACCCGCGTTCACTTCCCGGGTCTTCCCTGTGTGGAGTTTGCATGTCCTCCCTGTGTCTGCGTGGGTTTCCACCCACAGTCCAAAGACATGCAGGTTTAAGTGACTTGGCGATCCTAAATTGTGCTTGGTGTGTGTGTGTGTGCCCTGCGGTGGGCTGGCACCCTGCCCGGGGTTTGTTTCCTGCCTTGCACCCTGTTTTGGCTGGGATTGGCTCCAGCAGACCCCCGTGACCCTGTAGTTAGGATATAGCAGGTTGGATAATGGATGGATGGATGCTCTACATATTTTAGCAATATAAAAAACGGTAAAAACATGTCTTGTGCTCCCTGCTCTCCTGGGGAGTAGATGTGATGGAGGACAATGTGATGGACTAAAATGCAATTAGGATATAAAGTATTAGATAGATAGATTGATAGATAGATACTGTACTTCATCAATACTTCACATACTCCAGCAGCAGCAGCATACTGAATAAAAAACAATATTAAATTAAAGAGTGATAACAATGCAGGTATAACAGACAATAACTTTGTATAATGTTAACGTTTACCCCCCGAGTCACATAGTGTGGGGTCTCCTCAGTCTGTCAGTGGAGCAGCTCCTCTGTCTGAAGCTGCTCCTCTTCAGTGGATGCAGTGGATTCTCCATGATTGACAGGAGTCTGCTCAGCGCCCGTCGCTCTACCACTGTTGTCAAACTGCCCAGCTCCGTGCCTACAATAGAGCCTGCCTTCCTCACCAGTTTGTCCAGGCGTGAGGTGTCCCTCTTCTTTATGCTGCCTCCCCAGCACACCACCGTGTAGAAGAGGGCGCTCGTCACAACCGTCTGGTAGAACATCTGTAGCATCTTATTGCAGATGTTGAAGGACGCCAGCCTTCTAATGAAGTGTAGTCGGCTCTGTCCTCTCTTATGCAGAGCATCAGTATTGGCAGTCCAGTCCAATTTATCATCCAGCTGCACTCCCATATTAAGGACTTTGACTGATATAAGAATTTTTTGAACATGTTTTGCTGGAAGTAAATTAAAAAAAAATGGCAATTGTAGTACATAGCTATTATAGACACCTCTCCAGTTTAAGAACCAGCTCTGTCCATTATCGATTCATGGGGAGCCAGAATTTACCTCAGTAGCATTCGGCATAAAGCAGAAACCTTTCACAGATGCCAGTTCATCTCCATTCAACCCAATCATTGGTATGGTGGAACAAAGTTTCCTGTGGGCAATGTGTACATTGCATTTAGTCTGCAACCAGATTGGGAATGGAACCCAAGTTCTTCAGACTATGAGGTAGTAGCAGCAACCACTGCTTCAGCATCCACTTAAAATAAAACAATCATTATGTCTCTTTCTCTCTTTCTAGTCTTTGCAGCTATGGATAAAACAGCATAACTGACCACTGCTCCAGTCACCTATTTGGACTGTGCTGCTGCATGTTTGATCTCTTTCATAATGTGGCAATCAGCAGTTCACAGCTCTAAGGATCCGATTCATTTCACAGCTCTCCTGAAAGTTTGCAAGTTTTCCATGTCCTTGTAGCCCACTTCCCCTCCTACATCCTGCATACATGCTGGGTGTTTTCTTTAATTTGGTCTATTCTGAGTGAAGTGTGCTTCATGATGGACTGTCATCCTTTCCAAGGCTGTGCCTCATTGTGTCTTAGTCCCATCCAAATACTGGCCGGGCCCAAACATGTTTAGCTTCAGGTGGACTACCTGGTCTGAAGTGCAGGTGGAATGGCTGCTGGCTGAATTAGGTGGAATAAAAAGCCTGAAGTCACAGGGGTCTGTCATTCTGAACATGGGAAACATTGCTGTACACTTTTCCCAAAGGGGTCATTACAATGTTATGATCCTCTCGTCCGAGTTTTGTCCAACTAAACAGAACCTGGCTAAGATCAATATACCCAGCAAAAATCTTTCACGTAAACAGTGAGCTACATATTCAAGGACACATAGCTGGAATTAAACGGGAAGTGCATTTAAGATGGAATCAAAGCAGCTCTTCTTCGTAAAATGGGTCTGTAAAGAAAAAGCACAACCAAGAATAAGGGGATGGTGCACCTGCAGGCAAACTGTGTATAACTAAAAGTAAATGTAAATTATAAACACATTAGGAAGGGCAAAAACGTCTTTGCAGACGTGAATCTCAAGAGTGACTACTCCAAGATGGTGACACTTTGGTTAAGCACAGGTCAAGCAGGAAGAGATGGGTTCTGGGGCAACAGACTCTGGAAGTGACACCAGAGGTGTAAGGCTGTCAATCATCCAGTCTGTAGAGGGAGGAAGAGAAGAGGTGTTGGTAAACAGCGCCACCTTGCAGATCGGTGAGGAATTACCACTACCAGAGCCTTTAAGCTATTCCCAAGGCACATATGTGTGACAGGAAATAGGAAATCGGGAATACACTAACAAGTCAGATACTTGAACCCTGACCACTTATATTTTTATAAAAATCTGATATGTGAAAAATTTGAACTGAGGATAGGTATAGGACCTGTGAATAGACATTACAAATTAAAACAATTAGTAGGATGGGTGGGACTTTTGAAATAATGTTTTTTTTTTTATGATTGGAGTATGTGTACCCATGCAACTTTATGATATGGCCTTCGGGCTAATATCCCCTACCCTAAACCTGACCTTTTTAATATTAGGACAACATAGCCATTAGCCAATCAAATGAGCCTGATGGACTGAATGGACTCATGTCATCTTATGCTGATATCATGTGAATGCAGTACAACAGACTTCAGTCACATTCATTTCAACTGAAGGTATTCGCTGGATGTTTTATGTCAGGAAAATTGCACTATTGTGTTGCAATTACAATACCTGGCAATGCATCAGATGGCACTGTCACCTCAGTGGGCTTCAGCTCTCATTTGGGGCAGGTTCTTAGTCCACACGATCTCCCAGTATCAATGTGGTGTTCCTCCACCGACTCATCTCCTCCGCCCTCTAATGTTAAGTTGACTAGTGACTCTAAATAGGCCAGTGGTGAAAAAGTTGAAAGCAGTTGGCTGTGCCAAGATAGGCTTCAATTCCTGTGTGCTTACCAGACAAAAAAGTACAGAAAGTGGAAGAATAAAATTAACTAGCCAACCCACGGCGTACCATACGCCGCATAATCAGGCCAGTTTTGTAATGATTTTTAAGCACAGGGAGAAAATTAACATTTGAAAAATCAGAAATGTAATAAATCAGCAAGAAAAGCAACATTGTAACAACGCACGGAACAAACCAACACACAATCGTCCGTGTGGCGCTCAGGCGCGGAGGGTGGAATTGGAGGAGAGGAGAAGGACATCCAATACCGCTGCCTCCGTCATGCTAGTCTGCTGACTTCTCATCCAGTATGCACTGCCTGCTCATGTGCTCACCTCCAACTCGTCACTTGAGTCGTTGTCGTCTGTGCACAGTCCAGATGCAGCCGTGACTCACGTAGACTTTTCATTGCTCTCTGCGGTTTTGGCTGCCTTTCTATATATAATCAACCAAGACACCCGACCACGGTGGTAGCGAGGTGGGAGGGCGGTGTGTACAAAGTGCAGGAGCATCTAAGAAGACGCATGTTTGTCGCGGATGCGAATTGCTGTATGTAGCGTGTAAAACAGTTTGCCATGGTGCATGCGGTCGTGCGTCGTAACCGAAAACTCGCTTTATAAAGACTGGTTACTTCATTGTGTATACGACTGTAGGTGAATGAAAAGATGTAACTCTGGAGAGGGCAACATACAATACAGCGTTTTACACGCTGCATACAGCGATTTACATTCGCGACAAATTGATTTACACGCTGCATACAGCGATTTACATCCGTGACAAATATGAATCTTCTTAGATGGTGCTGTCGCGTCCACCCACGCTCTCGAAGCACATTCACTGCCTGGTCATGTGCCCGCTCGCAAGAGCAACTAACAGAGACTTGCCCATCAACTGTAAGACCATGGGATACCCCTCGCAAACTGCTCTACACGCCGCATACAGTGATTCACATCTGCGTCAAAAAAAATGTTTTACACACTGCATACAGCGATTCACAGCCGCAACATGACTTTTCTTAGATGGTCCTGTCACGTCCACCCTCGCACTCGAAGCTTACACACTGCCTGGTCATGTGCCCGGTCGCAAGAGCAACTGACCGAGATCTGGCCACCGAGTCTATGACCATGGGAAACCCCTCAGAAACTGTTTTACACGCTGCATACAACAATTCCCATCTGCGACAAACAAACTATTTTACACGCCGCATACAGCGATTTACATCCGTAACAAACATGCCTCCTCTTAGATAGTCCTGCCGTGTCGTGTGGTGCCTCTGTGTGAACCAGTCAGGCACAGAGAAGGTCAGCTGCTGAGAGAGCGTCTCGACTGTTGCAGGGCCTGCATTGGTGAAGCAGGTGAGACGGTAATGAAACAGAGGCACAGGGCTTATTGGTTTTTAAAGACTGCTTCCTTCATTGTGTTTTAACCTCAGTTTTAAAGGATTGTTTTAAGGATCCCATGGGATACCCCTCTCAAACTGTTTTACACGCTGCATATAGCGATTCACTTCCGCATCTATGAACAGTCAACGTGGCTCAGAGCTGCATGTGGACTCTACGACAGACGAACATAAATGACGCCGTTTTTCCTGTGTTGTCGCGTCCGAGTTGGTGGGCGTGGTTCTGCAAATTGTCGTCATATCCAATGGTCTTAGAGTAGGTGGGCATGGCTCCTTCCTGCGTGCGCCATGGGCGTCCCACTTGTCGGCGGTTTAGTGAATCCACGCCCCTTCCGGGGTTGTCTTGCCTAGATGATAGTAGATCAAAGATACTGGGAAGTATTCCCTGAATGCTGTCTGTAAAAGGAACTATTTGAAATAAAGTTTAATTGACGAGTTACTGAAAGAAGAGATAATGCTGTCTGGATGTGCTGAGGTGTGTGTGCCAAATTCCTCTTCTAAAGTTACAGTTTGTTACTGCTGACCAGCAGTCTGTCTGTCGGTCTTCAGATGGTCCCGAAAAATAAATAAATGGCCTGTATTTGATACAGCGCCTAACTAGAGTTCAAGAACCCCCCTAGGCGCTTTACAACACCCATTCACACACTGGTGATGATAAGCTACTATGTAGCCACAGCTGCCCTGGGGCACACTGACAGAAGTGAGGCTGCCGAACACTGGCGCCACCAATCCTTCCGACCTCCACCAGCAGGCAAGGTAGGTTAAGTGTCTTGCCCAAGGACACAACAGCTGCATTCTCATGCCGGGAGCCAGGATCGAACCTGCGACCCTCCGATTGCTGGACCACCCGCTCTACCGACTGAGCTACTGCTGCCAGTAGACAGACAGATGAATTGCACCACCGCTACAGCTCATGCTGTTGTTATTAAAAATGGATGTTCTTTTATATTCAATGTACATATCTCATAGTATTAATAATAGAATAAGAAATATATGATTCCCTTTTGCATTTTGAATCAAATGCAATGGTTAGTGGGCATAACTAACAATTGTATCGTTGTCACCAAGGCCTTAAAATTAAATAATCTAATAATTTATTTATGATGACACAGTGGCACGTGGTTAATGCTGCTGCCTTAAAACACCCTCGCTTGTAATCCTAGCCTGGTTGCTGTCTGTGTGAAGTTTGTATGTTCTGCCTGTGAACGTTTTATCTCTCACATTCCACATACATGCACTAAATTGGCCTCAAGTAGTAGTAGCGTAGAATTGTAGCATGTACAGACCCACTTGAAATTCCTACTGTCATGTCCAACATATTTCCACTGTCTAGTGCTATGATAAACCTGAATGTAGGTTTGTGAGCAGGGGTGGGTATGTGAGCATGCCCTACAGTGGACTGGCACCCCATTCTGGGTTGGTTCCTACCTCTCAGTTGTTGGAGTCTGTCCCAGCAACACAGGGTGAAAGTGTTTCTAAATGGTTGGATTTTTATCTATTCAGGTTGTCAGCTCTTGAACCCCAAGTCAATGAGCCACCCCAGATGGGATGTTAGCCCATCAGAAGGAGATTGCAAACACAATCACGGACTCACTCATTCACAAAGGGGAAATTCAGAGTGGCTAATGAATCTGATAAGCATGTCTTTGGACTTTGGAAGAAAGCCTGGCAAGTATACTTGTATTTATTTTTTTAAGTCTAACAAATTCCAAATAGCGCACATTTTTCAAATAAACCAACTTTAATTTGACTTGATGTATGGTTCCACCCTATGAAGAATGGAACATATTGCTCAAAAGTGAAGAACAGTTCTTGGAAAACATAGTGACTGTGATAAATGAAAAAAAAATACTTGATAATTGATTGCCTGCTGAGAGGAGCTAAGTGAAAACTACACTCGTTTTTTTATTTTATTTTATATAGCACCTTTTAAGTGAGCTAAAGTGTTTAATATCTTCTTCTTCTTCTTTCGACGGCTCCCGTTAGGGGTTGCCACAGCAGATCATTTTCTTCCATAAATTTTAGTGCTTAATATGCAGAATGAAAATACACTTTTATACCATTTTTGACTAGAGGTGCGAAGAGCAACTTGCTCCTGACCAAGCAGGGAGTTTTGGGTGGCATTTAACCCTTTCAGCCCTGGATTGTCTGTTTCTATGAGAAAAATGATTTTGTGAGATATTCTACCTTTGGGAAGCTCAAAAATGAAAAAAACAACAGCGACAAAAAAAAATCACTAGTATTATACAATAGCTTCCAAATACTTCAGTCTTCTTGAGGAAATAGAAGTGAAAGTGATGCGCACAGTCCGGAAGCGTCTATTTTCACTTCTGTGTTTCACAGACTGTATGCCAGTCTCTCCAGTCTGCGCTAATAGTAGCACGCCCGGTTCCAATGGCTTTACAAAATGGCTGCATATGTATGGACTAGGATGTCAGGGCCAAAAGGGTTAAGCTACCGACAGGCTTTTGATTTCTAGTCCATTTTCCTATGAAGAGACACCCCATAACAATAAGCAGTATGACAAAGCAGCTGCATTAGCAATGCTGTTTAATCTTCTGTAAAACTAAACATTATATAATATATAGACAACATGTAACAACCAGAATACTGCCGTTTCTGTTGTCACGCACATGCACATGGGAGACAGCTTAAGGGCTCTGGTGATAGTGATAACCTGCCAAACCAGGGGTTGGCGCTGTATTCTAACACCTTCTCTCTTCCTCCATCCACAAAATTGAAGACTGATGGCCATTACACCACTGACATGACTTTTTTTATCTGCCTTTCTGGACCTGTCTCTTCTTGTCTGGAACCTGTATGACCAGAAGTCCAGTCATTTTGAATTCAGTTAATTTCTGAGCACCCATCTGAAAGGACGTTACCCACAACTTGTTGCGTGTTTTACCTTTTTTTTCTTACGTCGATTACACTGGGGTTGCCAGGGTGGTGCCCCAACTCCTTGATGTTGCCTTGTGTCCTCTTTACATTGTACATTATATACTGTAATGTGCGGTCGGCTGGTGCCCTGCCTGGGGTTTGTTTCCTGCCTTGCCCCTTGTGTTGGCCGGAATTGGCTCCAGCAGGCCCCCGTGACCCTGTAGTTAGGATATAGTGGGTTGAATAATGGATGGATGGATACTGTAATGTCTAATGTAAATTTAATCTGCAATGACCAAACCATGTTGTCTCCCTACATTATATAATTTATGTTTAATGTATAAAAACCAGAACCAGTTCTGGGTAGAATGTTTCAACTTCACAAAGACAGGGCCCAGTCTGGGATTCTTACTCGCTGCCTAGTGGAACTGGGAGGCACCATAACTATTATTCAGGGTCACATGTTGCCCGCTCAGTGAGACCTTGTGATATCAATGCCAATTAACTAGCCTTAAGCCCATAAGGATTGTTTAGGACAATTACCTTGATTTAGTGTTTTTACAGTCCACTCCACCTCCCTGTGTGAAGCATGCTGGGAGAGCAGAGGGAAGCAAATTAAAGGAGCTTGAGAACTCACAACACAATTTCGTCTTTGTTTTTCATCAGCAATACACAAAACACATTCCTGAAGGTCCATGAGAAGTTGAAGGGAACCAAACCCACTCAGGAAGTTCAGGAGACATGAAAGAAGACAATCCCTTCTGGTCACATGACTTCCCCAGGATAGTGTAAGAAAGGAATTAGGAAGGCCAGCTTGCTTAGGTCCTTGTCACTAGATGGAACCCTGCTAGAAAAAAGTCTCTTGACGTACTATTGATAATAAGTGCCTCACTCTGCTAACTGGGGAGCAGAATTTTATTGCATCTTTGTACTGACTCAAGAGCAATGCTCTTTTAAGCTGCAATTCAATTAGCCTTGAGCTATAAAACAGAATCTTACAGCCTATGTCTGGGGCTGCTGTGCACCTACGTCATCAGACAAGAATTATTGAAACCTTTTGGAAGGTTGCATTCTACTGCCTACATTGAAACCATCCATCCATTATCCAACCCGCTATATCCCAACTACTGAGTCACGGGGATCTGTTGGTTAAAATGAACTTTCTGCAACATGGCGGCTGAAAGAATACTGACAGGTTTGCCAAACTATAACGTTACCCAGTTATTAAGGCCATGCCAGATTTACTCCAGAACTGGAAATGTGAATGACATTAAGCACATCTAAAAAAATTTAAAAAGGATAATGTGAAATAAGATAACATAATAACTCAATGGGTAACTTTGAGCCAGTTGATTTGTCTAAGTTTTTAATTTCCAGTTTTCTATTTTGACATCTGCTTGATGATCACAGTGCAAAATGCTTACTATGTACTTGTATAGCCATGAAAAAAGAAACTTTCTAAATAGAATTGAGCATTTATTGATTGGCTGGTAAGGCATTGGTGGTCCTACACAAGCTTAATGAACGTAAATAAAGTTACAGTCTTAATTGGCTCCGATGCCAATAAATCAATATCAGGCATGTTTAGAACTTGGCCCATAAGTTCAGACGGATGTGTTTCAGAGATGCAGCTGCTGTGCCCTGTGCTTTCCCTGTCAGGGACAAACCCTGAGATGCCATAGTTCTGTAGTCGGCACCAGCATTTTACAAAAGGTTAATGAAGTATTAAGGCACCATAGGAGGGTTGACATGTGATAACTGCACACTTAGGCTTTATGAGGCCATGAGCAAAGCCACTTTGAAAATGATTGCATTAATTTCCAAATTTCTCTGGCAACAGGATGAAAAATATCTATCTATCTATCTATCTATCTATCTATCTATCTATCTATCTATCTATCTATCTATCTATCTATCTATCTATCTATCTATCTATCTATCTTTCCAGTCTGTTATATATAGTGCCTTATCTATCTATCTATTGTAACAAAAACGAGACATAAACAGATAAAGGTTTGGGGCAGCCACCCGTATAATATGGTATCCTGGCTGTAAAAGTCGATTTTATCAGATAAACAGCACTGAAGTGCATACAACTGAGTCCAGAACAAGACTGAGGGAAAAGGGAAAAGGGGCAGGCTTTTAAAGGGGAAGACAGGAAGTGAGGTCATAAGGATCGGGCACGTGTTCTTCATTCATTGGATCGAGCCCAGACGTGACGTCAGAGGGGCTGGAGCTGGTAAGGTCTAGTTCCATTGGCTCGGTCCCGGAAGTGACGTCAAGAGAGCCAGGTGGAATCTCCCAGGAATGGTCTACAGGAAAGGGAGAAAAGGAGTCGGTGCACTCTGCCACACCCCGGCATGCCTCATAACTGCCTTCACTCAAGCCCTTTAGCTGCCTCCCATGCACAAATGTGTGACACTATCTATCTATCTATCTATCTATCTATCTATCTATCTATCTATCTATCTATCTATCTATCTATCTATCTAAATATCATGTATGCACCAGGCCCAACAAAATGACACAAAGGATATCAGATCGCTACATATCTCTGCTTACAGAAGAACAATTGTGGCAACTTCAGTTCCCTTTTCATTAGATGTTAATGGAACTGAATAGAATTTAAGACATCTTTGACCTTATCTCCTAAGAAGGAGCAAAGAGAAGTCTATACGCAACTCAGCACAGATCTGTACAGTTTTATTTTTATAGATTTTTCCATTATACATGAGTCATATAAGGGGATTTTCTAATCCAGCTTCTTCTTGCAAATACAATTTTGCTGATGCTCAGTCAGTAAAACCATATACTTTTTATATACCATAAATGATAAATTGCATTACACATATTGTGTGTAGATAATAAAATAGGAAATAGTATTGCTGTTATGTAATTTTTCTCCTTGTGGATGCTTACAATAGGCCCATGGCGGGTTCCCATGGCGGGTTTTAGCCATTGACTCACTACTCCTGGCCTGGGCTACCTTTGAGGGCCAGCTGTATATTTTTCCTTATGTGAACTCAGTACAATACAACCTCACAGATATAGCATCCTGAGCATGAATCCCCTGCTCCCCTGTGATCCTAAAACTGTGTAAGCAGGTTTGTGAATAAGGTGTTATATTATGTCATTATAACATTGGTTTAATGGGAACATCCATTTTCTGCCACTTATCTGGGTTCAGGTCGCAGAAGTAGAAGTCTAAGCAGTAATGCCCAGACACCTCCTTTTCCTAGCCTCCTATTCCAAATCCTTTGGTGAAATACTGAAACATTCCCAGGACACCTAAGAGGTATCATCTCCCCAACATGTTCTAATTCTTCCCCAAGTTCTCCTCCTGGTTACACATGCCTGAAACATCTCCCCATGGAGGCATCTAGTAGGCATCCTAACTAAATGCCAGAACCACCTTAACTGGTGTCTTTTGATTGCAGAAGAGCAGTGACTGTAATTTGAGCTCCTCTTGAATTTCCGTATTCCTCGCCCTATCTCTTAGGGTGAGTTCAGACACCCTGCGAAGGAAATGTACTTCTTCTTGCTTGTATCGATGATCTAGTTCTTTCAGTCACCACCCACAGCTCATGAACGTAGATCGACCAGTAAACTGAGAACTTTGCCATTCGGCTCAGCTCTCTCTTCACTATGACTGACCAGTACAACGTCCACATGACTGAGGACGCTGCTCCCATCTGCCTGTCGATCTGCTACTCCCTTCTTCTCCTCTCACTTGTGAACAAGACCTTGAGTTTGTGATTTGCAGTTGAAGGCAAGTGCCCAGGTACCAAAAAACTGTAGGGTTTTGGGGGAGCACTGAAGTAAAATCCGCACACAGGCTAAAATGAACCTTAAATGGCATCAAAGCTTAGCTTCGAACTTGTAAGGCTTTTACATGACCTGTTGAGCATCAGTTAATATACACTTGAAAGCTAAGATAATTGAGGTAGTGGAGAGCAAAGTGGCCCAAACTGAGGCATGTTCCAGTCATTTATTAAGTACACGTCAATTATCCAGTATGTATGAAATGGCATCTATTGGGCACTTCCTCAGTCCAATGCCACATGTGTCTTTTTTGTCACCCTAAAACCTATCATCGAGCTTTGGCAGTGCACCAGGTCAGGACAAATCCTGCATGATGCATTGGCAAGAGTCAATGGAGCATGATGGACCAACAAGTTGCCTGTGATGTGAAGATCTGCCCCTGGTGCACCACTGTTTTTTATAACAAGGCTTTAAAGTGTATGCAAGACCCAAGGTGGATGTATAGCTATGACTGTGAGGTGGCGGACTAGTGGTAAGTTTTGTTCTTTATAGGACGTTCCCCTCATTCCAGTTGGTGGTGAGGTCGGGAGCCTTTCACTGTATTTTCTAGAACTTATAACCCTAGATGTGCGCTTTGAGATAAATGTAATCTAAACACCTAGTGCCCTCCATTAGTTTTTAAAATTTACCTGTGACTGGTTCATCTCTGCATGTTATCCTCACTGATATCGAAATGTAGCAAACGTCAACATGTTGTAAAAGCCGGCCTTTTGTGGGAATGAAAACAGTCGCTCCTGGTGCTCAGCCTGCTGCTGTGATTGGCAGACAGAGGCACTTGTACCAAAGTTCTCATCTCGTCCACAACTCCCAAAGCAACATAGATAATTGTGTTTGCGAGAATGGCACACAATAGGACTGTACATGTGTCATCACCTTTTCACTTAGGTTTACCTTGTTGTCTAAAATATAAAGAACATTTTTTTTTTCCTGCTCAGTTTTTCCAGGCATCTTGCCACATACTGTATTATAAAGTCATCTCTTTTTACTACCGCAGATCCACCCACTCTGTTGTTGGTCAACGCACTTAAATAAGATGGAGTGGTGCTGAGAACTTTTTTTTATAAAACACATTATATCCTGCTTAATCCAATTCAGAGAAATGAAGGGGCTAAAGCAGGATAGGATCCCTCCCTGGATGACGCTGGGGGGGTGCCAGTCCATTGTATATATTATTCACAAACACCCCTAAAAGACCTCACATGTCTTAGTGTCGTGGGAGGAGAACCTGAGTACAAAGAAACTAAAACACTCATACATAAGGAGAGCGTGCAGTTTCCACACATATAGCGACGTAACATAGGATCTGAAATTAGGACACTGGGACTGTGAGGCAGCAGCACAATTGTGCACTCAGATCCTTAATAGTTTATTAAAAAATATATCTGGATGTTCCTAGCTATCTGGATTTCTACTCAGACCTTATGTACCTCCTTGTATATAATGGTCCCCTCACTCTTCTTTGCTTATCTTTAGTGTGGCCTCCCTCAGAATATCAGACCCCGATTTTCATCATATTTCCTTTGATGCAAACCCAAGCTGTCTAAAGATTCCAGTACTGCACCGCTATTGATCTGAGCTGTTGACAGCGTGTCGCCACACCCACCACACGCCGAACCACCTGGATTGGGAGACACCACAGCACCACACTGGAATAATGTGAAGTTTTTTACAGTGGCTGGAGTGCCAATCCTGCCATCAGCCCCCAGGTTTTCCCTGTTAAGTTGGAGGACCTGCTTGCAGAGCTGGATGCAGATTTGAGCAGTCATTAGAAATTGTGCATCTACTTACTCATCCATCCTCTTTCTTAAGTAGCTTTGTCCAGTATGTTTAATAAAACGAACGCTTATCTGAAAGAGTGCACACACCAAGAATAGACTGGCAAGCTTGTTGAGCTATCTAGTAGAGTTGCTGGTGCCATTGATGCAGCAGCTTAAGAAGATGAGCAGTGTGGTGATAAGGGTGCTGGACCTTAAACCACAATCTCCTTCTGAATCACTTTGGGGTCCTGGAGACTGAGAAAGTCACTTGCTGTACCAGTAGACCCACCAGAAATGGATGTGAGGTAGTGCAACGCACTGTAGTCTTTTAAATTAGCTGGTGTCAACCAAATACATAAAAATTTAAAAAGCCATCGATCTTCTAACTCAGCGGTTCTCAACCTGGAAGTAACAAAAAAGGGGGTGCGAAGATGTGAAAAAAAGGAAACAAGAATCGAAAAAATAAAAAATACATATATTGAAACCACTGCGGTGGGCTGGCGCCCTGCCTGGGGTTTGTTTCCTGCCTTGCACCCTGTGTTGGCTGGGATTGGCTCCAGCAGACCCCCGTGACCCTGTAGTTAGGATATAACGGGTTGGATAATGGATGGATGGATATATTGAAACCAAAACAAATGAACTTAAACTACATTCTGATACTAGAAAAATAAATATAGAGTTAGATAAATGTTGATAAAAGTTAAGTAGGTATAATAAAACTTGTAGCGTAGTGTATCGGCAGCAAAAAATTTAGGAATACATTTTATTAGGGTTACAAAAACACGTTAGGGAAACGCGATTAAACCCGTTATGAAAACTCGGGTTGCAAATACTTAAAGGTTGAGAAACGCTGTTCTAATTTGAAGTCATTGGTTCTGTAAGCCATTCTGGGCACATGCCAGGCCTGCCCATCACTGGGCATGTTCACCCACTTTGAATCATACCAGGCCTATTAAAGCTGCATGTCTGAAGAAACCATATAGACAGTGAGTGGGCTTCAGTTTGAACCCAGTAATCTGGAGCTGTGCACTGCACCACACTAAAATACAAGTATGGTTGTAATTTAAAAAATGTACACATATAAAGTTATACAATAGTCATAAACTGACAGCATTTCATATGTTGATTTGAGGAATGAAAGGCGAACATTTTTCTGATAAAGCAACGTTGTACTTGTCTCAGTGAACCGCATCCATCAACCTACCATAGCCCTACAGATATTTGATGTACACTGCATGCTACCGAAGTGCATGATCACCTTAAGAAAACACAACGTAGAAAACATGCCACCATACTTCATAGGCTTCTGTCAGTGCCTGATCATGTCTGGAGATTATGCTGCCAACTTGCAAAACAGGAATTATGCAGACAGCGTTCTTGAGTTAGCTGCATGGTTGCAAGCAAAGGTCAGAGAACAGAGGTTCTCTCCTGCTCTAATCTATACAGTATACCCAAATATAGCTCATAAAAATATGGAGGTCACACTTAAAATGGGTGCAGCCCACTATGTCTATGTGAAAAAATAATAGCTAAACAAAATGAAACAAAGCCAAGTTATTTAGAAATGTCAATTCATCTGAAAGTGCCTTCCTGTTGTAAGGCCCCAATATCATCTAATGCAAAGTGGGATGTCAGACCAGCACAGGGCGCACTCATGAACACATCCACAGTCACCCACGTGAGGGTAAATTAGTAACACTCTTTCAGCCACTTTGATGCTGACATGTTTAAGATGATTAAGGAAACCAGAATATCCAAGGAAAATCACCAAAAGAGTAACAACTCCACACCGACAGTGACTTAGCAAGGAACTGAACCCACCAGACGTCATGAAGTTGGACAGGAAGGAATCCTAGAAGTCATAGTGTTAACTGTCTCACCAACATGCCTTATGGCCTTTTTGTTTCTATTCAGTGTGTTTCTAGATGGACTGCACTGATGCTGCACATCCCCATTAGACAAATCGCACATTGGCCATTTGTGTGACATTTGATCGCTCTCCTTGTGATACTTCTGTTTCCTCCCATATCAGGTTAAGGCCAAAACACCTTACATGACTTGTCCAGTCATATCCAGTTTCAGACTACATTTACATGATCTTAGTAAGTTTTAGGCAGTCATGGCAACCTCACTTGACCACCAATTGGGTACTGTGGCTCACTCCAACTAGTCTTCAAATTGCTTAAAAAAATGAAGCAGGTTTGCAGAGAAGAACCGCACAGACCCCCACATGCTAGGCAACCAATGCGCACTCAGCTGCGAATGCAATGCATATTGCAACTACTGAACAGGATCATCTCCAGACAGAGGAGCAGCTTCAGCGACAGACTGCTGTCACCGTCCTGCTCACTGACAGACTGAGGAGACCCCACACTATGCGACTCGGGTCAGTAAACGTTAACATTATACAAAGTTATTGTCTGTTATACCTGCATTGTTATCACTCTTTAATTTAATATTGTTTTTTATTCAGTATGCTGCTGCTGGAGTATGTGAATTTCCACTTGGGATTAATAAAGTATCTATCTATCTATCTATCTATCTATCTATCTATCTATCTATCTATCTATCTATCTATCTATCTATCTATCTATCTATCTAATGCAGTGGGAATAATTTAGAAGAAAAATCGTCACATATGGAAAGTGTTGGGTTGCCAGCTGGGTCACCCCTTTTAATTCCAACTCAATAATTTTAAACAGTAAGAATTCTTGATGGCGTTTAAATGGTCAGAACTTAACATGAATCTCAATCAAGCTTTTAGTCTTCTCATGACAGAAGTCATCATCAGGACCTCCGGGTTAATCGTAACATGGATCCGATCGGAGAAGACCTTCTCAGATTCTATTCTTTTATAGCTTGCCGGCCATTCGTGGCGGGGTCAGCTACCATTGGTGGGTGTCTTCTCACTACTGAGAATGATAGAACTGACAAAGATGTTTGCAGCCGCGCACCCTCTAACGCTGGGGTGGTATTGCTTACCTTTGATAAACCTGTAAGATGATCCTCCGACGAGCATGCGTGAGAGCAGCTATGAGGGATGACTAACACTTCGGTGTAATGGACTTCACGAACAGAATCTGTCTAATGTCATCTTCTTTATGTACCCTGACAGAATTGAAAAAAGGGACAAGGTTGCAGCTGGAATCTGAATCAGTATAGACTTTGTATGGGTGCCAGCTCCATTAGGCAGCAATATATTGGTTGCCAAAAAAGGGGCAAGCTCATGATACTTAGGAAATGTGAATCTGTGCTGGGAAGTCATCACGGAGTGGTGTAGCTTGTCATGCCCTGAGATTTCTAGTCAAGTAACCTGACACTCTCGGGCAACGAGATGAGCAAATCCAGTCATCAAGTTTGATATCCTCTCAGACTAGAAGTCATGTAATGTGACGTTGGCTTCAGTTAGATGAGCCTGGCAAGAGTGAGTATGGAAGTGAGTGTGCCTTGTGATGGATTAAGAGATGGGGAATGGGCAAGGTTACAAGTCATACCATTTCTATTTGGTCAGATTGTGCAGCCCTTGAAGGTGATGGAAAAGATACTATACTACTCTGGGTGAGTGTGTTTGTGTGTGTGTGTACTGCATTGTGTGGGGTTGACCAATTTTAAATCCATCTTAAATTTTAAAATTTTGTATCTAACCGTAATTGTTTTTAGTAAGGTATAATATGAAATGTTTTTATTTTTGTGTACTTTTTCTGGATCCTGTTGTAAAGAAGGTTGTGGTCTCAGTTGGGTTTTCCTGCTAAAATAAATATTAAATAAATACAAAATATGGATATCAAGCTCAAAATGTATACTTTGTGAGGCACCAGGGGCAGGGCTTGGTAAGGTCTTAGGGGAAAGAGAGAGATGGAGAGGAAAACTCACACAGGCACTGGAGATGCAAATGCCTATACATAAATCCACCAGTGCCAAGATGGCCAATGTCAGGGGGCAGTAAATCTTGCAGTTATTCTAAGCATCTTTGAAGTAATTTACCTGAGGCTTGCAGAGCAAGAGAGAAAGTTTGGTGCCCTGCTTTAAAGCAATAGAGATTCCCTCAAGATGATAAAGAACATGAGTCCCAGCAGATGGCAGAGATTTGGACCACAAAGAGAGAAAAAGGCAGTGAGAGTGTTGATGATGGGGTCACATGGTGCCCAGCCAGATAAATTGTAGCTATGCGGTCCTTCCAAGGGGTGTTAGTCCCAAGTAAGGCCAGTCATTGATTTCTCATTGATTAGGTGGCAGCACACACCCCATATTTCCCATTTTAAAGCCCTTCAAAGGGCTACTTAAAGCTCAAGGTTGTAAGCACATCACGGTTTAATATGTAGAGTTGTAGCCTGTTATAAGTTGGGGTCAAAGAAACACAACTCGTGATGCAAGAAATGATTCCATGATTTGGAAGTAACCCAAAAAGTGAGTTTCAAACCAAAAGAGATTAAGTTTAGAATCTGGAAGGAGAATTTGAGCAAAGATTCATTGGTAGGAAGAAGATACAAGATCAAGCTAGTAAGAGACAGGAGTTAAGTGTGGCTTAGAAAATCAGTAAGTGTATGAGCCACCTCAACCTACAGTAGTAGTCAGGAATGGTTCACTGTACGGGAAGGCTCTGGGTGGCAGCAAGTTTTGCTTTGTCTTTCTCTCCTTTGTACTTTGTTTTGTGATTGGATTACTGCAGGTGAGGAGAATGTTATGATTTCTTTACACAGCGAAGCACAAAAATGGCGCAGGCCTTGAGAAACCAAAAGCAAGACCAACTCTTGACCTAAGTCTGGTTTGCCAAGGTAGAGATAGACAGTTACACTCATATAGCGTTTTTATAGACACTCAAAGTGTTATATATAGATAGAATAGGGTCACTTCAACTATCTAGATAATGCGATGGAAGCCATTTCTGCATCAGTACACTCACCACACATTAGCTATTAAGAAGGGAAGGGATGAAAGAGATAGTTGGCTAGCTAGAAACAGGGCATGATTTGGGGACAACGCTGTGAAGGCAATTCAGCCAGGAAATCGAGAAATTTTCAAAAAGATGTCCAGGAATATTTTATGATGACAAAAGTTCAGGACCTCTGATTTATGTCTTATCCGAGGGAAGGCACCATTTGTTTTTAGAACACAGTGTCCCCGTCACTGCACTGGTCCATTGAAACCAACACACAGACTATTGGGTAAGCACCCCTTGTTGGAAACACCAGCACCTCTTCCACCAGCAACCCAAGCTTTTCCTAGATGGTCTCCCATCCAAGTACTGGTCAGGCCCAAACAGGCTGACTAAATTAGTTGGAATAAAACCCTCAAGCCAGAAGGGTCTGCCAGGACTAAATGTGGGAAATATTACTATATATCTTTCCTGGAGTGGCATTACAATCTTATGATCCTAAGACTAAGGTAGGCCTCACCACGGGCAGATTAAACCAAACTTCAACAAGCAGGCTTTGGCCTTCACAGGCTCAATACTCAGAAATAGTATTGAGATAGGCAGAAGGAACACCATCAAATCTTTGGCTTGTAAATAAGACAACAAACTTCCTTTATAAATAAAGACAAATCAAGTCTCAGCAGGAGAATAAGAGCCTAATATGTTTTGCCTTAAACAGCAAAATCTAAAGGTGACCAAAACCAAGAGCACACGTCCAAAAACATTACCTTGAAAGACAACAGGAGTCAAAATCCTGGAAATCCACAAAGAAGAGCAAAGATCACAAAAACCAGAGTATAAACCACAATCTTAATGTTGAAGTTTCAGCGGCATCATCAAGGTGGCCCCGTCTCCTTTTCCTCCATTTTAAGGAAGCAAGCCTGATAATTATGGAGGATGGAGGATCGCAGGAATCGTTGGAAAGAGGGGTCCTTGCATTGGATTAGTGCTATTTCAGCTGTGGAATGGCCAAATGGGGGAAGCAGCTTGAAGAATGAGGTCTCTAGGACTCTAAACAAATCCAAATCACATTATGTGATATCATCTACTTTTAAAGTCTACTCCGTACTTCTAAAATGTTTATTTTTATCCTGTATTGAGGATTTGTTCTGTTCTGTGTATTGTCTTGTATTGTATTGACCCCCTTTTCTTTTTGACACCCACTGCACGCCCAACCTACCTGGAAGGGGGTCTCTCTTTGAACTGCCTTTCCCAAGGTTTCTTCCATTTTCCCTACAAGGTTTTTTTTTGGGAGTTTTTCTTGTCTTCTTAGAGAGTCAAGGCTGGGGGGCTGTCAAGAGGCAGGGCTTTGTTAAAGCCCATTGCGGCACTTCCTGTGCGATTTTGGGCTATACAAAAATAAATTGTATTGTATTGTATTGTAATTAAAACTAAAACATCTGTGATTAACATAATTCAGAATAGCAAAATAACATTAAACACATTATGAATAAACCGTAATATGACAAAAATAAATAAATAAATAAATAAGCAGAAGAAAAAGCCATTAACAAAATTTTCAAACAATTACAAAAGTATTACTTTTCTTGAGCTGGGGGGCAAAACCCTGGCCAAACCAGATCAGAGAAACACCTGATCTTGTAGCAGGCATTTTGATATATTAGTGTATTCATCATACTCCCCATTGGATTTAAGGAATAGCAGTGTTATAAAGTTAGCCTTAATTCTTTTACACTTTTGGGCAGAGCAGGGTCATCTAATGGCCAGTGTACTGGAATCAAACTGCTTGTAGCTGGGGCTCAGCTCTTAAAACTTCCTGGACTTGGTATTTTAACTGACATGGAACGGTTGTGATTGAAGCCACCGAAAGACAAAAGCTGCCTGTCGGCTTATGTTATTTGAGGGTATTACTCCATTAGATAGATAGACAGAGTGAAAGGCACTATATAATAGATAGATAGATAGAGTGAAAGGCACTGATAGATAGATAGATAGATAGATGATAGATAGATAGAGTGAAAGGCACTATATAATAGATAGATAGATAAATAGATAGATAGATAGATAGATAGATAGATAGATAGATAGATAGATAGATAGATAGATAGATAGATAGATAGATGCTTTATTAATCCCAAGGGGAAATTCACATAGATACTGATCCTTACACCAGATGACACCTCCTTAGAGTTACCTACCGTACACCCTACACATTTATATATATATCCCCATGAAGAGAGGCTCACACAAGGAAGGAGAGAAGGGTGGGCCTAGCATTCCATTTGATGAATCCTTTATTTGCATTTTGTTGATTTGTGTTCCGCCCTATTTAAAATATGAGGATTTAGTGTTTCAGTACTGCTTTGGATCTGCTTTTATGAGAGGAAACACATCTGCAAGAGACTATACAATGAGCAGTTTGTATTTACCAAATATTTCTGTCTCTTTCCACACATTATATGCGTGTAAACTTTTTTCTTAAAACTGTAATATACTCTGCTCATTCATGCACGCTTTAATGACTCTTGGCAACAGTGCTGTCTAGTGGGAGAGCTGCATGCTGCAGAGAAGGCAACAAGCTTTGCTTCTGCTTTTCATCTACTTTATGATCGTCTCTAAAATGTTCCAGACTCAATCCTAATAAAATAAGCCCGATGAACAGATTTCATTTCATTAACACAGGTGTAGATATGACAAAGGAAATGATCTGTAATTGTAGAATATGTGCAACTTCAATTAAGAAGAAGGAAATCCCAAACCGTGTAAGACAGTTTCCATATTCCATAAGGTTACAATTTGAATATCCTTGTCTTACTGAAAGTGTAACTTTTTTTTCCATATAATGTGTAAATGAGGATCAGAAATGATTTTCTGTACTTTAAAAGGCAAAGAGAACAGATGAGGTGAAAGGGAAGCCTAAGAAATGTAAAACAAAATCCACATGGCCACTATAAAGTGTGAGGTTTCAGGCCAGAGGAGTGTGGTTTTAAGGCTGGATTATTTCTTCTGCTATGAGGTCCACACAAACTCCACTACTAAGCAGAATTTTATACTTGCTTTCAGCTCAGCAACATTCTCCCACTCATGACGGTGCATGGGGCTAATCTGCAGCTGCTCCGTAAAGAGGAATTGTTGTTTTGTCAGTACGTTTCTCTTACAGTATCATTTCTCCACATACAGTCAATTCTCATTATCCGTGGGGGTTATGTTGCTGAAAAACCCCTGCGGAAACAGAAACACTGATCCTATAGGAAAAATAGGATTCTGGTGGACATTATTCATCATACACTTTTGCTACCTGCTACACATAATTTCACATACCAAAAAATCAACTAAGCTCATCACAACGTGTTTACACTTAGGTGCTCTTGGCAAAACACTTTTATAAGCACTACGCTTCACTGCCAGTGTTGAAATGAATAGGGTGGTCCACATCTAATTATGTAATTTTCATTACGCGATAACTTATTAAGTTTATTACATAGAAAATCACCCAAAAAATCCTGGACCATTGAGAAGTGTACGAACTGACAACATGAAGAATCGTCTTCATGCCGAACTGGAATCGTTCCTGCATAAATTGTGAATTTCCACTTGGGATTAATAAAGTATCTATCTATCTATCTATTATATAGTGCCGTTCACTCTATCTATCTATCTATCTATCTATATCTATCTATCTATCTATCTATCTATCTATCTATCTATCTATTATATAGTGCCTTTCACTCTATCTATCTATCTATCTATCTATCTATCTATCTATCTATCTATCTATTATATAGTGCCTTTCATCTATCTATCTATCTATCTATCTATCTATCTAAAGCAAAGTCATCCAGATGATCTGGATCTGCATAATTAGATCTGGACCACCCTATAATAAATGGATCTGAAAAACAGCATAAAACACTGAGAACGTGTTGAACATTGTCAGAACGTGAAGACTTGTTAACAATACAGAAGCTTTGAAAATTAAGTCAATACACCACAGAAGCAGTCAAGTAGGTATCTGTGCCCCTGTGGCCAAAAACAGGGTGAAGGGAGGGAACACATTGTGATCACAATGGCTTGTGTGGGACAACTGCGTAGGATTCCCAAGGTCATGCGCAGGGAGTGGTGGAGGTGGGCCAGGGGTGTACGGGTTTGGATGGGATGCCGGCTCTGGTCCCTTTCCATGCATCCTCCAGGGTCGGGCAGATGTGCCAGTCCTCTACTCTAGCACCGTTGAGGTTCGGTAATGATTCTTCCACAGGTTCACCTATAGTAACTTTGTGGCAGCTTTTGATCGTCACATTCGATCATCATCTCAGCACTCCACCAGAGTCCACGACTGATTGTAGCAGGGCCGATTCAAGACCACACTAAACCATCCAATTGGTAGTAGCAATGAGCAATGTCTACAAAGGGCAGGGGCTTAATCAGTGTGATAATTAATCCAAGCTCCCGTCTCCATCATGAGTGGGGCTCAATGACTTCCTTACGCCTCTCAGCCCTGCGTAGACACACATTGCCTCATTTAGTGTGGCATGTGTGTGGCCACAGACATCCAAGGGCATCACTGACCTGTTATTGCTCAACCTCACATGTTTCTCATGTGTGATAGGGCTTGCAAAATTTTTTTTCTACTGTGCATGGCCTGAATAGACACGAGGAGACTGCAGGTATTGCAAAATTGGTAAAACTTTTATAATAGCCAATAATAGGATCCATGGATAGCGAGTAAGGTTTTCATTATTCTCTTTACAAAAACAATAATGTTTATATCAATAAAGATGCTAATCCTATATATTTCATTTCAATTTTTCTGAGGTTTAAAACAGGAGAGAGTAGGGTGAAGGGACACCTTTTATTGGTTAACTAAATAGATTACAAATGCAAGCTTTCGAGGCAGCTAAGGCCCCTTCATGAGGCAAAGTGTCATTTCACCCTACTTTCTCCTGTATCAATCTATGGCTAATACGGCACAACACTCTACTGCTACATAAAGATTAAAGAAATATTAAAAAATATTTCAGTAATGTAAAAGGGTTTCATAGACATCCATCCATCCATCCATCCTCTTCCGCTTATCCGGGGTCGGGTCGCAGGGGCACCAGCTTAAGCAGAGAGGCCCAGACTTCCCTCTCCCCGGCCACTTCTTCCAGCTCTTCCGGGAGAATCCCAAGGCGTTCCCAGGCCATCCGGGAGACATAGTCCCTCCAGCTTGTCCTAGGTCTTCCCCGGGGCCTCCTCCCGGTTGGACGTGCCCGGAACACCTCACCAGGGAGGCGTCCAGGAGGCATCCTGATCAGATGCCCGAGTCACCTCATCTGACTCCTCTCGATGCGGAGGAGCAGCGGCTCTACTCTGAGCCCCTCCTGGATGACTGAGCTCCTCACCCTATCTTTAAGGGAAAGCCCTGACACCCTGCGGAGGAAACTCATTTCAGCCGCTTGTATTCACAATCTCGTTCTTTCGGTCACTACCCACAGCTAATGACCATAGGTGAGGGTAGGAACGTAGATCGACTTGTAAATTGAGAGCTTTGCCTTACGGCTCAGCTCCTTTTTCACCACAACAGACTGACGGAGAGCGTGCATCACTGCAGATGCCGCACCGATCCGCCTGTCGATCTCACGGCCCATTCTTCCCTCACTCGTGAACAAGACCCCGAGATACTCGAACTCCTCCACTTGGGGCAGGATCTCCCCCCCAACCCTGAGAGGGCACTCCACCCTTTTCCGGCTGAGGACCATGGTCTCGTATTTGGAGGATTTTTTTTGGATTTTAATAGACATCCAGATAGTACTTAATTCACAGAACTGAGGCCTACATTATCTGTGCACTTCAACCTCTAGTCTCTCTTCAAAACGTTTTCCACTTTATGGATGTTGTCTGGGTCCACAGTGCCATATAATTTTGGACATGTGTAGCATAGCGAAAGAAAGCTGAGCACAGCTAATTTTTGTCATGTACCCCACATGTAACTTATAGATGTATCGAGCAAAAATCAGGCCTCAGTGTAGAAAGTGTCTAGGTGATGCTGATCTGTTCTGTGTATTAGTGGCCAAAAAAACTTCTAATATACTGATGACAGCAAGGCAGATTCTCCACATAATAGGTTCACAGCGTGGTGCAGAGGATTTTAAACCACAAGTTTGCCAACTCATTCCTCACCTCACACTCGCTCTGCAAATGACTTAACCTTCATACGCTTAAATTGTAATGTATTATGACCTTGAATAAAAGCACCTGTCAAACGCCATATTCATACATTCTCTAACCTGCTTAATCCGGTTCAGGGTGGCAGGGAGCCAGCGACTTATCACTGGACACACACTGGCACACATATCCCACCTCGGCCACAATGGGGCCAGTTTAGAGATGTCTGTTAACCTGCCCCAATTTGAGAATGAGTAAGAAAAGACAGAGCATTAGGAGAAAAACTCATGGGGATAACACACAAACTCCACACAGGCAGCAGTCATCATGGGATGTGTAGCCAGGAATCTGAATTTGCAAAGGCACAAAAAATAATAATAGTTGCACAAGACACTCTCGTCTGCGGTAGACTGGCGCCCTGCCCGGGGTTTGTTTCCTGCCTTGTGCCCTGTATTGGCTGGGATTGGCTCCAGTTGACCCCCGTGACCCTGTGTTAGGATATAGCGGGTTGGATAATGAATGGATGGATGGATGGAAGACACGCTCATATGAATCCCTATGGTACTAATGATGTTAAAGTCTACATAGCTGTGTAGGATGGCCTGACTTAAGGATATGTGGGATTCAGTCCTCTAGAACACTGCATCTCAAACTATCGGCCCACCAGGGTACTGTACAATACTTTGTTCAATTAGTCTTGGAGGATATGAGGATCTGTAGCTCCTAGAAGGCAAGAACGAGCTACCCTTTTAATCCCCTTTCCTAGCGTTGTCCTCTTGTTTCCACTCAGTGGCTCCCTCGTTTTTTTCATGGAGGAAAATGCCCTTTAGCTTTTAAGTCTGCTAAAAGCACAGTTTAGTTTCA
This sequence comes from Polypterus senegalus, assembly GCF_016835505.1. NCBI lineage: Eukaryota > Metazoa > Chordata > Cladistia > Polypteriformes > Polypteridae > Polypterus > Polypterus senegalus. Next base: position 94,965,856 of record NC_053171.1, read on the forward strand.
AAACAAACGTCAATCAATTGTCATGCCTCTGAGTCAGAGGGACACGTTCAGGGCTCTTCCAAGATATGCAATACCTCACCAGGGTGAGACGGGGTGTGGCCGCTAACATCTTTGTCACTTCTGTCATTCTCAGTAGTGAGAAGACACCCACCAATGGTAGTTGACCCCGCTCCTATTGGCCGGCAAGCTATAAAAGAACAGAATCTGAGAAGGTCTTCTCAGATCGGATCCATGTTACGATCAACCCGGAGGTCCTGATGATGACTTCTGTCATGAGGGTTCACCGACAAAAGCGCGATAGACATATGCGCCCCGACAAAACCGCGATGGACAAATGAGTGCCGACAAACCTGCTAACTGGTTTTCGACAAATGTGCGCCGACAAAATCGCCACAACAAAATCGCGAGAGAGGCCAAAAGAGTGGGATGCGTACGTGCGCATTATGTACACATTATGTGCTAGGTTATAACTGTTATAACTGCTGATGGCATGCCGCGAATAAATAACTCAGTCGAGGGTTGGCATAACACGTCGTATACAAAGCGGAATTACAGTCAGGCAGCCAGCAAGTCTAAATATGCTCAACTATCAAGACGTCTTGCTGCAATTCTTCCTACATATGCAGGGCGTGATCTTAAGGACTACCTGCATGCCGTGATGATGGCATGCCGCGTCTCATAATATTGACTTCTAAAATAAACATTATTATATATGCTTTAAACTAGTAATTTATATTTAATGAAACTTTCGCGATTTTGTCGGTGCGATTTTGACGCTCGTTTTAATCGGCACTATTTTGTCGGCGCTCATATGTCTATCGCGCAAGTTGTCAGCTCACAGTCATGAGAAGATTAAAAGCTTGATTGAGATTCATGTTAAGTTCTGACCATTTAAACACCATCAAGCATTCTTACTGTATAAAATTATTGAGTTGGATTAAAAGGGGTGACCCAGCTAGCAACCCAACACTTTCCATTCCCACTGCATTATATGCATTGTACTCGCAGCTGAGTGCGCATTGGTTGCCTAGCATGTTAGTTGCCGCTAATAGTGTCATCTTTTATTTCTCCTCCACGATAACAAGAAGACGCCCCTTGAGGGCATCTAACCAAACCTTTTCCATCCTGAGAGCTGTAAGAACCTGCATCTCATTTGGACCTGGACAACTTTGAGAATGGAGCTCCGTGATTGCAACCAGCTCATAAGAACTACTTTAGATGCCGTCAGAAAGGCTATTTAATGTTCTATTTTGTGAGCACGAGTGCCTATTTATTATTTGACACTAAAATTTAAAGGGGCAACCCAGCAGGCATCCCAAAACTTAATGGGGGCATCTGATGTTCCTTCCACCCACCCACACAATGTGTTTAGAGCCCAGTTCAGATGGGATTAGCTTTACACCAGGTGGTACCCAAGGCTAATGGCCAATCCCAAAGAATTTTAATTATATTTTCATTTTCCTTTTAGTTTAAATTGTTGGTAGGGGAAGTGGACCATAAGAATCTTTGTTTTAGACTAGAAACAGTTTGAGAAACACTGCTTTAGAATATATGGATAAAACACGGAAAGCATGAGTGAGAGCAGATCATTCGACTCAAGGTTAACTTTAGTAGACAGTAGTGCTTAGGTGTTGTGTTGAAATGGATAAGATATTGAACACTGAGATGCAATGCTGGCAGTTCAGCTCCTACCTCCAGCTTAGTGAGTAAGCCACTTAACTTGTCTGACCTGCAGTTTAAAATATGCATGTGAACAATTAGACCATGTCCTGATCTTGTATGGTTAAAGACATCACCCAAAAGCGTAACAATAATAACCTAAAATTAAGAGCTTATAATAATAAAGCTCCTAGTCTGGTCCATCTGTCACTGAACCTGAAGCAAGGTATGATCATTATATAGGGTGGTCCAGATCTAATTATGCAGTTTTCATTATGCTATAACTTATTATGTTTATTACATAGAAAATCACCCAAAAAATCCAGGACCATCGAGAAGTGTGAGAACTAACAACATTAAGAATCGTCTTCGTGCCGAACTGGAATCGTCCCGCATAAATCAAAGTCATCCCGACGATCTGGATCTACATAATTAGATCTGGACCACCCTGTATGGTTAAGTAAATTGGCAATGCTAAATTGGGCCTAGTGTGTGTGTAGTGGGCGTTTGTCCTGTGATGGTCAGGTGCCATGTTCAGGGATTTTTTCCTGCCTTGTGCCCTCTGCTTGCTGCTCAAGATGAATCAGGTTTGGAAGGTGGATGGATGGATGATTCGACTCAAACATGGAGCTTATGTGTCTGTTCGTAAAGCTGCAGCACACAGTGAAAACAGCTCTACAGAAAAACAAGTAGTAGCAGAACATCTCGATCATTTCAATGACGTCTGTGGCAAATAGAATCTGTAATGATAATTCTGGAGCTTCTTATATTAAAAACGTCTCTTGCATGCATAGAGTTTCAGGGTCAGGACTTTAAAAGATATGGGTGGGGTTCACTTGACAAATGTGTTTTGTTCCATAACAGGATGAGTCACTTGAGTGCGTAACCGAGTGAAAAAGAAGAAAGACGATGTGCAGGTATTTCATTGTTCAGGCTAATGTCTGCATTTATCGTTTCCTCTTCATGCTCAGAGGCACGGATTACGTATAATTGACTTCAACAAAAACGTCTATGTTGCGGTCTCACACTAAAAAGTGTTTCCTTGTTGGAGGATCTGGAATTGTCAGGCAAAGCACTAAATAAAGATACACACGTTTTAAAAAATAATTGTTTTGTAATGGACCATCCGTCAAACTCTGAATACATTTTTAATTAATAACGCAAAATTGAGTGTATAGTATGGCAGTTTATACACCAGGACCTCCTCGCATATACATGATGATTCCTCCTAAAGTTTTCTGAAGCCATAAATGTTAAAATTCCACTTATGTAAATCAGGAAGGCTTGCTGCTGCGGGTAAAGCGTCTTTTCCAGGGAAAACAGTCGTGCTGCGTGGGTGGGGCAGAATTCATGACCCTGAATTAACTGCTCTTTATGTCGGGCCGTGTTCTCCTCTCGATTTCTCGCCTTTTTTGATGTTGTGTGCTGTAAATGGCATTATATTAATGTGAAGGTTTGCTTAGTTTTTTCCAGGCACCTGCACAGGTTGCACCCCACAAAAAGAGGGTGCTGTTTTTGAGGCAGCTGTCTAGTAATAACTCCAAATCTTGTGTCAAGATAAAACTTGCATACATTATGCAGAAGAGCCTCCTTGATTTATCTTTGCAATTTGTAAGGGATACGTTTATAAATCACATTCTTTTTCTTCTCTAGACTCGTCGGCTGTCAGATAAGTTATTCCTGAACCTGCCATTCAGTCTGGCTGTTTGCAGCAGCAGCCCTCTTTGTGCCTAGGAAGAGCCACTGTGCCTGTGACACATGCACACACACGCACATGCTCACTGGCTCCTGGCTCTTTCACACACACACACACACACACACACACACACAGACGTGCATATGATAAAGAAGAAAAAAGAAAGAAAGAATAAACTGCCATTAATACTAGCCTTATTGAAATGCTGAGACAGTTTCTTGGCTGCAGCTCCAGCATGCCTGACAGTCGTGGTCACCCCATACCAGACCTCACCTAGACTCGGGGCAAAGATAAATCCTGCGTGATTGATTGAAATAGCTTTATATTCATTCATTAGCCAAGGCCCTGTCAAACAAGACCTGGCAGGTACCTTCATGTACACAGACTTTTCATCCTGGTGTGGTCCCAAGCTCGGAGTCTGGAGCTTATTAACGACATTTTAGACATTAATATGGTGGGGGATTAAGCATATCCTATCTCCTCTGTTCTCCCAATAAACCTTCTGTTACTTTAAAGGTGCAGAATCTTTTTTTTTTTTTCCTTATTTGTTTAAAATGGTATTTCAGAAATATATTCATATCCCAGATCTGCATTGGTAACATACTATTCATTTTTTTTTTTGTACTGTATATTTTAATGTTTAATACAGTGGTTCTCAAACTGTGGGGTGCGACGTAACAAAAAGGGGGGCACAAAGATGTGAAAAAAAGAAAACGAGAATCAAAAATATATAAAATACATCTATTGAAACCAAAACAAATGAACTTAAACTACATTCTGATACTAGAATAATAAATATAGATTAATGTCGATAAAAGGTAAGTAGGTAGAATAAATTATGCATCTATGATATATCATTAATTAAAAAAGAACAAATTGGTATTAGTGTGCTCCTTTCAAAAAAACGTTTGGGAGTCGCGATTAATACTGTTATGCAAACTTGGGTCGCAAATGCTTAAAGGCTGAGAAACGCTGGTTTAATATACTTACATTTCTGTAGGCAGATGTGTGCTGTAGTATAGGTAGCAGCCCTTGGTTTTCAAAGAATCGACACGCAGAGAGTCTCAGACTGGTGCGTTTATCTTTATTTATGTCTCAAACTGTGGCTCTTTACTGTAGTCGTTATATCGTCACGAGCACCGTGAAAACTATAAACAAATATAAACATACATTTTTTAACATTCTACAAAGTAACAGAACAAATGAACAAATGAAAGAACATACAATTAATTTTGTACCTCGCTCCGCTTACCAAGGGGCGCAACAAATCTAAAAGGTGACCGTTTCAGAGATAGCATTAGTCCTCACTGTTTCTTCACACTTCCGGTATTTTACGTTGTTACGTTCCCTACGTGCGGAATGATTTTGCGGTCATTTACAGTATATCCTGCAAACACTGCATGAAATTCTGGCAGGAGAAGAAACAAAATGAAATGTACAGTTTAGTCAGTCTGTAGCTGAATGATAACCTGGACTTAGTTGACTCTACATATTTTGTAAAAACACACACAAACACACGCACTTATGGTACAGAATTATCCAACTTTGTACCATTTGATATTGGTACACAGTGACCTAAATGTTATGGCCATGGCAGAAGAGGGTGCAAAGTGAAAAGCAGGATTCCATAGGGCATCAGTCCTTCACAAGCCTCCCACATTCCTGTTTGGACAGTTTAGAATCATCTTTAACCTAAATGCTTGTTTACATATACAGGTACTTGTCGACATACGACCTATGCAAGTTACGACTGGTCGACTTTACGACGTGTTTGACAGTTTCCCCCGCCAGCTGTTGGCAGTGCCTGTCTCCGGCAGTCCCAAGTCTCGCTACGCAGCAGTAATACTATACGCAGCAGTGTTGCCCCACGTGTGTTTGTGTCTTGTTGTTTTGGCAGTTTTTGATAATAATATACCCCTAACATATCTACCAAGAGGAAATTGTTTCTGTCCACTCCTCAGCCTGCCAAAAAGGAAAGAAAGGCCATTGATCTAGACACCAAAATGATGATAATAAAACAGTATGAAGGAGGAAAGAAAGTGAATGCGATCACATTTGATATGAAGTTATCACACTCTACTGTGTCGACTATTTTAAAGGACAAAAATAGAATTTGTGAAGCTGTGAAATGTTCTGCACCTTTGCGATCAACAGTGATTACGAAGCAACGTACCGGGCCCATCCATGAAATGGAGAAATTGTTAAACATTTGGATGGAAGATCAGATTCAAAAGCGGACGCCGTTAAGCCTCTTTACAATACAGTCAAAGGCTAGAAGTCTGTTTGAGACTTCCCCTTGCACCCCCTGTGACGGACGAGGCCGATTTCGCACCTCCTTGGTTTGAGAAGAAGTATGAAAAAATATGAGTTCATATGATATTTCATAATACCCACGTAGCACTTAGTGCGCATAAGAGCGGTTGTCATCCGTTTTAACAAGCAGCGTATTGCACTGATACGAAATAGCCTGCCCATTTAATTATTTAGGAATGGACAGATAAATTAAGATTTTGTACAAATAATGTTTTTCATTTTTCTTCCTCGATGGATTCTGGCACCCCCAGCAACAGCTGTTCGCACCCAGCACCCCTAATCGGGAAGCGCTGCTTTAAAGGAACGTGCCGGAGAAGACACATTTTGTCCTTATTGCGAAATTTATGAAGAAAAACAAAAAAAACAAAATTCAGACGAAGCTCACTATTTTATGAAAAGAGCAACTCCTCCCATCACCCCGTCCACAGCCTCGCCTGATGAAGGCAATATCAACAACCCACAGCCAAGCACCAGTGGTGCCAGGAATTAAATGTACAGTATTTCTTATTTTTGTATGTCTTCCACATATTAAGCCAATTGTACTGTAGTATGCTGTGTTTGACTTAGAAGGTAAGAAAATGTTAATAAAATATTATTTTTAGATTATTACAATATCATTACCCAGTCTAATATTTTTACCTTTATTTAACATAGGCCGACTTACGTCCAGATCAACTTACAACCAGTCAGTCGGAACCAATCGCGGTCGTAAGTCGACGAGTACCTGTATATCATATTTTAACACATGTAGTCCTTACAAAGTTCTCGATAAGTTAAACCCCACCAATACCCAGCAGCAGGGCACCAGTCCACTGAAAGGTGCACACCAGGTCAGCTTGGAGTTTTCATAGTTCACCGTGTCTTTTCAACCAAAAGGGAAACAAACCACTTTAAAGCTTTATCTCTGACGTTGTCGTTCCTGTCATAGCCTTACAAAGTCACAAAGGGTTGGATCGGTTCATCTGACGCAAGGCACCAGTCAGCTGGAAGGCACACTCATACACACGCCTACATTTTTTCACACCAGCCTAATTTAAATATTGAAGTTGGCATATTCATAGCAGCTCTACTTAAATTAACTGCAAATCCCAGCAGTCCCGGTAGTACTTTGCCATTGGTCAGCTTCAAAGGTTACTGCTGGGGTTGCTGTGGGAAATTAGGTTTGGTAAAGACTTAAAGATGTGCTCAGCTGGTGGTCTTTTATGTCTCAGTGTTTCACCCCAAAAATGGATTACTACAGTTTTCCAAGGATTACAGTTTCTGGATTTGTTATTATGTGCTGTGCGTGATGTTCGTGTGGTCTGATCAGAGTTGGCAAACGTCTTCTTCTGTGGAGTGCTCCCAACGCTTAAAATTATTCACCATCATCCCATCACAGCAGGACAAAACTTTGCATATTGTTCTGAAAAGCTGCTCAGTTGGGGCTCCATCCATTCATCACCTCCAATCTGCATCTGGATCTGGACCGTGTTTGGACTTTCTACTGCGGTGCTTATCGTTGCTCTTTTTTTACTTAGCATTTTGTTCTGTATAAGTCAATTAATAATTTCCGTTGGGCTTTTTCATAAGCGTTACTTGTTTAATAATGTGTCTGTTTTTCCTTGTTTATTTGCTTAATTTATTCTTTATGATTTTCCCATTTTGAACAGCTTTTTATTTGTCTCTGTGAGTGAGTGAGTGTGTGGGTGCCGGGTCAAGGCTGGGTGTGTTGCTGGGGGTCCTGTGATGGTGCAGGTTGTCTCCATGCTCCTTCTTCTACTGTGGGAGCCTCTTGAACCGACATCGTTGATAGTCTTGACTGGGATGAGCTGAGCAGATCAGAACAAACACACCAAGCAAGGGGCTGATGAAAAATGCTCAGTGCTTTTATTAAAATAAATCAAAACAAAGCAGTATTCGAAAAGTGCAGGGCAAAGTTCTAACTAAATAAATAATCCAATTAAAAGAAAGTGTCTGTCCAGGTTAAAATCCAAGAAACAGAAAATCCATTAAAAATAAGGTTAAAACTCAGGCAGGAAACTGTCCTTAAAACACAAACCCTGTTGCCATGCGTTAACTGACATCTCCTCAGCTTATCTGGACTGGACTTTTCATCTAATGTGGTGCCTACCTGACAGACATAGCCTTCCATCATCCTGTGGTCAACAGGTCCGGGTCCCTACCATTTCCATGGCTCAACACCAAAGCCTACAATCCAGACCCAGGCTCAGGTCATTCCCGTTCATGGACACAGAAAGGCTCCCAATCTGAACTTCAGTCACCCACTCCTGCTGCCTTCCCAGACTTATGTGGCAAGCAGCACACCACCTTGTCGCTCCAGCTGTCTGAATATCATTCAACTGGAGTGATCCACCACCGCAGCTCTGAGTGCCGGCCACATGCTCTCCCCATAGCTCTCCAACTCATGGCTGTCTGCCTCCTCTCACATTTGAGCTCATTCACTCGCTTGCCTCCTGCCTGCTCTCCCTTTTGTTCTTCTCCTTTTTTTCCTTTTCCCCTCCTGCACTCGCACACCATCTACTCAAAGCACCGTGATGTTCCAACAGTGATGGATTAAAAGCCAGAAGTCTACATGACCATCATCACCAAGTTCTTCTGTGAGAACCCTAAAATACAAAAAGGACTGTTTCATGTATGTTAAGTAGAATGCCCAAAGGGGACAGGGTGGTCTCGTGGCCTGGAATTTTTTTTGTTTTCCCTGTCCTCCCTGGCCATTGGACCTTACTCTTTTTCTATGTTAACTAATGTCTTATTTTAATTTCTTATTTTGTCTTTTATTTTTCTTCATTATGTAAAGCACTTTGAGCTACTTTTTTGTATGAAAATGTGCTATAGAAATAAATGTTGTTGTTGTTGTTTTTAAAGTGGGGACGTGGCACAGCAGCGGCAATCAGCAGCTCCCAATGTCAATTAGGGTCACGAGCGATCCTGCAGCTGTGTACAAAGTGCAGGGCCATCTGTCCCCACATCGCTCATGGGAGCCGCTCCCACCATGCTACCATGACGCGAGTCCAATGATTATTTATTTAACAGATGCCAATCAGTTGCAGCCCTCACTTTACCACAGGTCCCAATAATAATAATAATAAAAAACAAATCACTGTTATCTCATAATACGAATCTCAGCATTTTGCAACTGCTGTGCACTACATCTGGTACTTGCTGTATCATCTTCATCCTAGTAGAGCACAGCTTATTTACTGTGCGTCCCAACTAGACAACATCTCACTCTGATTTGCAGTGGTGTCTGAACAGCTGTCTTTCTTTGATACAGTACACACTTACATGGCTAATAGCAGTCTAGAATCTCCTGTGATCCTACACTGGCCCAAACAGAAGAAATAAGACTTTGCTCAGATGACAAAAATGACGAAATGAAGAGCCAAAGGGAATAGAAATAGCAAGTGGGGGTCTAAGCTACAAAGTTAAAAATAGGCCAGAAAACGAACCAAATTGCAAAAATGTAATAATTCGTTGCAGAGGTCCTAACTCAGAATGATTGAAACAGGCAAATTTTGATTCGCATACAGTTCAAGACAATTTGAAACTCACACTAAAACTAAATTTCACAGGCGATTTTGCAATTGTGAAACACAAAGCTCACTAAAGTGTTTTTCCAGGTCAGAAACAAGAAATATTATTCCCTAAAGCCTCATTCACACTTTCATGTTTACTTGTGTTCATTTTTGCTGCTGTGTAAAGCTTGTAGATTGCACCACACTGGTAAAATCAAAGCTATTTATGCCTCTTGTTCACATCACCACAGGGGAATGCAGTACATCTCTTTATTATAAAAGAAAATCTTGACACGAGACTTTTTCCAAGAGATTTTTTCAAGTCCCACCCTCTGTCAACCATTTTTCAACCATGCCCACGGTCTACTCACCTCTCATTCGTGTGAATGCTTTTGTCAGACACAGTTTCTGAGCTCTATTATACAGTTTTACATTTTTCTCACTATAAGTTGCCAATAAAAAAAGACATATTATATCTAAATTTTATTGATGAACTTCATCCTGAAGGGTTATCAAAAAAAGAAATGAGTACACGGGCAACCCTAGCACCGAGAAAAGTCAATCGAATTAACGCAAAAATTGTTGATCGTTTACAAGGCAATGACCTGTAAAGTTTTAACAGGTGAAAAGAAAAGTAATGTAGTACTTCTTCTTCTGTGGATAACATTAGACACCAAAGGAGATCTTGATATGCCGTTCGTAGTAAAACGTTTACAGTTTCCCGTTAGAATAGCTTTTGCTATGACAATTAACAAATCACAGGGACAAACAATCGAAAAAGTTAGTTTATTTATTAGCGAGAAAGAAACTCACGGGCAGTTATAGGTTGCGTTGTCAGGATGTAAGTCCAAACACTGAATCAAAATTCAGTGCGATATTGATGAAAAGTTCATTCAAAAAATTGTTTTTACTGAAGTTTTTCAGTGAAAGTGTAAGTTTAAAAAGTATTTGTGTGTTAATTTCAAAGCCAAAAAGAATGAAAACATATAATGCAACAAATACCTCTAATGCAACATGAAACTTCATTTTCTTTCAATTTATTTCCTTTTACTATTTATTACTATAGTTAATTACTCGCTGTAATGTAAAATGGTTAGTTCTATTATGCATATGTAACAATTCCCATGAAAATAACAATCTGTTTAAATTGTACATCCGCTTCCCCGTACTCTTCTGGGCAGCCCAGGGGTTTAGGGGTCAGAGCCGCCTAGTTTTTTTAAAAATGTGAACTGCTGCATAGTGTAAGAGCTGAGCCTTTACAGTTTAAGCAAAAGAAGATTAAGAGATGACCTGATTGAAGTGTTTAAAATTCTGAAGGGAATTAGTACAGTGGATCGAGACTGCTATTTTAAAATGAGTTTATCAAGAACACGGGGACACAGTTGGAAACTTGTTAAGGGTAAATTTTGCACGTTGTTCTTTACACAAAGAACGATAGACACTTGGAATAAGCTACCAAGTAGTGTGGTAGACAGTAAGACGTTAAGGACTTTCAAAACTTGACTTGATGTTTTTTTAGAAGAAATAAGTGAATATTACTGTCAAGCTTTGTTGGGCTGAATGGCCTGTTCTTGTCTAATGTGTATTTTCCACACAAAGACACTAAAACGCACCATGGTACACATCACTGTCTTTCCTCCCCAGAAACTTAATTGGCATTTTCAAAGTTTCCCCACTGTTACATACTGTAACAACCACCTTATCCTAGCTGAGGATATGCACACTTGAGGTAGGTTTGTTTTTTTTTTACCACAAGATTTTATTTAAATACTTACAGACAGATGCTTACTGAATTATTGCATGTAAACACTTGAAGACAGGAACTAAAAGCCTTTCTTTATGTGTTAATTGGACAAATCTCACTGGAAGTGAAAAGGAATTTATTTCGCTGATTTTACTGTGAACTCAGTTCCACACAAATAGTTTTGCTCATCACTAGACCTAACTGTAACTTAATAATCATTCCACTTACAAAACTCAGTTCACAATCGGTCATTGGAATGCCTGTTTATATCCAAAAGTTTAGACGTTGCATACTGAACATGGCCACCTCAGATAGTGATGGTACAATGATATAATAAGCTCAAGAATTATGAGACCTGCGGCAGGGTAACACAGAAAACGCACAAAACTCAACAAGGACTGAGCACATCAGAATGGTGCCAGAATGACACAGAGATCAGTATGTTAAAATAAATAAAACATATCTTAAAATTTAAAGAATGAAATGTAGTTTTTCTTCTTTTCCATAGCATCTCTCTCTCTTTGTTTTCTAGTGACTTATGATGGATCTTTCATCCTGGTGGTGCCCTCACCCGCAAAATCCTCTTGTCACCTGGACACCCCTTCACAATACACCTTCACGAAGCATAGCTCTGTCTTGCCTGTCTGTCTGTTGGTGTGTAATGTTAGAAATCCATTACATTCTTATGGGGGCACATCACATGCCCTGAAGGCTTTGAAAGCTTGCCAGTTCTGATTAGTCTACTGCAGCTTAGTGGCCTTGTTGTGCTTTATTAAAAGCAAAAATAATGCATTACAACTGAACTTGGCCTGAACTATATCATATCAGACAGCACGATATAAGAGCAAATTATTGAGCTGTTTGGATAACTATAAAGGCCTTGCCATATGTCAATTATTAGCACAAAGAGTGACAAATGTAGAAAGAAAACAGAAAAATATTGATTACGCAATTGGAAGATTACCATTAGCTCTTGATTCTGTGATTGGTCGATTTGCTGGAAAGGGATTTCTAGGTAGCATAAAGTGGGTGGTAGCACAAAGGTACAGTGGTAGCGCTGTTGCCTCTTGGCAAGAAGACCAGGAGTCACATCCCAGGTCGCCCTTGTTTTGAGCTTGTGGGTCCTTCAATTTTCTCCCACACTCATAAGAAATGCAGTTTAGGTGGTCTGGGGACACTACATTAGCCCTAGTGTATATGAGTGGAGTGTGCATGTACTGTATGTGTTCACCCTGTGATGGACTAGCACCCTGTCCGTGGGTTGATCCTGCCCTGTACCCTATGCTTTCTGCGATAGGCCCCCAGTGATCCTGCTCAGGATTAAGCATGCTTAGTTGGGATTCCCCTTGGAATTAATAAAGTATCTATCTATCTATCTATCTATCTATCTATCTATCTATCTATCTATCTATCTATCTATCTATCTATCTATCTATCTATCTATCTATCTATCTATCTATCAAATGGTTTAGAAACGTGGGCCCTTCAAGGATGGTGAAATGTGACTTTATTCACTTTTATACCTTGTGGTATTCCAGGATGTGACAAGGATGCCTTGGATGGAAAAGAGAGTAAGGCCACAGAGGTTTGGTAGGAGGTTGGAATATTGTATGAACAACAGAGAGCAGCATGTGCACTGAGCTTAGAAGTAAAAGCATGATTTCATTTGAAAAGACAAGTCCAGGAGCCACACATCACACTCCAGCCAGCATGAGACCAGGAGGAGTGAGACTATGTAGACCTTTTAAGTTAGTCAATCTTGGAACTGTCTAAGAGACCTGGCTTTTTAACTAACATTGGATGACATGGTTTCAAGGACTTCCAGAGTGATGGTCCACAAGATTTTACAGGCCCACAAATCGGTTATGATCTTGGAAGTAATTCTGGGCTTGGTGAGGAGAGAGCCTTAGAGAGAGGCGTCTCAGATTGTCCATTAATTTGAGTGTCACAAGGTCAGCTTGGTCAATTTATAGGAGAAAGAGAGGCAGATGTTGAGAAAGACACAAGTGGTGAAGGGAGTGATTTGTCTGGTACTTTGAAATGGGTAAGTGCAGAAGCCATCTCTTCTTGGTCGAAAGAGATGAAGACCGACTTAGGCAGGCCCAGAGAAGATACAGGGTTTGTTGTTCTTTATTGGTTTACTCTGTTGTTTAATGTTCTTCTTGGACAGTCAATTAAGGTGTACAATAATTATGTTGCTTATATATTGTGACAGTTTAGGGCTTTTTTGCCCCCTTGTACCCTCAGTCAGACACCACGTAAAAGTCCAATAATAATATTTATTATAATAATAAAGTGCACAAATAACCAATCCTCCAAACTCCCAGACGCTTAGCTACCCTGCCTCCCAACTCAGCTTGCTGTCTGGGAGCTCCCATAATCCTTTTATATTCCCTGACCCGGAAGTGTTCCAATCCCCAGTCCATGTGATCTCCTATCACTTCCGGGTCAGATAAAAAATCATTTTCTTCACCCCGGAAGCACGTCATTCCCCTTGTCCATGTGACTCGGACGTACTTCCAGTATCCAGCAGGGCTGTGAATAAAGACTCCAATGTCCATAATGTCCTGCTGGTCTTCGGGGCACCTCCATACTGCAGGGAGGGCTCCACCTGGCGGCTTGGGGGTATTGACTGGGATGAACAGCCGGCCATACATCACAATATTTTGTCTTCCTTTGAATCATTTTTGAATGTGGAAGTCTGCTATGAGAATGCCGTCCTGTAACAATTCATATTAAGTTAGATTTGTTTCAGGCCCTGAGTTCTTTTTAAAGATCTTAAGCTTACATATGGTAAGAGTATTACTGTTGAGAAATTTACAGATATTCACAGATGACTTTACATTTAACATTCATGAAAACCTGCAAAAAATGAAAGTGAAAAAATAAAAGTTTCCAGATCTGACTCAGAAGTAGCTGAGAAGTTTCTTTAGGCCCCATTGGAAATCAAGGAGGTGGGCTACATGACAAAACAAAAGTTAAATGGCGATGAGAGAGGATTTTTGTATGGAAAATATGCCAGATCAGTCACACATTGCCAAGATAAAGACGAGTATGCCAGGTTTCAAGGCTTCTAAGGACAAGCTTACGCTCCTACTTGATGGAAATGTTGCCGAGGACTGCAAGCTGAAACTTCACTTACTCAGTCATTTGAGGAAGCCAAAGGTTGACATGGATAGTGCTGTACACTGACTGCCTGTTGCGTGGAAGTCTAACCCTAATGCCTGTAGGTCTCTTCTCTTTTTGTTTATGTCCATTTGCCTTAGGGCTCAGTAGTTAGGGTTGTGCCTTTGCAGATCTCGTGTCCAAGGATTGAACTTGTCCATGACAAATTTTATACATTTTGCCCAGTTTTCCTTAAGTCTAAAACTCCCAAAAGATGTGTAGATTATGTTAACTTGCCACTCTGAATTGGCACCAAGTGTGGCTTGACATGTCTGTGGGCCATGTGAGGATTGTCAGCTTGCCTATTAATGTTTCCGGCCTTGAATCTGGTGGTGTCAGGACCTTGACATGGATTAAGTGTGTTTGGTAAGGACTGCAAAAATAAACTGTTACTCTCAGGTTACAATACATCAGTTAGGACAACCTGTACTTCATAATCCTATAGGGAACCGGTAACTCTTATGGTCATTCTGCTTTCCTTGATGAACAGAAACCCAACTATTTGTTTCCCAAAATCTAAGGTCCAGGATGTTAATGTCATCTTCAAAAAATGCTACATATGAGACCTAATGGCTGCAGACCCCAGATGCGGTAAACTTTCTTACATTGAGGCACCAGTGCAAGTAGCATCATATTTATATGGCAAACAAGAGCATTGGTTCTTCCTGTCGACAGATAACAACTTTCATCAGGAATGCTGTATGGAAACAGATTTGACAAGACTAAGACTTTAGTATTTGACAACCTGGGAGATATGGAAGCTGCATCTGGGTCAGGGGGACAAAGCTTTCAAAGCATTATTGGCATGGCACTCTTAGGAGATGAACAATGATAATGCGATGGAAAATATAAAGAATAAGGACAAAGAAAACAAGCATAAGGTATGAAAAACTCAAAACGCTCAACGCCAACCTGCTCCATGCTGGCTTTGTATTTTATCTTACCCTTTGGGAAATAGAGAGTTAAATGTAAAAGAAAGTAAACTGACCAGTGGTGTCAAATGCAACTTTGTAAGCGCTACCGCTCTGGTTGTTTTTCCTGATGCTTTTCAGCCAGTGCCCAGTGACATCTCTAGGGTTGGTGTCACCCAGTGCCGTAGCCAAGGCTAGATTAAGATCCCCACAGGCCACTAGGTGACTTGATGAATTAGAGCTCTATAACACAAAATCGATCGCACTTTAAACAATGCCTCACACAAACACCGGACCGTTTAATGTAGTGTGGTATTTCCCACTATTAATGGTATGTGGACACTTGATCATTTCATCATTTTAGAGTTGGCATAACCCAGTGCAGTCTCCCACTCCCCCATAGATGTCTCAGCAATTCATTGTAATGTCACTGATTAACACTCTGATCGCAGGGAAACAGCTTATTAACAAGTCCATTAATGTCAAAAAATGTGCTCATTGGTGTCTTGATGTTCGATACGACCTGACGTGCTTTTTTCAGCGTGGAGAAATAAAAATCACAGAACTCACACACGTAACTGTAGAATAAATTTCAGAAATACACATTTGATCAAATCAGCACAATGCCACTCTGTGGACCGATTAACAAGACTGCAGGCATACAATACCTAGCAGCATACTTGCTAACTACACCTTACTCCTGTGCTTCTGACTGATTCTGGGAAATTTTGGGTCCCGTTATATGTTAATACCTTAAAAACTGATTACTGTTTAGTAATAACTTCATTTGGCCTAAACGGTCTTATAAAGACTTTTTAGTCCTTCCATTCATATCTTAACCCTAAATATCTCCAAACAATACATATATACTGTAGAAGTAATAGGCAGGATTTGGCTACACTATGGTTATATGAAATCTGTCTCCTGTCATCAGAGTCTAGGGAGGACAGGAGTTGAAATTTACGGGTCATTTGTCTCTGTAATTTCTACCCCTCTCTCTGCCGCTACACTATAATAATTAAAAGAATGTTCCCTTTTGTTTAGACCCCATCATTGCAATCTCTGGACCTCTCTGGGACGGCAACTATTAAATATCTCCACAATTCTTCATTAAAGCTTGCACGTGAAATTCAAATTTGGTGTAAACTGTTTTGCAACCGAAATCTCAATGGGAAAGTTTATAAGCGTTCACCTTGAGGTAAACATCAGATAAGAAAAGTTGTTTTTTCCCCTTCACATACTCACTTGCAGATCTTATACATTTCACAGCCTTGATTTCCAGGATCCTGATCGTTCATATTGTAGCTGTCCTCTGATTATACTTTAGACAGTATGGCATGGCAAGCCACTCAAGTCATCATATTGACACATTATGGGGATGAGAGTAACGATATGGCTACCGCAGCAGTGTGCACTCAAACTAATGTTAATCCAACCCCCTCTCCCTCATCGTTTGGCATCTACAGTTAAGTTCATTTTGCTGATCAAGTATAATTTACTGTGGTGAAAGAAAAACCAAGCAGTGGTAAACTGAAATTACAATGTGGCCTACACAAATAGGAAATGGAAATTTTCCATTTGTGACTCATTTGGGGTTTTTACCTTACTCAGATGGTATTGTAAAATTTCAGTGTCAATACCGGTTTATTGATATGTTTACATAGCATTATGAGACTCATATTTGGATGTTTTTCCACAGATTACAACAGTAGTGCAAAATAAACAAGACAATGAATACAACGTCATACATTATATATGTTATGTACATTCTAAGTCCCAAGAATCAGTTTAGATACTGGGTGAGAAACATCCAGGAGAGACTCGGAGTAGAGCTGCTGACCCAAGAGGAGCCAATTGAGGTGGTTCAGGCATCTGATACAGATGTTTACTGGACACCTCCCTGCAAAGTTTTTACAGGTACGACCAGGTGGGAGGAGACCCCAGGGAAGTCTCAGGCCTCACTCAGTGGTTTTTATCTCCCAGATGGCCTGAGGACGCCTTGGGATTCCACAGTATGAGTTGGCAAGTGTGGCTGGGGAATGGGGTCTCACTGTTAAGACCAGGTCTCATATAAGTGGTGGAAAACGAATTACTGAAAGAATGAGCATTAAATACAATATCAGATATACTGTAATAGAACACACTTCAGGTATGGGTACTTATGATGTGAGCATAAAAAGTATTTTTGGAGCTAATGCTGTAAGTGCTAATGATCATGTACCTTCTGCCAGGATGGAGGAGGGAAAATGTGACTGTGAAGGGTGGCTGAAATCTTTTTTTTTATAATTAGGTACTACATTGAAACATACCATATCATTCTATATGCCTGCTGAATCCTGAACAGGTTTGCTGAAGCCTATCCCAGTAAGCACAGGGCACAAAGCAGGAACAATCCTAGGACAGAGTGCCAGTCCATCACAGGGAAAACTCACACACACACACACTAGGACCAATTTAGCGTTGCCAATCCAACTAACCTGCATTCCTTTGGAATGTGATAGGAAACCAGAATGCCATTTCCATGCAGGGAGGACCTGTGACATGAACCATTAAGACATATGTAAACGAAAGACCAGTGTGTGTGTATGGAGCAGTCCGCTCTGTTCACGCTCAACCACAGACACCAGATGGCGCATGAATGCACTTCTAAATTTTTTTTTGGTGCCTGCATGCACCTCACTTCTCACTACAAAAGACCCGTGTGCAGGAAACACCGCCACGTAACAATGACGTCATGCTAAAGACACAGAAGAAGAGACACAACGGTGAAATAAAGCAAACGTCTTGGCTGAAAAGTGTGCAAGTGAAACACCTCAGCAACAGAGGGCAAGTTTTCACTAAAAACATTGTCTATCTGGAGGAATTTTCTCGAGACAAACATTAGTAGGACTCATATGCCAACGATATGGCTAAGATATGATATCGCCAGTGTCTTCTTATAGAAGCCAGTGGGACAACAAGGACACTTGGGTCCACATCCTCTACACTGGGTAATTCTTAAGAGTTAGCTGACACCTCTCAAATTTCACAAATATAGTAAAACTGCTAGGGAGTCTTTGGGTTGCTTTTTGTCCCAAAGACCACATGCAGCTAGTAATAGAATAGAATAGAATTGAAAAGAGTAGCATAGAATAGAGAGAAGAAAATACATCCCAGAATAAGAAGCATGATTTTCTCAAAACAGATCATGTATCACTTGGCTTGTTACACTCTAAATAACACCCATATCTCCCATCTCAGCCACCTGGTGCCTATAAATTGTCTGAATCTTAACATCAGCAAAACCAAAAACTGGTTATTGACTTTCACCACAACAAATAGCCTCTATGTCCGGTCACTATTCAAGGAGTGGATGGAGAGGTGGTCCACTCCTACAAGAACTTGGGGTCCACATTAATGACAGGTTGGACTGGTCTTGTAACACAGGGAAGCTAAGGGCAGAGAAAGGGCGGAGTAGGCTCTTTTTCCTTAGGAGACCACATTTCTTTAATGCGGGAAGTGACATCCTTCACATCTTCTATAACTCAGTGATGGTCAGTGTGATTTGCTATGGTGTGGCCTGCTGGGCCAGTAACACCAGTTTAAGAGTGGCCCACCATATCAGCATACTAATTAAAATGTTAGGCTTATTTATGGGGTACACTCTGGACCCAATGGAGCTAGTTGCAAAGGAGAGAATGAAAACAAAACTGAGTGTCATTATGAACAATGCTGCACGTCCTCTCTCTAACACACTAATACTGAGGACTTTCAACCAATGAATCATTCAGCAGAAGTGTGTCAGGAAACACGATTGGGGCTTCTTTATACTGGCAGCAATATGTCTGGATAAGGCCTCACTATCACATCCACGTCAGAAATGTTCTTTTTTTAATTTTCTTGCTCTATAGTCATTCTGGTGTGTGTTCAGACCAAGGTGTGTAGGTATATTTATTTATTTACTTACTTATCTACCTATTTATGTATTTAAAGAGCTTCTGTAAAAAGCAAATTTCCTCCTGGGAATAAATAAAGTTCTATCTATCTATCTATCTATCTATCTATCTATCTATCTATCTATCTATCTATCTATCTATCTATCTATCTATCTATTATATAGTGCCTTTCATATCCGTTTTACTGTAATATTTTTATATTACTATCATATTTTATTGAAGATTACCTGTGTCTTCTTCTGTGTATTGTGTTGTATTGACCCTTTTCTTTTTGAGACCCACTGCACACTCAACCTACCTGGAAAAGGGTCTCATTTTGAACTGCCTTTCCCAAGGTTTCTTCCATTTTTTCCCTACAAGGGTTATTTTGGGAGTTTTTCCTTGTCTTCTTAGAGAGTCGACTGAGGGGCTGTGAAAAGGCAGGGCCTGTTAAAGGCCATTGTGGCACTTCTTTTGTGATTTTGGGCTATACAAAAATATATTGTATTTTATCTATCTATCTATCTATCTATCTATCTATCTATCTATCTATCTATCTATCTATCTATCTATCTATCTATCTATCTATGTGTAATGAAAAGCTGAACAGAAATGAAAAAGTCCAAATGAGATTGCATTGTCAGAGATTTGCAAAGTTCATTAACCAATAATTAATCATCTCTTTCATCAAAACAAAAAGGACAAAACCAAAATGGTATTCAAAAGTTAGAAAGCAACAGGTCTTTTAAAGCCAGAAAATACAAAGATATAACCAGCAAGAAGTTAACAGGTTTTTATCCATTCTCGGATACATTAGAAAGGGTGAACCTTAAATAGTCATGTCAATGCCATCCTAGTAGCGTTAGCCCGGTTAATTGTTTGAATGCCACTTAGACAAAGAATGATGTGAAATTCACAAAAATGCGGCACGCAGTGTCCAAACAAAATGGCGTCACAAGATAATGCCATTTTTTGTTTTAAATCCTTCAGGTAAAAACCAAACAGCACAAATGGATTCCTTGGGTCTAAAAAACAGAAAAGACACCCAGAAAACCACAATCACTTAAGAAACATCCACAATAAACTGAAACAAGAATGTACTGATAACAATTACATTCTGCACATGATACTTGCCCTTTGCCATGCCCCTCTGTCTCAATTACAATGGACGGTTATGGACAGTTATGTAGGAGCTCTCTGACTTCATTCAAGGTTCATTTATTAAGTCCACGCTGTTCCTGTCTCCTACTATGGTTTCGTTTCATGCTGGGTTTTATACATTTGCTTCTGTTAGTGTCAGATTCTATTTTGGACTTGACTTTCTTGCCACATCATTCCTTGCTAAACAGCTGTGTCTTCTGTTCTCTGGCTTTCTTTCTCATTGAATCTTTTCTTACCTTTTTCAAGTTTTCTTTCTGGTTGTATCTCTCTACTGCGGCATGGCTGTGTTTTCACATGTCTCAGTTGAATTAACAGAGACAGACCAACCATTCAAATTTAAAATTTTTCTTCATGAAGCAGAGCCAAATGAAGAAGCAGAGGAAGAGGAGAGTCGTGGAGTTAATTTAGTCTTCAGTCAGGAATAGGGAATGCCTTACATTTCTTTGCAGAAAGGGAAGCAGGTTGGTAGACTCACAACTCTCTTTAAACCTTAAAAAGGCAGCCGTTTTAGGGTTAAAGGACAAGGGTCTGTTTGTGGAAGAAGAAACTTTTTTGTGTCTTGTTTTTGAAAGAAAAAGAGATTAAGGAAGACAACAAATGAAGAATGTGAGTCACGAATGATGAATTAGAGCTCTATAACATAAATTCAATTTCACTTTAAACAATCCAGCATGCAAACACCTGACCGTTTAATGTTAGGAAAAGAAAGAAGGAGAAACGTGATCCAACTGCATTGTGGTTTGAGCTTGGACCAGAAAATCTTTTCAAATAAAGTTGTGTTTGGAGTCTTTGACATTCTCATGAAAGACGTTGATTACATTGCTGAATTAAACCTTTTTTAAGATGTCTCATAGTAATATAAGTTAGGAGTAATATGTTCAGACCTTTAGAAAGAAAGAACACACTGACCCAGTTTTAAGGTGCATTGTAATGATGCCCTTGTAGTATTCCCAAAAGAAAGATAAGAGAAAATCTGGTCCTGAAATGAGATAAAATTAAAATACACACAGGAAAGAAATATGCTGCTGCCCTTGTTGAATTTGAATTTATAGAAGGTTTTCAACAGACTGGAACAAAACCATATATGGCAATTACTAGAGAAACTGGCCTCATCAGAGAAGATCATAAGATCGATAAGATAATTATATTTTAATATATCAAGTTCAGTAATAGTACATGGACAAGATCAAACTTCATAGTGGAGTCAGACAAGGATGTCCCCTGTCAGCAATATTGTTTGTCTGCTGCTAGGAACCTTTACACAAAATGTTACAAAATAACGAAAATGAGTGGTGTATATCAGGACTCAATGGTGGAGAGGTGAAGTGGCCCATATGGGTGATGCAGAGATGAACTGTCAATAAGAAAGACAACAGAGATACGAGGAGAGTCGCGGGGTCAAAGCTGAACGTGTGAATGTCTGATAAACGGAAACCTAGGAATAAAAATACAACAGGAAGGTATTAGAATAATAGGCGTATGATTTGGAGAGGAGTTACAGAAAAAGCTTCCTACACTTTTGGAAATTCAAACTTCTGCCTGGTGACCCTGCCCTGGATAACCTGGTTAGGATAATGGATGGAAAATATCAGCAGAGGGTGAGATTTTACTGCTTAAAATAAGAATTGTCCCAGGAATTTTATATTTGGGAAGTATTTTAGACCTACCAGAATGTTTTTTTAATGGAATTATTTGTTATTTGTATTTCTTTTGGGGATACCTTTGTTTTGCCAGTCATTTAGGGTGGATTAGTGCAGACTTTTACAAGTGATTGCCCTTCCTGACGTTTATCCAGGCTTGGGATCAGCATTGATGAAGTCGATCTCTCGGTGGATGTTAAGAGGCCTAGAGGTAGGCCAAAGAAGCATTGGATTGATGAGGCGAGATGAGCTTTGAAGAATATGCCAATAACAGATGCCGATACTCATGACAGAAGTCAATAAAGGAGAAGAATTTGGGGTAAAACGGCCAACCCGGCTTATCCTAGAAACAAGACGTAAAACTCAACAGAGAGACACATTTCTTTTGGGGCTAACTGTATAAACCATTAAGGAGAAATGCAATCAAAGGAGACAATCAAGACAACGCTTTCTATATGTAAAGGAATTGGTAAAATTGAAAAATAAGCTCAGAAAGATAGTGGGAAGGCTGCATTTTTGATAAAATATATGATTGGGACAATGTTAAGATCTATAAGATGACAAATAAAAAGCAAAGTATTATAAAGAATGTGTAAAATACTTAAGAGAACTCTAACTGAAAGGAAGACTATAATTAGGTGTGGAAAATTTGGAAACAGTTGTGGAAAGCAATAAAGGAGAAAAGTATAGTTTAAAGAAAAAAAGCAGATAACACTTGAAAAACGATAACAAATACATTTTTAACTAATGTACAAAAAGACTACATAGTATGAAAATGCTCGCATGATATTTTATCAACTAATGTGCACATTTAGAAATGAAAAGGGGTAAAAAGTAAAAAAGTGTGACAGAGAAGGATACAAAGAAGATGAAATAGCTGTATATTATCTGATTTGGAACTGACCATTGCCCAAAAAGTATGGCGTCAATGCAAGAAGTGTTTTAAAATTTTATTATGACTAGAGGGGCAAGCCCCCCTGGCACCTACAGTGCCCAACCCCCAGTTGCAGCCAGAATATTTGTAAAATCTGTAAATGTACAAAAGAAAAGTAATTTTTTATAATAATAATAATAATAATAATTATAATACATTACATTTATATAGCGCTTTTTTATCAGTTACTCTTTTATTGGAATCAAAATCACAAAATTCTATAAACATGTAAAAGAAACATTAATTATTATTTAAGGGAGTAAAAATCATGAAATGAGAATAAAATATTTACTTTCTTACCAATTGGAGTGTTCCTGTTAAACTGAGGTCGACTATGCTCGATGAGTATTTATAAGAGACTAAACAAACGATCCATTCGTTTTAACTGACAAAAACCATGACTTTCTTTTTTGATATTTTAGTTTAGAATTTAAAAACGGAATACGAATATGAACATCCAACAACTTCACATTAAAGTTTGATAAATTCTGAAAAAAGTGATACCAAACATATATATGTAAGTTTTATTTAAATCGTGACAAAAAACGTGACACAAAAACGTCACATAAAATCATTGCACTTTTAGATTTAGGATTTTATATAGAGAGAGTAGATAAGAGATACCATGCTTTATGAACTATTTTTGAAAAAAAATTCCTAACGACACAGTCAAAAATTATTGACACATGATTAAGTTGATGTAATGCAAGAAAAAAAAGATTATTTCTATCAAAACTATTTTACAGATGCCAAAAATGATGAAGGAAAATGAAGACGTGGGCCAAAAATCAAGCTTTTACAGCTTATAAAAAAAAATGAGTAAATTGGTTGCAAATCCAAAACATAAAAAATAATGTGCATTTTTGAGAACAATATTAGATTTTCATGAAACTAGAAATAAAGTAGGGTATCATGTATTTGTCTGGCATCTTTCTCTCATGAGAATGGCCAACATATTGGCAAAACGTCCTTCACGATTTTGTTCTGGATGACATGTTGTGAGAAGGCAGGGAGCTACGTACTGTATGCCGTGGCTTAGGAGGTGGCACACAGACGCCATTGGTCGGTGGTCCCAGGTCAAAGGTCCATCATCATTCACCAAAGATCCTCACAGCCCCTGACATGACCGGCTGTAAACTCATATGTGAATACACGTGTAACCTCTTAACTAACACATGTGCCGTGTGTATGCTGTTAGCACCCACTAAAACTGTTCTGTAGCCATCGCAGCCTGATTCGGTTATTAGAATTGCTTCATTGGGTACATGAGGGGAGATTGTGTTCAGCACAGAAAATTTATGGGCTTCTGAAACTTAAAGGGCAGCAAAAAGGTACCTTCCAACCTACTAGCTGAATAGGATGTTATGGAGAACAGAATTTATAAAAGCAACAATTCTGATCATTTATTCTATAAGGAATGTTTATTTCACAATTTTAAACGTGCTGTATATTTTAAAATCTTTTCACTACATCTTTAATGACATCATTTCATTTTGACCTTGTCCTGGCTACTATGGAAGCCTCCCCAGAGCATAGCTGCTGAAGAGCATGCGCCAAATTAGGTGATGTAGTAAACTTCACAATACTTATAGTGAGCGATAGCAGCAAATTCTCGCTGGATCGTTTCCTGAAAAATACAGATGCTGGCTTGAATAACTTAAATCATTAAATGTTCCCTCTTAAATCATTCTGTTGATCATGATGCTTGTTTTACACTGTTATGATACTTTGTGCAATCAACTGCCCTTATTATTAATGTGTTGGATTCTTATTTGCATATTAAGACTGGCCCTCAGATCATTTTTTTCATGAGATTCGTTCTCATGGGTCCCACTCGTTTAGCTGGTCTATACATGCACTGCAATGAACGCTTTGCTTGGGATACGTAATGTGTCAGTGAGACTGAGGCGACTGAGCATCCTTCTTAGGTGAAATAGTCTGTGCTTTATAAAGATTAATAGTTTGTTCAATATTTATCTTTTGCTGTAAAAAAATGACTTTGATCTCCTGTTTACGGCATTGAACTCATTGAATTTCATTTCACAAATGTGGTTTTTAAAACTTTAAAGTGAATATAACATAATTCAATTTTTAACTGAAATTAACAATTTTACTTACTTTGCATATGCAGATTTTGTAGCAGTTCTACTCATCAACATGTTTCACTGAGTGATTGCTGAAATAGTTCAGTTCACGTAATCAAGTAAATTGGCTGAAATAGAAAATGATCACATACAACAAACACAATAATGCAAAATTCTTAATGCATTACGAGAAATTAGCTGCATTTAGTCTAACTTTTTGACTTCTGTCAGTGCAAAAAAACTACATTTAATGATAGCATATACAGTAGATATATACTCTATCTGGAGGCTAATATATAAGAATTCTAATCTCATGATAATTAGACATTTTAACATGTTAACTTAAACAAAATGTGTATTTGATACAAATTACAACTCTTTTAACTATGTATGATCAAGGCAGTGCATTTCATCACTCTCTTATCTTCATGGCCCATTATTGCCAGTCCTCTAGTGTACTAAATACATTGTAGCGCTGGGCCGGGTGCTTGCCGGTGCCAACCCCGTGAACTCTTGCTCTTTACATTTCCCTTTAAGTAGCTCGCTGTTGCTGCATTAGATGAAATTCATGTATCTTTTCCAGGATGATCCCTAGGCTGATGCATCTTGTTACGGTATATTTGAGGGCTGCTATTTTCTTTGATAACAGTTCACCTGTCCCTAGCTGGACCCTAAACTTTCACTTTGGAGGCCTGCTGAAATTTGCAGTGAAGGAAGTGTGGGACTTTTCTTTAATAGGATAGGTTACAGGGACCTTCCAAAAATTCTAGCAGTGAACATTCAAATTTGCACTTACAGTATTATAGTGAATAAACACAAAAGTTCCCACTTTCCACAAAGTACTTACTCTTCAATGTATTGCTGTAAATCCCTGTGATTGCTCCTTTTGGAGCCTGAGTACAAAATATAGGGCTGGCACCATCTAACAGCCCACTACTCAGGCTGTTCCTGTTGATATACCTTGGCTCGAGGCATTTTATGGAGATAATTCTCTCTCGTGCATATGTCTGAAGGTGGTGGTGTGGGAATCTTTCTTCTGTTGCAAAAAAAAATCAAACTGTAGTATACACTCATTGTCAATTAACAATGCTTTAGTAAAGAGAACCCAAAAGCTCCAGCAAAGAACATAAAGGCAACATATTAAATATATAATTTTACCATGAAAAGACAAGATAGGTTAAAAAAAACGTAATACTTAGTAAACAAAATAAAAAACATTTAAATCCTGTGGTGAGCGGGACGCCCCTTCTACTTATGTTCCGAGGGGCAGCCATGGGCTCCTCAGTATCTTCCCCGGGATGCTTGGTGGCAGCCTCCCTGGTTGACGATGGTGCCTCAGTTTCCCGTAGGGTTCCATGGGAGATGGAGTTCTCCCCAACCCTGTGGGGATCTGAGTTGCCCACCAGGGGGTGCTGCAGGGATCCCAGAGCCAGCATGGACACCTCTACAGCCCTGCCCGGAGGTCCAATTAGCAACAGCACCTGGGGCACTTCCGGGTGGGCTATAAAAAGGGCCAGCATCCACCGCTCGAGGACGAGGTTGCCTGGGAGGAGTGGTAGTGCCAAGGTGGAGAGTTGTGTTGTTGAGATCAAGTACTTTTGGGACTGTGTTGTGGTTGGAGGGATTACGGGGAAGACGTGCCCTCCAGACAATAAAGTCCGTGTTGTATTTTTACACGTGTCTCTGGGTCAGGTGCAATATAGCGCCTTTATCACAATCCATACTTAAGCAAAATGACCCCTTTTATTGGCTAACTAAGCTTTTGAGGCAACTCAGGCCCCTTCTTCAGGCAAGATGGAATCATTGGGGCCTGAGTCACCTCGAAAGCTTGCATATTGTAATCTTTTTAGTCAGCCAATAAAAGGAGTCATTTTGCTTGACTTCTCACTACATCCTTAATGGCTAACACAGTACAACACCCTAATACTAAATCCATACTTGAAATACTTCCCCCACCATGAGCCTTTCCTTCAGTTCACCTTTCAACCTCATGAACACTGATCAGAAGCAGACATTTAGTGAATACTGACAATTCTGTCGAACCCCATACTGTAGGCAAGTCCTTTTGAATCTCTTGGAGTCCTAAAACATCACTAGCCTGTTTCGGTGTTGCACTCATGGGTGACAATGTACTAAATGCCTCAGCCCATTCTTATGTGAACAGGCCAATGGTTGTTGGGTTCCTTGTTCTTCCATATATAAGTAAAGGTCCAGTGTTTCTCTCCTAAGTCTCTGTGACAAAAAGAAGATTAAGAGGTGACCTGATTGAAGTGTTTAAAGTTATGAAGGGAATTAGTACAGTGGATCGAGACTTGTATT
Source organism: Polypterus senegalus (assembly GCF_016835505.1). Taxonomy (NCBI): domain Eukaryota; kingdom Metazoa; phylum Chordata; class Cladistia; order Polypteriformes; family Polypteridae; genus Polypterus; species Polypterus senegalus. The sequence continues at coordinate 94,992,911 of NC_053171.1, forward strand.
TTAAAATGTGTTCATCAAGAACACGGGGACACAGTTGGAAACTAGTTAAGAGTAAATTTCGCACAAACATTAAGAAGTTCTTCTTTACACAAAGAACGATAGACACTTGGAATAAGCGACCAAGTAGTGTGGTGGACAGTAAGACATTAGGGACTTTCAAAACTCGACTTGATGTTTTCTTGGAGGAAACAAGTGGACAGGACTGGCGAGCTTTGTTGGACTGAATGGCCTGTTCTTGTCCAGAGTGTTCTGATGTTCTAATGTATGGCGCCAATTCCGCATGGCATGTTCCCTTCCCTGGTGGCCCTACGGAACATTTCTTCTAAGTAACCCTCTGCACTTCCAAAGTGCACATTTTCACAAGATATTCCAAACTTTATTTCAAATCTCAATGCGTAATAGTAAATCTATGTCGTGGGAGAGCATATCAGCTTTCACCGGTTCTTTTTATGCTATATCTCAGTCTCAAAAGAATCTGCCTTGGCAGCCAGTAACAGTTTATCAGCCATGACCTTGAACTACATGTTCTCTTCTGAAAGTTTAATTCACTTTATCTTCAGACAGGAGAAAATCAAATCAGTCATTGTTATTAATTATTTGAAGCCTGATGGGTCCTTATACTAAATATCAACAAATAAACTATTTTTTATTGATAAAGACAATGGCAATCAAATGCATAGCAGATTAATGAATGAATTGCATCAACTAATGAAAGCCAGTCATACATTTATGGCTTTAATTCAATTCCCTTTCAGTCCAGTATTCTTGGCAAGAGTCATCGGGGCAACATGCTGAGCTGGATAGACCAAGCCACTTATACGTAACAAAAGTCTCCAGCTCTCCCTGCAGAATTCCCAGATAATGACATCTGAAAAGTAAAATCATTCCAGCATGTCCTGGGTATACCCTTGGGTTTTCTCCTGGTGGGCTTTGCCTGGTATATCCACTCTGTGAGAGATGCTCTGAGGGCATGCTCAGACCACATCAGTTGTTACCATTTGATCTGAAGAATTAGTAGTTTTATTTTATTTCAGATTGCCAAGTGCCTTACAATAACATGGCCAGCAAGGCCCACAATACCCAAACAGAAACTATGATCTCTTTCATTTAGTTACTACCGAGAGGTCATGACCATATGTGAAGATGCTGATGTAGGCTGACTGTTAAATTGAAAGCTTTCTCAAAGAACTTAGTTTCAACTTCACAACCACATTCCAAGGTGCTATCCACAAAACTGCCACCCCTGCATCAATCTGTTGGTCAATCTGACAATCATCTCTACCAACACTCGTGAAAATTGAAAGACACACATCTCTCTACGATTGGTGAAACATTTACCTCTGGTAATTCAAATTGTATTTAAAACTATGGGGCTTTGCCCCCTGCTCGTGTCGCTCACCAACCCCCAAGGCCTGCGCTACGTGCCAGAAATTTCGTGTCTCTGCCATTCGCGTATGTGGATTTCACTTTTACCAAACTGCAAATCTTTTAATTCTCGTGGATACGCCTCTTCATTGGGAACACGCTCCCCAATTGAAATACAAATTACACGATCTTCAAATCTTCAACTTAAAGTTTAAATCCGAACAATATATTCAATCTCTTTTTGTTGTTGTTATTTCACCGAGTAACAATTTCTGTTTGTTTGATAGATAGATAGATAGATAGATACTTTATTAATCCCAAGGGGAAATTCACATAATCCAGCAGCAGTATACTGATACAAAGAAACAATATTAAATTAAATAGTAATAAAAATGAAAAGAATTAAAATAAAATTAATGTTCGCATTTACTCCCCCGGGTGGAATTGAAGAGTCGCATAGTGTGGGGGAGGAACGATCTCCTCAGTCTGTCAGTGGAGCAGGACGGTGACAAAAGTCTGTCACTGAAGCTGCTCCTCTGTCTGGAGATGACACCGTTCAGTGGATGCAGTGGATTCTTCATGATTGACAGGAGTTTGCTTAGTGCCCGTCGCTCTGCCACAGATGTTAAACTGTCCAACTTTACTACTAAAATAGAGCCTGCCTTCTTAACAAGTTTGTCCAGGCGTGAGGCGTCTTTCATCTTTATGCTGCCACCCCAGCACACCACCGCGTAGAAGAGGGCACTCGCCACAACCGTCTGATAGAACATCTGCAGCATCTTACTGCAGATGTTGAAGGACGCCAGCCTTCTAATGAAGTGTAGTCGGCTCTGTCCTCTCTTGCACAGAGCATCAGTATTGGCAGTCCAGTCCAATTTATCATCCAGCTGCACTCCCAGGTATTTATAGGTCTGCACCCTCTGCACAGTCACCTCTGATGATCACAGGGTCCATGAGGGGCCTGGGCCTCCTAAAATCCACCACCAGCTCCTTGGTCTTGCTGGTGTTAAGGTGTAAGTGGTTTGAGTTGCACCATTTAACAAAGTCTTTGATTAGCTTCCTGTTTGCGCTAATGCGATCTTTACTAACACTTTCTCTTGAGACTTTCAAATTTTCATACTTCCATTATCTCTAACCTGCTCTGCATGTGTATTGCGTCAATGTTTTTGAATTCTTTATGACGTTCTACTTTACATCATCTACTCTTTGTCTTTTATTTCCGGCCCCGGGCATGGCTAAATCTCTTGGCACAAAGTCTCGTCTCGTGAAACATGAAAGTATCTCTCAGAAAAAGTCAAGTCTCCTCCCAGGCTAAAAAGTCTTGTCTTGTCCGAGGATTTTTTTATTATAATAGAGAGATTAGGTTTCTGTTAATGAATTGTTTGATTTTAATTGTATAAAAAATAATGTATGAAAAATCCTGCAACCTGTCTAAAGTGTTTTTATTTTAGGATACATATTTAAAAAAAAAATCGACATTATTCTTTGCTGTGATTTTAACTGTTTCTCACAAAAAACTGATAAATTCAGATTTTTGTGTAAAAATATCATTATGTACAGTTTACTCACAAAGCTGGGTTATACACTGTTTAGAAAATTCATCAAATCTCAGAGCTGTTTTTCTGCCTTAATGTTGCACCTTGACTTCATTTCAAAATATATCTAAACATTAATTATCTAAAATAAATATCAAAGGTTTACTTTGAACTCAGTGAAGATCCTCTTTGGTTACTGCTTTTTAAGAGTGCTTGCCATGTATGATTTTACATTTTTTTATTTTTGATTGCAGATTCCTGTGGTTTATTTTTAATTTAAAAAAATATTTTTTTTTTGGTTGATGAGTTGACCAAAAAATATGTAACAGCTAAATATTATTAAAAATGTTCAGTATTTTTATAAAGATTGCTATAAACGTACTCGGCTAGTCCAAATAGTTTGCAAAAGATTTCATTTATCTAGATAGAAAACAAACCATGAATTACTTTCTCTTCCAAGGCTGCACATGCTGATAATGTATTTGAAGCAACTGACTAATAAAAGAGACTAATTTCTTTTCAGTAAAGATAACAATTGTGACTGAAACTGACTAGTGAAGGTAATCCATTAGCATTTACTTTTTCATTCCATGTGGACCCAGAAGTCTATTGGTAGGCCTTGAGGCTTAGTTATGCTGCATATTCACTAGCCATGGTGCCCGTTTCAGACAGATAATAGAATAATACAAATATATATTTGCTGTCTTTTGCCCTGCCTGTATCTTCAGCGACTTTCCTCCATATTCGCATGTGTGTGAACTCCTCTTCACTGGCATTTCCTCTCTTGAGCGTGTTACTGTAAAGCCTGCATCTCATTCTCTCTTTATTTGCTAAGCACCTTTCTCACCTCCTGTCCGGTTTTACACTTGCCATCTTTGAAGGCGACTCTCTCATCGTGGCTCATACGCCTTCACTCCTCCTTGTGCATCTCACATTTGCACTTCCTCTTTCCATGCACTTCTAGCGCATCACCAAAACCAAACTGACCAATCACACCAAAGCCAAAGTGACCAATCAGATTGCTCAGAGGAACCGGACACACAGACCTTAGTTTTTTATTATGTAGTCGATAAATGTAGTCAGGATTTACACATATGGCTGGGTGGCTCACTAGTTAACGTTGCCAACTCATAGATCCTGTGTCCTATAGGTTCAAATCCTACAATGGGTCACTGCCTCCGTATAGTTTGCCCATCCTTCCCATGTTTGTGCCGGTCTTTATTCTGGTAACACACCCCCAAGACATAGACATTAGATTAGCTGATGATTGTAAATGGCACCGTGTGTGCTAATGGCCCCTGTGATAAACTGGCTCTCTGCCCTGGGTTGGTTCCTGCCAGTGTAAGCACAACCCTGAATTGGATTAAGCAGCTTTGAGAGTGCCATATTATGTTACTTTATTGGCTCTTCTGTATCAGTGTAAATGGCTCAGATGTGTAAGGTGAGTCCGGCTTTTTCAATTTTTGCTTATCTATAGGATACATGAATATTTAATATGTTCCACATCATCTAAAAAGTTTTCTGATCGTCTTTCCCATTCATCAACAGATGCACATGGATATGATCAAATCTCTTTTAAGCGCCTTTACTTCATTTAGTCTGAATCATCCAAAGGCAGATGACTTATGAGATAAAAATGATGTTTTATAAACATTTAAAAAATGAGACCCAAAGCACGTTTTTACATTTGCTAAAAATGCATATTTAGAATTTTTTAGATTAAATTTTAAAAAAAGTAACAGCTGCTCAAGTGTGTTAGAGGGTCACAGGGAAGCATCATGTAAAAGGCAGCAGCCATACCTGGACACATTCAAGCACACAGCTGCTCTCATGTAAAACATTTCAGAAACTTCTTGGGGATGAAAAACCGAATGCATCTTGGAAAACCCCATAAATAGAGAGAGAATGTGCAGATGCCACACAGACATCGACGAGGCCGGTATTCAAATCCAGTCTCCCTGAGCCATGAAGTAGTAGTTTTAACATGTGTGCTACTGTCTTTAGGATTTATATGTTTTTATTACATTTTTGTATTCATTGAATTACAGATTTTGAGTTTAATGTTGAGATTATAAGTGTACTCCAGTTTTCTCCCACATCCTATACATGTGTATAGTTTTCTAAGTTATGTATTGTGACAGATAGGGGGCGCTGTCATCCCCTTGAACCCTCTGATCAGACGACAGACACCAGGTAAAAGTCCAAATTATTCTTTTATTTGAACAATACAATGCACAAAGAACTGAGTGGAGCCATTATATTCATAAATCAATAAACACAATACTAATAATCACAAATCCTTCAACTCCCAGACACGTGGCCACCCTTCCTCCTGACTCAGCTCATCCGTCTGGGATCTCGCACAGTCTTTTAAAGTTTATGACCTGGAAGTGCTTCTGAGCCCCCAGTCCACGTGATTATCCAGCACTTCTGGGTCAGGTAAAAACTCCTCTTCTTCATCCCGGAAGTACGTCATTTCCCCTGTCGCTGTGACTAAGACATACTTCCGGGTTATCGGGCAAATACACATCTCTGAGCCTCCCTGAAGCGTCTCCTGGTGGCCCCGGGTTATCCAGCAGGGTTGTGTACTAAAACTACATAGTCCATGATGCCCTGCTGGAATTCTCCATGTCGCAGGGAGGGCTCCCTCTGGCGGCCTGGGGTTATTGGCCGGCCATAGTCCACAGTATATATGTTGTAAGATTGACCCTATATAGCGCCTGACCCACCACAGATTGGACACGGGAGGCACATGTAAAATAAACCAAATACTTTTATTGTTCTTTGTCTGTGGGCTATGCCTTTCCCGTACCCACAGACACAACACAGTCCAAGCACACAAGTAACACAAACACTTTCTCTTCCTCCTTGGCACCACCACTCCTCCTAGGCAACTTTGTCCTCCTCCGCCCGACTCTGGCCTCTGAGTGGTGGCTGCTGGCTCCTTTTATAGTTCACCCGGAAGTGCTCCAGGTGCTTGATCCCTAAGTTCCAGCTGCACTTCCTGGTGTGAGGAATGCTGTATGTTGCCCAAACACAGCGCCCCCTGGTGCTCCAATTCCCAGGATGCCCTGCAGGAACCCGAGGCACAGGACCACTCCAGGGAGGCGGCCATCTAGCGTCCAGGGGCAGGTATTGCAGTGTCCAGGGCTGCTCCTCCTGAATATTGCGTGCAGGGGCGTGCCGACTGGGTATGGACGCCAGCCGCCTATCACAATGTATATGTGTGTGTTCTGCCATAGAATGGCATCCTGAAATTAAGTACAGGTGTATACACAAGTGGATCCTATCATAAAATGTCATTACACGATTGGGTTTTGCTGCGATTAACCGTAGACTGCCATCTTTAAACAGGGTATCGGCTTATAGGTATATACTTGAATTTGTCCTGCCATTAATTGGCATCCCAGGATTGAGTATAGATATGTACATGGCTGTATTCTGTCTGAGACTCGCATCCTTAGACTAAGTATTGGTGATTACTTGACTGTTTCCTGCCATGTACTGACATCACAAGACTGAGAATAGGAGGATACTTGAGCATGTCCCGCCAAAAACTTGCATTTTGAGAATAGGAATGTCTTGACATAGATTTTGGCTTCTGCCTTTTATACACCCATCCATCTATTCATCCACCCATCCTGCCATTCATCCATTTCTAAACTCACTTAATACAGTGCATTACTCAATTGCAACAGGTTAAGAAGAAGGATGGTTTGTTTTTGAGTTTATCCCTTACTTATGCACCTCAGTCAATTTAGTCCATTCAGGATGGTAACCACAATCACATGTTTAGAATAACTAAAATAAAGAAAATCTAGACAACTATCCTTTGGATTAAATATAGTACAGAGATCTTACCTGTCTTTCATTATGAAACATCTCTGGTCTTCTTCTTCCTCTTCATCTTTTCCAACTTCTCTGTTGGGTCAATGTGTTTGATCAACCTTCTCCGAACAGCTCGGTCCTGCACCACCTCGCAAGTCAAGCCCTTTTCCTTCAAAATATTTCTGGACATCTTTGAAAAAGATTAGGGTGTGCCCTAATGTCCAGGCTAAACTGTCTCTCATGGTCTTAGCCATTCTGAAACCTTAATCATCTTCTCTATCTATCTATCTATCTATCTATCTATCTATCTATCTATCTATCTATCCTCCTCATGACCAAACCTAGAAGAAGAAGATATTAGTTCCATGATGGACTGTACAGATCTGTGTGCATTATTGACTGCCAGCATTGTGCCATCACATGGACCCATGTTTTTTGTTTCTCTTTTTTAAGACTGTCTACAGCTATCTTAATCCCATATGCAATCCCCACTCCCCTCTTTAGTATGACATTGTATGTATTTTCCATATCTACCAGTTAAAATAATATAATGCTCCATTCATTCATTTCCTAACTAGCAAGACTGCAATCAACAATAAATGGGATTCAAGTCCATCACAAGGTCCACACACACACACATTCGCACATTTGCTCATAAAGGGACAGTCAACCCAGCATGCATGATGCACTACATATTTGTACTTAAAATTAAGCAAAGACAGAAGAAAATACAGTATATTAAGTATGGCTTCTATATAGTTATGAGAAACGCGATTTGTGCAAAACTGAATTTGCAGGGAACTCTGTGTTCTGCTTTGCACAATAAAATTAAATAAATGCTGTTTTGCTTCCAGCACAATTTGTGCCGTTGACACAAATTAACCATCTGGAAGCATTTCCGTGCATAATTCCACAAGTGTCTTCCTGTCATTTAGTATTTAAATAAAGATCTCTAGTAGAAAAAAAAAAAAATCAGTGGACATATTTCCTGTCACATATAGGTATGTTAGTGAGATGTGTCTTAAGTTTGTACTTGTAACAGGACACCCACAATTATGGCAACCTCAATTCTAAAGATGCATCAGTGACAGAAATGAAAGAGCATGGAGCGGGTGAACTCTTTCTGCAGGCATCAAAAAACAGAAAAGGCCATTTGCTACATAACAGCAGCTCGTTGGGGGAGCGAGTTTTACTATAGAAAAGATAGGACAGGAATGTGACGGATAGTGCATTGTGGTGTGTCTTTGTGTGGAAAATTTGCAACCTGTCACATTTGAGAAAAACGCACAGAATGAGGGGTATAAATAGAAATGATTTGAATGGTGAATTAATTACACATATGCAGAAAATGACACAGGTAAACACAGGTGTATGATGTCTTTAGGGAACAATATTCCTTGTTTGTACCTGAAAAACAGCTTTAGTAAGTTTCTAAAATTGCAAATTGCTAACAAAACTAATTTTACTATCAGTTTGGCAAAACTGTACGAGAATTGAAACTTAACTGTTTCGCTCATCACCAAATATTGAGTGTAATGCATCCTTTGTAAGCCCTTGGGGATGGTGATGACCATGGCAGCTGCTAGATAGATTAAAATATACTGTTTCTAGTTCTTCTAACTGGTTATGTAACATTTCTACAAGTGTATTTTTGAAGTTTAATTAAGTTAGCAGACTATGTTGTTGCCATTGCAAGGACAACTGTTGATGAGGGGTTGTGTGTTGTGCTGTTTCATCCCTTGGAGGTGTCCCGGGCTACCTTTTGGTCACAATATTTCAATGGTAATTCACCATTTCCACCTTTTGTTGAACCGATTCTTCATTGTAACAAAGATAATTGCAATATTTCTGCCTGCTGAAACAATAAGGTGACACAATAATAGTCAAAATACATTGAAAAAGGTTTGGGGCAGCCACCTGTATATTGTGCCCTGGCTACAAATGGGTAATTCGTTTGTGAGTTCACAAGTCTGAGTCCAAAACAGAACTGATTTTAAGGTTGCAAAGATAGATAGATAGATAGATAGATAGATAGATAGATAGATAGATAGATAGATAGATAGATAGATAGATAGATAGATAGATAGATAGATAGATAGATAGATAGATAGATAGATAGATAGATAGATAGATAGATAGATAGATAGATACTTTATTAATCCCAAGGGGAAATTCACTCCATACTCCAGCAGCAGCATACTGATAAAAAACAATATTAAATTTAAGAGTGATAAAAATGAAGGTATAACAGACAATAACTCTGTCTAGAGATGTTCAGTGGATGCAATGGACTCTCCATGATTGACAGGAGTCTGCTCAGTGCCCGTCGCTCTGCCACGGATGTCAAACTGTCCAGCTCCGTTCCCACAATAGAGCCTGCCTTCCTCACCGGTTTGTCCAGGTATGAGGTGCCCCTCTTCTTTATGCTGCCTCCCCAGCACACCACCGTGTAGAAGAGGGCGCTCGCCACAACCGTCTGATCTGCAGCATCTTATTACAGATGTTGAAAGATACCAGCCTTCTAAATAAGTATAATCGGCTCTGTCCTCTCTTGCTCAGAGCATCAGTATTGGCAGTTCAGTCCAATTTGTCATCCAGCTGCACTCCCAAGTATTTATAGGTCTGTACCCTCTGCACAGTCACCTCTGATGATCATGGGGTCCATGAGGGGCCTGGGCCTCCTAAAATTCACCACCAGCTCCTTGGATTTGCTGGTGTTCAGTTGTAGGTGAAAAAAGATGGTGGGTTTAAAGGCCTAAAACAGGAAATGATGTTATTGGGACCAGACTCAGAAGTGCCCCTCACCACGCCCTGGTCTGGTGCCAAACTATAATTATTCAGGCCCTTTAGATGCCTCCCAATCGCATCCCCATCATGTTTGTGTATGCTGTTTGGTTAATAGTTTTCATCGGGGTAAAGGCATTTTCCATGAAATGAAATAGAGTTATGTATTTTAATACACTGCTTACTTATCATGGTGCCGGAAAATGGCATGTTGGTTAGACATGCAAGAAAGAATTTCACTGTGCTCTGCATATGTCACAATAACACAACTACTCCAAATGGTGACATGCATAGCACATCAGCAACAAAATGTTCAAGGCCACCTTATATAACTTAAAATGGACTTTGTATTTTCATTATAGTTAGAATTAATCAGACTGAAATGGCTCTCTTCTACACTGTTTAACCTAATTTGAGCTTTTACATACAGTATGTAAATGTTGTAAGGTTTAGTAGTTGATGCGTAAGAACCGCACATCTGTGCACAAGCTCTGAACAAGTACTCAGTGAAGAGGACCATACAGAAATACACCAAAGTGAATTCAATTGAATCTTGACCTTGCACCTTGGTAGTTCAAATAAACAAGGACTGCCAAAACTGGCGAGCATCTTTCAGCATCTCTCTGGATATGTCAGCCTACAATAAACATATTATTGCTCTTTCATGTGACTCTGTCAATGTCGTGCTGATAGATTTTTCTATTTATATATCGTATGTGTTTATTATAGAAAGGTGGTGTTGGTGGTGGTGCTGGCTGGGGGGAGGAAGGGAGGGCTGTGGCTGATCTCTAGGTCGCCGCTTCACATCTTAGCAAACTTCGCTTGAGTACACAAAGTCTCCCACTGGGAGAGGTGGGACTAATGTAGCTTCAGGCTCCCCCATGGCAACTGCTTGCCAATACTCTCTGTTTATTAGCAGAAACTCGTCAGGTTGGCAGCCAAGGATTAGTGGCCGCCTTCCAGATCTTCCCCTCCAACTCCATATGGAAATTGTTCTCTTTATCCTCAAAAAGAGACCCACTCCCCTTTTGACATGCACTTTATAGATGCCTTGCATAGAAACTTCAAAATGAGCCCAGATCCCAGTGCTGTTGGCGATGCCGGAATGTCAGCTTGTATGCCTGAGCTGTGGGTCATCATTTTAGAACACTAGCCACTGCACACAGTATGTGGCCTTTAATTTTTTATGAAAATTGAGAAACGGAATGCCAGACTGAAGGGTAAGATCTCCATATTAAGCAAAATGACTCACTGATGCAATTTTTGGAAAGCACTCTTTGATGTACTAACTACACAGCATTATCAAAACTGCATTCACATTCAGAGTTTTTAATTGATAATTTCAGGGGTCTGTGAAATAAAAACCAAAATTTGGATTTCTTTCATTCTTTTGTGAAAAAGTCAATCCTTTTGTGGGGGGGCATGCTATTTTATTTCCAGTAATAGTAAATCAGCGTATATCTGTGTCTTATATTGCAGCATGTCAGAGGGGCACCACCATAATTATAGTGTTTATGTCTGAATGCATCGGACAGAACTAGCTGAAGCCGGTTCACTTGTGCTGAGGCGCTTCCATCTGTTTCATGTGGAGGAGCTTGCCCAGACATTCTGAAGTGAACATGAACACTATTGTTAAGAAGAAGGCCACGTCTCTACTTATTGCTGTTTGTTTAGTGGTTGCCTTTATTGTCCAGAATGAGCTGAAGGCAGACCAATCTGGGATTCCACCTGCCGCGCTGGAGTTCCTGAGGACAACAATAAAAAAGAAAGCGAGAAGGACTCTGTAATTATATGTGCTGGGAGTTCTTTGCTTGCAGCATCCCAAGAGGAAACTTGCGTCCATACAGCCTTGGAAGTAATTTCCCATAATTTAGCAGGCTAACGTCCACCCTTGGCAATTCTCAGGGAAAACAGGCTGCGCTGTCACTTGATTCCATATGTTTGGTCCAGTGGTTAAAAAAAAAATGGCTTTCGGTTAATTTGACCAATAAGTAGCTAAACCCCTGAGTCCCTCTGACACCTGGTGGAAGCCGCCTTTCCCCTATTCACCATGCTTGTGTTTCACTGGAATCTGCAATAACTTTTATGGCACATTTGAATGGATTGAGGGTGGCATGGTGGTTAGTGTGCTACTCCTCAGTGGTGATATGAAGGAGAATTGATTGTAATGTCGTGCAAGTGATTACTTTCATCACACAGATGCAGAAAATCTCTCACCTATTACAGGGGTTACCTTCCAGAACCCCTCCACGAAAGGTGAAAATCCGCAAAAGTAAAAACCATATGTTTGTATGGTTACTTTTATATATTTTAAGCCCTTATAAACTCTCCCATACTCTTATAAACATTTCCCGCAGTTATACAGCATAAACCCTTTGTATTCTCTTAGATCAGGGGTGCCCAATGCGTCGATCGCGATTGACCGGTAGATCGCAAAGGTAGTGCAGGTAGATCACGTTGTGTTCAAAAATATTTTTTTAAACGTTAGTCTATCATATATCATCCCTATGGATTGACATACAGGGCGGCCAATCTGAGATCTTTCTTCTAACACACTGGTCATCTCACACGCATGAGCTATTGCAAAACTCCGGCTGTGATCTACAGTAGTTAGCCTTCCAATTTATATCGACTAAAGAAGGGATTTCAAAAAAAAATTTGTTTGAGGAGGGTATGGGCTGGATGTGGAATTGGAAGAGGATTTTTTTTCTCACAATGTCACAATCGAAATGCGTTTGTCTGATCTGTCAATCTATCATTGCTATTCCAAAGAAGGAAAATGTGGAACGGCACTTTCGAACTGTTCATAAAAACCACGAAACTGACTTCCTTCCAAAAAGCAATCTGAGAAAGAGAAAGGAGAGGGAACTAAAATTGCAGTTAATCGGACAGCCGTCATTTTTCACTCGGCTGAATTCAAAAGCTCCTTGACTGCATTATTCGGCTCTACTTATTTATGCGAGTCAGCGTTTTCCCACATGACGATTATTAAATCCAAATACTATAGTGACCATAAATGTATTGAATTGTTATTGTGCCATAAAGGTTATTCAGTTATGCGAGGTACGACAACATATATTTTATATATATATATCATTTTTAATGTAGGTAGTTAATTTCGACCTGGTTATTTTAAAAGTAGCTTGCAAGCCGAAAAAGTGTGGGCACCCCTGTCTTAGAAATTAGGTAAGATTAATTGAAATTATGTATGTAAACACACTGTTTATATACAGTAAAACGTAAATATTATAGATTAGATATCGATGCTGCAGATGTTCTACCAGACGGTTGTGGCGAGTGCCCTCTTCTACGCGGTGGTGTGCTGGGGTGGCAGCATAAAGATGAAAGACGCCTCACGCCTGGACAAACTTGTTAAGAAGGCAGGCTCTATTGTAGGAGTAAAGTTGGACAGTTTAACATCTGTGGCAGAGCGACGGGCATTAAGCAAACTCCTGTCAATCATGAAGAATCCACTGCATCCACTGAAAAGGATCATCTCCAGACAGAGGAGTAGCTTCAGTGACAGACTGAGGAGATCGTTCCTCCCCCACACTATGCGACTTTTCAATTCCACCCGGGGGAGTAAATGCTAACATTAATTTTATTTTTATTTTTTTCATTTTTAATTACTATTTAATTTAATATTGTTTCTTTGTATCAGTATACTGCTGCTGGATTATGTGAATTTCCCCTTGGGATTAATAAAGTATCTATCTATCTATCTATCTATCTATACAGTATCTATCTATCTATCTATCTATCTATCTATCTATCTATCTATCTATCTATCTATCTATCTATCTCGTCTCCGATATCACATATGTTACATGTTATGTTATAGCCATTTCGATAGACAGTCCACCGGCAATAAATACGTACAATGCAAGAAAATGCACAAAAGCTAACTCTTTACACAACAAAACACGTTGATGCTGAATGAGCGAGACGAGACTTCCTGGTTAACGCAGCGCAATCGGATTCGGCGCTTCGTCGCTGAGCCAATCAGCACACAGGAACTTAACTGCGTGCTCTGATTGGGTAGCTTCTCAGCCATCCGCCAATAGCGTCCCTTGTATGAAATCAACTGGGCAAACCAACTGAGGAAGCATGTACCAGAAGTAAAAAGACACATTGTCCAAGCAAAAAATCTGCGTTATAGAGATATGCTTACTGTACATATAAACTCTGCGATAGAGTGAAGCCGTGAAAGTTGAAGCGTGATATGGCAAGGGATTACTGTACACAGGTAGACACATACAGTACATGTGAACAAGTCTTTAGAACACCCCCAAACATATTTTTAGTGAGATTCATGATTTTGGAAATTGCCAGCAAAGCAAAATTTAGGGTCAGTTTCATTGAATGTGAATAGAAACTTCCCTGTTTCGTTCATCTCCACACCTAAATATTGAGTGTGGTACACCCTTAATGAAGCTCTTGTGGATGATACTCACCGTGGCAGATGCTATATAAAGTATGAACTGTTTGTAATTATTCAAGCTGGTGATATAATACTTCTACCAATTTAGTTTTGAAGCTTTATTTAGTTAGCAGACTAAGTTTTTGCTGTCTCACTAATCCATAAATCTGCGTTTGAATTCTGCCCATATGGAGTTTGCATGTTCTTTCTATGTCAGCAAGGTGTTTTTTTTTTATTCTGGTTTTTCTTCCACATGCTGGTTATACTCCAAAACTGACCTGAAGCCCCTTTAGTATTAATAAGAAAATCTTTTCACGCATGCACGCTGGCCTTCAGTTCAAACGCGCCCACGCTTTGTTGTCTGGCACATATGCAGTCAATGTAGACAGGATAGTGCGGACACAGAAATCTGGAGGTATGCTGTGGCAGATGTGCACATCCGTGCAACGTGACTGCTGACAACATTTACGTCTTGCGGACCCTCACACCTACTTTGATGTGTAAACTACAAATGGGCCTTTAGGATCACTGACAATTCTAAACTGCTCCTGTGTGCGTGTTGGTTTGTGGACAGAAAGAGCTGGAAGAAGATGATCCGCTGTGGCGACCCCTAACGGGAGCAACTGAAATAAGAAGATGATTGTCGCAAAATCGCTTCAAACCGCTTCTGGCCTGAATGCACTCGAAGTGGCGTATGTATCCCACCAATGCTGGTCCATGCATATTTGATACGTACCAAGTATTGTATTGGAAGCACTTGTCATGCCATCTGGCAGTCGTGGTGGAAACTACATTCACCTGATGGAAGTGAAGTGTTGGCGTGGCTGTGCACATGGATTTTGGCTGCTAATATCGAGAAATTGTTCAAATTTGAGGAAAGTTTTGCTAAGATAAAAATACGTACCAGCTTATTGTTTTCTTGTGTGCTATATTCAAATTAACAATCTTCACTTAATTTACCATCTGCTTGACAGCAAAAACACAAATAATTTCTTTTTTTTATATATAATTGAAAATAAATTTAGGCAACAAGGGGTTAAACTTAAAAAGTTATTAAGAATTAAACTTTGAATGCTCCTGGATGGATTTGTTACTGCCTTGCTTCCTGTGCTGCCTGGGATTGGCTCCAGCAGACCCCCGTGACCCTGTGTTAGGATATAGCGGGTTGGAAGATGACTGACTTTAAATGCTCCTGGATGGACTGGCTTCCTATTAAGACATCTGCCCTGAACCCACAATTCATTGATGGAAAAATTAGGTTAAGGAAATTAAAGGAATCTGGTAATATTTACTTATGGGCATCTGAGGAGGTAAAGCACAGGAGCATTAGATCGCAGGATTAACCACTGGCTCACCATGACATATTATGTAGAGCAAAGCAGACTTATCCTATATATAAACATCTACACGTGGAAGTGTGTGTGTCTGTTTGGCCCAGAAGTGACAGGTGGAGTCAGGGTGAGGGCTCCACCTCCGAGGACACAGAAAACTCGCTTAGCCGCTAATAACACAAGCGAGGCCAGCACATCAGCAGAACAAAACCTCCGATGAAAGAGACACTCGCTTAGCCACTAATACACAAGCGAGAGGAGCACATCGGCTAAACGAAACCTCCGATGAAAGACAAAGTCACTTAGCCACTAATACACAAGCGAGAGGTGCACATCGGCTAAACGAAACCTCTGATGAAAGAGACACTTGCTTAGCCATTAATACACAAGCGAGAGGAGCACATCGGCTAAACGAAACCTCAGATGAAAGACAAAGTCGCTTAGCCACTAATACACAAGCGAGAGGAGCACATCGGCTAAACGAAACCTCCGATGAAAGAGACACTCGCTTAGCCACTAATACACAAGCGAGAGGAGCACATCGGCTAAACGAAACCTCCGATGAAAGAGACACTCGCTTAGCCACTGATATCAGTAAAACGGTTTCCTTTTTACTTTTCCTCCCGCCGCTGATGCATAAGCGATGCGAGAACATTCGGCAAAACCCATCCTCCTTGGAGAGAGACGCCCAGAGTAGTTCCTTTCAATTACCTGACATCTCTATATTTCTGATGATTTCAATAGTTTCTAGGACCTTGGGCTTTTTACAGCACAGGCTTTATATAAATAGTTACTCTACATATTTCCGTCTGTTTGTCTAGTAAGGAAACTATATCATGGAATGATGTGATGGCCATCAATGGCAGGGAACACTCAAGCACAAGGAAATTGGAGTATCCTGAAGAAAATCTGTAAACTCTATAAAGAAAGAACTCCAGATAAGGCCAGGCCACATTTGATGATTTTATTATAGCAATTTTCAGTCGTAGTCTTACACTTAGCAAGTTGGAGGCAGTTGGCAGCGTGCTCACGGCAAGGC
The DNA here is from genome assembly GCF_016835505.1 of Polypterus senegalus. NCBI lineage: Eukaryota > Metazoa > Chordata > Cladistia > Polypteriformes > Polypteridae > Polypterus > Polypterus senegalus. The sequence continues at coordinate 95,009,213 of NC_053171.1, forward strand.
AGTCATCTAGTCTTACATACCCAGTGACTCAGTCCAACTACTCCATGATGCACCCTGGTGAAGTCAAGCAGGTTTTGTTTGATTTTGTCTTTGAATTCCAGAGGTTCCCATTGCATGCATGACAACTGACACCCAGTGAATGCCCCTCCACAACTATAGCTCATATAATGCAACAATGAGGAATAAGCAGCACAGGATGTTTTGGACCTCACAAACAGAAGAGACGCTTGTCTTTCTGATGTCTTGTGTTTTATGTACCACAACAGAATGAAAAACAGAGGGCTACGTTTCTGACTGAGCTTGCAATAACTGTCAACAAGTTATGGGCTGTTACAAGAAGGGGCAATCATGACAGTGCTTGAAGGTTGGCACATGGTTGTTAAATGTGACATACCCAATGATTTTCAGTCAGGTAGATTGATTTATCTAGCAATGAGGCCAGCAACTTTGATCGGCAAGTCTGACATACCAAATGACTAGAAGTCGCATAATTTGACATTGGCTTTAGTCATTCAACCAGGGTCCCAGCACTTGGAGGTAAATAGTCAATATGATGCTACGCTGCCTTTCCAGATAACAATGTGAAATAACAATCATCTCAGAACCGCTTAATCCAAATCCAGAGCTTTTTCTTCTTGGTACTGGGCACCAGGTCATTGCAGGATCCCACTCAGGCACACACTCACACTCCAACAATTAACTAATGTAATACTGAAAATATTGTATGTGTGTCAGAATGGTGCTGCATGAAATAAAATTTGTCCATCCAACTATTTTCAGAATGGCTTAATCCAATTCAGGGTCATTGAGCCCAGAGCTCATCCCAGAAGTATCAGGCAGAGGGCAGGAACAAAACTGCATTTTGTGTTATCTTTTGTAATTCCTCAAACAAATTAAAATTATTTATCTTCATGGACTTTTAAAGACCTCTTTTGTCAGGTGTTTTACCTACATTGAGATGAAGTGCTTTCAGGGTTAGTCAGGAACAAGCCCACCAAGGACACGGTGCCAGTCTGCACTAAGAAAATATTTGACAAGGGAAGTGTATCCTTGTACTTATACACAGCACACATGTTCTCTCTGTGTTCACAAAGTGTTCCTCTCATACTACAAAAACATATCTAAATCTTAACTGGCATCACTACATTTTATTAGTAATTGTCTTTGGAATCTTTATATTATTATTGTTATTATTTATTTGGCTGACACCTTTATCAAAGGTGACATACAGCATTTGGGATATGATTGGTTTCATTTCTTGTTTCTCCAGGTGGTCCTCCGGCAGCTGATATGACTTGCTCAGGGCCACACAGTGTCAGTAATAGGATATGACTCATGGCCTTAACCACTACACCACACAAATGGGCCTTATATAGCGCCTTTCATGAGATTATGAATTGTGTAAAGTGTGCAAAAAAGATTCCAGTTGCCCAAACTGCGCCACTTTTCCTTTTTGATTTAAACTCAAACATCTTCATTTCTCTGGACAATATCATTTGCAGTCCCCCTATATCCTTTTACATGGTTTTGGTTTCTTTCTGTAGTTTCTCGATATTCCTTGGCTACTAGAAATGTATTTCATGAAGATACTTAGGTGATTTTAAGAAAGTTGGAACATAACATAACCACTTTCCATGCCCACAGAGTTCTGAAGGGATGGTGCATCAAGAGTCAACTCTGGATGGGTCACCAGTCCAACATAGGGCTCATTCACATGTACACCCACGTGGGGCCAATTTAGAGTCCCTAATTAACCTGGACTGCAGTATTTGGGAGGAAAATAACGATGTTTGTGTGGTAATTCTGGTTTTGTCCCTCATCCTAAAGATCATGAGGTCGCTGGAAAGGGGTGTGTGGCGTTCCTGATATCTATGAAAAAGGACAAAGGTTCAGGTCTTTAGAGTCCTGGTGCTTCCTGTCTTGCTATATGGCTGTCGAGACATGTACGCTAGCCAGTGATCTGAGATGAAGACTGGACTCCTTTGGTACAGGAATCCTTGGGTTCCAGTGACTTGACTTTGTGTTGAATGAGCAGTTGCTCATGTAGACCCGAATGGGGCACATTACCTGCATTGTGTGAGAGCGTCAGTTACGGCACTACGGCCATGTGGCGCCATTACCTGAGGGTGATCCGGCTTACAGGACCCTCATTGTTGAGAACCAGGCCAAGGGGATGCCCATGTAACACCTGGTCATTTCTGGAGGGTGGGACTAAACCGCATGTCTGCCTGAGGGGTTTCCCGTGTGGTGGGTGCGGTAATGTGCTGTACCATTGCATGCTCCCTAACCTCACCTGACCTAAAGGTTTGTGTGTGAGATAGTTTGGTGAATCCAAATCCAGTTTGGGTGTGCACCTGAGTGACCCCAGTGATGGACTGGCACTCCTGCCCATGGCTGGTCTCTAATAATAATAATAATAATACATTTTATTTATATAGCGCCTTTCCTATGCTCAAGGCACTTCGCAGAGTTTAAGAAAGAACGGCAGGGTATACAGTATATAGCATGGAACTAAACCAGATAAATAAATAAAGAAGAGTAAGATAATAAATTGAGAGAAAAGCCTAACAGACAACAAAATTGATGGTCCAGCACACACACACACACACGGGTTACATGAGCATCGTGACATGGAGGTGAACTGAGAGAAGGGTCATAAAGTCAAGTAGAGCTAAAAGCCTTCCTGAACAGATGAGTTGTTTTTTAAAAGAATTCATGGAGTCAGCTGACATGATTAATTTCGGGAGGTCATTCCAGAGTCTGGGCACTCGCTATACAGCTGAAGGCCCTGCTGTCACCCATGGAGTGTAGATTAGTGTGGGGTACAACAAGATTACCAGAATCGGAGGACCTTAGTGAGCGGGCAGGCACATCGTGATGGAGACGGTCACTGATGTAGTTTGGCATGAGGTTATTTAAGGCTTTGTAGGATTTTATATTCAATCCTGTAAGACACAGGGAGCCAGTGAAGACGGAGCAGGATGGGTGTGATGTGCTCACTGATGCTGGTCTGTGTCAGGACTCTTGCAGCCGAGTTTTAAATAAGCTGGAGCTGTGATCTAAGATTAGAAGGGGCACCTGCCAGCAGCGAGTTACAATAATCAATCTGGGATGTGATAAAAGCAGGGACAAGTTTCTCAGCGTTAGAAAAGGAGAGGAAGGAGCGAACACGGGATATGTTATGGAGGTGAAAGTAAGAAAGTTTCTTAATTCAATTTTTCTTTTTGTAAAAACTTGATTGCTTTGTATGGATTGTAATAAAATTAATAAAAAAAAATAAAAAAAAAGAGTTTCTTAATGTGATTTATGTGGGCGGAATAAGAAAGGGAGGAATCAAAAATGACATCTCTACTGTGCTTTACATGCTTAAGCTTTGTACTCCCCTGAACTGCACTAAAAATGTTTAAGAATGTTACGCTTTATTACCTAAAATGATGGATGATGCCTTTCGGAGGAGGACATTTTCAAATTCCCGGAGCACAAATGGTTGCAGTGGTCACCCTTTGAGTTGGTTTATTTGAGAGAAGACCTTGGCACACGAGTGTAAGTGACAGTGTGGCCACTTTAACATGGTTAATGACCCTTCTTCAAAGCTCTATGGCACCTACTGTGATGTTATTTTAATTTCTTTGTGCTCAATGTGAGTTTTTTTTCATTTGCCTTATAATGCCAAACACAAAAATCATGTATGTAATGGCGTGTTAGTCTGTTTAATTATGTCAAATTAGGATAGTGAATCGTCCTCGAGATTTCCCTAAACATTACCAAAGGACGCCCAGGCCGTTCTTGTATTTCCAGAGGTTTCTATACTTCCATACTTATCCCTGTTACAATTGTCACTATTCTCTAATTTGATTAACCATTTCAACTCTGATTTCCAGTAGTACTTCAAAGGTGTGCATAAGCACAAACAATAGCATGCACCATAATGCATAAATAAAGCCTATGGAAAAAAAAAAAGTGCACTCCGTCACTAATTCCAAGTCAGAGAAACCATATTAGGCAGGTATTACTTATTACACTGTATTGTACTTGACTATTCCTATGGGGCTAGCTGTTGTTTACAATGTAAGTATGAAATAATTTTTCTGGCTTGCTTGTGTCTCCCCCAGGAAGGTACAATTACAACAGTAACTGAGGATTAATTAGAGACTTTCCCAATGGAAACGTTAGAGAATTCATCCTGGTCAAAGGGGAGATATTAGCAACTTCACACAGAGGTAGTTGAGGCAAAGCACAACCCAGGTAATTAATAGGCAAGAATAGAAGAGGATGAGTTATTGCATTTGGCCCACGTGTGCAGGCCGTTCGACTCTCAACAACTGGAACCCTAGACATCCAGGGAAAAGAAAAAAAAATGTCTTCAACTAGTCGCGTCGTATTCCAGCAATCAAAACCAATGTTAGTGAATAGAACTATTAGTAATTTATCTTTGCTGCAACGCTTGTGTTCTGCTGAAGAATAAAGAGCAGACAGCATCTCCTAGTAAACTTTGCCCATTAGCTTAGTTTATTTTTTATTTTTTGAAATTTACAGTACAATCTCAAAGCAGCAGGTAACTATTGCATGGAAAGTAGGCTGTACGTAGTTTCTTTAACATTCAAACTCTTACTGACTCAAATGGATGATAGCTTCTGCACAGCTCTCACAATTCTGACGGAGTTTTCACTGACTGGAATTGTATTTTGTTTGGCTGATTATTTTCTGGAGGGGTTTGCAGTGCTGCCTTGTAGCTGTAATGGGTTCAATTTCCACACCAGGCCATCGTCTATGTGGAGTCGACACATTTTTCCCCCTTCTGGTTTAACTTTTGGGGCACTCTGATTTTCCACTCACATCCCCAGAGATGTGTATGGTAAGGGTTAGGTAGACTGGAGAATCTAAACGTCCTCCAGTTTGGGTATTCACGTGTGTGTGCCCGGTGCTGAACTGGCATCCAGGGTACTACATCTGCCTGATCCTGCTGGATAGGCCGTAGATTACTGCTACCTGGAACTGAGAGAAAGGGTTTTAAGAAGAATTTATTTTTTAAGTGTGCATTGTATTTGTTTACTTTTCCTTTTTATTTGTATGCATTATTTGCCAAAAAAATATGAATTTGACCACTTTTATTTATGAACGGTCAGTAGGCCTATTCTGAGTCCACTGTGGAGGAATATATTTTCTATCTATTTTTTAGTGCCTTTCACATCTATCTATCTATCTATCTATCTATCTATCTATCTATCTATCTATCTATCTATCTATCTATCTATATAGTGCCTTTCATTTCTATCTATCTATCTATCTTTCTATCTATCTATTATATAGTGCCTTTTATATCTATCTATCTATCTATCTATCTATCTATCTATATAGTGCCTTTCATTTCTATCTATCTATCTATCTTTCTATCTATCTATTATATAGTGCCTTTTATATCTATCTATCTATCTATCTATCTATCTATCTATCTATCTATCTATTTATTTATCTATCTATCTATCTATCTATCTATTTCATTGTATTCTCACAAGTGTATAATATTTAGTCACAACTGATATCCGCATTCATATTTTCAGAGGACTTTATTCTGGGCCGGCTGTTTTCATCTTATTTTTTTGTTTTATTTCTATTGATTCCCAACAGTAACCTTCTTTAGTTGTGCCAAGCCTGTTGCACCCATTTACAGTAAAAGTGGACGATGGCTTTCTGTTAAAACACCTTGCTTACAGCTGGTTGCTACATTGTGCTGAACAGCAGTTAAAAGTTAAGCACATTCTAGTAAGACATCATTTATGTCTGAGGTCGCATGTGCTCGGAGGCTTGCTTTTTCTGGTTTGAACTGGTTCTGGCGGTTTTGAGCTGAGAACGTCTGCATTTCAGGAGTCCAAACACCCAGAATTGTGGTGATCCACTGCGAGGTTAAAAAGCTTAAACGCTGTCAGCCCAATCTTGTTTTATTTAGTTTTTACAAGCAACCTATAATGACAAATTAAAAAAGTGTGACTGGATTACATTAGCTGCAGTTTTGTCATGTGGGGTGAATGAGTACAAATGCCGACTTGGCACCAAGCAGCATTATTGATTGTGTGGAGTACAGTCAGCAGTCTGCACTGAGTCCCGATGCCGACAACATTTTCATTTTCAGCAGGGCTGTTTGAATAAAATGCAAAGTAAAATACATCAGCAAGACTTCAGTTAAAGCAAATACTTTGCCTGAAATATGGTGTTGGGTCAAGGATCCACTTTCCGCAGAAGTCAACGAATTAACCTTTGGAAGAAAAAAGTCACTTTTCTGTGCTGTTGATCAACATTATATCCTAGCTGAGAAGGAAAGAGATGGCTTTTTCAATAGTTGCTTTATTATAGGATAATGCAAAGCAAAATATTTCAAAGTTCTACAGAATGGGGATGAGAAGAGTTCAACTTAATATACATCAGCAGCACAGAAAGATGTCAGCAGTCAATATTACTGGGAAGGGTTCACTTGAGAAGTAAACAGAGTGCAATGCAAGTCTAATTAGGATAACATGTAACTGGGGATATCGACATTTCAATCGGTTCATTTTTAATTTAATTGATTTTCCAGTGTCAGTCAATAATCGAAGGGTTTGCACTCTCAAAACACGCCTCTTATAATTTTAAAACAGTCAAGCATTTAAATGACCTCAGAAAGAATATACAGAATATGGGTGTTACAATAAAATTCACAAATCTTTTTTTTTTAAAGTTCAAATAATTTCTAACCAATTCTTTGCCATTCAAAAATAAATATTACTAATAAATTTAGGCTGAAAGGGAAAGTGCTTGTTACTTTTTTTTTAATCCCTGCAACATCATTTGCTAATCCCCTGACCGGACAAACGGATGAAGAAACAGCATGCACTGCATCCTCTTTGCAATATTCTGACAAGACATTATAAAATGTAAGCGTGATATTTATCTTTAACTAATGTTTATAAATAAATAGAAGAGTTCTTTTAAGGGGGCATTATTTTGAACATACACAAAATGGGGTATTTTTTAAATTCCTGGTTTTTTAATTAAATGTATTATTTTTAACATGTGCCGCTGTCTGAAGATTGAATGTATTTTGAGAAACAGTCATTTCAGATTTCTCTGGCGTTGTATAGCATTTTCTTAGCACTGAGTATGCTCCTTGTCCATAAAACTTCATTTAGCGTGACGCTGATCACATAATACACACCGTTCCCTCTTGCCATGTATCTGCCATTGCTACAGCAGATTAGATTCGAATGTCCTGTCTGGCCGCTGGCAATGTGGAGGCTGCATGTTCTCCCTGTCTCTTAGTGGCTTTCCCTTCAGGTACTCCGCCCTTTTTTTTTAGGTAGATTGGAGAATCCAAATTGACCACTGGCAGGCCCGCCGCCAGGGGGGGGGACAAACGGGACTCTGGTCTGGGGCCCCTTCATGCTTGACTGTTTTATGCTGATGTTGTGCGCGTAGATATATAATTATTCAAGTGACATGTAATAGAAAAGTTAAATCATTTAGCTTACAATAATACAAGTGAGTGTTTTAATAGCCGCACGCTCCACGCAATCAATCACTCAATCAACATTTATTTATATAGCACATATTCATACCAAAAAAATGCAGCTCAAAGTCCATCCATCCATCCATTTTCTAACCCGCTGAATCCGAATACAGGGTCACAGGGGTCTGCCGGAGCCAATCCCAGCCAACACAGGGCACAAGGCAGGAACCAATCCCGGGCAGGGTGCCAACCCACCGCAGGACACACACAAACACACCCACACACCAAGCACACCCTAGGGCCAATTTAGAATCGCCAATCCACCTAACCTGCATGTCTTTGGATTGTGGGAGGAAACCGGAGTGCCCGGAGGAAACCCACACAGACACGGGGAGAACATGCAAACTCCACGCAGGGAGGACCCGGGAAGTGAACCTGGATCTCCTAACTGCGAGGCAGCAGCGCTACCACTGCGCCACCGTGCCGCTGTAGCTCAAAGTGCTTTACAAAATGAATAGAAAAATAGAAGACACAATAAAAAAAAATAAACACAAGTCAACATTAATTAACATAGAATAAGTAAGGTCCGATGGCCAGGGTGGACAGAAAAAACAAAACAAAAAAAAAACTCCAAAAGCTGGAGTAAAAAAAATAAAGTCTGTAGGGGTTCCAGACCACGAGACCACCCAGTCCCCTCTGGGCAATCATAAGTCAAACAGTCCTCTTTGTATTTAGGGTTTTCATGGAAGGACCTGATGATGATGGTCACGTAGACTTCTGGCTTTCAGTCCATCAATGTTGGTGCATCATGATGCTTTGAGTAGATATCGTGCTCGTGTCATGTGAAGCACGCTTCTCAAAGACAAAGGAGAGCCGACGCCGACGTCCTTGAGCTTGACGTTGAGTCGTATGTTTGTTGTACAGGTGTACGTGGATAATGGATTGACTTCGCCGCTCTAATTGAATACTTCCGTTTCACACACACAGGCGCTGTTCTGCCTTGTTGTGCACTATCGTGGATGTTGACATGTATGGTGTAGCAGAAGCCCGTCTCCGTAGTTTGGTAATTCATTCGCTTGGGTGTTTATTGTTGCTTTTAAAACAGTGACGAGTGTGCGTTGGTTTTGCGTGTATCACTAAAGATTCTGGATCACCCAGAGTTTTTGAAAACTTTGAAGTTTGATACAGTAACTTAAAATACTGATTGTACACCACGTAGATAACCCTAACCGTTAGTATATACTGTATTTAAATGTTCAGATGTTACTCCTATTCATTGCATCGGTGTAATTGTACCGTTACACGTTAGATAATACTTAGGCCTATCTTATTAAGGTATTGTTTTAATTCCGTTAGCACTGGCTTTCCTTCTCGCAGTCAAACTTTGATGTGCGAGAAGGCTTAACTCCTCAAGTATGGTATTCATACATGCAGCATTGTCGCTGTCGGATCAACTACATTTCGATCATTTTGTATACGTATTTGAAGGTTTTGCCATGTGGGGACCCGGGGAAGGCAGAGGGGCCCACACGTACCCAGTTGTCTGGGGCCCAAATATTTCTGGCAGCGGGCCTGCCACTGGGCACATGCCATAGACTGGCAGTCTGCCCGACACTCTGCCATGCTTTGTGCCCATTCTGCTGAGATAAACTCTGGCCTCACCATTACACTAAATTGGATTAAGCAGGTTAGAAAATATTCAGTTTTAATAATTTCATATTTATTTTTATTTTATCCTTAGAAACAAAATAAATGATAATAATCATGATATTCCTGCAGAAAAAAAAAATATTTATCTTTTGCAGTGACACAAGAAACACATTTTTTGAAGGGCTTTTCAATCTGAGATTCTGCCTAACCATTTAAATGAATCCACACTCCGAGCAGATGCAAATGCGAAACTGATTTTTGATTGTAAGCCAAGAGCCTTCGACCTTCTTATCATCATTTTTAATAATTCAACATGAATGTTATTAAATGACTGCTAACTGTATGTTACTCTCACCATTACTTCAAGCTGACTTTCATCCACAAAAGCTTCAAAGACTGCAGAAGTTAAACACCTATGACAGATAGAGTCTGTCTTTCATTACGCTGACATATGAGGAAACAAAGCTGCCATTGTCCTGATATTGAAATGCTTGACAGGCACTACATACAGTTAGTTATTTGTAAGCATATTTCATGTATTACAAATTAAGAAGTTATTTAGAAACACATCATTAGGCAGAGACATTTTTTTTTGTGGCGATAGCAGAGAACCGGGAGTACAGTATTCCAGCTAGTCCAATTCAACGCATCTCATTAGCTTATAATTTGACTGCTGGGCTGAAAATCTGTCTTACACGTTCATTTCAGCCGGACTTGTGCTGCCATTGCTACCATGTGCCCAGATACAGTGCACTTATTCTATATGCCTGGATTCACTAATCGAATATAAAAGTACTCCTATGTGTATTCACATAGACACTAAATTGTTAAAATCAATATTCATAATTTGAACATTATTTTTATCTTATCTCATATGAAATGCATTTTTTGGACCTAACAATTTCCACCCAACAAAGAAGTGCACAGTATATTTTCTTGACGCTGCACAAATATATTTATCAGATAAATGAAGGTGTATGGTAAAGGAACTTGGGATGGCATGCTGGCACAGCCGCTCATGCTGCCCCCTCCCAGGTCTGGTGTTGCTGGGCTCAGTGTCAATGCCTCATCATCATCCGTGTGGAGTGTTTGTGTCTCTCATACATCCCTTCAAGGACTCTATTGTCCTTCCATAACCCAAAAGACATCTGGATTAGTTCAATTACTGGTTTGGAAACAATCTCATGTGAATGGGAGGGTGAGTCGGCCATTTCCAGGGGTGCTTTCTGCTTCATGTCCAGTTCTGCTAGGATTGTGTTCAGGCCACTGCATCTCTGAACTTGATTCAGCAGGTTTCAGAATGTTATGTCATATAATTAAATAGTCTGGATTTTCTTTTGTGTTTTAATGGTAATCTTTTATTGATGTATAGGGGTACTAGGTTTACTAGGTGGGCGGGTTTAAAGCAAATGTATCCTCTGACGCTAAGCTATAAATAATTTGGGGCAGAGTGGTGGCTCGGAGGCTAAGGATCTGCGCTGGTATCCAGAAGGTTGCCAGTTTGAATCCCTGTCACTGCCAAAAAGAGATCCTACTCTGCTGAGCCCTTGAGCAAGGCCCTTAACCTGTAAATGCTCCAGGGGTGCTGTACAATGGCTGACCCTGCGCTCTGACCCTAAGGGGTATGAAAAAACGAACAAATTCCTAATACAAGAAATTGTATAAGGTGAAATAAAGAAAAAAAAAATACTTTTTAGCATGACATTCTTCTTGTTGAGGAATGTTATATGCCCACCTTCATTGTTTTACAGGAGTTTCTTCACACCACTTCACTTCTGTTTAAAGGTTTCATACCGTACAAATGAATTTATCTTTTCTGACGCCGTCCTGTATTTCACATTGACTTCTCTACTGTGTGGCCCTTTCCTTAGTTATTTTGCATTCATGTACCTCAGTCAGAGCTCTGACGTTCCTTCTTTGCCACATAGACCTTTCCTTGACTGTTTTGCTGTCTCATGCCATCTCTGCCTTGTGGCTCGTTCCTTGGCTATTTCATGTTCCCTTGCTGCCGCTGTGGTTCTGGGATTCTTTGTCCACCGTTTGGCCCTTTCCTCAGTTGATTGGTATTCATGTGCATCTGTCATAGCATTAGAGTTGCTTGATAGCCATCATGCATATCTTTCTTGATGTTCATTACCCATCGCTCAGCATTCCTAACTTTCGGAGTTTCATGCTCTCGATAGCTGTCTCTGCTCCCAATCCCTTGGCCTGTTTGCCTCCCTGTTCTGTTTGGTCAGGTCTGCCCTACTTCGGCTTATCCTACTTTGTCTGTGGACTAATCCTGAATTGTGAACACACAGACAGACAGAAACTTGTTGTTTTATATATACTGTATACAGAGTTGTGTCATTTTTACAGTCTATACAATGTGCAGTCAACATTTTAAGTAGGACACAGTCCTTGGCACTAAATTTACATTTCAATAAATGAGAATGTAGTAGCATGCACCACCTCAAGGTTGTTAACACAGAAAACAGTATCAAAGTCAGTCAGTCAGTCATTTTCCAACCCGCTATATCCTAACTACAGGGTCACGGGGGTCTGCTGAAGCCAATCCCAGCCAACACAGGGCACAAAGCAGGAAACAAACCCTAGGCAGGGCACACACACAGGACAAATTAGGATCGCCAATGCGCCTAATCTGCATGTTTTTGGACCGTGGGAGGAAACCCACGCAGACACGGGGAGAACATGCAAACTCCACTCCAGAGGTGGGTAGAGTAGCCTAAAAATTGTACTCAAGTAAGAGTAGCGTTACTTCAAAATGATATTACTCAAGTAGAAGTAAAAAGTAGTCATCCAGAAACGTACTCAAGTAAGAGTAAAAAAGTACTTGGTGAAAGGACTACTCAAGTACTGAGTAACTGCTTGATCATAATAAATGATTTATTTTTTAGAAATGTTGTAATAAGACAGACAAAAATATAAAATAATGTGCAAATTCTGCTATTTCCAAATAATAAAATAAAAAAATTAGTAAAAATAAATCACATCTTTACAAAATAAAGATACACAAATAACACAAAGTTCCAAATCTCGGTTTTTCACAACAAAGCTTTTGAAGCCGATACCTGCAGTAGGTAACATGTCGGTCTGAACAGTGACAAGATGTCCTGTACACTGACAGTATAATACTGCATATGCACTTTGTGGTTTAGCGGGTCCGCCTCTTCAAAAAAAGGCCAGTTTCAAATCCATAAAGCCGTTTCACTCTCTGTGGGTGCAATTGCACGGCCGTGGGGAGTTAATGAGGTAGTTGGAGCGAGTCGCATCTGCACGTGCGGGTCCGATCGTTCTCAATTGATTTATCGGCTTCCTGCGGCGTGTGATTAAGGCCCACAGAGACGGGAGTGTATATATACGGGTCAGCACAAGAAAGAAGGGGGAATCAAAGAAAAGGAGAAACGACATGAAAGGCAGGCTTGGGAACGACGATCTGGTTCTTGCAGGGAAGCTGTGACCGTTTAGCAGTGAACAGGAGCCCCGCATGACTAAAAAGTCTCTCACAGGCTGCAAGACGCAGGGAGTTTGTGTGTGGTCATGTGACTACATGGCTACGTCTGATTGGTGAAACAGTCATGCAGTAGATCCACTGGCAACTTCTCTCTTGCAAAAATATAGTTTAATGTATAAATGGAAAAAGGTAACGAGTCGAGTGTTGCCCAATGTAGCGGAATAAGAGTAGCGTTTCTTCTTCACAAATGTACTCAAGTAAAAGGAAAAAGTATGGTGCAGTAAAACTACTCTTTGAAGTACAATTTTTTAAAAAAGTTACTCAAGTAAATGTAACTCGTTACTACCCACCTCTGCTCCATGCAGGGAGGACTTGGGAAGCAAACCCAAGTCTCCTTACTGTGAGTGCTACCCACTGCGCCACCGTGCCACTCATGCAGTATCAAAGTGACCAAGTAAAATGTAGAATTAAATACAAAAAGTGTCTCTGTGGCAGATAGTGTTAGGAGCATGCCTACATTAACTAGCTCCTGCAGGCAAAACAAAAACTAATCACATCAGAACAGAACAAGTAGACATTAAATATCTGGTGTATGCAGAAGCCAAATCTAAAGGTAGATAGGGTTGTAAACTGTGCAATTTTTCTGGTGAAGAAGATGAACGTTTTAAGGTAAGGTACTTCTATACACTAAACATGGTGCTGGGCAGAGGATGAGTTGCATGTTGATTAGCAAATGCAAGTAAGAATTTTACGGTACTCCACACATATATAATAACCCTATAAATGCAATTAAACCTGTAGAATAAGTAGAGCCATAAATGTAATACTGATAAACAGAAAGAACCTGGAAATGAACCAATGTCAAGAATAAGAAATAATGTTTTACAAAAACTGGTAAGAGTTGTGTTGAGAGTGGGTGGAATGGCGAGCAGTACAGCTACCTGATAACTCTAGGATCCTGACTTCAAATCTTGGGCCTGGTTGCCATCTGTGTGCAATGTGTATGTTCTCCCTGTGTCTTCATGGGTTTATCTCCCACAGTCCAAAGACAGTTAATTTGTGATTCGAAACTGAAACAATGTAAGTATGTGAGTGGTGTGGTGGGTCTGTAACTGGGCTCTGCATATTAGTGTCCGCTCCGTCCGAAACTGGTGTCTGAGCTGCGGTGATTCTAAAATGGACTGAAAAAGTTCAGCAAAGAATCTTTGGGAGCAAACTGATCAATTCAAGGAAACAAAAGTTTAGCTTGGTGCTAGGAGAGCTATTGTGATATGACCGGTTCTAGAAAGAATAGAAAGTTGGTGGATCTTCAGCCATCATTTTATGGTTACAGTGAATGATATCTCTTGAACAATTCTTATAGTATGAGATACAAACATTTTTTTTTTCCAAGAGTCGTATGGTGAGACTTTGGGCAATAAGGAGATTATTGAGAGAACATCTAACAGATAATTTGTGACATTCAGAATGCACAGCTTTGTATGTTATTATCAATGGCTCTAAATGTAAAAAGCAGCCTGAGCAGTTGAACAAGCCAAGGTCTATTGTGAATGCTGCTTTTGGTCCAGTTAGGTCTTCAGCAGCTACATGTTGCTTGAACTTGCATTCATCTAATAAATGTTTCATGAATGAATGAACTTTGGAGAGAGAATTTCCGCCATTGAAAAAGAGAAAATGATTGCATGAGAGAGGATTTTACAACCTGACAAGAACAGACAATCTCAAGTGATACTACAGAAGACGTACGATGAAGTCTTGACAGCAGCTCAGATATTTCCCTCAAGATTCAGAATGGTGGATGATTGACGGGATTCCGTATTCAGCCGTAGACAGTTAAACTTCTTGAGGTGTCCTGGAGATCCCACGAGAAGAACAGTCTTGCAAAGTCCTGATGTCAGGTAAGTTGTAAACATGACCTGCATTTGGGAGGGAGTTTCACCAGAGCATGTGTGGGACATGAGACCACATAAGAAGAGAAGGACTGTGTGTCCAGCTGGGAACATTAGCTCCATAGAAGGACTTTCTTCAATGCAAGGAATTGTACTGTAGAAAGGACATTCCTCTTACAGTACCAATTGAAAGACACAGCAGTAATAAAATAACCACAATACCAAAAACAATGATGGCATATTTAATAATGTTAAACTTAGCGTGTTCTAATAAGTCACACAGCATACAATGGATGTCAAGCTCTGCCAGGAAAATGCCACAGGAAATTTGACAGAGATGAAAGCAACAGTTAGCTGAGGTGCTCACAGCGACACAGCTATTATCTTCTCCAGGTGCTGTTGGAGCGTGCACAAGTGTGGAGATTGGAAGTTAACGAAGGGCCATAATTCAAAAGTCCCAATAGTGAGTTGTTTTGCCAAGGTGGAAACTGGTTGCCAGAGGCACTCAGAATTTTTTAATAAAAGCAATCGGGAAACAAAAAGACTAGACAGAAACATAGGCCAGGCTGTTACCAGGAACATAGACAAGACTGGTGACCAAAACCTAAAACCATAAACTTAACTTAAAGAAAATATGCCAATACCAAAGTTCAAAACCCTCACTAGAAAAAATGCAGACCCTACCCCACAGGAAATCATTTGTTGTTAGATTTGTATCCCAAAACTAGGATGGTGAGCGCTGGTAGTGCCATCTTTAACAACATTGTATTTTGTGGTTTACGAGGTGTGGCAGAAAAGTAATGAGACTGGCAACACTGCAAGCGATCTAGCAACGCTGCGCTGTTGTCCTTGATAGAGCACGTGTATCAGTACCCTCCCATAGTTCAGTGCGAGTTTCAACTCCTTCTGTTAACTACGTAATTTTTGTGACTGCTATTAGTGAAGTTGTGTTTTTGGTTGTGCGTCACGCAAAGTGGAACAGCGGAATTTGGAGCAACGTTGTGCCATTAAACGGCAAGTGTGACGTTTGAAAAGTTAAAACCGGCCTATGGGGAACATTCTTTATCCCGAGCTCAAGTTTTTCGCTGGCACAAATCATTTTTGGAAGGCAGAAAACACGTTGAAGATGAACACCGTTCAGGGAGGACTTCAACTTCGAAAACCAATGAAAACATCGAACGTGTGAACACTCTTGTGAGATCAGACCGTCGTTTAACATTAAGAATGTTGAGTGAACAATTAAATTTGAACAGATTTACCGTTCATCAAATTTTGACTGGACATTTGCACATGCGAAAGGTCTGTGCCAAAATGGTGCCGAAAAACCTCACAATTGAGCAGAAGGACAATCGAAAAAACGCATTCCTGTGGTTCCCCAGCCCCCTTATTCACCTGACCTCAGTCTGTGTGACTTTTTCCTTTTTCCTAAACTGAAAAATGTCCTCAAAGGACGTCATTTCGGGACTTAAGAAAACATCCAAAAGAGTGTAACGGACATGCTGAAGACCATACCGGTTGAAGACTTCCAGCGCTGCTACCAACAGTGGGAACAACGTCTCCATCGGTGTGTAGCTGCCCAAGGGAATTACTTTGAAGGGGATAACATTGATGTTTGAAAAAAATAAAAACTTTGGTAAATAAAAAATCAGTCTCATTGCTTTTCTGCCACACCTCGTATATTACTGAATATCTGCGGTGGGCTTGCACCCTGCCCAGGATTTGTTTCCTGCCTTGCGCCCTGTGTTGGCTGGAATTGGCTCAAGCAGACCCCCATAACCCTGTAGTTAGGATATAGCGGGTTGGATAATGGATGGATGGATATTACTGAATATATATTTGTTCATTTTCTTTTGCCATTTTTTTTAATTCAGCGTTTTCTTCTTTATTAATCATTTATTTTGTTCTGTATTTATTTTAATTTAGCTTATTACATATCCAGGGGGGAAGGGCCCAACTGAGAGACTGCCCTGAGCATTTTTGCTGAGTCATTAGCTACCTCTACCTTGTGTTGCTCATCTTCCTTTTCTTGTATGTTTCTTTTGTAATGTCTTGTCGTGTTATTTCTTTTTTTTTCTGATTCTGATCACTTTTCGATCTTGGATTTTTGATTTTAATAGAATGGGATTGCCTGTCTTTTGCACAAATTATAGCATGAAATATTTTTGACATTTGTTTTATGAGACACAAAAGTGTCAGAAGATTTTTGTAAGGAATCAAAAGACCAGGAGATGTTAAATGTGGATAAAAGACATGGCCAGGGGAGAAAGTGATGGTCAAAACCGCGCAGATCAAAATAACTTGGCAGCCAAACTCAAAAAGGGAATAAGATAAAATCAGAATTCAAAGAAAAAAATAAAATCAAAAAGAGCCAGTGAATTGAATTAAGCTATTATACTGAAAAACAACAAGATGTAGTTTCATCCAATAGCAAGTGTTGTGACTGCTGCTATATTTATTGCGACAGATGCATTCACAATAGAAACACAAAAATGGAATTCATGAATCATAAAATGGGAAATATACAAAAACTCAAGTATAAAAAATGTTATAATATAGTCAGTCAGTCAGTCATTATCCAACCCGCTGTATCTTAACACAGGGTCACGGGGGTCTGCTGGAGCCAATCCCAGCCAACATAGGGCAGGAACAAATCCCAGGCCCATCGCAGATAATCACAGATAGTCACACTGGCCTATTTTGAGATTTTGTTTCTGGGAAAATTTTTTTTATTAACCTTTTAATTCTCTAAATAAACATTGTTTAGCTTTTTCCACAGTTCACTACTCCAATTTGAGACTTATAGGCAGTAGCTGCTTTTGGGTATGCAGGACGCAAAGCCTGCTTCTTGATTTTGAAGGCCAGGTCCTATGTGTGCTAGTGTGGCCTAGAATAGGCCTGCTTCTTGAGTTTGAAGAGTCTGCCTCATAACAGTAAGAGAGCATAGCAATTTTTTATATAAGATCTTTAACACTAGAATTACCAGAACCTACAAAAAAACTCGTAGATCCATCCCACCTTAAAACACTTTGCACCTCTCCGTCAGTGTCTTTTGTCCTTTAAATGTGTTGATAAGCAGCAAACAGCAACCAGTCTGCTATCACATCCTCCCACCTTGCACAGTTTTCTCAGATCAAGTCTGTTTACCTGCGTGTCAGTTGCTTAGAGTTGTATAGAGTGAGAAGTCAAGCAAAATCACACCTTTTATAAATACTATATCATTATTCGGAACACTGGCATTTCATGTGTGTTCCGTGTCTACAACGATCTATGTAAACACATCATTAAAACAGAAATGTTTTTCATGTTTTAGTAATAATTGACAAAATATAGACATGAAGTGTATGATGTGTGAAGCCTGAAGTCCAAATATCAAAGAAACACTTTCACAAAAGGCACAAATATAACAGAACAAGTGTGCTACCATTCAAAAAACTGCAGAAAAACAACCCGTGTTAGGGCGTGACATTGACACGCAGTTGCTACGACAGCTTCGGTGGCACAACAGTATCACCTGTTGATTGGTAGTCAAAGCTTCACGGGTTTGGTCCCGGAAGAGACCGTTTTGAGAAGTAAGCTGCTCGTATTCTTACTATTTTAGAATAAAAACATACATTTGATTCCAGTCTGCAACCGTCGGTGTAATTTATGATACTTTTAAAGGTTAGCTTTGTTGGTTTTTTTTATTCAGTTTTATTCTCTCAAACCTGTGGAGTGACGTGAAGATGACTGTTTATAGATGCTTCCCATCCAATCCAATGGAGCTTAAGAGGATCAGTCAGGAAGAATGAGATCAACCAGTTGTTCAAATCTTGAAGATACATACCCAAGAAGACTCAAAGCTGGAAATGCTGCCAAAGGGGCTTCGACTGATTAGATAGATAGATAGATAGATAGATAGATAGATAGATAGATAGATAGATAGATAGATAGATAGATAGATAGATAGATAGATAGATACTTTATTAATCCCAAGGGGAAATTCACATAATCCAGCAGCAGTATACTGATACAAAAAACAATATTAAATTAAAGAGTGATAACAATACATGTAAAAGCAGCCAATAACTTTAAATAATGTTAGCATTTACTCTCCCGGGTGGAATTGACGAGTCGTATACTGTGGGGGAGGAACGATCTCCTCAGTCTGTCAGTGGAGCAGGACGGTGACAGCAGTCTGTCTCTGAAGCTACTCCTCTGCCTGGAGATGATCCTGTTCAGTGGATGCAGTGGATTCTTCATGATTGACAGGAGTTTGCTCAGCGCCCGTCGCTCTGCCACAGATGTCAAACTGTCCAGCTTCATTCATACAATAGAGCCTGCCTTCCTCACCAGTTTGTCCAGGTGTAAGGCATACTTCATCTTTATGCTGCCTCCCCAGCACACCACCGAGTAGAAGAGGGCACTCGCTACAACCGTCTGGTAGAACATCTGCAGCATCTTATTGCAGATGTTGAAGGACGCCAACCTTCAAAGAAAGTATAGTCAGCTCTGACCTTTCTTACATAGAGCATCAGTATTGGCAGTCCAGTCCAATTTGTCATCCAGCTGCACTCCCAGATATTTAAAGGTCTGCACCCTATATGATTATTGAGTTTAGGCCCTGCATGCCTACTCTATATGAATGAGAGATTTCAGTTTTAATTTTTTAATTTCCACAGCTCTCATACAAAATTTTTGACTTTGTCATTATGTGTTATTGGGCATAGATTGCTGAGAAAATGGCAAATTTATCCATTTAAAATTAAATCTTCAACACAATAAATTGTGCAGACTGTTAAGGGATATTTTTTTGAACTTACTGTAAAAACAGTAGAAAAGAGTTGATTAATAAGCGGAAAGCAAGGTGGGATTAGATTGTAAAATGTGGTGATATGCTGAAATAGAAACTGAGCGGTGTTTTCACTTTTGAAAGCTGGAGAGGAAATGATGGGAGATTTAAATAAGACAAAGAAGTTGCCATTTTACTTGGGTTTATTGCACGTGTGAGTGGGCCCCGGTTACTTTTTAAACAAATCACTTTCGAAAAAGAAGAATTTCAATGTAAGGTTCAAGTTTAACTAGTAATCCTTGTTGATCATGACTTTTGAGAATGGTGATATGCTGCATGGCATACAGTATGTGCCAATTGTGGTCCATGGCCGGCTTGTCATCCCAGCCAATACGCCCAGGCCGCCAGATGGAGCTCTCCCTGCAACATGGAGGTGCCCCGGATACCAGCTGGGAATCATGGACAATGGTGTTTTCCTCTACAGCCCTGGTGGATACCACAGGGGCCAACAGAGGACGCTGCAGGGAGGTGTTTATGCCCTACACTCTGGAAGTGCGTCTTAGTCACAGCGACAGGAGAGATGACGTACTTCCGGGGGTGAAGAAAAAGACTTTTTATCTGACCCGGAAGTGATAATGAATCATGGACTAAAGGATGGGAAACACTTCCGGGTCAGGGACTATAAAAGACTCTACAGAACACCAGAACATTGAGCTGAGTTGGGTGGAAGGGTGGCAACGCGTCTAGGAGTGGAGGAATTGTTTATTGTAGAGTATTGTGTTTAATTTATGAGTATTGTGGAGAGGAGGGTGCTTTGTGCACTACTGTTAATTAATAAAGTCTACTTTTGGACTTTTATCTGGTGTCTGGCGTCTTGGACAAGGGTTCAAGGGAGCGACAGTGCCCCCAATCTGTCACACAATAAAGCTGAACTTGAGCATTAGTTTTGTTGTTGACCGCCAGAGACATCGTCAGTCTCATAAGGGGTTGGACAGAATATTTTTCACTAGCAATTTAAGGAGAGATTGGTGCAGCGCTACTGACTTGCAGATCTAGAGTCCTGGGTGGAAATCTGAGCCCAGTCACCTTCTCCCCATGTTCATCTGTTGTTTTTTTTCTGTTTTTCTGGCACATTTTCTTCACATTTCACCCTTGGTGATCTTAAACTGGTCATGTCTGAGAGAGCGTATCATGCGAGGACTGGAGTCTCATCTGCAGGAGGTTACTGCTTTACTGGTGCCACTGCTGAAATAGGCTGACGTACCCTCACAGCCCTGTTTGTTGATCATGTAGATTTGGGTAATAAAAGAATGAATCAATTAATTAGAGGGAAATGAGTGCTGTTTCTGTTTAAATAGGAATACCACACCCTGCTGGGCTATGATCTGGTCAGGGTTTGCACATAAAATGACTTGGCCATTAGCTGTAGCTGATTATACTTATTGGAAGGAGTCAAATAAGATACGACAGAATGACTTGTTTTTGTTATTAATTATTTTTTAATAGGGGGTTGTAAAATGTGCAGTTTAGAGGCTTGTAAACATAGAGGTATACTCTTTAAAGCCTGTAAAGTTAGAACATTTTGGTCTGCACAAATAAGACATGTGAGGAACAAAGAATACAGACAATACTTTGAACCATCCTGGATATAGGACAGTAGTCAACAAAAAACAGAATGTGCACAGCTGGTAGAAATAAGGTCAGAGCATATGCAACGGTGTGCTAAAGGTTGTCCACTGGGCATTATTTGTTATCATATGTTCAGCTTGGCTAGGAGAGCTGTATTGCCCTAGGCTACTGGGCCTTGGAAATGTTCTAAAGTAATGTTGTGTTTGCACTAGGCAGGAGATGGCTTGCTTAAAAAAAAAAAGAATATGGGGAATAAACATAGAAATAAAAATCAAGCAGAGCTGAGTATACAAAAAGGGAAAATATGTGTAACATTTCTAGTTCCTACCTTGATTGCTGTGGAAAGTCTCCATGCATAAATGCACATGAGTGCATATTTTACTGCAATTTGTATTGCTTCAAAAGCCAGCATATGAAATAAAGATTGATTGACTCTGTTTAAAATGTGATAGTTATTAAACGTACACGATGGACTAAGAATGATGTTGCAGGAAAGTACTTTGTAAACACAAAACAGAGATCAGACTCCATTAACAACATTTAAAAATGCAGTGATGGATAGACAGATATGTGGACATTATACAAACAGAAAATCATCTATGTCTAAAGTTTAATTTACATTCCTTTTCCTCAAGCAATAAAACAGTGCCTACCTTTCCTCAATTTGATTTTCTACTGGATTGTCAATGTAAGCTTGAATTCATCTAAAAAAACAAAGCACACAAAAAAAAGTAAAGCCAAAATACGTAAACACCGTCGGGGGGTTTAAATTTTCATTGCAATATGTTACAGAAGAAAAAAATTAAAAGAGAACTTTATGTTAATGAAAGGAGCAATCAGTCTTCCTCTTTCTCCATAACCAGTAAGAATGAGTTCTAAACCAGAAGCCTTCCAGGAAGAACACTGATCAACCTCAAGGAGAATATACAGTACTATCTATGTATACACAGTAGATAGATAGATAGATAGATAGATAGATAGATAGATAGATAGATAGATAGATAGATAGATAGATAGATAGATAGATAGATAGATAGATAGATAGATAGATAGATAGATAGATAGATAGATAGATAGATAGATAGATAGGATATAAAAGGCACTATATAATAGATAGATAGATGTGAAAGACACTATAGATAGATAGATATGAAAGGTACTATATAATATAGAGATAGATAGATATGAAAAGCACTATATAACAGATAGATAGATAGATAGATAGATAGATAGATAGATAGATAGATAGATAGATAGATAGATAGATAGTGTGGCAGATGGCTGGAGCCCTTACCTGGTCAGGATGCCCTAGCATGGAAGGACCAGGGAAGAGTGTATTTTTAAGAATGTTTCTCCCCTGGACTGACAGAGGGCAGCCCCCTTGGCTTGCAGTGGGGCCATGGGTCATGAGCATAGAAGCTCAACCCTTATGGGGCCCATTCTTCCGGAAATGTGGCTGGAAGAAACTGATTGGGCACCTGGAGTCCTTCTGGGTGCCCTATAAAAAGGGGCCAGTCCCCACCATTCATTGCCCAGAGCTGGGAGGATGAGGACAAAGCCTGAGGAGGAGTGGAGATGGATGGACTGGCAGCAGAGAAGGGACCGTGTTGTGCCTTGGTACTGGTTTACTGTGTGCACATAACTGTTAATAAACCGTGTGCAAGGTGCAAAACCTGTCTCCTGCCTGTCTATGTTGGGATTAGGGCAGCTGTACGCTTCACGATAGATAGATAGATAGATAGATAGATAGATAGATAGATAGATAGATAGATAGATAGATAGATAGATAGATAGATAGATAGATAGATAGATAGATAGATAGATAGATATGAAAGGCACTATATAATAGATAGATAGATAGATAGATAGATAGGTCTTCTTCTTTTACCTTCAGTCCCTTCCTTCTGCACCATTTTAGTTGGACGCTTGCCTTCTCTGCTTAAGGAGAACAGGCTCTTTTTACAGCCAGGTTTTTGTGAGAATTTCCTGTCTGCTCATCCCAGAAGCACTAATGGGTCAGTTGACTCCTCAGGCTGCTTACTTTGAGCTTCCACCCAGTGGCTTCCAGGACCTAGCAGGGTGGCTCCTCCACGTACATTTGTCATGCACCCCTGTGGGAACTTAAACCTGAGATACTATACCGCGCCACCCAGTAAGATATGATGGCATACATTTATACAGTATTCTTCTTGCTTTCTGGCTTCCCATTCAGGAACGTTACATGTAAGCACCTCAGATAGGTTACCAGTCCTAGTTCTACCAAAACCCCTTTGCACTGCTGAAGTGGAATAATTCTAATGTATCTGCTGCAACTCAGTTGGAGAGTGATGTTCTGTAAATGGAAAAAAAATCAAATATTCTTTACAAGGATAATTTCAGAATTTTTTTCTTAATTTGGCAAGAATTCATTTATGTAAAGTAAGCAAGTCTGGCCTGTGTTGAACCTTTTTATTTTATTTTCTGTTTTATTCTGCAGTTTATGGAGAAGCGCTTCATATGGTGGGCTCTCTTATTCCATAGCTGTCTGAGTTGGCTGGGGGGGTTGAGTGCTGAGTTTCTTAATTTGTCTTTGTAAAATATTATTGTATTTTCTTTCTTGATTGTATTGTGCTTTTTAAATATGTTTTGTTCTTTAAGTAAAATAAAGTAATATGAAATGCTAATAAAAACATCACCCCAGAATGTTACTGGAATTCGGTACCGACAGAGAAACCAGAGACCCAGAAGAAACAAGACTGCTTCAGCTTTGGCAGAAAAGAAAAACTTGCAGCCGTCTTTAACTGTGCTGATTGCCAAAATCCAAAATATGGCGAACAGTTTAACAGCATTTTCAGCTGAGACCAAGGTCAGTTCTGTTCATTGTTTAGTCCACCATTATAATTCCAAGAAAGATTTAAAAAAATGCACAGGTGGAAAATCACATTTATAACACATTTAAACAAAAGCACAATGTTTACTGAACAATGTTTGGTTTCTCTCGTTGATTTAATTTTTACTTGCCATCTGAAAGATACATGGCCTAGAGAAGAACATCTGCAGGCTGCAGACTGAAGCAGCACTAAAAGACACTTTTGTAAACTTGGTGTAATCAACAGAAACACAATTTCACAGCAATGCCTCAGCTCCATCTTTAAGAAAAGTTAACAACATGTGGCACAGACTTAGCAAATTGAGTGGGCATCTCGTATTTCAAATCATTAAGCTTTTTTTTATATAGCGCTATTCGCTGAGTGCAGGCGCACAGTTCTCAGGTGAAATGACATTTTACAAATACTAATTACAGATTTAGTACTTAAAAAGATTTTCTAAACACATTAAACAAAGTGGAAACTACTTAACATAAATAGGAAACAAAAATATCTGCACATTAATTAATTGTTTGTTAAACTATGGCCAACTGACATTGGAGGAGAAAACACGACAAAAACTCCAATCCGCAGCATCAAGGGTCCACAGTCAATTGTAAGAGAGAAAATCAGAGACACAGTCAGAATCCTGGAGACCTCGGACAAGTAGCCATAGCATTCTTCAATAGAGGATTTGCTGGGCCAACCAATCTCATGAAAGAACCTTTCCTTCCAGTGATTCCAATGCTCCCAGTATCACAGATGGCTTTTCCATTATCAGGAGAACAGCTTGGCAGTAGAGCAGTGGCACCAACTGCCACATCCAGATAAAGAGGAAAGCAAATGAATAAGAGAAGGTTTGGTAACAGTTTAGAAATATTGGATTACTTATATTTTTGTACAAATGACTAAACTAACAAACAGAGATGCAGTATGCCCAGCTAATTAGCAGCTCTAGTCAGGGTATGCCAGACTAAAGTAGTGAGTCTTCAGCCTGGCTTTAAAATCTGAGGTCACAGTGTCATCTCTTATATTAGCTGGCAAACTACTTCACATTATACCTTTGAAACTAAAAGCACAACCTTTTCTTGTTATTTTATTAATCCTTGGCATCTTAAGTAAGCCATAATCTTCAGATCTTAATGTGTACTCTGGTTTGTATGTTAAAAGATGGATTTTGAAATCAGTCCTAAGCTTAACTGGGAGCCAGTAGAACAACCCTAGGACTGGAGTCATGTGTTTGTACTTTCTAGTTCTTGTAATGATTCTTGAAGCAGTATTTTGAATTAATTGAAGGCTGCGTAATGAATGATTTGAACAGCCAGCGAATAATGAATTGCAGAAATCAATCCTACTAGACATGAATGTCTGAATTGATTTCCTAGTATCCTGCATATTTCGAAAAACTTCAAATTTTCCAAAATTTTTAAGATGGAAAAACATATATGGGATTGTTTTGCAATGTGTGCTTTAAATAACATGCTAATAATAATAATAACTCTTTGCATTTATATGGCACTGATCAAAGCATCCTTCAACATCTGTAATAAGATGCTGCAGATGTTCTATCAGACGGTTGTGGCGAGTGCCCTCTTCTACGCGGTGGTGTGCTGGGGTGGCAGCATAAAGATGAAAGACGCCGAACGCCTGGGCAAACTTGTTAAGAAGGCAGGCTCTATTTTAGGAGTAAAGTTGGACAGTTTAACATCTGTGGCAGAGCGACGGGCACTAAGCAAACTCCTGTCAATCATGAAGAATCCACTGCATCCACTGAACAGTGTCATCTCCAGGCAGAGGAGTAGCTTTAGTGACAGACTTTTGTCACCGTCCTGCTCCACTGACAGACTGAGGAGACCCCACACTATGCGACTCTTCAGTTCCACCCGGGGGAGTAAATGCTAACATTACTCAGTTATTGTCTGCTTTTTTTATTTTTATTTTTTTTATTACTATTTAATTTAATATTGTTTTTTTATCAGTATGCTGCTGCTGGATTATGTGAATTTCCCATTGGGATTAATAAAGTATCTATCTATCTATCGCAGGTTAAGGGCCTTGCTCAAGGGCCCAACAAAGCAGAGTCCCTTTTGGCATTTTACAGGATTCGAACCGACAGCCTTCCGATTGCCAGTGCAGATCCCTAGCCTCAGAGCCACCACTCCGCCTCTAGTGTTAAAGATAACAACTAAATTGCACACTAATTTAGTAAAACTAATGGTTTTTACAACTGAGTTAAAAAGTGACAGAATATTGCTGTGGACAGCATTATCCATCCATCCATTATCCACCGCTTATCCGAGGTTGGGTCGCGGGGGCAGCAGTCTAAACAGGGAAGCCCAGATCTCCTTCTCCCCAGCCACATCCTCCAACTCCTCTGGAAGGACCCCAAGGCGTTCCCAGGCCAGCCGGGAGATATAATCCCTCCAGTGTGTCCTGGGTCTGCCCCGTGGCCTTCTCCCAGTGCTTACATGCACGGACTACCCCCCCAGGGAGGTGTCCAGGGGGCATCCTGACCAGATGCCCAAACCACCTCAACTGACTCCTCTCAATGCGGAGGAGCAGCGACTCCACTCCGAGTCTCTCCTGGATAACTGAACTCCTCACCCAATCTCTAAGGGAAAGTCTAGCCACCCTGCGGAGAAAACTCATTTCGGCCGCTTGTACCTGCGATCTTGCTCTTTCAGTTACTGCCCTTTCCCTCAATAAAAAGCTTTTCTATTTTTACTGAGTGTAGGAACGAGTAGTGGCACTATACAACCTTTCCATTGCTTTTCAGTCATATGCTTGTTTACAAAATCTTAAGAAAGTCACAGTGAGTTGTTAACAGTTGCATGTGTGTATTTTTGAATTTTATAAGGTGTGGTCCCTAGGGGGCACTGCAGCTCCCCACACTCCCAACACAAACAGGCTTGGACACAAGTTCAGCAAACATATAGGGTTTTAATGTGGGAAACTCTTTACAGCAAGTGTTTCTCACCCCAGAATAAACATTCCACTCCCAATCACTGAGTCTTTTCTCTTTCTCATCCTCCACCGCTTCTCCAGCAAGCTTTGTCCACCTCCTCCTAACTCTGACTCCCAGTGAGGTTGCTCCTTTTATCCTACCCAGGAGTTCTTCTGGTGGTATGAAGCTGTGCCTCTTAACCATTTCCAGGTGAGGCTGAAGCCCCATGGAGTAGGGATTCTCAGTCCCTGCAGCTCCCCCTAGCGGACCCAACGGAACCCAACCGGGCTGTTCCCCGGGACTACAATACCCAGCATGCCCTGTGGGTATCTGTGCAGGGATCCCAGCTTGGGTTGGCTGCTATCCAGTGTTTTGGGGGAGGAACCAACATAATAAGCTGTATTTCCCCATCCTTCCATTAGAATGGCCTTGCAACCGGGTCAGGATTTCTGCTCAGACCTGACCTCTGGTCCTTTTGCTCACAATGATCCTCAACATGTCATGTGTCATAGCACACACTCCCATGACTGGCAGTTTGTAGTGTTACATCTCCATCAACTCAGTCAAATGTTGTTTTTATTGTAGTGCATACAATACCGACAAACAAAGTGGCTGTGACAAAAGAAGTAAAGTTAACAAATTAACAGTAGCGGCTCGTAAATTATTTGGCTTTTGCACATTTATGAAGCATTCAAACTGAATGAAATTAATTTTAGATGGCTACAGATAACAAGCGCCATGGAAAGCAGCTCCTCTGTGTCTGCTATGTTGGAATATGGCTCTCTTCTATGAAGGGTGACCAATTAGGGACTAAGACATTGTAAAGAGTACAATCCCATCAAGTCGTATATTAAATGCATGTGATTAGAGAATGATGTTTTTTCAAAAATCTCTACTTTTCACCCATCCACACAGCCAGCGCTGAGCAGCCATTTTCAGAAATAAATAAAATTCTTCATTATCAGGGGTTGAAAACGCTGAGGTAGTGGGGACAAAAGGCAAAAAACAGAGACTAACGTCTTGCGTTTTGATACGAAAATGTAACAGTGTGGACATAGCCTGAGGGAACTAAACAAGACTAGAATGGAAAACGGGAACAGAAGCAAAACTTACACCTTTAGAAGTAAATTCTAAGCTGCTGTAAAATGGAAGGAACAACTACGGCGAAACTAGACCCCAAAGACTGGATTAAAGTGCGAGAACAAAGAGGCTCTATAGCCTAAAGCTGCAAAGAAAATTGGAAAAATGCATTAAAGCCATTGCTCTCCTTTTTATTGAATAACCACAATACCTGCCACTCATTTAAAAAAAAACAACTCCCTTTTCTTGTGCTTGCCCACCTACTAGCCATTGTTTTATACTTAATGGACATTAAACCAACCTAAGAGAGGCTCAAGATAGGAGCACCATTAAATGGCTAAACATATTCGGTGTAATGAATTCATTATCATAATGGCCAGAGCTTAATCTGATTTTTAGACAGGAAGAAGGCCTGGTCAAAACCACAAAGGGCCAGACAAGGGGCAGCCAAGGACAAAGTCCAGACCCCACAGTGACAGTTCATTAGTGGGGTTATGGACCTGAAAGGTGGTCATACGTAACTGCTACTGATATTCATGCCTTGGCTTCTTTGAGCATCTTTGAATCAGCACTTTCTTAAGAAAATGGATGGATTAGCATATCACCATTGGCTGGTTCTCTTGTGAACAGTGGAAGAGTTTTCAGCTCAGCCCTTTTATAACAGTTCAGCTATTCACTGCTGACCACTTGATGTTCACATTTCTAATTTGCTGAGTTTATAGAGGACTATAAATATAAATTGTGGTCAGTTTCTGTTGGCAAAAATATGCAGGCATCCTATAGAAAGCCCCTAAGTTCAAAAGCTTTTTCTGCCACAACTATTTTGCATGTAATTATTTTATTATATTGCTTGTACAGTTTTAGGTATAAGGTATGATATATTTCAGCATTGTTTGTGTCTTTAGTTTTATGCAACTAAATGGTACTTTAGGTTAGGGAAATTAGTGTTTGAGACCAAAACCTGACAGATTACCTTTTTTTCCCTCTTTTGTGTTCTGCGCTACTTTCATATATAAATGCTGGATTTACAGTAATCAGTTTTATTAAAAAAAAAAAAAAGTATTGCATTTTTATAATATGGAATTTCTCCTAAATAACTTGGCTAACATGGTAATTCAGTTTAAGATTCCCTGATCTTTTTCCCCTGTGTCACTCAAGCCGAGGAGCGACTGTGTCTAACTGAAAAGGAAAAATGGTGCTTATAACATTTATACCACTGATAATGTGCAAGGCTTTCAAGACATACAAATACTGCCCTCACGCTCACATCTACATGAAGAGCATTAAGAAAAGGTGGCATTCCCCATACTGCCAGAATTGGGGAGGATTACAGAACATCGGCACATTTATGAGGGACACTAGAAAACTATTTCCTTTGGACATGTTTCAGATGAGAAAGCACTATTGTTCCATTGCTACATCTCACTACATTATAATCTCCCCCTGTCTCAACAAATCTCTGGCAATTCTAAATTCATCACAGCCCCTGCCAGTTCTAAAGCACTATCATTATAAGCATCCATCAGTCTAAACTTTTTTTTTCCCCCTGTTTCAATCACGCCATTGGTCTGTGGAAATGTGCAAAGCTATATTTGCATGCTGCTTGATCTATTGCAGAGTACAACGAGTGGATCTTCTTTGGTGCATCAGTGCCAGAATGCAGTGAGAATCCACGGGTGGGAAGAGCTGGCAATTGTAGCTGGAATAACAGTCAAAGTAATGAGTTCCAACTATTAAGTCTGATGGCAGGGGGCGCATGATGTAATTGATATCATTTTCTTACAGTGATTATCTGATGGATCTAAAGTGACAGGGTATATTTTGATGTTCCTGTTCGTGCGACTGGATGCACGTGCATGTTTATAACAATGCGTGCTATATTGTTCAATTAGAATAAAAAAATACAGTTATCGAAGGTAATCGAGCAGAGTGCAAATTGGGCCAGACAGATATATTATAACATGCTTTTACTTGAGGAGTCTAGTGTTAAAGAGGTGCATATATATATATATATATATATATATATTTTAACTTAATTTTTGCTTAACGTCCATACCAGAATGCTCAGGGTTTTAAGCACGCAGCACTTGACTGATACATTGAATGTCACATTGGAGGCTTATATGAAGGTTGTACTGACTGTGATTTTTTTTTTTTTCACAAAAACAAATAAAAAAGGTAGCTGGTAGGAAGCATAACAGCTAGTGATGTCTATTCTCTCCACATTTAGTCTTCAGCTTGTATTCTCTGATTATTTGTATAAATTGAGCATATAGGCAGAGGTGCAAATACAGCATATTCAAATCCAATCACATTTTCATTTCTCAAATACAAATAAGACACACAGTACAATATTTAGTTAAATGGTTGGAATTAAAGGCTAGGGGGCGCCAGAGAGCCTCAAACCCCAAACACGAACGCCCAAGACAGTCCCGGGTTCAAACAAAGGGTGTTTTAATACAAAACACCTTCCATCCATCCATTATCCAACCCACTATATCCTAACTACAGGGTCACGGGGGCCTGCTAGAGCCAATCCCAGCCAACACAGGGCACAAGGCAGGAAACAAACCTAAGCAGGGCACCACACACACACACCAAGCACACACTAGGGACAATTTAGGATTGCCAATGCACCTCACCTGCATGTCTTTGGACTGTGGGAGGAAACCCACGCAGACAACATGCAAACTCCACGCAGGGAGGACCCGGGAAGCGAACCTGGGTCTCCTAACTGCAAGGCCGCAGCGCTACCCACTGCACCACCCCACAAACACAAGTTTCTTTCTTTCCTCTAAATAAACCCTCTCACTACTGCGCTGCTCTCCTTCACTTGTGTGTTGCCTTCCTTCCTCGCATCTCCATCTCGCCTGGACAAGACAGCACAGTCTGTTTTATTGTGAACCCCGGAGTACGTCTGCGTCTGGTGGCATGATGTGGCCAGTTGGAAGTAAGAAAGCTAGGGAGGCCTTCCCCCAGCAGCACCCTCTATAGTCTGCCAGGGATCCGTACAGACTCCAACTCTCATGCAGCCCTGTGGGTGTCCCAGCTGGGACTCTATATGTAGGACAGTGCCACCTATCAAAGTGGGGGATGAACTGCTCCCTGCTATCCTCTAATGGAAATCCTTTTATTTTTTGGGCATCCCATCCAGTACAGAAATCATCAGCTGTACCAGATGGGTACTGCCCCCATGTAGTCCATTCTTCTTTTATGGCATCTTGGCCGGATAAGGATTTCAGCTCCATCCTGGGTGGGAAACCCAACCATCCTCAGGGATAACTACACCATATGCTTGATTACTCCAGACTGTATAGTTGTTTAAAAAAAAAAAATACCAGTTACTTAAAAATGCATTTTTTTTTTTTACAGTGTGGTGGTATCTGCATGTGTGAGTAGGGCCTGGAATGGCTTGGTGCCCCATCCAAGGTTGCTTTCTGACTTGTGTCCGATGCTGTCTTGATAGGCTCTGACCTCCCATGATCTTACAATGTACAGTGGTACCTCTGGTCACAACCGTAATTCGTTTCAAATCTCTTGACGCAACCTGATTTGGTTGCAACCTGAACGTAATTTCTCCATAAGATTTTATGTAAATACAATTTATCCGTTTCAGACCATACGAACTGTATGTAAATACATGTTTTGTTAAACACAAAAATAGTTAATTATACCATACTGTAGAATGCACAGTGTAATAGTAAACTAAATGTAAAAACATTGAATAACACTGAGAAAACCTTGAACAGAGAAAAGTAACATTGTAAGAGTTACGAACCACTTTTTTTTATGAGTAGGGAAACCGGCCGCCAGTGTTTTTGTTCACCACCAGAGAACTGAATCCTTTATGTAATAAACTTAATAAGTTATAGCGTAATGAAAATTGCATAATTAGACCTGAACCTCCCTATAGTTTCTAGCCTTTCCCCGATGATTCCATTTTCTGAACTTCTGTTTCAGGACGGTATTTTTTTTTTACTTGAAGCGATCTATTGTGAGGGGTACATGTGGCTAAAGAAAGCCATCGGACTAGAGAGCATATTGACAGAAGCGAGAGTTTTGAAGTCTCAGGATGTGACTGGAGATTAAAAGCTGTGCACTGATACGGCTACAGAGCACCGTGTGTAACAAAATGCACAGTTCAATGTCTGCATAATGTACTTCACTGAGAAATTAGTCGGGTCTGAATAATGAAAGACGGCAGTTTGTTTAGAATTTGCATCTTTCTGAGAGCTTATATAATAGATATTGCATTGTAATTCAAGTTGTTACACTGAAGGTGAGGTCCCCCAAATATTTTTTTTTCTTGCTAAATCACTAGACTTATATACTTTTTAAGTATTGTTTTGTATTTAAATATACAAATAATAAATG
The DNA here is from genome assembly GCF_016835505.1 of Polypterus senegalus. Classification (NCBI taxonomy): domain Eukaryota; kingdom Metazoa; phylum Chordata; class Cladistia; order Polypteriformes; family Polypteridae; genus Polypterus; species Polypterus senegalus. The sequence goes on from NC_053171.1 coordinate 95,041,327, forward strand.
TATCGATAGCCATACTATTACTGACTGTAAATTCGAAATCAGTAAATTCCTGAAATAGAAGTTAATATAGCTAATGTAGGATGCATTCACAGAATATATCATTAAAAAAATGAAAATGTCAGGTAACAGATTTCTGAGAGAAAGTAAACCTCTTGGCTCTTAGATACACGTAATGCCAGAGGAGTTCTTCGCCAGCGTGGTTTAAATCTATGATATAATCATATCATGGTCGTAATGATACAATGGTCACTTGTATCTGGACAAGGACAGTGTGGCAGACGCCTGTGGACCCTACCCAGCCGGGACGCATGGAAGGTCCAAGAGAGGGAAAATACCTCCCCTGGGCCACGAGAGGGTAGCTGCCCTGGTCTGCATGGGGGCCACAAGAACAGAGCTGGGCCACCTTCAGGGGGCGCCTGGAGGATTAAGGAATCCTGGAAAACAGCACTTCCTCTACAACCAGAAGTGCTGTCGGAAGTAATTCCAGCAACACCCGGAGTGCTAATACGGCACTTCTGCCACACCAAGAAGTACCATCAGAAGACTATCAGGAAGCACCTGGAGCACATCCGGGGCACTATAAAGGGGGACGCCTCACTCCGTTAGATGAGCTGGAGTCAGGAGGAAGGAGACAGAGCTTGTGTGTGGAGGAGTAAAGGCGGCAGAAATAGAAGAAGAGTGAAGAAAGAAGGGACTAAGTTTGGGCAGATTAGAGCACTGTGATAGTTTGTGTTTTGGACATTTGGTGTCTGGCTGTCTGTCTGTGTATGGGGGGGGTATGTCGGCTGTCTTCCACAACAGATGGGCAATTTTGATCAAGGTACTAGAGACTGATATGGAGAAAAAACAAATGAAATGGAAAATGATCAGTAACAGCTAGTTATGATGACCTGTACAATTCTAGTTTAGACACATAACTAGCAGATATCTTTATAGTGTGAACATTGATTTTATTTTTACATTGAGTACCCGTTCAAAACATTAAAGAAGGTTAGCACTTAGCAATGCTGGGGTCAAATGCAAGCTATCCCTGTGGCTGCTTGGATAAGATCAAGTCCCCTGAGAACCTACCTACAAGTACCTATCTATCTATCTATCTATCTATCTATCTATCTATCTATCTATCTATCTATCTATCTATCTATCTATCTATCTATCTATTATATAGTGCCTTTCATATCTATCTATCTATCTATCTATCTATCTATCTATTATATAGTGCCTTTCATATCTATCTATCTATCTATCTATCTATCTATCTATCTATCTATCTATCTATCTATCTATCTATCTATCTATCTACAAGGAAGATAAAAAGCAACATCTTCTAGATTGTGGACATTGTAAGGATACTGCAGGTTCTCCAAGTTGTCCAAATATCTCTAAGATCCAACACTGTCCTTAGGCAAGAGCAGGCAAAGAAGGTCATCATGAATGACCTGACTGCCTTGTGGGAGGAGGGCTGTGACGAAGCCTACAAGTGGAAAGCCACCAAGTATCAGGACCTAGTCCAGGAGTGCAAGGTTAAAGTGTGGCAATCATGGCTGTTCCCTATCAAGGTTGCCTGTAGAGAGTCCCATGTACAGTCAACACGGTCACTACTCATTGCCCTAGGAATATCAAAGAAAGAAAGAAAGAAAGAAAGAAAGAAAGAAAGAAAGAAAGAAAGAGTGCTGCTCTCAGGTTTGGAGAGCCACCTGCTTGTAATGTTGCACAAAGGTCAGGAGGTGACAGGCAGTGATTTGGCCTACCTGCCAATCAAAGGCAGTCACAGTTAGTAGTCAAAACACATGGGGAAGGATGGGCATCATCTGATGGCATCTACTCTGGACCAACGGGCACAGCTGCTGAAAGAGCAGCTGAAGGTGAGACATCTTAGGGTGTATTTAAGAATGTCTATGTAAATAAGTAGTATAGGTGTGTGTGTCTGTGTGTGTCTAATTGTCCAGTCAACATACTGAAAGGCAGATTCCGGAAATTGCATCAATATACAGTAGAATGAAATATACAGCCATATTAACTATACAAGCAAATTTGCCATTTTTTATATATATTTTTAAATTTTGCAAACCTATGAAAATAATCTTATGGCATTATACAGAAGACAAACTTTTTCCTAATTTAAAAATGTAGCCATTCTGATAATTAGTCTAACTCTGCCCCTCAGCATCATTGCCTCATGCAGTACATGTCTCCATCGGTTTGTATTTCCACTTGTGGGGATTATTGCAAATAAATATCTTTCTCTCGCTACATGTATATATACAGTAGACTGCTTATCATTCATATGTCCAAAAGCAATTTTTTAACCGAGGTTTTCCATCTTCACTTTTGAGGAGTTCTTGAAATTGGCTCTCAGTTGCTTTTGAGTATTTTCAGTAGCTTATTAGTTTCATAAACAAGCCCCTTGTGTTGTAAAGGTCTAATTAAGTGATCTTGGGTGAAGATTCTGGGTCCTGGCAGGGATGAAATAAATTACATTTTTAAAGCAGGGTAATTGATCCTCTTTTGTCATATGCCTTGTAACTGAGGTGTTGTAACTGATAAGAAAGTTTGTAATTGTGTGCCAGACAGGCATAATGAACTCTGCAGTTCACGGTGCCCTGTGTATTAGTAAGTTGTTCAAAGATCAAACTGAAAGGGACGCTTTTTCTTCACTTCTAACTGTCCTGACCATTCACTGGAATGGAATTGCTCTATGAAAACAACCTGTGGTTGTGTGGTTTCCTTTCAGCACTGTTAAAATATGGTAATTTGAGTAGAAGCTCTGAGCCCAGGCCTTTCGGGAGAACAACAGACGTTCCTTCCTCTTGTTCCCTAGCAGCAGGGTGTATCTTGAAATGGCAAAGATGTAATGCATCATACAATTATATTTTGAAATAACATTAAAATACAAATGTAGTAAAAAAGACTTATTTAATCCCGGCTTCTAAATCCCTTTCCTGCTGTCATTGCTGATCAGTTGTTTTGTTTTTTGTTTTTGATTTAAATAGCTCCTTTATCAGGAATTAGTTGCTTTCAACAGCATTGTAAAAAGAGTTCATTTTAAACTAAAGTTTTAAATTGTACAAGATGCTTCTACATGAAGGAAATGCCAAAATTAAATAGCGTAGATTTACTATAAAGAGCGATTGGTGCAACACAACCTGTTAAAGCCCAAATTAAAAGTTGCATTCTTCCTCGTCAATTAGGAGCTTCCTTTCACATTGCTTTCTTATTCTCTCAGTCTGACTTCACCACGGACTGCTATACAGTTCAGGCTGCAGATGAAGGTGCATGTAAACGCTTTAAGGGTTGCTCAGGGGTATTAAAAGAAACATAAGCAATAATCAATTAAGTGTTAAAAGATTTTACAAAATGATAATTCCAGTTAGAGGTAAGTGGGGACCTTTTCTGATCCGCAATTGCATTTTCTTGACTTGGACAATATTTTTGGAATGATTCTCCATTCCCACATTTTCTAGTAGATAAATTAAAAATCTGAAATCCCCCCACAAGCACTGGTATTGAGCCTTTTATATTGTATCTTATCTATTTACAGAAAAGATACCATTGATTTTTAGTAGCGTCAGAGATGCCTCTATTGATAGAAAATTTGCTTCGGGCTTCTTTAATCTTTCCAGACCATCCAATTAGCGTTTTGGCCGATTAAGAGCTGCCCCCATGCATTGAATTTGCAGTCACCTGGGCCTGGCAGACAGCTGTGGATGATGAATTGTTCATTTGTTCTCACAGTGCAGGGGCCCCAGGCCATTACACAAGCAACATATGCACTGTAATTTTAAGCAGTGCTGGGCAGCCCATCACTGATTCAGATCAGAGCCAGCCCCTGAATAGATTGAACTGGGTCAGCCTGGGTCAACAATGAAAGTCTGATGAAGCGAGTCGAAAAACGTGAGCGTTAATAATCGAAGCGAAACAAAAAAAAAAACACTGCCATTATCAAATAGTTGTCATGATAGCCATAAGCATAAATACACATTTGTATTATTTGTGTCATTATCATATTCATTTCAGGCTAATATTGTTGTCCATACAAAACATGTAAAACACATGCAGTATGTGTGTTTATTACGACAGAGAAATTACACAAACAGCAGTCGGAAATAAATAGTCATACCTCACACCTCCAACTGGGATAAGTGGGTTTGGAAATGAACAGTAATAATTGATAGCATTCAATCTATTTTGACACTATTTTTCAATGGCATATTTAGCTTGAGCTTTAGGCTTCTCCATACCATTAAAGTCCTGTTGTATTTTTAGCACTAAACTAAAACGCTTTAATCATGTCTCACAGACATAAAAGACATAAAGTCAGCTGTAATTACTGTCCAGCATATGTTTTAATTAAAGTAATATTCAGTGGTGCAACTTCATCAAATCACTCACATTCTGTACTTTGTCTCTGTGTAGTAATAAAATGGTGATATATGGCATTTAATACATTAGCAGATTTTAAAGAGTTTGCTTATTATAATAAATAAAATTGAAGGGAGCTATGGGCATCTTCTATTCAAAATGTAGAAGCAGGGTCAGATTAATAATGTTTAGGCATATCTATCTATCTATCTATCTATCTATCTATCTATCTATCTATCTATCTATCTATCTATCTATCTATCTATTATATAGTGCCTTTCACATCTATCTATCTATCCATTATATAGTGCCTTTCACATCTATCTATCTATCTATCTATCCATCTATCTATCTATCTATCGCCTGTCAGTGCATTATTTCTATTAACAAGTATCACTAATCTGTCTTGTAACCTGTTGTAGCAAACTATGCCAGCCGTTTTTATTATCTCAGTAACTCAGACATCTGGACACTCCATTTCTGTACTGTATGACGAAAACTTACTTCTTGCGTATTTCACATTTTAAGTTCCTCTCAAAAACAAAGCAAAGCAAAATCATTTGTGACACTCCAGACACCAAAGGCCAGTAGTTTCAGTTAAATGACTGTCTGGATGCCTTACATTATAATATATTAATAATAAATAAAAGTAAAAATAAGAATACGCAAAATGGATTAGCTCAGATTAGGACCCTATTGATTCAATGAAAGATAAGTGATTAGAAAAAAATAGAAGGCTATGAATAAATTGTGGGAAGATGTTGAGTGTTCAACTTGGGATTTTGATTCCCATGAAGAAAGTGAACTGCTTTACAAAAGAGGTGTGACCTGTGACTGGGGGTCAGAGTGCAACCAAGTCCAGATGAGAAGACTGAACTCTAACCCCTTCCCCCAAAAAGGGGGTAGTTGTAGGACATCAAGTGGCGAGGCAGAAGAAACCTTTCTGATGATTGTACCCCATATAATTACACAGTTTAACTCTGTGATGGAAGTCATGCTATACATTCTCTAAAGCCAGACAGAGTTGTTGAATTGCACCGAGCACACCAGTCTACTGATCTGACATTAAAAAGAATGCAGAAGGCATCATTGGTATTGGTGGTTGAAAATAGCAAGCTTTGCCTTAGAAATTGTATTGATTTTTAATAGACTACGCCAGGTATGATTTTCCATTACTCTCTGCCTTATTGTTGAATAATTAGACACTTGATGTAAAGATACACAAAGATGAGCAGGGTCTTGGGTGCTAACTTAGATTCACTCATTAGTACTTTATGGTTCAAATATGATATGGGGCTGCACAAAGGTAAAATACTGTATCTATTTTTCAGCTGTCTTCATTTGATCCTGTCTAAGCATCAGGAGCTTACATGTACATCTTTTTAATTTTTTTTTCAATCAGCTGCAATGGCATCTACATTTATTCAATCTGAAACATATTTAAAAAGGTGTTTGCATAGTAAAAATGTACTCTGTGAAGACGACCATATTAAATAAAGGCTGACTGATTTAGGGAGTGCTTTTTGAACTTATGTCTAATAAAGCATTTTTTGAGCTTAAAATGACATTTTGAAATATATAGTTTAGTAGAATTTAGATTACAATGATAAAAAATAATCAGAGTTTGAATAAAAAAAAGTTGGACACTTTTTTCTTCACTTTAAACCTTGCCAGTTTTCTTGCTTTAAGTCCTTATCCGTTGTCTAAGAAGGCATGAAATACTCCAACTGAGCTGAGCATTATGTTATTTGCATGTTGTGAACTAGTGAGACCTTTCAAATCAAGCTGGATTTATCTAATTGATCTATGTCTTTGAACATGACTTTCCCATGTCTAACCAGAATAGATAGGCTAGTAATCCACTCTTGAAGACTCACAGCCTTTTGATCCTTCCAGTGACATGTTATTAACTATATTAAAATGGCTGCTTATGATAGCCAACTAATGCACATCTTTGTTACAAATCTCAGAACGTTATAGAAAGTAAGACGACTGTTCACTTTTATTTAGGTAGATAGATAGATAGATAGATAGATAGATAGATAGATAGATAGATAGATAGATAAAGTCACTATATGATAAATAGATAGATAGATAGATAGATAGATAGATAGATAGATAGATAGATAGATAGATAGATAGATAGATAAAGTCACTATATGATAGATAGATAGATAAATAGATAGATAGATAGATAAAGTCACTATATGATAGATAGATAGATAGATAGATAAAGTCACTATATGATAAATAGATAGATAGATAGATAGATAGATAGATAGATAGATAGATAGATAGATAGATAGATAGATAGATAGATAGATATGAACAGCACCATAAAATAGATAGACAGTCACGACCACAGTATATATTCAGTATACATCCACAGAGTTAATTATAATTTTGGTATCCTCACACACACATAGGGTTCTTCTACTTTGGTACAATTTCAGTAAAGGAGTTTCATTGTTGACCCGGGAGTCCGAGCGCACACTCTGCTCAGTTCCCTTTATCTAATATGCAGTAAAACAACTGTTTCTGTTTTATAGAGAGCTACACATATAGACACATTCTATGTTGAAAAGCAACACTTCTATATATTTTGTCGAGCTTTGCTTTGCGTAAATGTAAAAGTCTAATAGTAGACGAATGGACTTGATCGCTTGAGCACTTGTACTTGGTTTAATGAATGACTGAACATTAGTTAATCCTGCCTGATAAAGAGTGGCGGTGCCCTCCTGTTTGACACGAGGTGCTCATTATCCTCCTTAGGCAGATGGATGCAACAAAAGAGCAAAATTTAAATTTGAGGTGAATTAATAGTAACTGTTTTAATCTCTTTTTTTGTAACGGTAGAGGTCGGGGTACTCTTCAAATTTCTGAAAGTTAAAACCAAGTGTACTTTTTTTTTGCACCAGTTTACGAGGCAGATGAGCACATATATTTTACAGGGTGATCCAAACCATAGGAGATTTTTATTTATTCCTAAATAATTTGACATTAACTGCTCTGCTTAATTTACTTAGTTTAAAAAGTCATTTTTTGTGTCTAGAGCCTCTAAAGATACATTTTCATACAAATGATGGAGCACAAAGTGCTTTACTAGATGAGGAAAGAAAGAAGAGAAATCTAAAAATAAGATTAGGAAATACTAAGTCACAAAGAACAAAGTAAGGACCGATGGCCAGGAGGACAGAAAAAAACAAAAAAATAAACTTCAGAGGGTGAAGAAAAAAAAATTAGAACATAAGAACTTTTGCAAATAAGTGAAAACACATTCATTCAATGAAAACTGCTTATTTTAATTTATGAAAAGGCTCTTAAGAGAATATGTAGTCAGCATGAACTTACACTGATCAGGCACACAAATGTAAATTTTTAATCCCACCAAAAAGGAGCACAGTAATAAAGAGACAGGAATTAATCATTGTCATATACATATCACGTAGATACAACTAAACATTTTAAAATGTTTCAAGTTTCATAAGGCTGGATACGTTTTTACTTCATCAGATTGTTCTGTGTCAGTTGTTCATGCTCATACAGACAAAACAGATTAGTAGAAACCCATTTTAAACACAAAAATAATATCTTTGTGCTCCCTTTTTTTCTTTTTAAAGACGCCACATACCATCAAGAGAGAACACTCCTGTCTTCTTACTGTCTTCACGGCACCCATTATGAATGATCAGACTTACATTAGAGGGCCATTCTACACAAACCAAACTCTCTCCTGCATTCACGTGTCCCCATGTTACCTATAAAGGGTGCCCCCTTATGTAACAGTTGGCAGGCACCAAATAAATTGGGGTCCTCCTGCTCCACGCTGGAAGCATAAATAAAAGCTGGAAGCATAAATATAAGTTTCATTGAATCTTAGCATGTTGTCATGAACAGTAAAGGAAGGAACAAATGGTGTCTTTCGTTGCTTTAATGGTGCAGACAATACCTTTCTAAATGTACTACAGACTTCAATATTTTGTTCCATGAGATTTAATCCAACATATTTCCCATTACCAACCTAGACACCGTAGCTCTGCCAGCTTTCTCAAAATCCCCCGCTCCTGCTATTAAATAATTATTAAAACAACTAAATCAATAATGTCAATATACAAGAAATAAGTGTACATGTCTGTTTATGTGTGCCTGTTGTGGAATTTCCAGACACAAAGGTCAGACAGAGTGCCCAGACAGTCAAATAGAGCAGGAAGTTGTCAAATGGGGGCTTATCCAGACAGTGCCCACCTCTGACCCCTGGCAGTGTCAAAGGTTTGGTTCAAGTTTCTTCCCTGAGAAGGTGTTACTGTGGAAACCATTCTGTCGAGCTAATGAGATTAAGTCTTTGATTCCTGCTCACATAGTCTGACCAAAAAAAAAAAAAAAGCTGCTGTGATATTTAAATTAAGGCTAAAAAATCGGGAAGTTTTTCTCATTTATTTTTTGATAAAGCTATATGGTTGACATCACTACAATAGATTTAAATCTCCCTTATTTACTGTATTTACAAACTCTACAACTTGAAACAAACTTAATCAAATACAAAATCCAGTCATCTGTAATTTATGGCATTTAAAGAGATTGACAGTGAGCTAATCTGAGGTACACACTGAGTTCGGTGGTCTATGTCAAGTTTGACAGAACAACACTTAGGAGTCTGCGAATCTTTAATGCACTACTCTGTTATTTTAAAGCTGCTCCAGTTTATTTATCTTTTCATTTATTAAGAAGAAGCTTTGTCTTATAGTCATTGTGGATGGAGACAATTACTGTATATTCTGATAAACACAAGAAAAACAGATTGGAATTTCCCACAAAAAGCACCTGTAAATTAAAGATATACTTTTAAAAAATACACAAGAAAAACGCAGAAGGGAGCATCGGAAGTACCCGTGTTATAAATATGAAAATGAGACAAACCTGAAACTATCCATCCATCCATTATCCAACCCGCTATATCCCAACTACAGGGTCACGGGGGTCTGTGGGAGCCAATCCCAGCCAACACAGGGCACAAGGCAGGAAACAAACCCCGGGCAGGGCGCCAGCCCACCGCAGGGCAAACCTGTAACTAAAGTACTTAAAAAAAAGTCAAAAGATAATCAAGGCAAATTCTTACTCCATTTTGTTAATCACATGGGGATCGACAAGTGAATTGATGCAGCAGTTGTAGTTTAAGTAAGTTAAAGATATACTTTTAAAAAATACACAAGAAAAACGCAGAAGGGAGCACCGGAAGTACCCGTGTTATAAATATGAAAATGAGACAAACATGTAACTAAAGTCAGTCAGTCAGTCAGTCAATGTCCAACCCACTATATTCTAACACAGGGTCACGAAGGAGCAAGGTAGGAACAAACCCCGGGCAGGGCGCCAGCCCACTGCAGGGCACATACATACACACACACGGGACAATTTAGGATCACCAATACGCCTAACCTGCATGTCTTTGGACTGTGGAAGGAAACCCACGCAAACACGGGGAGAACATGCAAACTCCATGCAGGGAGGACCCGGGAAGTGAACCCAGACGTGTCTCTTTACTGCGAGGCAGCAGCGCTACCACTGTGCCACGTGCAACTAAAGTACTTAAAAAAAATCAAAAGATAATCAAGGCAAATTCTTAATCCATTTTGTTAATCACATGGGGATCGACAAGTGAATTGATGCAGCAGTAGTGGTTTATTAAAATTTGTTGGGAAAATGGAGCTAAATTCCTAGGTAAAGATTGTGATTTACAGAGCAAAGTAGGCCTACCTGTAGTCACCAGGGGCCTCATGTATAAACGGTGCGTACGCACAGAAATGTTGCGTAAGAACTTTTCCACGTTCAAATTGCGATGTATAAAACCTACACTTGGCGTAAAGCCACGCACTTTTCCATGGTACCTCATAGCTTGTCGTACGCAAGTTCTCCGCTCGGTTTTGCAGACTGGCGGCACCCAGCATCAAAGCAGTGCTACTGTTCCTGTGTGGTTACACCTGACTTTCCTGACGCGGCTTTATAAATACACTGAAACTAACTGCATATTGTTTATTAGTGTAACGAATCTGATTGTAATTAACTTGTAACAATATAATGGTCCAAGGAACAGCCATAGTATTCCAAATACCATAACTGCTTTAGCGCTGTTACTCTCACTTCTCCTTCTTCTTCTTCTTTCAGCTGCTCCCGTTAGGAGTTGCCACAGCGGATCATCTTTATCCATATTACTCTCACTGCACGACTCGGAGTATTTATATCACTGTATCTGAGTGTGAATCACAGCAGCAGCTGATCGGAAAGAGAATTATCGGTATACAGCTTTAAGGACACGCTGTCTCAGCCACTGCAAAATGTTTTAAAGCCTTTCCTGTACGGACCTCGCGGTTCAGAAACAGTTTCATCCCAAGAACTTTAAACGCACTCAATCAATTGCTCCTTGTAGAACTGTTAGTACTTATAAGTACAATCACCACACTGTAAACTTGCACTACAGTTATAATATCGCACAACCTGCACCACTTTATTAAGCGTGTATTTACATATGATGATGATATCATTTTTTAAGGTGAAATGCAGCAAAATATTTTTATTAAATTATACAGATAAAACTTTAACTTCATTTAAATAATCTACATTCTTCACTGGGAGTGTCGTGAAGGATTGAATAATTAAACATGTACTACGAAGATATTTCAATGTTCCTTAAACGTTTTGAAGAATCAGCGCTAAGCTTACAGATGGCTTAACGTCTATTACAGAGCTGATTGTGTGGCGATCGGTTACTTGGGGAAAGAAAAGCAAGGACTGCAGTGACGGCTACGCCAATATATATTGAATATAAAACAGAAAGAGAAAATAACAACACAGCTAAAAACGCAGCGACAAATTTCGGCAAAAGTTAAATGCTTGTGTCATGAGCACGAGGCGGCTATGCAGTGTCTGCAACGGACGTGGCCATCCACCGTGCATAAGCTACCTTACTGACATTGGCGGGCGAAGGAGCCACCGATTCTTCCTCTGCCCAGTGCCACAACAAACCTAGAGCCGCCCCTGAGTACTGCTGCAATAAATGATTTTATCGATGTGAAACCCATGTTTAATAACGTGCTTTAATTCCTATCATCATAAAAATGATATCATGAATGTAATGGATTGTGTGTCCTGTCAGAGGAAGAGAGCCGGTTTAAGAAGCACGTAGTGATTCACACACATAAAACACATTGAAGATCAAATACAAAACAAAGCATTTAACGTGCTACTTTAATTACGATGTGATTTGAGAAACTGGTTAATTAAACGATTTTAAGATGAAGTTTATGATGTTCTACTTTAATGACAAAATAAACTACGTGATTAAAGTGGAAATGTTGAGATTGAAGTTGACATTTCGTGCTTTTTCCCCACTGTTTGCCTTTTTTTTCTGTACCCTAATAAACTTTCATATGACACTCAGACGGTGGGCTACAACTCGGCTTTTTACGGCGACTTTGATATGTGACTTCTTTTTTATTTCCGGCACTGTGCGATTTTGTGAACGTGAGTTTTCAAGTTTCTCCAACATGCTATGTCACTCGATCAACTTCCTTTTGTTGATTATACCACGGTTTATTTGAAGAAATAGTATGATTTTTCTTTGCCTCCACTTGGTATTCGCTGAAATTCTTATTTTCCCCCGTGCTTTTCCCATTGTCTTTTCACAGAAGGCTGAGTTTAAGGGCGATTTATATTGATTTGCATATTCAAAGAGGCGTAATTCTGGGAGGAGTTGGGGCGTAACATATTTTCACGCTGATCGGGATTTATGTAGCGGAAGAACGTGGAAGTTGGAGTACGCACAGATTCCTGCATCTGTATTTTTCTGTGCGTAAGCACATTTCGGCTTTTGTGCTTACGCCATGTTATAGTGCGAGTTCTACGCACGGCGTTATACATGAGGCCCCAGCTTTGGACACTGGCTTAGAGAACGGGATCAAAAGTACAAACGGTCTAAAAATGAAGTTCTTGTACAGGCTCATTCTCCATGATCCAGTGAAGCGCTCAGCAGTAAAGGCGTAATACTTCTTCGATTCAAGAGGTCAAGCTTGAGGTATTTTATTTTGTGCAATTAGGTTGTCCCTTTTGCCTCCTACAGGTGGTGTACCAATTGCTCCTGAAAAACAACTTTAAATCACATTAGCACCATCATCAGCGTTCAAACTTATCCTTATCTGGAATAAAGGACTTCTTAACCTGGCTTCATGACCTTTGGCCTATTTTTCCACCTCTCACCTCCTTAAATCTTCCTAAATAGAATAAATTGTACTTATAATTTTACATTACCTAATTCTTCAAGTTACCATGTAACTAAATATAACATTCTGAAATACACTTAACCTAGTTTTGGATCACGGGTGCTAGAGCCTATCCCAACATTAAGGCAGGAAACAGAAGATAAGCCCACACTAACAGTGATTTGCACCTAATTTAGAATAACCAACGAACCTAACAGAAACTACTTAGGGAATGCAGGGGACACCCACACAGACAGAGGGAGAGGAGCTAACTGCACACAAACCACAACTGGGCAAAGGATTCAAACTTAGGACGCCAGATTCATGAGCCAGCAGTGCTGAGTACTGTGCTAACATGCCAACCAATTTCTGTTTTACATTATATGAGATTTTAAACACTTTAAGTAATACTGTGGTCGGCTGATGGGCAAAGGGTTTAATGGTTGGTACATCACATGGACAGAGTTCAATAAATTCTCAGAAGAGAGAGAGAGCCACATGAACTGGATGTATATGTGTAAATCAAATGTCCTGAAAGTGAACAAGTTACTCTAGGAGGGCAGTAGACAGAGACAACAGGGCAGGAGGCAGAGGGAAATGAATCCTGGGTGGATCACACATTCCTTTAGGATCCTTAAAGTGCAAGTGGTTTAACATGTGCCAGAGGTACATGGCCTTCTTTTAGAAAGAAAAGAAAATACCAAAAAAGAGCACATACAAAGTAAGGATACGTCCTGGGCGAAGGAGATCAGGTAATGTTTAAAGCCATTACCCTACTTGGAAGGAGACTACCATTCACTTATGAGACAACATGGTTCCAGAGTGGAACAAGTGGAACTTTCTTGTCTAAGAGGACAAGTTTATTTAAGTTCAACAGAAGAGTTAGGGGAGGCTTGTAGTGGTCTCAGAAGGTGCCAGAGGATGTCAGAGCCAAACAATTGTAAGCCCTGCTTTCAGTTCCAGAAATGGAAAAAAGTCACCTCACTTCCATTAGCTCATTGAAACTAGAACAAGAGTCCTACAACTCTACTGACATCAAATATATACATAAATATATACTGTGACAGACAGCCAATATACAGGAAAGACCAGGGTAGCAGATATGAACAGGACACTGCCCCCCTGGGAGTGCTAGATGGCAGCCCCCCTGGGATTCCCTCAGATTCCCGCAGGACTCCATGTGGGTTGCAGGTTGACACAGCCCTGTTGGGTTCCATTGGGGCTGCCAGGGCTGAGCTGCACAGGCCGACTTTGGGCTTCTGCCACACCTAGGAGTGATTCCATACCTCACTAACAGGCCACCTGGAATGCTCCCGTGTGTGGCTTAAAAGGAGCTGCCTCACTTCACTTGAAGTGCCAGAGTCGGGAGGAAGAGGACAAAGAGGAGGAGTGGAGGCGGAAAGAGGAAGAGAAGACAGTCAGAAGAAGAAGAAATAAAGTGCTGCATGTTATACTGTGCTTTATAGCAATGGGAATAAAGGGACAACACACAAATGTGTGTTATGCTGGACTTGTGCCTAGTGTCTGTCTGTGTCAGGTCTGGAGAGCTGGTGCACACTCTGGTGGCCACAATATATATACAGTGGGACCTTGGTTCATGACCATAATTCGTTCCAAAACTCTGGTCGTAAACCGATTTGGTTGTGAACCGAAGCAACTTCCCCCATAGGACTGTATGTAAATACAATTAATCCGTTCCAGACCATACGAACTGTATGTAAATATATATATTTATTAAGTTTTTAAGCACAAATATAGTTAATTAAACCATAGGATGCACAGCATAATAGTAAACTAAATGTAAAAACATTGAATAACACTAAGAAAACCTTGAACAGCAGAGACAACGAACACTGCAATAGTTTGCGCTATAGCGCTACCAACCGCCGGCTAAAAGCACTTTTTTAATGAGTTTTAAGCACAGTGAAAAAAATGAACATTTGAAAAAATCCGTAATTTAATAAACCACCAAGAAAAATAACATTGCAACAATGCACGCTACGAACAGATCGCTGGAAACAGAAGTGAAAACAAAATCAAGTCCAGTGCATTTTTTAACTGCCTTCCTACCTTAATGCGTCCAGCTCTCTCTCGCACTGCCTGTGTGTCTGCATCTCGGGCTGCCTCTGTGTGTGTGTGTGTCTCTCTCGCACTGCCTGTGTGTGTGTGTGTGTGTGTCTCTCTCACACTGCCTCTGTGTGTGTGTGTGTGTCGTGCTCTCTCTCTCTCTCTCTCTCCTGCTCGCTGCACAGGAAATGCACAGGGAGAGACTGAACATGTACAAACCGAAAGAGAAACTGGCTTGTTCGTATACCAAGTGTGTGGTCGTAAACCGAGGCAAAAGTTTGGCGAACTCTTTGGTCGTAAACCAAGTTGTACGTGTACCGGGACGTTTGTGAACCGAGGTTCCACTGTACATATATATATATACATATATAGTGAAATAAACAGCCGGACACACACAATGAAGGTTTGGGGCAGCCACACGTGTCCTTTCGCTGGCTGCAAAAGGTTGAAGTTTTTTTTTTAGCACAAATGTGTACAGGTTCGAGTCCAAAACAAAACTGACTAATGTAGAGGAGATGGCGTGTTTGAAGGCTAGTCAGGGGAAGTGATGTCATCGGAACCACAGCCGGTAATCATGTCCTCGGGGCTGGGACCGGAATCGATGTCGTCGGACCCAAAACGGAAGTGACTTCCTTGGATTCGGGCAGAATTTCCTGTGTTGGGTCTGTAGAGAGAAAAGAAGGAGGTTTAGTGCACCCCACCGCCCCCTGGTCTGGCGTGGAATTATCATCTTTTGGTGCCTTTGCCTGACTCCCATATGCACGTGTTTGACAAATAGATATATGAGCATACAGAACAACAAAAAACCTAGTATGTGTTGCTCATATCCATAAAAGACCCTAGTAATAACCTGAGGATTGAAGTAACATGCATTGGCAGTATGACTGAACCAGCACCAATGTACTTCTGCTACGCATCTCTTCACTGTTAGAAGTGAGTGCGTGCTAAATCCATCTTGTTCCTAATGATGCAAATTAACACGTTAGTAAACATAGGCTTTTGTTCAAGCAAAGAGAAGTAAACAAAGCTCAGTAGTGATCTGTTTTTGATATGTGTAAGTATTAGGAACTAACAGAAGTAAGTCAGTGACAAGAGAGCCATTACAATTAAATTCAATAATAGCCATTCTAGAATTAAACACATTTAGCTCAGCTAGGTTCTAAGGTACTTAATTGCCTATTTTTGTTATCTTCCCACATTTTCCACTCATGTGAATTCAATATTGTTATTTATTTTATTGACTGATTTTCACATTTGTGTTTGGGGTTTTGCACAAAGGATGATACCATCTGTAAGCAGCACCAAGTGTTTTGCCCTGCTGTGTGTGACATCACAGGCTCCAAGAGAGTTGTTTCCATGAACGCACTTGGGTTTAGCTAAGAGAATGCCCGACTTTATTTAGAGAATTAACAACATCAATAAGAAAAAGAACATCCAATATTCTTTAAGAGTTTGCACTAACCATCCTTTTAACAACAAGTTCAGATTTTCTCTTTTAGTTTTGTGTTACTGTATTTTGGTCTTTTTTTCTTATAAATTAAAAAACGTATATTGATCATTTATATCAAGACATTCACCTTCAAGTAGTTCACCACATATCACATTCTTAATATTTTTCTGGAAGGCAGTTGTAAATAAGACATAAATGAAATACAGAATTTTAAACTCCTTTTTTTTTATCTTTCATACATGATACATACAAGGTAACCTTATATTAAGAAAGGAAAGTTTGCCAAATGAGAGATCTTCTACTCTTTCAAAAAAAAAGTAAATAAAATTCCCTGGTTGCTCTTTCGCTTCTACTAAATAGCTGTTGTGTTTTGGCTCATCCTCCAGTCCGTACTCCTTTGAGTCGTTACAAGGAAGATTAATTCTTTGCATGTTTGTAAATACAATTTGTTCACCCCAGTCTGCTGGCCCCAACTGACCTCCTAAGGTTTCGGACTGCTATGCCAACATCTGCCAGAGACTAGAATGCACAGCTCAGGACTGGAAAGGGTAGAATGGAATCCCTTTCGACAAAAGCTTTTACCATAAGCATAGAAGATGAGAAGCATGTGTGTCATGGCACTAAGGTTTGTTTAACCACACTACAGAACCTGCAGAAAAAATAAAATAAAAAATGAAACACTGTACAATTAAAAGTATGTGTTTTTTTTTTAAAATCCATACTAGATACTGCATATAATGTAAAATAAATAATGTCAATGGCCAGTAACTTTGACTGAAGATTATTGATTTATTCAACTGGGACTGCAAAGGTAACTTGATAAGACTGAAGGCTACCATATGCCCGTTACATTCAAACAATCATTTGCCTGTGTGACGGATAGGGGGCACTATTGCTCCCTTGAACTCATGTCCAAGACCCCAGACACCAGGAAAAAGTCCAAATGTTGACTTTATTTATCTTCCACAGTGCAGAACGCACCCTCTCCTCCACTATACTCATAAATCACACAAATACACAATAATAAACAATCCTCCACTCCCAGACGCGTTGCCACCCTTCCACCCAGCTCAGCTCACCGTCTGGGAGCTCCCACAGTCCTTTTATTCTCCTTGACCCGGAGGTGTTCCCAATCCCCAGTCCACGTGATTCTTTATCACTTCCGGGTCAGGTACAAGTCCTTTTCTTCACCCCGGAAGTACGTCACTTCTGTCGTCGCTCTTCCTATGACACACTTCCGGGTTATAGGGCACATATGACTCCTTGCCCCTCCCTGCAGCTCCCTCTTGCGGCCCCTGTGGTATCCAGCAGGGCTGTGGATAAAAACTCCATTGTCCATGATTCCCTGCTGGTCTTCGGGGAACCTCCATACTGCAGGGAGGGCTCCATCTGGCGGCCTGGGAGTATTGGCCGGGATGATAAGCCGGCCATATACCACACCTGTTATCAAAGTAACATAAACTGATCAGAGTCAGGGTAAAACTAGAGCAGCAAAGGGCTCCAGCCCAGAATAGGACAGCATTTATAGAACAAATCAGTACACATTCATATAGGACAATTCTGAACCACCTGTCGTCTGGTGTATACATGTTTTTTACTATGGACGACCAGTTGAAAATAAAAGGAAAAATGTGTACTTGACTCTGGAAGGATTAACGTATTAGGACAAAAATGAAAATATTTTTCTTTATACTGCTTTATCACCAAGTTACCTGTCATTCAAACAACTGATATTATTTTAATACTGCAATACAATGGTATCCCATCCAGGGTTGGTTCCTGTCTTGCACCCAGATATGGCAGGAGAGGCTCTAGTGCACTACGCCCTTACAATTGAAATCTTACTTAGACATACGTCTGCTAATGCTAAGTAGCATATCAAACGATAATGTCCCACCATCATTTCCAGTTACTTGAGGCATCTTCTGCTTCATCCTGTGTGATATCCAGGTGTTGTGATGTGAAATTTTGCATACAAGTTGATAAATATTTTGTATGTCTTTAGGCAAAGCAAATGTAATATTAGTGTTACATTAGTGAGAAGCATTCATGTTTACCCCCCTTTTAGGAATGAGTCTCTTTGAATTTTACGACAGGGTTGGGAGAAGTGCCTAAAAAAAGTTTGGCAAATGTTTCTCTGCTGGAGTCTCTCAATCAACCCCC
Organism: Polypterus senegalus; assembly: GCF_016835505.1. Lineage (NCBI taxonomy): Eukaryota > Metazoa > Chordata > Cladistia > Polypteriformes > Polypteridae > Polypterus > Polypterus senegalus. Next base: position 95,059,621 of record NC_053171.1, read on the forward strand.
ACAGGAAAGCCAGACTGCCTAACTAGCAAACTTTAGCTCAACAAATGGTTTTGGGGGTGGCAGGTGTGAAGATGTTCTCTGCCCCATTGGTCTGAAGTATGGCAGTTTGGAGCCTTTAAGTACCACAATGCCCTATTGGCTCTAGGGGTTGGACAGAAAACCTGTAAATTTACTTGCTTTACCTCGCTCTCTCTCTCCTATAATAATTTATATTTTATTAATAATCCACTTGTGAAATTTATTACATATATTCCATACCTGTCACTGTTACTTAAGAATACAGTCTTTCATCTGTGCTTCAGTTCATCCAAATCCAAAAGGCTACCAGAAGCTCTCTGGGAGTAGTAAATGGCCACAGCATACCTGGATGAGTTAAAGACAGAAACAAATTTGAGATTTTTTTTATACTAGGAACTGTTGACTTGCACATTTTTTGCACTAACGTCTTCTGGAAGATCAAAGTGCTCAAGGTATTCGTATGGATTTTTTTAAATGATTTTGTCTTGTTATGCTTTCATAAAAATGACTGTTCCATTTAGAAACGGAGGATTGAATTTTTACTTGTTTGATCACCTGTAAAAACTCCCATGCTCAACCATTTCAGCAGATTTTTATATGATATCACCTTTATGGGCTTTCATCCACTATCTCTCTGTTTACCTGTAATAGGTAGCTGAGCACTTACTGTTAAAAAACTACAATTGTATACTACAGCTGAAAACATTTTATTATTCCACTGACATTTTAAGCATTCAGGACAACAGACCATTTGAAATTAGCAGAGATTTTATTGAAAGTGAATTTGAACAAGCTGAGTTGAGTTATCAGCAGAATAATATTTGGTTTTCAACTCTCTTGGGTAAGCAGGGGATTCTTGGCTGTAAGACAAGGCAGTAAGCATTAAGGCCTTTACAGCAGAGGCAGGGATGCTGAGTGATTAACGTGATAGGAATGAGCGAAGGCCGGGTGTTTTTCTTTTGCCTCTCTGCTCTAGAATTAAATAAGTGACACTAAATTTTGCCATATAGCTCAATGAAGTTGGTAAATTAAATTCATTTCTAAAGTATTTAGCCTGCTAGGAATCATAAAATAACACAGTAGTTTTGTTTCTTTTTAACTTCACAAATTATATCATGCAGTAAATTCAGTCTATAAAATAAAGTTCATTGCAAACCCTGCACACTTTTAGGCAAAAGTAGCTTCAGTGGCTGGGAACATTCTCGCAACCTTTAATAATATTATAATAATAATAAAATCCTACATGTCTGATCTCTTGGAGCGGTTGTCAAGAGGCTAAGGTGAAGGCCAATCCAAGAAGAGAAGAGGTTGGATTAAAGTCTTTGAGATATGGATCTCCAGCTCTCTATCTCTGAGTACCAGGGCTTAAGTATCATATCCGTGGACAGACAGATCAATACCTGCTTTTTTCCTACATCTTCAAGGAGATTTCAGCAGTGCTTTCATGGTGTCCTCTTTAGTGCCCTGTTGACATGGTGGGAGCAAGATAATTTAGACTCGAGCTTCGATCACAATGCTCTTGATGGTCTCCTAAGTACAGCTACACAGGTATTTTGTAATTCAGAATACAAATATTGGTCTGCTTCTGAGCAATTATAAATGAGTAAAAATTCTGCGAAATGCACTGTTAGCCATGAAGCAATTAATTCTGCTAATGCTGAAATAAGGGGGTAGTACTCTATTTTATACATTGTAGGCATGTATATGCTTTAAATAATATTCATCATGATGATCAGCTCCATTGCAATGAATTAGAAATGTATTGCACTATAAAAAAATAATTTATTATTAGTAAAATGTGCCTGGTGTATATACTGGAGTGTACTGTGCATGCTGGTCAGTATAGAGCATACCCCATCTGCATCCGGTACAAGTCTGGTTAATACTGTACATCCTAAATGGTTTATCATACTCAGACTTTTTTTACAAACATCTTTAATATTTACTTTACACTGTGAAAGCTACTTAGGAGCTTAGAAGCTATCACTATATGTCAGTTTCGATGCCTGATTAATGGTATCTTTCATTATAATGGCAGACTGCACCTATGACATAGGCATTTTCAGCCTAATTGTAATTAGAACACTAATAGTGTAAAGGTTGGCTGTAAGCAGGTAGATGGGAGGTCTGGATCACAATCATAAGAACCGCTCTGCTTCTGATTCCATTTCTATTTTAAACAGACTGTTGAAGAATACTATCTGAAGGAAAACTATGGGACCAGTTCCTCGATAACGAACTGTGAGAGTCTCTGAAGAAAGTTTAAATCCAGTCTATAGGCACAAATCTCAGGTTAGGTCAGGTTGGGGAGCATGCACTGGTACAGCACGTTGACGCAGCCACCACACGATGAAACAGCTCGGGATCCCGGTTGGTAAACCCCCCTCCCCACACAAGCAGACAGTCCCACCCTCCAAAAATGACCCTCTATCTGCCGCAGCCAGGTGTTATGTGGAAACAAAAAAAAAAAAATGCTGCATGTGGGGGCAGAGGACGAAAATTGCAGATTAGTCATTATGGTAGACCGATTAGTTGGTATCTGGGAGAAAAATGTGCCAACTATATTTTCAGAGAATATTGCAGACCACCACCTGACAGATGCAGGGTTGTGCTTCATCCTGTGTAGCTCCTGCACACTTCCCGACAAAATTCAATTCTTAGATGATTTGCACAATAAGGGAAGGAATTCTATCCATCCATTTTCTAAACCTGCGCATCAAGAACATTTTCACGAGAAAATCTCGGCAAGCATTGGACTCAAGGTGGGAGTAATCCTTGGAGAGGGCGTCAGTCCATTGCTTTCCAAAAATCACAACATTGATGTTCTGTTTTTGTGCAAAATGTTTTCAGTAACCAGGTTTCTGTGAATAACTGAGTTATTGAGGTGCATGTAAACACGCCTAGTGAGGGATTTAATCCTACTACTTGTGTCGTCACTCAGACTAATTATACTGTATTTGATAACCCCCAAATTGCACACCGCAAAATGTCCAGGATTAAAGTTAACAGTTTAAGAGTTAACCCATATTTGCACTTAAATTCTTTATTTTCTATTACTTCACGCTGCACAGTATATACAGTATGTTTATGTCAAACAATGAGTAAGCAGTAAGTATTGACCAGTATGTATTTGAAATGAATATTGCATCAGATACTTTTTGACTTACAGTATTTGTTCATAATCCTACCATTAACTGCATTTAAAATAAATCTGTGAATTTTGTTAGTTTTTTTGTTTTTAGTAAAGCCATAGAAACTTTTAGTAATGGCCAGCCTGTGTTAAGACGACAACATAATATTGTTTTACAGGAAGCTGGCATTATTATGTTTTATTTCATGTGCTTTAAAGTGTTAAGAACGATTATTGACAATATATCTTCATGTTAAAACTGTAAGTTTTTTTTTCCTTGACTTGAAAGTTTGATCTCTGTACCTTAGCTAACCACAGACAGAGGAAGTGTTAGCAGAGACAGCAGACAGAGGGCTAAATTAAGCAACAATTAAACTTACCAGCATAAAAAGGGCAGTCTGGCAAGTTGGAAAGGTTGGAACTTTAAATGGAAAAATGCTAATATTCTGAACTTTCCACATTTGTAAAAGCTAAGTTCTCAAGCCATTAGTTATACAGTATTTGTGCTTTCATACCTCATGCACATTTATTGATATTTTTTTTTGTCAGAATGCCATTGGACAGAGATGTGTTCATCTTGGCTGTGACAAGCTCTTTAAAATGTGATCCGTTTAAAATAAATGTATTGAACTAAAGAGATCGAAGAACCAGGAAGAGAAAAAGGAAGAACATAGCCATTAAGAAGACACATGCTATGAGAGCAACAATTTAACCTGAAGAGAGCCACACACTTATGTGGTGTGTTGGCCAGAACCATCTGTGACAGCTCTTGAAATATTCCATGTCGTATTATTGGTGATTTGCCTGACAGAGTCCAGTGAGGACCACCTTTGCATTGTACGTCAGTGATGTTATGCGATACACCTGGTTATACTATGGTTAAGGTTACGGTTGCAAAAGGGTTATCAAATAGTAGACATAAGGTGCTTTCCCACCACAGGAACTTTGTTTTTAGGAACCAATGAACGTTCCTGTATGATGTAAGCAAAGGGCCACTTTCATGCATTGTGTTCCCACTGCACAACATGAACCGTAACCATTATGTGACATGCACAGAACACTGATGTGGTGCAAAGTACAGTATGATCACGAGTTCACTGGGGAACCCTCATCTTATTGCTTTGATGTGGCCCATGGAGTGGCACCCCAAAGAAGCGGCTGTGAAGAGTGATTCTGTGCAAAGTGTGGCAGTCTGTCTTCAACTCTCTGAAATACTAATTAATAACAGATTTGTAAGATGGCACCAGTGCTTGTGGTGAACCAATAAGTACAATTCATTGTCTGAGCTCCAACAATGATAGTACCTTGTTTATATGCAAACTACCTACAATGAAGTTGGATCTAAAAAAAGTAGCATAAACTACCAACCAAGGGCTACACCTGTCCTGAGTTTCTGTGGTTGCAACGCTACAAGAATACCTGAGCTTCTAAAAAGTCACTGGTTCCTGTGGCGGGAAAGCACCTATAAACGTGAAATCCAATTGACACAACTGTACTTATCAATAGCGCATGACGACCCCGGCTCTCTTGATTCACTGACACAATGTCGTACTTGTGTTTCTTAATGGATGAGTAGTAATTTTCTCAAACTAAATAAAGAGAAAACATAAATTCTAGTGATTGGCAATAATGGATATAATGAGGTTATTAGAAATAAACTAGAGGCAATAGGATTAAAAGTCAAAACGGAGGTGAGGAATTTAGGGGTAACTATTGACTCTGACCTGAATTTTAAATCACATAATAATCAGATCACTAGGACAGCATTTTTCCACTTAGGAAATTTAGCAAAAGTTAGACCCCTTATAACATTGCAAGATGCTGAGAAATTAATTCACGCGTTTGTTTTCAGTCGACTAGATTACTGTAACGCACTCCTCTCAGGACCACCAAAAAAAGACATCAATCAACTGCAATGAGTGCAGAATGGAGCTGCTAGAATCTTAACTGGGAAAAGAAAATTCGAGCACATTTCTCCAGTTTTGTTGTCACTACACTGGTTACCTGTGTCATTTAGAACTGACTTTAAAATCCTGCTTATAGTTTACAAAGCCTTAAAGAATCTGCTCCATCTTATATTTTGAAATGTCTTACACCTTATACTCCACATCGTAACCTTAGATCTTCAAAGGAGTGTCTGCTTTGAATTCCAAGGGCTAAACTTAAAAGAAGTGGTGAGGCGGGCGGCCTTCTGCTGTTTTGCACCTAAAATCTGAAATAGCCTGCCAATAGAAATTTGCCAGGCTAATACGGTGGAGCTCTTTAAAACACGGCTGAAAACACATTACTTTAACATGGCTTTCTCAGAGCTACATCTTAGTTTAATCTTGATGCTCTGTATATTCAATTAATTACTATTCATGGTGGCTCCAAAATCCGTACTAACCCCTACTTTCTCTTCTGTTCTTTTTCCGGTTTTCTGTGGTGGCGATCTGCGCCAATACAACCTGATCAAAGCACCATGATGTACAGACAATGATGGATTAAAAGCCAGAAGTCCACATTACTGTCATCATCAAGTTCTTCCATGAGAACCCTGAATTCCATGAGGACTGATTGAGGTCATTTATGTTAGGTAGAATGCCTAGAGGGGACTGGGTGGTCTTGTGGCCTTGGAACCCTTGCAGATTTTATTTTTTTCTCCAGCTTTTTTTTTTTGCTTTTTCTGTCCTCCCTGGCTATCGGACCTTACTTTTTTTTCTATGTTAATTAGTGTTCCCTTATTCTAATTTTTATTTATTTTGTCTTTTTTCTCTTTTTTCATCATGTAAAGCACTTTGAGATGCATAATTTTTATGAAAATGTGCTAGAGAAATAAATGTTTTTGTTGTTTAGGGCGCTCCTGAATTACAGAGCTGCAGAGATCTGCAGCCAGACCCTTCTTGATTTTCCACACCAATTTACTTTTATTGTCATTTAGAATACAGGAAAAAGAGAAAAAGAGGAGATGTCCTATTATATAATATAATTATATTATAGCGATGGGTGCTGAGCAAACTCCTGTCAATCATGAATAATCCACTGCATCCACTTAACAGTGTCATCTCCAGGCAGAGGAGTAGCTTCAGCGACAGACTGCAGACACCGTCCTGCTCCACTGACAGACTGAGGAGATCGTTCCTCCCCCACACTATGCGACTCTTCAATTCCACCCGGGGGAGTAAATGCTAACATTAATTTTATTTTAATTTTTTTCATTTTTATTACTATTTAATTTAATATTGTTTCTTTGTATCAGTATACTGCTGCTGGATTATGTGAATTTCTCCTTGGGATTAATAAAGTATCTATCTATCTATCTATTATATAGTGCCTTTTATATCTATCTATCTATCTATCTATCTATCTATCTATCTATCTATCTATCTATCTATTTATTATATAGTGCCTTTTATATCTATCTATCTATCTATCTATCTATCTATCTATCTATCTATCTATCTATCTATCTATCTATCGGAGAAAGAATGCACAATAGCAGTCAGTCTTGGGTGAAGACAGATTCCATAGTCTCAGCTGCAAGTGCTGTGTCTCCTTCCGGGCCAGGTGAGTGTAAAGATAAGCGAGCCAGAGATGGAGGTTATATGTGTGGATCTATGTAAGAAAGAAACTGGGCATGGGAATAAAAGTATCTGTGTTTTAGGATAGAGTCACCCCAAACCTCTACCGTGATATAACAATTGTCAAACCCGATTAATACAGTTCATAGTACAATACAATACAATACAGTTTATTTTTGTATAGCCCAAAATCACACAGGAAGTGCCGCAATAACAGGCTTTAACAGGCCCTGCCTTTTGACAGCCCCCAGCCTTGACTCTCTGAGAAGACAAGGAAAACTCCCAATAAAAACCTTGTAGGAAAAATGGAAGAAACCTCGGGAAAGGCAGTTCAAAGAGAGACCCCTTTCCAGGTAGGTTGGGCGTGCAGTGGGTGTCAAAAGTAGGGGGTCAATACAATACAATATACAGAACAGAACAATTCCTTAAGACAGCATAATAATAAAAATTTTAGAATTACGGTTTAAGAGTAGATGATATGACATAATTAGGTTTGGATATTTTTAGAGTCCTGGAGACCTCATCCATCTAGCTGCATCTCCATTTGGCCATGCCACGGCTGAAACGTTGCTCTGATGAAAGGACCCCTCTTTCTCATGATTCCTGTGATCCTCCATCAGGGATGACTTTACCATAGGCAGGCAAACAACTTGGCAGGTGGGCCATGGCACCAATGGCCACATTTGGGTACCGAGAAAAGAAACAGAATAGGTGAGGGTTAGTATTCAAATATAATTATTCATGTTACTTATGTTATAGTGCTAATGACTAACAACAGAGATGCAGTCTGTACATTTAATCAGCAGCTCTAGTCAGGATATGCTAAACTGAAGTAGTGAGTCTTCAGCCGGGATAGTCACAGGAGGCCAAAACCTACACTTAATAGCTACCCCTTTGACTTTAAAAGCTACCCCTTAATAGCTACTTTAACTTTAATAGCTACCCCTTTACCCCTTCCCTACACTTAACAGCTACCCCTTTGACTTTAATCATGCCACTGATGGTTAAAGTCAAAGAATCATTTAGTTTGTGACAACAGGCAAGACTATTTTGTATATTAAATATTTTGCTACAACAGTCTGTGTTATATAAAATTAATTGTAAAATGGATATAATGACTTATTGTTCTAAAACTGCAAAATATGCATATACTGTTCAGGTCTGCCACCTTTAATTTATTGTGCATTGGACTTTTTATGTGAAAGTGTGCTTTATAAGAATAAGTTGAATTGAATAGAATTTAATTTTATCGGTTGTCATTTCAAAGCTGAACTTTTAATGCATACAAGGCAATCTGAATGAACAGCATTGTGAAGGACTACATTCGAAGACTATCTGGACTCATCTGCCTTTAATCAATATACCGCCATTACAGTCCTAGAGAGACTCCTACTGAGAAGAATAATAAAATCATGATAAGACCATAATTTAAAGTCTTTGCCCTGAAGAAAGAAAAACAACTTGTGTGGTTTGACTTGCATATGGGGATGGAATTATTGAAAATAGCTGACCAAAGCCGCAATATATTGTACTTCACATCAAAATGTGTTCATGTTCAGCCTGGAACATGTAATGCAGTGCTTGAATTATTTTTGGTTGCACAAGTTTAATGCAGAAAGCTTGATTTACTTTAGAAAGCAAAATTTTTAAAATTATTTCTTCGAGCATAATAATACTCATCAATATTAATTTGGATTTGAATTAAGGTATTTACTCCTGACCTTACTATCTCCCTAATAATAAACATTGCTTCTGGTAAACTGATTGCTTAAATTATTCATTTTTCTTTTTAATTCCTTTTGAAATGTTTCTGCAATCAAAGGCAACAATTACTGGTGTGTGCAATGCAGTACACAATGACGGCAGTGGCAGCCTACCGCCCACCATGGGTGTCCACTAAAATTACAATGAAAAGCTAGATTAGTTTATGCCTTTGAAATGTAACAACGGAAAGTACTCAAAGGGTATGGATTCATTTTTTGTGTGAAGCATTGCGGTAATGAATGGAGATTTGACATGGAAAATAAATGGAAATGAGTAAGTGAAATCAAAAGGGGATTTTACAAAAAAAAAATCTCAAAGCCGATTAACTTTTAACATTCCTTATCAATTGAAATAAATAAAAACAAGAACAACAATAATAATAATAATAATAATAATAATAATAACACTGTCATAGCTTCTTGTTCCACTTTTCTTAGTTTATTGCAAATTGATTGAGGCTTGTATTTATTTGACATGATACTAACTTGTAGGCAGATTTGTATTTTTATAGTTTATTTGTTTCTTGAACCTGCCTAACAAAATTCACGATCACAGGGTGGAGAAGCCTAAGCTTTTTCTGACAGCATCAGGGACAAGGCAGGAACAAACCTTGGACATGACAACCAGTGCATTATGGGAGAAACGCACATATACTCCCACGCCACACAAATTTACACAAGCCATTTAACATATAGACTGCATGTTTTTGGAAAACAGGAGATAGAGTACCCAAATGTTTTAAATGGTGTCTGAAGCTTTAGATTAAACACAGCACATTTAAGTTTGTATTTCTTAATAGTTAACGAGCAGCAAGTTGAGTTTACCTGTAACTATTGGTCATACACACTGAACACATGTATGTCAAAAATGCAACAGTCTTAAAAAATAACATAAAATACAACAAGGAAAACAAGAATGGCACAAATTAAAACTAAAATATTACCCTAAGAATAAACATCTGTTAGCGATAATAACTCTGTCAATAAAGAACAGTCGTGAGTCACCTTTAGAAATGAATCCAAAGATGGACGTCTTTTATTACAACAGGCTAGTGGAGTCACCATGTGCTCTTATTCAGTACAACATGGCAGACTGATCCATCTTAACAGAACAGCTTCTCTTATCAGTTAGATTAATTTACATTACACAATTTAAACTGATCAGCACACAGATAAATGGTATATTCTAATATCATCCCTATATCTTAATACTATCTAAAGCTCCTCAAAATAGCTAACATAGTAGAAGTCTTTGTCACTTACATTTACCTCTAAAGACAAAGTTTTTTTGTTATAAATTCTTAAAAATAAAATATATTTATCTCGCTGTTCCCTTGGTAACTGTTTTAGGTGCAAGAATTACAGGATCTCTTGCTTACTGTAAATAGGCAGGCGCAGTTTGAGGTACTTTACAGATTCATACAGTAAGTTTCTTTTCCCTCACACATCCTTATACAAAATTCTAATGACTCAACAATTTAACAGTGTAATGGTTTGTAGAAAATCCCTGTTTATATATATGAAAGTCTAAGACCTAATTTAGTACATCCATATTGCCAGCTGAACATGAACATTTCATTTGTAGGGCCCGTTGGACTCTGATGATATTGAGGCACTAGCTTGGAAATCACTAAAAATAAATTTCCTCTACGTCAAGAATTTGGCTTCTAATCATAAACTGAATTGGCACTAGGGCAAGATAAGTAATAAATCATAGTGTTATCATTATGTGATGGATTAGTTACCGTTTAATTACCGGTTAATTAATAAATCATTGCCAACTTATTTCTGTACTCTTCATGAAGATAGTTAAAAATACAAAGTATTAACCTATTGATTAAACAGACTCACAGGCAATGAAGCCAGCGTGCACTGGCACCACAAATAGGAGTCCTAACTAGCCTAAACGGGCTTCTCAATGGCGACGTGAATGCATTGCATAAAGATTCTGACATTCAAGGAGCTGATTTGCACATCACAGAATATGCACTAAACAGCTTCAATAAGTTTACATTTATGAAGGGTAGAGTGGAGAATGACGAAACAACCAAAAGAATAGCAGTTTTTATTGAATTTATTTTTAAACCAGTCAAACATGTAATACCAGAAGTCTGCATTAACAGAACATTAGAACTCTTTAGACGAGAACAGGCCATTCAGCCCAACAAAGCTCGCCAGTCCTATCCACTCATTTCTTCCAAAAAAACATCAAGTCGAGTTTTGAAAGTCCCTAACGTCTTATTGTCTACCACACTATTTGGTCGCTTGTTCCAAGTGTCTATCGTTCTTTGTGTAAAGAAAAACTTCCTAATGTTTGTGCATTCCTTTACAGGACCGCATCTGAGAAAGCCAAAATACCCACAGAGGCAACTATACCCAGATCACTAAAACTACCTACCACAGCTTTGCTTTGTTATTCCTCTTTTTTAAAATTTCTTTCTCTTTAATTAGCATTGCTGCTATCAAACAAGAATCTCCCTGAGGATACCAACATTTATTTGTGTCCTTTATTCCACAAATCCACAGTTTGTAAACTTCAAACTGATTCATTGCTAAATGTAAAATTCAAAATTGTCACATAACAATGAGAAGGTAAGTTTCAGAATTAATCGCATCACAATTCTACAATACCAGAAATTCATTGTACACATATGGACTCAACAAGAGCAATTCAGTGTAGTGTGTTACTGGAATTAAATCAAAATCTGAGTATTGGGATTTTCAATTAAACGGCCTGATCAATAATGAAACATTTCATCTGCATCTTGAGGATTATTATTATGTGCTATCTGTTACTGACATAGCCGTTGGCACCTACTTTGATCACAGCAAATTTCCTCTTGGCGATCAATCAATTGCTATCTATCTATTTATTATATAGTGCCTTTTACATATCTATCTATCTATCTATCTATTATATAGTGCCTTTCACATATCTATCTATCTATCTATCTATTATATAGTGCCTTTCACATATCTATTTATCTATCTATTATATTGTGCCTTTCACATATCTATCTATTATATTGTGCCTTTCACATATCTATCTATCTATTATATAGTGCATTTCACATATCTATCTATCTATTATATTGTGCCTTTCACATATCTATCTATCTATCTATTATATAGTGCATTTCACATATCTATCTATCTATTATATTGTGCCTTTCACATATCTATCTATCTATCTTAGAGCTACGAATGCTGATTGTTGGAAGTGATTCACTTTTAAAATTCTTCGCTCATCCAAATAATAAAGAATTAAGTGATAACTCGTCTCATTTTCCATCACCTCTGTGTCAGTCAGTCTGTTTGCTATCCATGAATGAATGACCATTATCATCTCTTATAAATTCCATAAGAATGGGCCAGTAGGTACTTACTGAGTCTACTTGCAGGTTTAAGGCATTTATTATGAACAATGTAATGATTAATAACAATGTGGATGTTCATTAAGAGTGAATAAATGTTTATGGAAATAAAAAGACAGCATTTAAATTTGTTTTTTTGCTTTTTATCTAATGATCAGCAGGCTTACTAATGATATTTATTGTGATATTTATTAAAGTGCATTAAGGCAGACTATATGTCAAGGCACAGATAGACAACAAGAGAGCACCTTTTACTTCTCTCACAGCATGTTAGCTAATTCCAAGAACACAGTACTGTATATGTATTGCATGTTATACTGTAAAAACGTTAACTATTGCAATTTTCATACATTCACAATTGTATACTGCTATATGGAAAGCTCTTGCTTTTAATGTGTGTTGTTGTGGTGGATTAAATCTGTATTAGTAAAGCTCCAAGTAGATCAGGAGATCTTAACCCAATATGATTGACATGTAGTGTATAAACCTTATATCCGTCATAATATGAATTATACCAGAGTATGTTTTTGGGGCTTCAGAAGAATCTAGCGGTTGTACTCATCTTTTTCTTTCTGATGTTTTTAAACAATTCATGTTCTCCTACTGTGCTGCCTTGTTTTCTCTATGGATGCCACCACGTCAGAGAATGGCTGCAAGGATGCAAGGGCCCATTCCTGGGAGTCGCGGATCATGACGTCACTAGTGTGACGATTTAAAAAGCTGGTGCCATGTATATATCTGATTCATCTAAGATTGCTTTCTTGAGAGTAAAAAACAAGACTTTGTCATTTTAGATGGTTAATTTTTGATTTTATTGGTCACAAAGTTTTTTTCTGCTCTAAGTCTTGTGACTCTTGGCTCGGGTTGTGTGTATTCCTTTTTACTTATGATTTACTGCTCTGTTTTCTGATCACCATTCTAGCTAAGATTACTCAGGTTTGTTATTTAATTGTTGCCTTCATGTTTACCACCCCGAGTACATTCTCACTTCTTCTTTTCATCTCATAATTCTATTCTCTGTCTAAACAGCTGTCGCCTTACTCAAGCAGTTCAGATATATACAGCATATGAGGTGAGGCAAAAAAATAACCGGATTGGTAAAAAAACAATTATTGATGAATTCCAGCATTCTAAACATTGTCACCTTCTCTATACTCCCCCTCCCAATCCCTACACCGCTCCATACATATCTTCCATTGATTGAAACAGTGCTGGGAGGCTTCTTCCTTGAGGCTCTTTAACAGGCTTGCCATTCATCCATTGAAGAAAAAATGTGCTCCCTTCAGGCCACTTTTGATTTTTGGGAATAAGTAAAAAAACGCAAGGAACTAAATTGGGCAAATAGGTAGGATGATCGAGGACAGGAATGTTTTTGTCAGTCAAAAACTGCTTTACAGAAAATTTGTGAGAAATTTGATGTTGATTCGCTGTTCGATTCATTTCACCCGACATTATCGCGGTAACTCGTGTAGTGATTGTTGTGCAAGTAATGAGTGGGCTAATCACAGGATACACCTAGCCGGTCGGTGATCTGAGAGGGCATGAAGGAGGGGATGTAGTTCTATGATTCACGTTCGGCCGACCTCCATACAGTTTTCCAGGAAAGCCCCAAGCTTTTTTGTGTCTCATCTCGTATGCCCCTCCATTACTAAACAAGTTCAATCCAGTTCTGCTCACGGGGGAACACTGCCTACTCCAGCAGCAAAAGGGGAAGGCAGAAACCAACACTGGATAGGATATCTGTCCATTGTATGGTGCATTAACCCAGTTTATGCTCACCATCAACAAATCACACTGGTCTCTAGGATGTGCAAGAGTAACTAAACGACATGCAAACTCCATTAAAAGCCAGGATGATGCACCTTTGGGACTGCAGTGTCACCATGTCACCCCTTTCAATGATATGCAGTAAAAAACTTGTTATACAGTAGACTTCTTTTTCTGCTCTCATGTGAAAAAATTTCTCTAATGCATTCCCTAACCCTAACCCTATCCTAACTCTTAAAAGTTTTAAGCATATGATGTTAAAAAAAGTTTAAATATAAAAAAATGTAATCAAATAGTGTGGACAATATTATTGTGCAAAGTCCTTTATAAAAATACAATGATAAACACTTTTGTTAAATAATAATTTATCTTCATTATAATTTAAATCCTTCGGGGAAAAAAAGGTAACCGTTTAGAGTACGAGCTTGCTCCGGTGTGTCTGTTAGTGTTTTATTGATGTGTAACACACAGTCTCTGTTCGGACCTTATGACACAGCACTACGTGACTAATAAGCACAAAACAGGTAACCTCTAACACGATGTGTTGACACTGCTGCTTGGAAGTCTTATTAAGGCCAAACAAAGCCTTTATTACATAATTGTTATATAGCAGTAAGAGACTCATCGGGTCATTTTGGTAGCTCCTATTTAAAAATGTTATCAAAATTAACTTTCTCTTATTGGGTCTGCTCCCTTAACTAAATAGATTTTCATTTACAATATTTTGTTCCTTCTGATTCTGATTACAATGGCATTGTATTACAATAATAACAGTTTATCTTTCCTTAGCGTTGCTGTAATTTTTTTTATTTATTGTTACAATTATATTGTTATTTCTTTGTCTTTAATGATTTATTTTACATTAGCCCAGGAGCATTCAGTTTCTGGATTTGGCTGAAAAAAAAGAAAGTTAGATGCTTTACACAGTCATTTGTTACTGCACGGATGACGAAAGGTGACATAAATGATGTCGTGGTAAGCATAGGTGCCTTTGCTTTGAGTGATTACGACTGTGTTACCCAGCCAAAGTGAATCATTTCAAGCTAAAGAGCCCTGGCTTCATCTTTAAAGGGTGGGGTGTCCTCCAAGTAATAATGAATTATGTGATCATTTTATGATGCTGGCAGCTGGCTGGGAACAGACACTGACAAGCAGAAATGCTCTTTCCATTTTGGAGAAATTAAGTTAGTACATGCCACACTAGATACATAACTAAACAAAAAATACTATTAGAAAAGTTTGGCATGGTCAAACAAAATTCTCCCTATGTATAAGATACTGAAAATAAAAAATAGTGTCCATTCCACAGAATGCTAAAACCAAATTAAAGCAGAGCTTTTTGGATTCTCTTTATATCGTTGTTCCAAATGACAAATCAGTAAATAAACTGTAATCTTGGCTAAAACAGCCCAGAAAAATTAGCGTATATGTTTCCCTAGGGCCTCATTTCAATTTAAAAACTCATGGAAAGCCTGAGAGGTCTGTTAAGACCACCAAAGTCGGACCTTTACTTTATACAGAGAAAGAGAGAGAGAGAGGGGCGGAGGTGGAGTGAACAAGAAAAAGTCAGGACCTAAACACATTAAATGATTGTTTGACTTGGAGGAAACCCAATCACAAAATGTGACTCACTATGAGGAGGTCTGTTAGGGTGGAAAGGAAGAAATATCACCCCCTAAGGCCTTGTTAGCTGCATAACACAGGTAATCTGCAGCACACCACTAAATGGATGTTCTACGGCTCTCGCTCACATCACTACAGAAAGCCTGCATATCAAGGTGCACCGCAGGAAAACACATTACAGTGATCCCTCGCTATATCGCGCTTCGACTTTCGCAGCTTCACTCCATCGCGGATTTTAAATGTAAGCATATCTAAATATATATCACAGATTTTTTGCTGGTTCGCGCTTTTCTGTGGACAATGGGTCTTTTAATTTATGGTACATGCTTCCTCAGTTTGTTTGCCCAGTTGATTTCATACAAGGGACACTATTGGCGGATGGCTGAGAAGCTACCAAATCAGAGCATGTATTACGTATTAAATAAAACTCTTAATGATATACGATATGCTTCCCGCGGGGTGCTTCGCACACTTCAAAGCTCTAACAGCCCGTATTGATTTTTGATTGTTTGCTTTTCTCTGTCTCTCTCATTCTCTCTGACATTCTCTGCTCCTGATGGAGGGGGTGTGAGCAGAGGGGCTGTTCGCTTAGAAGATACGGACGCTCCTCTAAAAAATGCTGAAAGACTACCTTCACATTGATCCCTTCATTGCGGCCGCTTTATCGCGGTGCTTCCTATACTTAAAAGCCCAACAGCACCTATTGATTTTTGATTGTTCACTTTTCTCTCTCTCTCTGACATTCTCTGCTCCTGACGCGCACTCCTTTGAAGAGGAAGATATGTTTGCATTCGTTTAATTGTGAGAAAGAACTGTCATCTCTGTCTTGTCATGGAGCACAGTTTAAACTTTTGACTAAAGGGTGTTATTTCATGTCTAGAGGGCTCTAATAATGTTAAAAAACTATTTAGAAGGTCGTAAACAGGTTTCCTATGCTCTAACTGCGAAAATATTAGATTTATAAATAAAGAATCCTACTTTGTGGAAATTCATTTATCTGCCTGGAGCGGTTTTACCGCGATAAACGAGGGTTTACTGTATAACTGTGTGGAAAATATTTATAAACAGTGTGGGAGAGTTTCTAAGGGCTTAAAATATATAAAACTAACCATACAAACATATGGTTTCTACTTCGCGGATTTTCACCTATCGCGGGGGGGTCTGGAACGCAACCCCTGCAATCGAGGAGGGATTACTGTACACAGGAACCTTCCCCCTGCTCTTATCTATCAACCACCCTTTCCTATTTCTTAATTCCTTCAGATATGGCGGAGGATATGCACACTTCAATTAATGTGGAGGAGTGTACCAAGTATTGTTTTCATCTCCAACACATCTTTAAGATCATCATCAATCATAATTGGCAAAGGGGGTATCATACTACTAGAACAAGCATAACACGTCTTACAGCTCAAAACAAAGTCTACACATGGCAGGAAATGAGTCCAGTAATGTTTTTTTTTTTTTTTACAGTGAAGAACTTTATTTAAACATTAACTGACAGGCAGGAATATGTGGAATTAGCAATAACTAAATGTAATTAACTCTAATATTATTTCACCATGCATTTTTTCGTAATGCTTTCCCGTAGACGACTCAATTGTTCAGTTTAATGTTATTAATTAACAGTCTGTCCACAGGGAACAATCTTTTTATGAATAAGTCCGTCGGTGCTAAAAAAGGCAACTATCATTATCTCTGAAAAATCTGCCATGGTGGTTCGGAGGAAAAAAATGTCTAAGTCACATGCTCGATTGCAGAATTAAATGCCAGAAATACACACTTCATCAGCTCAGCATGATGCCACTCTGTAGAATGATCAACTAGACTGTAGGCATGTGATACCTAGCTGCTCATTTGATAACTACATCTTAGCATTTTTGTGCCCCCATCATACAGTGGATGTTGAAACCATCCTTCGGCTTTCTAGAAACATAAACAACGGAAAATGTAAAACCAGGGGACAGAACATATTACTTTTTCCGTTGCTTAAGGGCCCAGGCTCTTCTGCTTCTTCAGATGTTCTTCAGAAGGTTTTGCATCTTTTTATGTTGGTGCTCGATACAGTTTCTAAATGGCAGCTTTGTGAAACTACAGAGGTGCTGTTTCAATTCTATGATAAAATTTGAGGCAGTGATTTTGTTGCATTTGACAACTTTCCTGTGTCTGTCTATCCCTGCTGATGACTTTCACGTTGCAACCACTGTTGTCTTTGCTGGATCAGTTTCTCTATCTTTGGCCTATGTTGTTATTGTCCTACTTGTCTGTCTAATGCTTTGAAATCATTGGTTACAACCTGGGGACAGTCAAGTTTTGGACTAGTCATGTTGGCCAACACCACTTCTGGTATTCTAATGGGAGGAGCCAATAGTCTGCTGCTAATAAATTATTACATTGTCTTATATATAAAAGCCTATGCGTGGAAGTGTGTATGTCTGTCTGTCTGGCCTGGAAGTGCGAGGCCACAGCATGAAGCTCAAAGAGCCGGCAAGGTGGTCCCAAGTTAACGAGTCGGAAGAAGAAAGAAGTACGAGGCGACAGCATGAAGCTGAAGGAAAGCAACTCCGTCGCCAAAGTGAAACTGCCAAGGAAATACAAACTTGCTTAGCTGCTAATACACAAGCGAGGCGAGCACATCAGCAAAACAAAACCTCCGAGCAGAGAGAAACTCACTTAGCCAGTGATAGACAAGGAGGGCAAGCACGTCCGCAAAACGAAACCGACGACTATGCCTTTCAACATTTTTTCTGCCGATTTCAATAGTTTCTAGAAACCCAGGCTTTTTACAACACGGGCTTACACAGCTAGCAGATAATGGAAATTTGAACTCATTTAAAATGTTTACACTGAGATTCAATATTTAGATTCAACATTCTTTATTTGTCACATACACAGTTACACAAGTACAACATGTAGTGAAATGTGCCCTGAAATAAAGCTAACAAATAGATAATTAAATTAATTTAAATTTAAATTAAAAAAAAAAGAAATTTAAGTTAAAATGAAAATTACAAGGATAGAACTAAGGCAATACAATATATAGGGGGAAAAGTACATGTCCAAAGAATTAGAGTTTTAAGCAAAATCTGAGATGTGTGCATATGTAACAGAATAGAATGTCTACTGTATGTACCGTAAAATGCAGTGTGCTAGTTTTCTGGTTAAAACAGACATGGCAGCAGCTGAAAAACAATAAGGTAGAGAATTCAGTTTGTGTTTATGAACAGTTGAAAAGTCCTTCCAAGAGAACCCTAAATACAAAGAGGATTATTTCATTTATGTTAGGTAGAATGCCCAGAGGGGGCTGGTCAGGTGGTCTCGTGGCCTTGGAACCCCTGCAGATTTTATTTTTTCTCTCCAGCCATCTGGAGTTTTTTTTTTGTTTTGTTTTGTTTTTTCTGTCCTCCCTGGCCATCGGACCTTACTCTTATTCTATACAATACAGTTTACAATACAGTTTATTTTTGTATAGCCCAAAATCACACAGGAAGTGCCGCAATGGGCTTTAACAGGCCCTGCCTTTTGACAGCCCCCCAGCCTTGACTCTCTGAGAAGACAAGGAAAAACTCCCAATAAAACCTTGTAGGAAAAATGGAAGAAACCTCGGAAAGGCAGTTCAAAGAGAGACCCTTTCCAGGTAGGTTGGGCGTGCAGTGGGTGTCAAAAGTAGGGGGTCAATACAATACAATATACACAACAGAACAATTCCTTAAGACAGCATAATAATAAAAATTTTAGAAGTACGGTTTAACAGTAGATGATATGACATAATTAGGTTTGGATATTTTTAGAGTCCTGGAGACCTCATCCATCTAGCTGCCTCCCCATTTGGCCATGCCACGGCTGAAACGTTGCTCCGATGAAAGGACCCCTCTTTCCCATGATTCCTGTGATCCTCCATCTGGGATGACTTTACCATAGGCAGGCAAACAACTTGGCAGGTGGGCCACTAATTTGTTAATTAGTGTTGTCTTATTCTAATTCTTACTTTTTTTATTTCTCTTTTCTTTACCATGTAAAGCACTTTGAGTTACAATATTTGTATGAAAATGTGCTATAGAAATAAAGGTTGTTGTTGTTGAAAACAATTCTGGTGGCATGTCCAGGTTAAGAAGTGTGGATAGAAGCTCCTCCTAAGCCTCTGTCTTCTGGACATAATACTCCTAAACCGTTTTCCTGATTTCAGCAGGTCAAACAGATAGTTACTGGGACGATATTAGTGTCTGATGATCATGGTTGCTATGGTCCTATTTCTCCTGGTATAAATATTCTTCAGAGATGGAAGATCAGATCTGCTGCAGCGTTCCACTGCCTGGACCACTCTCTGTACAGTAGTTCCTTAATGTCCCGTACACAGCTGTTCCCAAACCAGGAGGTGATGTTCTGAGGAAAACAGGCTGACAGACAGCACAGTTTAATACCTGTTACTCTTTTACTTTCCTTAAACTCACAGTCAGTCTGAATAACTGATTCATACTATTTTCTTCATATTATTCTCCATCCTTATCTTTATCTCTGTACCTCTGTGATTTTCTATTGGTGGCTAAAGATCTTAGTAGTGAGGAGGGCATGCTGAAATTCAGTCAGATGATAAGGGGTGTATATTTACAATATGCAAATAGACTTTTTTAAATACAAATAGCCTGCAAATACTGTAATTACCTCTGAAAATACTCTTTTATCCTTAGGGTTTTTTTTTTTTTAATTTCAGAGCTTAATTGATCATTCAGAAGGCTGCAAATCAACTGCTGTTTGGACCTGCTAGAGCAGTTTATCTTGTAGTTGTGAAACTGAAACTGAGACTGCAGCATTGCTTGTGCAGAGCTTAACTTTCCACCACACGACGATCTTTTCCATTTTCTTTTGTTTAGTCTGCACTGTCACAGTCTCATTAGCACTAACACTTGGCCAACTCTGGAAGTGCATTCCTGTTTCAGAGTGGCATTAGGGTGTGATGCTTCCCTTTTTATTTTAACATACAGCCACTGAAAAGTTTCCAAATTTTCAATATTTTGTTTATATATATATGATTAAAAGATTTCTGAAAATCACAAAGATGTAAACAGCTTTTACATAAAAAATGCCTTTTGGAAAGCCACCTTGCAAACGTTTTCTAAACAATAGTGCTATTATAATGCTACATTAAAAATACTGCCCATAAAGTTATTCCCAGTGTATGGCCTCAGTTCTAAAATAAATGGAGTGGCTACTTTATAACCTAAGATTGTTGAATAGCAAGCTGGATCCCTGTTTGCCTCTCAGAGCCATCTGAAAGTGTGACAACGAAGTGCCGACTCTTGTTGACTCCCAAATGTGCCCGAATACTTGTATATTGTAATATTCCCATGAACTCTTAGGGGTATCCTTCTTTGGCTAGAGAGAGTTTCCTTAGCCAACAATACTTTCTTTTTTTTTTGCCGATAAGTTGAGGGTCAGCGGCTATAATCTATTTACAGTAAACTGCATTTTAAAGTTTGTTAATTTTGATATACTTTGTTAATCCCTGAGGGGAAATTTTCTTTTCATTAACCCTTGGTGGTCACAGTGCAGGGCCAGCCATTGTATGTCAACCGGAATGTTCAAGTAAATTACAGGAAACAACCTGATTTAAATCTGTAAATGTGTAGTTCTCTCGTGAAAAGCAGACAGTGTTACCTGTCCTGCCTGTCTCTGGACCGTGGTCGGGGTGACGCAGGGGAGCTTCTCCTTCCTCGTGTCCAGTGGTGTGAAACTCCAGGGCCAGAGCAATGTGCTCTGGGGTAAAACCCTGTCCCTGAGTCCCCTTGTCCTAATTTACAGCAGGGAGTGACACACAAGGCTTGACTGTTCCAAAGTTAATTTAATTAAATCTTTCTTTTAAGGTGATTGTTTCAGCTTAACAGAGACTATAACCAGGAGAGCCCCACTACAAGCCAAAAACAAAAACCAACCACACCTTATCTCCATCTGTATTCAAAACTCCATCCCTCAAACACCAACAACTCCACCCACATCCCACATTCAGTATGATCCGGATGTCAGGCTGTTATTTTAAGCTCTGATCCCAACAACAGACAGACAGAGAGACGTGAGAGAGATGTTATATACAGAGAGATTACGGATTATGTAAAAACTTGTAGTTCAACTCTGTTCAGGTTTTTTTCTGGTTTTGAATTCTTTCTTGACGCTCTTTCTCATTTGCATTTTGGCTTATATTGCCTTCTGTTTTTTGACTCTTTTCTGACTCCTTACTTTGATTCCCCGGCCTATCTCCATAACTTGCATTACTTTACTTTGTGCAATCAGTACCGAAATGTATACCTAATGTGAGACAGAATAATGAATGAGTCATAAAATGTTACGACACCTGAATGATTTTTCATACTCATGGAGTTTTTTACATCCATTACTTGTATGCTTGGTTTTAAGTGATTTGTGGGGTTAAAAAAGCAAACATTAAGATTACAGTTTTAGAGATGAGAGATCTTTATTGTCACATACACTGTGACAGCATAGTGAAATTCTTGTGCCACAGTTGTGGGGATGTATAAATATATAAATCAGATAAATAATTTTAGCAGGAATTAAATAAATACAGTAAATAATGATGGGGAAAAATATGACGTGCAGTACCATTACACATAAACCAGCTAGTGGGTACATTACCTAGTGCAGAATAGGTCGGATCAGGTTAGTGGGAGCTCAGCAACCTTATGGCCTGGGGAAGAAGCCATCCCTAAAGCAAGTGGAACGAGTGGTGAGGCTCTGGTAGCACATCCCAGAAGGCAGAACTGAAAACAAGAGCTGAGCTGGGTGGCTGTCATCAGAGATGATGGATTCAGCACTCCTTAGACATCTGGTTGAGTAGAAGGTATGAAGCTGTAGAAGGTCAGTCCCAATTATGTTTAAAGCTTGACTAACAGATCTTTAGAGGAGTTTGCCATCCTGGCAAGTAAGGTTACCAAACTACACAGTGATGTATCAAGTCAGGATACTTTTAACAGTGCAGCAGTAGAAGTTCACTAGTGTCTTGGTTCTCATTCCAAATGCTCTTTAGCCTCCTCCCTTTCTATGTATGTAGATGGAGTTGAAAGACCACTAAGGCAATTGATGGTGCTGGTGACCTACCCGGAGTTTGTTTCCTGCCTTGCTCCCTGTGTTGGCTGGGATTGGCTCCAGCAGACCCCCGTGACCCTGTAGTTAGGATATAGCGGGTTGGATAATGGATCGATGGGTGAAGTGGAGACCCAGGAACCTGAAGCTGCTAAATCTCTACACGGTTTGTGTCTTGGTTGGCAGGCTTACTAACACCAATTAAAGGCTGGCTGTGTCACAGTCCTCCAGACATATGCTTGCTGTACAGATCCATTTCTAGAATACCTTTGTAAAGTAAGTCCACTTCACTCATCTTAATGTAGGTGAGAGAATCCTGCAGATTCCTAGTTGTTATAGGCTTCTTTATGCTAATATGGAAATACTACACTGTTTGGAAAGGCTGACTCTGGTTCCTTCTTTATTTGCCAAATATGCCCTTGACTTTAGTCCAGTGCTGCCCAAGACCATTGTTGGCTTTTTACCCATTCCAGGCTGAGAGGCATCAACATGATTTTTTTTTCTGTAGGTTAATGGGAATTTATTTAAAGTGTGTTGTCATGTACTGCTGCAGCCTGTTACAAAAATAATGTGTAATGACAAAAAAAGTTTGCAGATCCTAATGGAACTCCTGTGTATGTTGGTTTTTATATCCTTCACTAAAACTGCATAAATTGGCATCCACCTTGAAACCCCATGAAACTCTGGTTATGCAGTCAGGTTGTTCCTTTTCTTACTTAGGTGATAACTTTTGAATGGTTCCTTTAGGAGAAGTTAAGTTGTTTGTTTGAGTTCCTTTTTAAATCAGCAATTTCAGAACTAGGAAGAAACCAGGCAAGCCCGGTATACTTGCAGCTTTAGATATCACCCCTTCCTGTGTCTCTTGAGAGCCACTGTGATACGGACTCCATGGTGAAGTGTGGTGTTCAAATAAATTATCTGCTTCTGGACAATCCAGGCTCTGATCGGGCGTGGGTGTGTGCATGCACGTGTCACTCCGGGGTTGATTGGGGTGCTTGGCTGATCGCACACTCACATGCAGATACGAGCAGATCAGGCAGGTCCCTCATTCACACCTCCGAGTAGGCAGAGTACCACACCTGCACCCAGTCGGCCAGTGTAAAAAGGAGCCTGCACGCCAGGGGGGAAGAAAAATTAAAAAAAGGAAATGGTAGAAGGAGAAGAGCCAGTGCAAGAATGAATGCTGGCAGGTAACCAGGCAGAGTCCCAGGTGAGGAGCGTGTGGCTGCCAGGACTGAGGGGCTCCCCTACTGCGTAATTTGGGAAACAGGAGTGACAGACCACTCCAGGTGGGCTCCCTAATAAGGCCAGGGAATAGCAGCGGGACTTGGAGAAGAGAGACTTGGAGCGCCGCCCTGCAAGGAGCCTGTGACAATAAAAGGGGCGCGAGCCAGTTAAAAGGTTGGCTGTGGCTTTTGGTAGAACGTTTCCTCTGGCTGAAGGATTCCATTGGGGTAAGAGGAGGAGACATCAATTTTAAGAAGGACGCACCAGAGCTCATGGGTTTTTATAGAAGTGCTTCCTGCTGTGTGTCATAACCTCATTTATTGGAATATATTTATTTGGATTTTAACCTCCACATTCATTGATTTAATTGGATTATATATTTGCTGCACTTTGGAACACTTTGTTTTTAATAAGTTATCATTTGCCAGGCTCATCTTGGTTCATGACTCGACAGTTGCGGGTTGCAGGGAGCATGGAGCCGATGTGGACCATCACAGCCACAAAATGGTCACACTTCTGACTCTTTATATGGACAAGATCATGGTGATGGTAAAGGTAAAATATAATGAACGAGTAGTGTAAATTAGGCCTCATTGGGTACTAAAACAGTAGAACAGATGACAGCAGTGAAACCTTTTATACTGCAGCACAGGGCAGTATCAGTTTAACGTAAGATGGAACCAGAAGATGGAATGTGATTGCAATAACAAGCCAAGGTTGTAACTGGGAGGGCAAGAACTAAATGGTCAGGATGTGAGACAAAATCGTAAAATGAGAAATTTAGTGGAAGATTCAGTAACCAGAATACTGCATGTAGCCAAAGCCAACATGCAAGACGTAAATAGAAGTCAAACAACAGAACAGAATTTGTAACCAGAGGTATTTTAACCATAATAACGTCACGGTTTTGTTTGTTTAGATTAATCGACAAATTTGGACAGTTAGGAGGTGTATGACGCTGATCTTTATACCATTGCAGTAAAGACATCACGTGTCACACACTCCCAATAGGGATTATTAGGACAACTTCGCTATTAGCTAAACCAGGGGTCCTCAGTCACAGCCTGGGCCGCAGTGGCTGCAGGTTTTTATTCTAACCCGGTTGCTTAATTAGAAAGCAATTCTTGCCACTAATTTAATTTCATGGCTTGTTAGTGTTTTAACTCTGCTATGTCAGGTAATTCTTATATCCTGGATTTTCTTTCCCTTTCTAAGGATACCATCCAGATGATTTGAAGGCTAAAATGAGTGAGTAATTCTCAGTCCTTCACTTTTTCCTCTTCAACTTCCTTCCAAGTATTTAATTAAACCCAATAGTGCATGATAAATACACACGGGTGTAAATGGTAACAAGCTCAATGGAGAAATGCTGGTCTCTTTTGTCATTTGCATGTTATTGCTAATTAGGAGCAATTAAAAAACAATAATACAGCTGTTTAAGACAAAAATAAGCAATATGGGTTCAAAATCTTAACAAGTGAGACAACTAAAATGAAGCAGAAGTGTTACTTGAGCAATAAGTGCTTCTTATTAAGCAATTGGGATGGAGCAAAAACCTGCAGCCACTGCGGCCCTCCAGGACTGTGATTGAGGACTCCTGAGCTAAACCAACGGGCTTGATGGACTGAATGGTCTGCTCTCATTTGTCAAATTTCTATGTTATGTTTCTTATGATAGTCACGTTTAGCAACAGCTTGGGAACCCTGCACCACAAACAGCAAACAACAGCAGCACACATAAAAAAAATGGTACCATGGGAAAATGTATTCTCAAAAATAACACCTTCAAAAGCTGAACTGTTAATTTATTTCCTTGATCTCTAAAGTATTCAAACTTTTATTAAGATAAAGGTTGAATAAATAAAACCCAAAGTCCAGGCCATAAACTTTAGGGGACCAGGAGGTTTCTATTTTGTCGTCTTGATTAATTTAAACACTATTTAATGGAAAAGACATCAAAATTGGTGTCATTTTTTTTCTCTCTGATTGCACTCTGTACACTACTGTAACCTACAAAAAGATCTGATGAAATTCTTTAGGAAAAAAAATATGTAGTAATGCAGAGACTTCGACAAACTGAAAAACCCTTCAACGGTTTGCTAAATAGGAAAAATCAGAATCATGAGATTTCAAACGTGTTCCTACCCTTTTGCAAATATGAGGCTAACTTTGCTCAGGTGCAGTGTATTACCTCGCCAGCTCATCCAATTTGCTGATGGTCTCCAACTGTGTAGGAAATATGTGGCTCACCTGTTCTCAATTAATTTGTGAGGATAAATCCCCCCCTCTCGCTCGATGAGGTCCAACAGTATGGCAGAGATTTTCCAATAAGTAAACCAAAAAAAAAAAAAAGAAGATAAAAGAGCAATCTGAGCAAGTCGGGGATATAAGTAGAGTATAGCGAAGAGTACAAGCCCATGTCCTAGGCCCTGAACTTACCTCAGTGCAGGGCAGTGCAGAGACATTTCACCTTTTGGAATTCAATTTAATAATTCGTTATAATTTTTTTTTTGGTATTTCTGCATATTTCAAATATTCAGACTGATTAAAATCCCAGGTTGTGGCTATTATTTATGTAAAACAAAAAGTCCGGGGTCTAAATATGTTTTGAATGTACTACATAAATCACTTTACTAGACATTTTCTTCTGTTATCTTGTCATTGAGTGTAATGTATATAATGTACTATCTAATATTTATAGTACTTATAACAATATTATTATGAAATTGTATTTGTATATTTCTTAATTCTATTGACACCTTTATACAGGGTGATTTTCATCAGGATATGTTATAAGTGATTACAGCTATTTTTTCCAATTAGAGCACAGACATGTTAGGTGACTTGCTCGGGGTCACTTGTGGTTGAACCCTATTTATTACTCACCACAGGCCCACGTGTCCTTCAGTGCTTTAATCAGTCATGCCACTAAAAGGACGGTTTCTTCAGCATGCTTTGGCTTATTTCATCGGCACTCGTTTTGCAAATCTCCTGGAGAGAGATCAAAAATGTTACATACGAAATTTGCACTTTTCTCATACCTTATTGTAAATGGAAAGCCACCACCTTTCATCGTCCTTAACGTGTGAAATAATTTCCTGACAGATACATTAACGCTGCACTTCTCTATAATAATTTGAATCTTGATGACAATTGATTAAAATGGACAATGTCTATATAAAAATTGATAATGAAATCATTTTAAAAAACTGAATGTGCAGTTTCCAAAAATATTAGGGTGTTGAGTTGAGTACTCTGCCATTTTAGTGTTTGCAAAAAAACTGAAAAGTTCACATCTCATGTCTCTTATAAAATATGCTTTTAGACTTTTTTTTTTTTTGCGCAGAAGACAGATGTAAGGGTTAAAAAAAGCCGATAATAAGCGAGCTTAAGCACCCAAAGACAATCTAATTCAAACCAACTGGCTTTATTGGCCAAAAGCTAGAGAATCATTAACGGCCTTTCTTGGCTACTTATGTTTATTTAAAACAATTGCTAGTTTCTAATTAATCAACACCAATAGGATGATGTCATGTAAGATGTATTTGTTTCTAACCAAATCAGAGCTCGTAACAGCTGCTTTAAATAGACACAATTAGGAAAGGCTTTTACTGCCATATTGTATCACAATGCTTTCATTAGTTTGTCATTTTGAATTTCCAGCAACGATCGCCAAGAGATTATTGCTGACACATTCCTGTTGACTGTAAAGATGCAATGGTCCCTTTTTTGCCAGTGCTGCCAGTATGTCCTGGCAAGTTACATGCATGCACATTGCCAGATTTTAGAAATGGGTGTCCCAGAGTCTGAGCCAGAGCTTTACAGACGCTGGTTGAAAAAAAGGGAAGAAAAAAAAATTTAGCATAAAGTAAGCTCTTTACTTCTGTTTTTTTTTTTCTTTCAAATTTTTATGTACTGACATTATTTAAGAAATATTGTTTTAACAATAAAACACTTTTATCGCACATATGGGTCTGGATACAAAGAAAATATTTCAGATTTTTTTTATTCTTATTAGTCTTTTTGTCAGTTTAATGGGAAGTAAAGATCAGCCACCTTTAGATTTATAGAACAATTCAACCATGATGAAAGAAAAGGTAAGGCAGGTTATATTGTGCACTTTGGGGCTTCTGCCTACCCGACTCACACTTGTGTTCATAAATAGACAAAAGGCCATTAAAGACTAATTTAATATTATGATTAATTATTAATTCTTGACTTGATTCGTTGCCCACCTTCTGTATTTTCACGTTAGTTTCCAGTCATTATATATTTTAACAGTGATCATAACATTTCTGTCTTGCATATTCAGACCCTGCATTTTAATATCCTTTTAAAGAAATAACTGATTCGGATTATTTTTGTCTGTTCAAAAAAAGAAAGCGTAATGGCTCAGTGGACAAAGGGTTACAACAGTGGTTCTCAACCTGTGGGGCGGGCCCCCCTAGGGAGGCGCGAAGTAACAAAAAGGGGGGCTCAAAGATGTGGAAAAAAAGAAAACAAGAATCAAAAATATGAAAAAAAAACGTCTGTTGAAACCAAAACAAATTAACTTAAAGTACATTCTGATACTAGAACAATAAATATAGAGTTAGATAAATGTCGATAGAAGTTAAGTAGGTATAATAAAATATGCATCTACATTTTACAGTTAGGGACTTTCAAAACTCGACTTGATGTTTTCTTGGAGGAAACAAGTGGATAGGACTGGCGAGCTTTGTTGGGCTGAATGGCCTGCTCTCGTCTAGATTGTTCTAATGTTCTAATTTCAAAAAAAATGTTAGTGGAGGGGCGCGATTAAAACTGTTATGAAAACTCGGGTCGCAAATACTTAAAGGTTGAGAAACAAAGCAAGTATGTACAGTGCAGGGCAGGTGGGGGTCCTAAGAAAGAGTAGGATAGAGGAGGAGGACTTATAAAGCAGGTCAACATAACCGAATGAAACAGCAGCCTAGGGGGACTGTTTGGAAACAAGCGTTATGGGACAAGGATACAAAATCGATCATCTCGAGTAAAGAGCTCAGAACAAAATGGAAGCGTGTTACACTTCCCAGGTTACAAACACCTAAAATTCACCAAACAAGAGAGTCTTTGAATGCTTCATAAACACACTGAGAGAGTCAGCAGTTCGGATGGAGGTGGGCAAAAAGCTACACGCGTAAAGAGTCTGGGCTGAGATCAGCATCAGCAGCAGACCTGAGTGGCGAAGAAGGAGTATAGGTCCTCACAAGTGTCTCTAAATATTAAGGTGTAGATCCACTGACTACTCTGTTGGCATTCATATCAAGGATATGAATTTAATACGCACTGTTACAGTAAAGCGATCTGAAAAGAGCAGCGACATGTGCCTGCCTTGGCTCTGATTGAACCATTGACTGTTGCAACATGGTCAGTGACGGAGAGCTGGTCATCGATCACCACCTCGGACTTTCAGTGACAGACAGAGCAAGACAGAATACACAGGTAGTGATGGCACATATCATTATCCCAGTAGGTAAGGTAAAGAACTGAGAGTTTGAACTAACCTTTATTACGTTGTACATTACACCTCCAAAAGGCAACCGAAAGGACTAACAGGAGGAACATTTTAAGAAGAAAATGAGGCTGTGGAGATGATTAAAGACGATAGTTTAATCGTTTAAACAGGAGTTCGGTTGCACTTTTAAAAGGACAAGCAGGTACTTGGAAGAAAAAAATTCATTTGTTAGGCTTACAGTATTTTTCATCCATCCATCCATCCATTATCCAACCCGCTATATCCTAACTACAAGGTCGAGAGGGTCTGCTGGAGCCAATCCCAGCCAGCACAGGGCACAAGGCAGGAAACAAACCCCCGGGCAGGGCGCCAGCCCACCGCACTTACAATATTTTTGCACTGTTTATTTACATAATAATAATAATTTATTTTATTTATTGCCGCCTTTCAAGGCACACAAGAACACCTTACAGAGCACATTAATAACAGTCACAACTTAAAATTAATAAAATATTACAGTACAATAAAACCAGAATAAATACAATAATAAAAATTAAATTAAAATTTATTAGCTCAAATTATCAGACCGAATAAGACAGCTTAGAAAGACGTATTTTAAGATTAGGTTTTTAAGGTAGGAAGAGACTCGATATTACAAATGTCTTGTGGGAGAGAGTTCCAGAGGCATGGGGCTACTCGACTGAAAGCTCTGAACCCCGTGGCAGTCAAGCGAGCAGGAGGGATAATAAGATTGATAGAGTAAGAAGATCTAAGGATACGAGAAGGAATGGAGAGGTGAAGAAGATCAGAAAGATAAGGAGGTGCCAGATTATAAAGGGTCTTGTAAGTAATAAACAGAATCTTAAAATCAATGCGATATTTAATAGGGAGACAGTGAAGCTGCTGAAGGACTGGAGTGATGTGTTTAATGGAAGGGGTTCTGGTAATCACACGAGCTGCTGCACTCTGAACCAATTGGAGTTTGGAAAGGAGTTTGTGAGGAAGACCAGAAAGGATAGAATTACAATAATTAATACGAGATGTAAACAGAGCATGAAGAAGAATAACAGTGCTGATAGCTGAAAGAGATGGACTTATCAATCAATCAATCAATCAACATTTATTTATATAGCACATATTTATACAAAAAAATGTAGCTCAAAGTGCTTTACAAAATGAATAGAAAAATAGAAGACACAATAAAAAATAAACATAAGTCAACATTAATTAACATAGAATAAGTAAAGTCCGATGGCCAGGGTGGACAGAAAAAACAAAAAAAAAAAAATCCAAAAGCTGGAGAAAAAAAAAAAAATCTGTAGGGATTCCAGACCAAGAGACCGCCTGACCAGTCCCCTCTGGGCAATCTACCTAACATAAGTCAAACAGTCCTCTTTGTATTTAGAGTTTTCATGGAAGGACTTGATGATGATGGTCACGTAGACTTCTGGCTTTCAGTCCATCAATGTTGGTGCATCATGATGCTTTGAGTAGGTGGTGGTGGCGCAGGCCGCCACCACAAAGAAACCGGAAAAAGAAACAGAAGAGAGAGTTGGGTCAGTACGGATTTTAGAGCCACTGTGAATAGTTATTATGATGAATTGAACATACAGAGTATCAGGATTAAGTTAAAGTGAAGTTATGAGAAGGCCATGTTAAAGTATAAGACTTAAATGTCTGATATTACGTAGATGGAAATGTGCAGACCGAGTGACATTATTAACATGTCTTGTTTCATCCACATTAATATTTTTTCATGAGGAATCTAATTTTCTGGTTTATTTGGTACTATATGTCAATTCTAATGACATCTATATTTTTTAACATTATTGTGTTTATCCACTGCCATCTAGAATTCTCATAACTCTTCTGGTCTCGCCAGTGACACACTGGCTGTTAAGTATAAATTCAGCAAAAATAAGAATTAAGGCTCATAATGCTTTACATAGACAGAGGGCAACCACTCCCAACAACCCCAAGGATGATGCGACCGCAGCCATTATTGTGCCAGTATGCTCACCACACATCAGCTATTAACTGGTGGAGGGGTGAGAGAGAGAGTCAGTTAGAGACAGGGGATGGTTAGGAGGCCGTGATGGACAATTTAGTCAGGACTTCAGGATAAACCCTACTCTTTTCGAAAAATGCCTGGGGATCTTTTATGACCACAGAGAATCAGGACCTCAATTTTTACATCTCATCTAATGAGCGGCGCCATATTTACAGTGTTCCCGTCGCTGCAGTGGGATCCACACATTGACCATGAGTAAGCACCACCTGCAGGCCTCACCAGTACCTCCTCCAGCAGAAACCCTAGCTTTTTTGGCACGGTCTACCATCCAAGTAGCAGCCAGGCCCAAACATGCTTAGCTTCAGGTGGATATGTCTGCTCCCAGTGTTATTGAATCTTGGAGTTATCCTTGAATGGTTAAACTAAAGTAGTCCTCACGGTTCATGGCAGCTTAGCTTCAAGGCCAGTAGAGAGGTTCTTTTCAATATCTTGACTTTGGCTTTGACTATTCATTTGGCTGTTCCCTTTATTGTGGTGCTCAGATATTTCTGTTTTCCTGGTATTGATCTTTTCCTGTTTTTGACTTCATTTTGGACTGTTTTAATCTCCTATTCCATAGTAACATTAGTGTACCTGAGAGTGCACGTAATACACAGGGACATTGGGGTCCCTTCAGTCTGGCCTGGTAACTCTCTAGTTGAGGATTCGCTATCCCTCCTTAAAGTAAGCCTGAACACAAGTAACTCCAGGATGGGTGGTTTGTCACCTCAAAGCAGAGAGCCTTATGAGTCGAGTGAAATTAGATTAGATTAGATTAGATAAACTTTATTAATCCCAAGGGGGAATTTTAAAAGGCAGTGCCTTAGAGTTCTCTGTTCATCTGCTACTTTTATGTTCTGCCTTCGTGATATGTGCATGTATGATGTTACAGAAGCCAGTCGCCAACATCTTCATGGAAAAAAGGCAGTACCTCTGCGTGATAATGTTAATCCCTTAACAAAATTTTAGTTTTATAGGTGCCCTCACCAGCTTTCTGCATGAACGTAAAGGTTTCTGTTTTGGTGTCCAGCTGACTATACAGTAATTTAAATGTGTTCTTTTTAGTTTTCTGCTTTTAAAATAATAAAATGCCTGCATACTTTATGGTGCAGATGAAAGGACATAGTATGATGCCCGGGGAGATGCCTGTCCATATCCTTTAGAGTTGCTCACTTCCTGCTGCTAGATTACAAGGGGCAAGAAGGGAGAAACTAGCAAAGTTTTGAAAAGTGTGTTTTTGTGACTTCATTGAAGCATGCCAGCAGGGGATATGCACACCAGCTAGGATCCTTATGCATCCATCCCTTCTGTTTATTTATTTAATGGATGATATTTGATTAGTTTGGCCTCTTTGCTGTCATGTTTGCGGATGTAAGATACGCCCCAAGGCTGGCACATGAGTGAGGAGGGCCCTGCCCAAACAGCACACAGACTCTCTCGGATTACCGTGAATATATCGCTCCTGCAAGGGAACTATGATACTTAGTGTGATGAGAGGGGTCACAAAATCAACCGGAAAAAAACCTGATCTAAGTCTATGAAGTAGTTCTCTCATGAAAAGTGGACAGACAGACAGATGAATTTAATATACTGTGTGTATATATATATATATATATATATATATATATATATACTGGTAGTCCCCAGGTTATGAACACCCGACCTACGACTTGCGAACAAGGCCACAGCTGCGATGCATGCGCCTCAGTAACTGCTGATCCTTCATCTTCGGCCTGGGGATGTTGCAAGCGGTGGCTTGCGCAGTGTAGTGTCCCTCGGATGGCTCCTGTTGGCAAGCGGTGACCTGTGGTCCATAGTCAGTGGGTCCACAGCTATGGCTCATGTGCAGGACGATGGTTCGCTGCCCGCCCACTACACTGCCGCAGCTACTGCTCCTGACTGGACGCAGGCTGGATAGCGCGGAGGGGGGGCGATTCAGTGCCCGCCCATCACACACGGCTGGTAACGCTGCAAGCACTGACCCGTTTGTGGCTGAACGGAGGCCATTGAGGGTGAGCAGGGCAGCGGGGGTAGCACTGTAGTGTGCCTGTTGAATTGGGGTCGGGTGATTCACTACCAGTCTTTGGCCACACCGTGTTCGTTCTCAGTGGGCGGACGCTACAGGCAGCATACTGTAGTAGAGGTGCCTGTGTGGTTGGCGAGTGATGAACCCTGACTCACCGCCCCAAGTTTTTTTCAATAGCAAGCCTGCTTGTACTGTTACACACATAGTAGGAAGTCATCTCTTGTCAGTACATCAGACATGTTGATGACGAGTGCCTTCCTGCTGTGATAGTGTGTACAGTGCTGTGCAGAAGAGCTCATCTTAACCTTTTGTCTTCACCCTTCAACAATGTCTCTGAAACACAAATCAAGTATCACAGCAAGTGCTGGTGATACAGTAAAGAAGAGAAAAACCATCACCATGGAAAATAAATTAGAAATAATAAAAAGGTCAGAGAGAGGTGAAACTCCATCATTCATTGGCAGAGCACTTGGTTACAGTTGGTCAACAATAGCATTTATTAAAACAAAGTAACTGTTCCGACTTACATACAAATTCAACTTAAGAACAAACCTACAGTCCCTATCTCGTACATAACCCGGGGGACTGCCTGTATATGTATATGTGTGTATATATATATATATATATATATATATATATATATATATATATATATATAGTGGTAGTAGGGGGCGCCATCCCTTGAACCCTCAGGGATGACTCCAAACACCAGGTAAAAGTCCAAGACTCTTTATTTTCACTCAAAGTGCACCAAGCACCTTCCACACTACTCATACGTTATTAAATCACTATTAATAAACACAATAACAAAACACTCCTCCTCGCCCAGACACTTTGCTCCTCTCCCACCCTGCATAGCTCAGCGTCTGGACTGAGGCACCGTCCTTTTATAGCCCCTGACCCGGAGGTGTTCCTGTCCCAGCAGTCCACAGTTCCTTATTCCTTCCGGGTCAGGGCAATCAGTCTTTTACTTCACCCCGGGAGCACGCCATTCCTTCCCGTCATGTGACCTTGACGTACTCCTGAGTCATAAGGCACAACAGAGCCCACAAGTCCCCCCACAGTGACTCCTGGTGGTCCCCAAGCTATCCAGCAGGGCTGTGTATAAACACTACAGAGTCCATAAGGCCCTGCTGGACCTCGAGGCACGATCCTGCTGTCGGGAGAGCTCCTCCTGGGGGTGAGGACCGGCATGGGAAGCCGGCAGTCCTCCACAATATA
The DNA here is from genome assembly GCF_016835505.1 of Polypterus senegalus. Classification (NCBI taxonomy): domain Eukaryota; kingdom Metazoa; phylum Chordata; class Cladistia; order Polypteriformes; family Polypteridae; genus Polypterus; species Polypterus senegalus. The sequence goes on from NC_053171.1 coordinate 95,093,947, forward strand.
TATATATATATATATATATATATATATATATATATATATATATATATATATATATATATATAAGAGAGAGAGATAATTGTAGTAGAATTTTACTAACCAGTAATTCAGGAATCGAATGTTCAGAATGTTGTAGAAACATTTAGTAACACAAGTGGTTAAATGAAACACACCTTCAGAGACTGTAGACACGTGTTCAGGCAGTAGCAAAATTGGTAGTCTAATGTCACTGATGATAATGTGTCAATGTAGATTGGTGGGGGGGATAGACAGAAAGGAAAGACACTATATGGCAGGAGGATGGATAGTTTTGATAACAATGGCACTATACAAGAATAATAGATAGATAGATTAGAAGAGCACTATATAATAATGGCAGATAGATGTATGCAGAGAGTCCTCTATTGCTCCTTAAAAGGAAATTCACTTGCACATGTGCATGACTCAAGTTGTAGCACAAAACAAAAACATCATCTACAAAATAAATATGTGACTACAAAATATAAACTAATGTGAAAATGAATCAAATATATGTCAATCATACAAAATATTATTTGATTAATTTTTGATTAATTATTTTTTTTGTAAATTGCTTTTATCTGAAGCAACTTAAAAATGAATATACAAATATATATATTTGTATATTCATTTATACATATATATATATATATATATATATATATATAACATTACGTTTGGATATGACTTCAGACATTTCCAGTACTTTCCATTGATAATGCATATACAATAAGAGACCCAAAATCTTTACTCTTTAAGTCCACAATCACACTCTCACAGTCGCTGGTATTACCTCTTCTGATTTTTAGAAAATCATCACAATACAGTTACAGTTATAACCTTTAATAAATCCATTTTTTTATTTACTCGCATGTCATTGTGTTTCACATTTTATGTCCATAATTCATTGTTTGCTCTTAATTTAGAGACCCAGATAAACTGTTTAGTTATTTATTTATATGACTATTTATTCAGATTTATTCATATTCATATGACTATAAATTATTTAAAAGAAAATATGGCTATTGTTAGGGCGACTGATAGATAAACATTTTTTTTTAAACAGTAAAATACATTAGACAAATAGAAACATTTTGAGAGAGAAATGGCCTAAAAATAGTTTTTCTAAATGCTTGTATTTTGTAAATCATGTTCAATAACTTCTGTACAGCTGGAACCATTGGTCCTGTACAGGTGTCTTTATATTAGAGTCCTCCATATTTGTGCCTCCAAATATAAGCTTTATGTACAAATGAAATGACATTTAGGGCTGATTTTCTATGTACAGCACACACGCCAGGCGTCCGGTTGCTCTAAGATGACACTACTAATTACTAAACTGACTTTCTAGTAGCAGACTACTACACATACAGAGAAGTGCTCCAATGGAAAGAAAAATAACAGAATGGCTTTTTACAGTTACTGTACAATATATTTCAAACATGACATTTGCTTAAAAAGAACATAATGCGGGAAAAATACCATTAGAGTCAACTTAGAGTAGTATTCTTTTATTAACAGCTTAGATACAGTAGCTGTTTCAAAAGTGCTGTCATGTCTTTGTCTCACAACATAATTGAAATAGACTGAAACAATGGACATGTCCCGGACTTGAGGGAAATAAGACCCAATCTATTAAATGAAATGCTCAGCAACGTTTTGTACATCTGAAACAATGAACGCTGGCGAATTTATTTAGAGTAACCAGCCCCTGCCTTATTTACAGGCATACGCTGGCTTCAGTGGTGCTTTAAACAGCATTGGCATTAATGTGAAGAAGCTAAAGGAGAGCAGCATTGGTGTGTACCTGCATAAAGACAGAAAAAGTGAATGTTACTTTCATACTAAAGACAAGAAAGAAAGTTAGAAGTGTTACTTTGGCATTTGGCAGTGAAGATTCAAACAGACCAAACATTCTTTATAAATTAGCTTTTCAGCATATACGTTGTTTTCGTTCTATTAGTGTTACGGTTGTAATACTGTGTGTCAACCTGGCTGATTTGCAGCTCAAATATTTGTTACTTTTACAAGAAAGCCCACATTGTTACCACAGTAATGACTTCAAAACATATTATAAAATTCTTTCCTATGCCTTATTTTCTAATCTCTAATCTTTCACAACATTCATAGTAATCCAATCCATAATCTACAATATACTGGAAATATAAATTAGATTCCGCTAGTGCTGCATTATTTTTCCTATAAAGCCATATGTTGGTCTGGTCTGCTAAAGATTGTACTAATCGGTAATCAACAGGTAACACTGCCACCTCGTAGTGCCTCTTGAATTTTATCTTAATGCCCAGCTGGCATTAAGTCTTCTGTTTTGAAGTTGGAAAGATTTCCTCTGCAGACTGATTTTCTCAGATGCTAAACAGACACGAGGTTTCCTGACTGTCCATGCTAAAGTGGCCTTTGTGAGTGAGTGTTGCTGCGTTCACAAGGGTACCCTGTAGTAAACTGACATCTCGACCACCTTTAGTTCAATGTCCTTTTAGCAAATGCCTCTGGCTTTCTGTGACCATTTCTGGTCTTGTGCTTCTGGCTATCAGTTACGAATCACATCATCACATTACCCCTACAAACGTAAAGGCTTTCTTTTTAGAATGACTCGATTACAAAAACAAGGAGACATCTCCGAGTGCTCTGATGTTTTTCTTAATGTAGCTACAATTTTGATATTGTACTCTGGTTCATGGATGAAGATGATGACCACTGGGCAAATCTACAAGCTGTCTAGAACATGAGGGAAAGTGAATTTCTGAGTCGCGTTAAAACCCACAAACTAAGATATTTTGGGCATGTGATGAGACCACCACATGATACCTTTCAACCACTATGATTTTCTGTGGAGGCGATCTGCACCACCACCACCTAATCAAAGCACCGTGATGTCCTACATTGATGGATTAAAGGCCAGAAGTCCACGTGACCGTCATCATCAAGTCCTTCCATGAGAACCCTGAATACCATGAGGACTGATCCTTTATGTTAGGTAGAATGACTAGAGTGGGCTGGTGGTCTCGTGGCCTGGAACCCCTGCAGATTTTTTTTTTTTTCTCCAGCCATCTGGAGTTTTTTTTTTGTTTTTTCTGTCCTCCCTGGCCATCACACCTGACTTTTATTCTATGTTAATTAGTGTTCTCTTATTTTAATTATTACTTTGTCTTTATTTCTCTTTTCTTCATCATGTAAAGCACTTTGAGCGACATTATTTGTATGGAAACGTGCTATAGAAATAAAGGTTGTTGTTGTTGTAGTGCTGACGACAGGTGCTAAATAAGGGGTCAAGTGGTGTGGCAGACAAAAATATGATGGTATGACTCTATCATAGAATGGGCTGGCATGTCGCGAGCTAGTCTGCTAAGTGCTAGTTGAGACAAAAGGTACTGGGTGGCACTGACCCATCTGTGCAGCCAACCATTGCAAAGCAACTATGACGCAGTGACATAACGTGAATCTGGTTAACGTCTTGGTTTAAGATGAAAGATCTCTCAGATTCAACTGTTACTAATCTCTTCCTTGACCAGCTTTTTCAGAAAGCTGATCTCTGCTGCATTCTTATGAAATCCTGTCTAACCAAACTCTTCATCTGTTCGAATGTATCACATCAATCTGCCATCTTAATATTGAATATAAACCATACGTCATACTACCAATGATCATTTTCCACATACTCCAATTTTTCCCTAATCTCCTCAAGTAACCACTGTCACATCCAGGGCCATTTTAATAGCATTATAGGCCCCCCGGGTAAAGCAGTGCACTTGGGCCCCTACCTACACAATCACTTACAGCAGGGGTGTCAAACTCCATTCCTGGAGGGCCACAGTGGCTGCAGGTTTTCATTCTAACCATCTTATTAATTAGTGACCAGTTTTGCTACTAATTACTTCTTTTAATTAATTTGACTTGGGCCCTTTAGTTGTTTCTTTTTCTTTAATTAGCAGCCAAACAATAATGAGACACAAAACAAACCGCGACATCACAGAATATCTGAAAATAAAGAAAGGTGAAGGTATCAGTAAGGTTGATCTCTCAACTCACCAAAACACTTTGATGATGTTCTTATGAAAAACAAAAAATCAACAGTTTTGGAAATGTCAGCTGTGGCAGAACGAAAGCAACAACAAGCTGTGGAATTAAACAACGAGTTTAATTAACACCAAGAATTGGGTTCTCATTAAGAAACTGGTTGGAGTCTGAAGCCCCTGTTTAGCTGGTCATCTGTTGGTTCATTTCACGTCTCATTTCTGTTTGGCTGCATTTTAAGGAGGAAACGAATCAATTCATAGGACTGAATCCTTCTAACAGGGCTATTAAAATGTGAATTAGCAGTGAAAACAGGTCACTAATTAAGAAGATGGTTAGAATGAAAACCTGCAGCCACCGCAGTCGTCCAGGACTGGAGTTCGACACCCGTGACTTACAGGAATAAAAATGTAAATGGTCGATAAAATGAAACATAAATTTATTGTATTGGTACCTCCAACAAAATCGGTGTTTAAACTTAAAAAGCATGCTGTACAGCAAAGATTGGTCAACACAAACATTTGAACAATATAACATGAGCCTTGAAAAACATATAAATGATACTCGATTAGTAAACCATACAGCATGGGGCCCCTGTGCTCATGGAGCATCCAGGCAACTGCTCAGTGTGCCCATGTGTTTCAACGGCCCTGGTCACATCTCCTGTCCACCAGTTTCAGGCCCTGCTCAGTTCGCCCGCTAACTCTGATCTCAACTGGACTATGGACAGGAAGGCCTTCTGGAGCAATCCACCAAAGCGCTTCTGGATTCAGGAATGAACCTAAAATATCCAATGAAGTCATTCTGGCTCTCCTAATCTCCCTGCATTCCTTGTGTCCATTACCTCCACTGTTCTTCCTAACACAGGCAGAGAGTTACCAGCTGCACAACACCAACACAGTCTCCCTTTGCTGACATCTTTAGGGTTGAGTGAATCAAAGCAGGCCTCTACCAATCCCCCATGACTACCCTCTAGTCAGAGAACCATGCATCACCAAACAAATGCAGGGTTACATGTCCTCTAGAATTTCAGAAGAATGTCAGACGTTAGTGCGCAGGCTACATTTAATTCTGATTTGTGCTGACATGCCTGTCTACTGTCCTTCCCAGGAATTGGGCACGTGTACAGGTCAAAGTGCAAATCCCCCCCATTGGCAGTTTAACCTCTCTAGTATTCAATGGAACATACTATTGTGGATTCTTCATATGGATATGCCAGGTGTGATCCTGCTCTGCCTCTTCATATACAGTATAGTGACCACAAGGGGGCGCACAATTCTCCAGAACATTCAATTTTTTAAAAAACATTTTCTATCCCAAGAGTTTGACTGAATTTATTTCTGTACTTTGTTAACGCAAATAAGAAAGATAACAGGAATAGACTTTAAGAAAAGCCGTAGGCCTATTATAGTTAGCTAATTACATTTATATACACCTTTTCCAATCTACTCAAAGCACTCTTCATAGACCGTTGAGAGTTACTTCCACCATCACCAATGTGCAGTTTCCATCTATATGATGCTATGACAGTCATTATTGTGCCGCTATGCTCGCCACACATTAGCTATTAGGCGGTAAAGGCATCATAGAGATAGTTAGCCAGTTAGAGACTGAGGATGATTAAGGGGGCCAGAATGGAAGAGGCATTAATGGGCAATTTAATCAGGACATCAAGGAACCGGCCATAATTTTCAAAAGATACGCAGTGATTTTATGTGACTTTCACTTTATGTCTCATCAGAAGGAAAGCAGTATCAGGGTGGGACTCTTTAAATCCATCTAAAACTGTTTAGTTTACATATTATGGTTGTATGATATTTTGAAATTGATTTATGTGACTTTGCTTTGCTGCCACACAATGTAGGCATTGAACTCTGATGAATCTGTTTTGAACATTAGATTGAATGTTCAAGTGTACGTAACACTTTTAAAAACTATTCTATACATCTTTGGATACCATCTTTTTTTGATTTTCCCCAGAGATTCCATCTTTTGAGTTTTTGTTGTTCTGTTGCATCAGTTACGGCACTATGGCCATGTGGAGCGTTTCCCTGAGGGTGATCTGGCTCGTAAGATCCTCATTGTTGGGGACCTGAGTGGCTGGACCAGGCCAAGGGGTCACTCACATAACATCTGGCTGCAGCAGATAAAGGGTCATTTCCGGAGGGTGGGATTGGACCGTGTGTCTGCCTTGGGGGTTGCCATCCGGGATCCCGAGTTGTTTCATCGTGTAATGGGTGCGGCAACGTGCTGTTACCAGTGCATGCTCCCCAACTTGACTTGAACTTGTTGTCAAGGAAACCACCAGATAATGGTGGTACATGATGTCACTTTGGGATAAAAGGTCACCACTTTCATAGGTCTGAGATTGAGAATAGCTTACCTAAAACTTCTTGAGATTTAAATTTCCAAATATACTCTCTCTTATTAATTTATTAGGCACAGTTTTTTTGACTATGATCTTTTATTTAGTGTTTTTTGCCTAATACTGTTTGATCTTTTGGTTTCTAGCTTTGCTTTCCCTTTTTATTTTTGTGGAGTGGTGGCTCTGAGGTAGGGATCTACACTGGTAATCAGAAGGTTGCCGGTTCAAATCCCATAAAACACCAGAAATTACTCTACTCTGTTGGGCCCTTGACCAAGGCCCTTAACCTGCAATTGCTCCATCCTGGGTATGACGTTAATCTGCATCCAGCCCTGCAAGTAGGCCCTCCAACCTGCAGGGTAAAAACCTAGGGGGTGATGGCAGAATTGGCACTCTAGCCACCATAAAAAACCTCACACTATTCTATTCCATCTGAACTGGTGTGGCGCTGAGGTGTCACGCATTGCATTGCTGCACTTCGGTCCTAATCTAGGATCCTGAGTTGATTTGCCACGTGGTGGGTGCAGCAATGTGCTGTATCAGCATGTGCTCCTAACCTCTCTCTCCTTTCCCATTTTGACTCTGGCTCTTCTCCTGATCCCTTTCACTTTTCTCTGGTATTTTCAACCTCTTAGCTGTACACCTGGATGTTCAATAGGGCCCCAAGCAATCTGTACCCTATATAGCAGAATTAGGGCTCTTTACCTCTAATCAGAGGAGGGTAGAGTAGCCAAAAATTGTACTCAAGTAAGAGTAACGTTACTTCCAAATAATATTACTCAAGTAGAAGTAAAAAGTAGCAATCCAAAAAATTACTCAAGTAAGAGTAAAAAAAGTATTTGGTGAAAAGACTACTCAAGTACTGAGTAACTGTTTGATCAAAATAAATGATTTAGTTTTTAGAAATTTTGTAATAAGACAGACGAAAATATAAAATAATGTAAAAAATTCTACTATTTACAAATAATAAAATAAAAAATGAGTAAAAATAAATAACATCTTTACAAAATAAAGATGCACAAATCTGTTTTTCTCAACAAAGCTTTTGTAGGCCGATACCTACAGTAGGTAAAATGTCTGTCTGAACAGTGCAAACTACTCACAGTGACGAACAGTGCAAACTACTTACAGTGACGAGATCTCCTATACACTGACAGTATAACACTGAAGATTCACTTGCCCTCCAAATAGCACAGCTGATAGAAAATAACATTAGAACAAGGCAGCTTCTGCACGTACAAGAAGTCTCACTTTACCTTGACTGTCTGTGTCTGTGCATGTTGGGTTAAAACGTGCTTGTTCTTCACTCAGTGAAGTGATGGTTAAGCTTCAGCAGGAGTTGGCTCTCAAGGTTCCTGTAGTGAAGCTGTGACCGTTTAGCACTGATCAGGAGCCCCGCATGACAAAAAAGTCTCTCACAGGCTGCAGACGCAGGAAGTTTGTGTGTGGTCGTGTGACTGCATGGCTATATCCGATTAGTGAAACGGAGTCATGTGATTATTGTTGCTACGTCTGATTGGTGAAACAGAGTCATGTGATTATTGTTGCTATGCCTGATTGGTGAAACAGTCATTCAGTAGATCCACTGGCGACTTCTCTCCAACTAAAATATAGCGTATATCAAAGTCAAAGTGATCTTTATTGTCATCTCAACCATATACAAGTATACAGATAGACGAAATTGCGAAGCTCAGGGTCCACAGTGTAACAACATGATGTGCAAATAATAAATTAAAAATAGAATTAAAATTTGAAAATTAAAACACAAACAAGACAAGACATTGCGCAAAGATAGGACAAAGACGTAGCAGCAATATTGATGTGTAAGATATGTAATATAATAAATAAATAAATAATAGATATAGATAATACAGAAATGATCAGTGTATGATGATCGTTGTTTAAGACGTGTGTAAACAATGACAGGTCAGAATGTTTCACAGCAGAAGGATATCAAGAGTGTCAAAATACTTACAGGTCAGTATGAGATTTTCAGTTCTTTTCTACCTGCACGCTCGTCTTTGCAGGACTGTGGTTTTCATGTATAAAAGTTCTGTTTTTAGAGGTGGTTGAGGCCGTGTGGAAGGTCCCAGGGGGCAGCCTGGTGTTAAGGAGTCTAACAGCTTGCGGGTGAAAACTCTCCTGGCAGATTTGGCTTTGATGCTGCAATATCTTCCCTTGGATGGCAGAAGTGTGAAAAGTCCATGTGAGGGGTGTAAGGGGTCTTGCACAATGCTGCAGGCCTTGCGGACACTGCGGTTGTAAAATATGTCCTGTAGTGAAGGGAGAGGCACCCCAATAATGCTCTCTGCTGTCTTCACTATCCTTTGCAGGCGCTTGCGGTCGGATATGTTGCAGTTGCCATACCAGACAGTGATGCCGCTGGTCAGAACACTCTCAATGGTGCCTCTGTAGAACATGGCGAGGATGGAAGGGGGAAGACTTGCTCACTTCAGCCGCCTCAGGAAGTGTAGTCTCTGCTGGGCTTTCTTGATTAGTGATGAGCAGTTATGTGTCCACATAAGTTCCTCAGTTATGTGCACACCGAGGAACTTGGTACTCTTTACAATCTCCACATCTAAACCATTGATGCTGAGTGGGATGTGGGCAGGACGTGATTTTCTGAAGTAAATGTGTAAATGGAAAAATGTAACGAGTCGAGTGTTGCCCAATGTAGCGGGGTAAGAGTAGCATTTCTACTTCACAAATGTACTCAAGTTAAAGAAAAAGGTATGGTGCAGTAAAACTACTTATAGAAGTACCATTTTTTTAAAAAAGTTACTCAAGTAAATGTAACGAAGTAAATGTAACTCGTTACTACCCACCTCTGCCTTTAACATGTATGTCCTGATAGGGACTGAAAGGCTTAGCAGGATTACTTTGTTGCTGAGCTCCAGAAGCAAACTGAACTCTTTCCCTAGATTTCCGTTTAAAATGATCCCGAGTCACATGACCAAAAATGGTAAACATCCAGTGGGTGGGGCAACCTTCTGGGGTGGGACCCGATTGAAGGGGTAGAAACAGTAGCACTAGCTTTAAGGCATCATCTCTTTGAACGTCTTACAAACACTTTGAAATCATTTCACTTATTTTTTTATCCGACACCCCTTGACTCACCGGTATGAGAAAATCCTCACATACAACTAACCCTAACCCTAACCCTAACCATTTGACCCATCATAATGTCATTGTCTAGTTATGCAAGAGAGTTCCCCTGCCCCTATTTTTGGCTCTCCAAAACTCATTTTGAAGCCATTTGTGGACCATATTTTGTGCAGGCAAATTATACCCTATGATAAACTAGTTTCATCAGCAAAAATGATCAGAAGGACTTGAGGTTATGCATGCCACATCAACTGAGCCCAGGTAGTCACCCCCATAATGGGATATTAGGGTTGAAATTGGCCACTCTTTACAAAACTTGGGGATTGACACGTGGAGAGTCATTTTATGCAATTTTGAAGTTGCTGATCATGAATATGATTCTATTTTTGAAAGCTGATTCTTTACTGGAGGTCCAAGCCCGCTAAGCGCCACTCCTGAAAGGTTACAAATGACAAATTTCTAAGCATGTGGGGTTATTATTTTAGACTATTTCAAGGCTAGTGATTATGAATGTGATGTTATCTTTGATTTTTGCTCTTTTACTATAGGGGTCTAGCCCTCTATGGACCATTATCAGAGGAGAAAAATGACACATTTCGAATACCAATAAGAATGTTTAGAATTTAAAAATGAAAAATGAAGCCCACATTTTAATGGCTGAAATAACACATTTCTTGTGTTTTTCTAACTCATGAAGTAAATCATTATATTTCTTGGGAGCAACTCGAATTGAAGTGCCAATTCAGACTTTTCTCCCACTTTTTTCTTTGTGTTTCCCTCCAGAAAGCAGAACAAAATATAAATACACGGTACATGGACTGTGTAATGCAGGTAGCATCAGCTATTGAACAAAAAGGGTACAATTTGAGCTTTTAAAAGAACATTTGGGCTTTTGAGCCTTTATTAGTTTGAATGAAAAAAACATTTTGATTCAAAGTTTCTTTTTGTTTTTCATTACTTCTTATTTATTTTTTCTTTCCCATTTATATATTGCTTTATTCTTTCATTATTATTTAGTCCTTGAAATTGATTAGTGGCAACATTAGGTCTCACAGAAATGTATTTTTTGTAACCTTGGTGTATGAGATTTGAAGTTATGTATTATCCTTATTAGATAAGAAGTCTTGACATTATTGGCATTCATTGTATCTTACAAGAAATGCTAGAAATCATAAAATACTCTTCCTTTAAAGGGCACAAAGATTAGTTTTGGTGTGTAAGATTTAACAATCCCCAAAATTAATTTAGAACTCATTGTGAATAAGACAATGTGGCCTTTTGCTAAACTTTGGGTTTATAAGGCCTTTAATGACACATGAAAGGCACAGTGTAAATTTGGAAATTTTCCTTAAACATCGGCATATATTAAAAATGACAGGATGAAGCAAACATTGCCTCCCAAACTCCTTTAGGCACAGTGAATAGAATCAATCTATACACACAGCTAAAGAAAATCTGAGAAGGACGAAGGATCAGCTTGTTGTAATTTGCACTTAGCTTTCTTTTAAGAACAAACAATGAAGTTTCAGAAGCAATATTTCAAAGTTTTAAATGTGCTGACATACTGGTGCTAAAAGCACTTGGGATCTGTTAAATAAGACTGTAAAAAACGCCACATTACCCATAATCAAAACAAATATTTGCACATTGAGACTCGGCTTTCCTTAAACCAGCTTGTAAGGCCTTCATGGAAAATATTTAAGCCAAACCAGGAAACTCTAGGCTCAAAGGCATATTTCTATATTTTATTATTTCTGTATTGCTATATTTTTTGGAAAGCATGGGGACACAGTGGTTGCTACTACTGCCTCATTGATCAAGCATCCTGGCTGTGAATTCCACACAATTCTAACGTTTTCTGTATCGATTTTGTTCATTCTTCCCATGTCTACTTTGGTTTCATTTTTTACTGACTACTTCTCTTATCGGTATGCTGCTGGTGGAGTATGTGAATATCCCCTTGGGATTAGCAAAGTATCTATCTATCTATCTATCTATCTATCTATCTATCTATCTATCTATCTATCTATCTATCTATCTATCATATCCTTTAATATTCCAAACACGTAGCGAATAGGTTAACTGCTGTTTCAAAATTTTTCCTGTGATTGTGTGTCCTTCAGTGGGCTCTATGAAGGACTTTTGTCTTGTTCTGTCCTGTCCAGAGCCTGTTCCTGACTTGCCGCCCCCCCATGCCTCTGTGATGGGGTCAGCCCCTTATGATGCCAAAATTAGATGAGAATAGTTTAAGAACGTTGTTATCATCAGTTTGTGGGAAATTCAGAATTGGTACTGTGACAACATGTCCTTGAGTGGGCTCTTCCAAAGCCTTCTGTCCTATCTTCTCCAGGGCTGGGTCCTGACTTGCTCCCTCATGCCCCATGGATAAAGTCAACCCCCTGTAACCTTAAATTGGATGAAAAGTGTGTAAGAATGTTCATTTCATAATCATATAGATGATAGACTTTCAATTAATTTTTAATTTTAATAATTGACATGTAATGTAATGTAATCATCTCAAAGAAATGCATTCTGCTATATAATTATTACACATAAACTACAAAAATGCAAAGACCACTCCATACAAATAAAAAATATATTCTACAACCTGAAAGAACAGGCCCATATTGTTGAATAAAAATATTAGACAAATAACAGTTTATTGTACAAAATACCAACTTGCATTTCAGAGTAAGACAGCAATATCAGTATATTATTAATAACATACCAAACAACTGACAGTAAGCTCTAAATTTGTATTCCACAGACTCTTTTCTGTGTCTGTTACTTTAACGCTTTCTTTGCCGCTGAATACAAAAACCCAGAGAAAACTAAATTAATCTTGTTATGTCTTTGAACAAAGGCTGACCGGGATCAGAAGATTAAACTAGGGCAGCATGGCTTTCAGCGGGGTTTATTGCAGCTTTGAGCAATCTCTCAGACACACAAATCTCCCTTCTTTTACAAAGGACATCAGAGAAGGCATCTATTTCGAAGTGTAATTTGGTGCTAATGGTAAGTGCTTTTAAAAATATCCCCTATTGTTTCAAATAAAATAAGGGTGCAATTAAACTTAAACAGAAGTGATCCACCTCCTGTGATGTGGCACCACAAATATTAAAGCAATTGCTGCGGCATAAACTTTGGCGCATACCATCTATCATGTGTTATTAAATGGCTACATCTGTTGCAGTGCTGCTGTTGGGCAGCAATCGCAAAAATGTTTAAGCATTGCTGAAGGGAAGTATTACGGTGCCTAGCTCTATGCAGTTGGACTCCGAACATTTATACTGGGATCCCATCCATTTTTGGAGCCCATGTTTTCCATTTCCAGGGTTGTACGGAGTCAGACGCTATTATGGCGTAACCAGCTTAGATGAAATGCCAGTGCACTACAGAACCACATTTGAAAAACTGTGACGAGAACAGGTCATTCAGCCCAACAACAAAAAAAAAAAATGTCCAGCATCAAGTCAAATTTAAAAATATCTAAAGCCCTTCACTCCACCATACTACATGAGTGAAGAAAACTTTCTAACATTTGTGTGAAATCTGCCCTTACGCTTCCATCCATGTCCCTGTGTTCATAGAATATTAGACAGATTGTGATGAGAACAGGCCATTTGGCCCAGGAAGCACTTCCATCATACATGCAGATTGTCCAAAATACCATCAAGGTGAGAATTTGAAGGTTCCTAAAGTGCTACTTTCTACCACACTACTTGGAAATTTATTCCATGTGCCCACTATTTTTTAAATGAAGAAAAATATTTTAAATTTGTGTGAAATCAGCCTTTAACATGTTTTTAACCATGTGCTTGTGTCCTTGTTGCAAAATGTATTTTAGAGTAACAACTAGGATCCACTGTACTTATTTCTCTCGATTAAAAAAGAAAATCTTGAGATGAGACGAGACTATTATCAAGAGATTTTTTCCAAGTCCCATGAGACGAGACTATTGCCAAGAGATTTTTTCAAGTCCCGTCCTCCTCTCACCCATTTTAGGTTAACTGCCCACTCCCACGGTCCTCACACCTCTCATTCGTGTGAATGCTTTTGTCAGACACAGTTCTTGCGCTCTCAGCTTTTATACATTTTTATGTTTCCCTCACTTTAAGTTCCCAATAAAAGACGACTTATTATGTCCAAATCTCATTGAAGAATTTCATCCCAAAGGGTTACCAACAGAAGAAATGAGTACATTGTCAATCCTAGGACCGAGAAACGATGAAGTCAAGTAAACTAACGTAAAAAATGTTGATCAGTTACACGGCAAATTGGTTAAATGCGTATCAATAGACTATGCTGAAACAGTTGGCGGTGATGGTGCATAAGCATAAGATGAAATATCTACAACCCCTAACACCATCCAGTCTTCCACCGGCCAAATAACTTTTGAAAGAAGGATGTATCATAATGTTATTACGTAATTTATGTATGAGTGATGGGCTATGCAATAGGACAAGATTAGTTGTATTCAAAATTGGTCGATCAATTCTGATGTAAAATTTTAACAGACGACAAGAAAGGTACTGTAGTACATCTTCCGCGGATAACATTAGGCACCAAAAGAGATCTTGATATGCCATTTGTATTAAAACGTTTACAGTTTCCCATTAGAATAGCTTTTGCTATGACAATTAACAAATCACAGGGACAAACATTCAAAAAAGTCAGTTTATTTATTAGAGAGAAAGAAACGATACTCACTCACAGGCAGTTATACGCTGCGTTTTCATGATATAACTCCAAACATGGAATCAAACTTCAATGTGATATTGAAGAAAATTTAATTTTAAGTTTTACAATAAAAGTGTAAGTTTAAAAAGTATTTGCCTGTTAATTTCAAAGCCAAACAGAACGAAAACGTAAAACGCAACGAATACCTCCAACGCAACATGAAACATCATTTTCTTTTGATTTAGTACATTTCACTATTTTTTTTTATGGTTAATTACTCGCGGTAATGTAAAATAGTTAGGTCTATTATGCATATGTAACAATTCCCATGAAAATAACAACCTGTTTAAATTGTACATCCGCTTCCCCATATGCGAGCTAGCGTGTTGCACCTGCTCAGGGGTTGGCGAGCGAAGCGAGCAGGGGGCAGAGCATCCTAGTCTATTATAATTTTAAACACTCCACTTTGCCCTCTCTTAAACTCCATTTGTTTCAACAGAAATGTTTCAAGTCCTTCAAGTCTCCTTTTAGTCCTGGAATCAGCCTAATCACTCTCCTCTGGACATTCTCTAGTGCTGCTATGTCCTTTTTGCCATACGTACTGCACACAGTATCCCAGGGAAGGCGTCACCAGTACATTTTATATAACTTAAGCGTAACCTCCTTTGACTTGTACTCCACACATTGTGGTAACCTAACATCCTATTAGCTTTCTTGATCACTTCTGTACACTGAGTGATGTTAAGAGTGACAAGCCGATCTTCTAGGTCTTTCTCATAAAGTTTCAAAGACCTGCCATTGTCTATTCAAATCTAACATTTTTACATCCTATGTGTAATAAGTGTATTCAATTACGTACATCATATTTCAACTGCTACCATTCTGCTTACATTGTATGCTGTCCAGATCTCTAATTCAACTAATTCTAGACAATCTGACTTTTCACTAGTTAGGTATCACCTGTAATCCTAATCTGTTTATCTGTTATATTCCTGTCCAGGTCATGTGGCTGTAGCTCTGATCCTCGAGAAACGCCAACTTTTAAAACCACCTAACCTTTAAAAGGTTCCTTTAGTTATCATCTTTTGCTTCATGTGTTCCTGTGCTTTGAGTTTTGACAGACTCCGAGAATTAAACCTGTGTAGTCTTGAGCAGAAGAACCTGCATGGTAACCTATTTCAGTTCTTCAAAATCCTCAAAGGCCTTGATAACATAGATCAGGCAAAATTCTTTCAGCTTAAGGGTGAATTACATTCTCAAGGACACCAATGGAAATGAAGGGGAAGTGTATTGAAGACTGAAATCAAGAAGCACTTCTTTATGCAAAGAATTGTGGGAATCTGGAGCAAACTACCAAGACATGTAGTTGAAATAGAAAGCTTGGTAGCTTTTAAAACGGACCTGGATGAGATCATGAGACAGCTTAGCTGTTAGCTAAACAAATGAGCCTGATGGCCTAGATGGTCTTTTCTCATTTGTCAAATTTTGTATGCTCTTGTGTTCTAACATATACACATTTGGGATGGGGGAGAAAACGGGAGTATTCACAGAAAAATCGACATGGAGACAAGAAGCATATCCAAACAATCATGAGAAAGACAATGATGAGACCAGAATTCAAACTTGAGTCAATTGGTGCTAAGCATTATAACTGAGTAACACGGCTTCAGTATGTTCTCCTAGTTTGGTCAGATCCATAGTATACTAGGTCAGTCTTTGATCTCAATGTATACCCATGCAATGCTGCCAGATCTACAAGTGTGCAACAGTGAGATAAAGAAACCATTCTGATTTAAGCCAATTACTTATGGATATGCATGTTCCAAATCTTCATCTTTTGATGTTTGGTCTGTTAAATAATTTGAACTGTAAGCTGTAGTAAAAGATCATTGAGACAGAGAATCAACGATATATAGTGAATCTGAGGCACGTTCACTTATTACTTAAGCAAGTGTTCTTTGAATTTTGACCATTAAAGGAATACTCCACCAAAACTATATATTTTTTATCTGCCATTTATCTGTGCTGTTTGTAGTGATAACTGAGATAAATATTTGTTCTTGTGTTTTAACAGCGAACGGAGATCACAAATTTTACGATACAATGGGCTTCAAAAAAAACTCTTGACCAATGAATAAAGGGCAGAAGCAGTTCTTCAACTCAAAAGCTCACACGTTTCCTACTCAAACACCACTTTGAATTTCTGCAAAAAATGCATACTGGTTGGACTTTTTGACCATGCAACTGGATAAATGAAATGTGGATTATGCACCATTAGTAACTTAAAGTTTTTTAACAGACATTTTAATATTGGGGCGGCATGGTGGCGCAGTGGGTAGCACTGCTGCCTCGCAGTTAGGAGGCCCGGGTTCACCCTGCGTGGAGTTTGCATGTTCTCCCCATGTCTGCGTGGGTTTCCTCCCACAGTCCAAAGACGTGCAGGTTAAGTGCATTGGCGATCCCAAATTGTCCCGTGTGTGTGCCCTGCATTGGGCTGGCACCCCGCCTGGGGTTTGTTTCCTGCCTTTCCAGACCCCCGTGACCCTGTAGTTAGGATGTAGCGAGTTGGATAATGGATGGATGGATTTTAATATTGTTTGTTGTCATTCAGTATTGGCCACCATTGTAGTAACACAGTGGTTCTCAAACTTTGGGGCGGGCCACCCTAGAGGAGCAGGAAGTAACAAAAAAGAAAACAAGAATCAAAAATATGAAAAATCCATCTATTGAAACCAAAACAAATTAACTTAAACTACATTCTGATACTAGAAAAATAAATAGAGTTAGATAAATGTCGATAAAAGTTAAGTAGGTATAATAAAATATGCATCTATGATATATCATTAATTAAAAAAGAACAAATTGGTATTAGGGGGCTCCTTTCAAAAAACGTTAGGGGGGGCGCGATTAAAACTGTTATGAAAACTCGGGTCGCAAATACGTAAAGGTTGAGAAACGCTGTAGTAAGATATCATTTGTAATGTCCATTCTCCAAGAAAATGTGAGACTTGAAATATTTCTCAGCTATCATTACAAATAATGCAGGGTAAGTAACAGATAAAAATTATTATTTTTCAGTAGAGTATTTCTTTAATGCATTGAGATGACGCTTGCAAGCAGGAAGTACCAGGGTGAGCTTTGTTAGTCTGCATCATTCATGGTAATCATGGTAAGCAGAAAAACGAGGACTTTGTATATAGAGATACACTGTACAGTAGTATTGAGTTACTTGTATAACGAATGAGACTGTTTACAAAGAAGGATGTCTGTTTAATCGTAGTTGTAGAGGCTGAAGACGTTAACCAGAAACCAAAACCAAAAGACAAGCGAGAGTCTATTTGTGTGAACTTTAATTGAAAGGTCAAGACATGTATTGTGGTCAAAACAGTACTTAAACCGGAAACCTGAAATTCTTACCAAGACAAAGCTGATTATTTGTATTCATAAACGTTTAACTTAAGGTTCAGGTGAAACAGTGTCCATGAACTCCTTGCTTTTAAATAAACTGGCGTCCAATTATGAAACTAATTGGTGTGTTGTGCTCACCAGAGCATTGCTTGACAAAATTGATTGCAGTAGTAACCAGTGTAACAAAACATTAGATGATGTCATCAAAAGAATGTCATAAATACATGAAAGTGCAATTAAAACAAAAACAGACAAGTTAAAACATTCCAAGACTAGTCCAAAATGACTGGAGATTGTGACATTAGTCACTTATTGCTGCACACTTCTAAGTGATTATACATTTTTAATTGTATTCATTCTTTAAGTGTACACTTTCAATTATTAAAATAATCACTGGTTGGTGACTTGACTAAAGCGATTTTCAAGATAATATAAGGGTGTGGTACCGTGATAGCCATTATGGATGTGGTGAGAAGTTAAGCAAAATGACCTTTTATTGGCTAACTAGAAAGATTACAATATGCAAGTTTTTCGAGGCGACTCAGGCCCCTTCTTCAGGCAAAATGTAACATGAAGAAGGGCCCCGAGTCATCTCGAAAGGTTGCACATTGTAATCTTTCTAGTTAGCCAATAAAAGGTCATTTTGCTTAACTTCTCACCACAAGATAATATAACTAATGTTGCCTGTTAGACTTATGTCAGTGATTTTTTTCCATTTTCATGGATGCTGATGGACAGACAAATGATTTATCTTTAAATAAATTTCTAAACTGTGATGTCCTTAAATACCCTTCTCATGCTTCTTCTTGGTCCACTTGGATTTTTTTCAACTTTCAGTAGCTCCAAAATAACTTAAAGTCTTTGACTTTGTTTGCACATTTTGTTGAAAGAATATAATAAAAGATGTAAGGAATGATTTGAGTGAGCTATTCCACAAAGACAGAATAACAAAGATAACACTGTGTTGAACCAGATGAGCCAAACAATATGAAGGTCATGCAAAAAACAGTAATCGGGGCCTCACCCCCAGGAAGCCTAACCCCAAACTTGGCAAGCAGGCTTTGACTTGCAAAGGCCAAAATGTGGTTTGGTGTTCAAAACTGAAAAATACTCTTTAAATATTACAGAAACAAACAATATCCCAAATTGTACAACTCTGATTTCTTAGAACAGAGCCAATGAAGATTCTTTATGAATAAAGAATTTATTTGAATAAAGAAAAGAAGCACAAAAATCACAAAAATAAAATTAATTCCAAAATAATTCCAAAAAGGAATTGCCTGAAAAGACAACCCAAACCAAACAAGTCTAGTCTATAATTCAAAAATCCATCCATCCATCCATCCATCCATCCTCTTTCGCTTATCCGAGGTTGGGTCGCAGGGGCAGCAGCTTGAGCAGAGATGCCCAGACTTCCCTCTCCCTGGCCAATCCTTTTAGCTCTTCCGGGAGAATCCTGAGATGTCCCCAGGCCAGTCAGGAGACATAGTCCCTCCAGCGTGTCCTGGGTCTTCCCCGGGGCCTCCTCCCAGTTGGACGTGCCCGGAACACCTCACCAGGGAGGTGTCCAGGAGGCATCCTGATCAGATGCCCGAGCCACCTCATCTGACTCCTCTCGATGCGGAGGAGCAGCGGCTCTACTCTGAGCACCTCCCGGATGACTGAGTTTCTCACCCTATTTTTAAGGGAAAGCCCAGACACCCTGTGGAGGAAACTCATTTCAGCCGCTTATATTCGCGATCTCGTTCTTTCGGTCACTACCAATAGCTCATGACCATAGGTGAGGGTAGGAACGTAGATCGACTGGTAGATTGAGAGCTTTGCCTTAAGGCTCAGCTCCTTTTTCACCACAATAGACCGATGCAGAGCCCGCATCACTGCGGAAGCTGCACTGATCCACCAAAAATCAAAAACCAAAAACCAAGTGAGAATCCACAAAATATATTAATGCAGTACTTGGAATAACAGCTTTTTTTCTGTCAGCCTCAATGAACCACTGATGGACTCACTGTCCAGCCTGAAATATAAAGGCCGAGAGTGGTCCCTCAACAGTGATGTCATGTTGGCCCTGCCTCTTGGGGGTTTACCCACAGAAAACAAGGAATGTATTGAAACTTAAACATATATTAAACACTAAACAATAAATAAACAGAACAATATTAACAAATTACAATAAAAAGCATGAAAAATAATAATTAAGAAACAATAGCAATAACAAACAAAAAATAAACATTAACCAGTGTTTAAACCCTGGCTGTAACATAACACCTATACGATGAACTGCTGCATATTGTGAACTAACTCCTTATGGCATTGCAGGGACAGCAAGCTCTACCATGAGGGTGCTCTGATCTGATGTCCTTTACCATGGAACAGACCATCTCATCATCTTTGAAGTTCTTATGGGTTGAGGTTTTGAAAGGGGTTCTTGACCAAAAATTTTAGAAATGGTGCTTGCGCTGAGAAAAATCACTGTGTTGATACTGGGTTGAGGTGGGAAAATACTGTAGGAACCAAACTGATTAAGGAAATGTCACATTAGGTAACTTTCCAGTGATTCTTAATCATAACCTTAGTGAGTTGGAGGCAGTTGGCAGCACAATCCTGTGAGGTCAATCATCTAATGTGACATACTCAACGGCTCACTACAACTAGTCTGTGACTTACTCTGATAACTCAAATAGGTTCTGATTATGACTTCACTCATAGGGGTGGGCTCTGTGTGCATGAGCGCTCGCAACCAATAAATGCTCATCCGGAAGTACAATGCATATAATGCTGTGACGAGGAATAAGGAACACAAAAAGGAACTCAAAAACAGAAGAGAAGCATGCATGCCTGATGTCTTGTGTTTTACATACCATGGCAGAATAGGGAAAAAATTAATAAAGTTCAGAGATCTCACCTGTACAGTGTCCATTTTAGGACATCCTCCTCCCTCCGAGAAAACTCCATCATTCCTACTAACTCCGACAAAATATTCCTCCTCCCTGCGAGGAATCCCCCGTTACCCCTCCTCCCTCCTCCCACCGCCGTCCGCTCTCAGTTCTCCGTTGTCAGTTTTCCGTCATCCACCCTCCTATCTCCGTCATCCGCCTTCAGCTCTCCGTCAACCCCCACACTTCCCCCGCCTCCCGCACATCATGGCATTTTTGTTAATGAAGTGACGTAATACTCCAGCTCCACCTTCTTCACAAGTTCATTTACCGAATCATTTGTCAATTATATTTACAGTAAGAATTTACAGCACGACTGAAACGTCGGAACGAAGGTAAATGATGTTGTTGAGTGTCTTTTAATACTGTGTAAGCATACATATTAACACGTGTGCATTTACGAGGTGATTTCCCAGGCTTAAAAGCTCATCTTTTATTAAAAAGTTAAACGCAAACTTTTTTCATTCTGAAAGGCACAAACCACGCCGGATTTCAGCTGTTAAATGCGCGAAAATTTCGGTACAAGACATAAATAAGCGCAACATATTATTAGTTGTATTGTATACTTACAATACATATAGAAACGTGTTAATCATTAACTAATAGTATGGGATGGTGTTTTTCGACTCGGCTACAGATGCCGATGGAGGCCAGAACTGCTTTGGAAAAATACGAACACCTTAAGGCCGATCTGGAAGAAGGTAGCGCAGCGCCTTGATTTAAACGACTCCATGTCTTGGTGGGTTTGCATAGCTTGTTGTCAATATCTTTACACCTGTTTTTAAGGCTTATTGACTGAAAGGGGCTTTCATGAAAAAAGTTAGGGCTTTGCTACAGGATACACCCTCCGTGGTTTGTGCCCTTCAGAATGAAAAAAGTTTGTGTTTAACTTTTTAATAAAAGGTGAGCTTTTAAGCCTGAGAAATCACCCCATAAATGCACACGTTTTAATGCACACGTGTTAATATGTATGCTTACACAGAATTAAAAGTCACTCAACAACATCATTTACCTTCGTTCCCGTGTTTGAGTCGTGCTGTAAATTTTTACTGTAAATATAACTGACAAATAATTCGGCGAACGAACTTGTGAAGAAGGTGGAGCTGGAGTATTACGTCACTTCATTAATGTAAATGCCGTGACGGGGCGGGTGTGTGTGGGTTGACGGAGAGCTGAAGGCGGATGACGGAGATAGGGGGATGGATGACGGAGAACGGACATCGGAGAACTGAGAGCGGATGGTGGTGGAAGGAGGGAGGAGGGGTGACGGGGGATTCCTCGCAGGGAGGAGGAATATTTTGTTGAAGGTAGTAGGAATGATGGAGTTTTCTCTGAGAAAGGAGGATGTCCTAAAATGGACACCGTACACCTGCTAGCCCTAAGTACAGAGCATAGCATGCTATTGGCTGTCAGAAGAAGGGGCGGGCACGACTGTGCTTGAAGGTCAGCATGCATTTGTTAAATGTGACATAGTTACCAGTGTTCACTTGTTTAAACGGACATGGTCAGACAATGAGATCAGCAAGTATGGTCAGCAAATCTGACATACCTGATGACTTTACCTGATCGTCTTTAGTCAGGGCTTTGTGTTATCCCTCCATATGTTGATTATTTGTTTAATGACCACCTCACTTTAGCAATACGGGTCTTTTCTTGGTTCATAGATGCAACAAGGACATCCTCTACAGTATTCTTCACAAAGTAGGCTGCTGGTTGAAACGTTAAGTGAACAAAAAGGAATAAATAACAACAATTCTAGCCATTTTCTACAAAATCCCATGTAACTCTTTGACCAAACCAAAGGATTATATAGAAGATTCCAGTTTTTCCACAGCAGCACTTCTTTGCACATTTCCATGGTTTCATGGCTTGCTGATTAAAGGTTTCATAAATAAAATAACTTTACTCAGCTGAAAACCACAAATGAAATAATTTGCATCAATCACACTATACATTAAGCACTTGGAGGGAGCAGAGACCTGCTATGTATGATAAATTCAGTGAAACAAACATTTCACAGCCTAAGAATTTCAACTTTGTTAGTGCAAAACTACATTTTAAGGATACAACACAAGCTTATATTTAATTGTCTTATTAGCAGAGGATGAAAACGCAAACACAAGCCTGAATGTGCCCATGAATGCAATTGCTAGGTAGTTGCGGCCTAAGGGATAACAGCTGGTGTATTTATAACTTGACCAAAAACATTTTTTAGAGTTATTAGATAAATAATCATTAATTGGCTTGAGGCATCCCACTTTTGGTCCGGTGTGAATCCCAAGTCAAATGCATGATTGTTCAAGTTACCCAAAGTACAGGTTGAACTGGTTACAAATACCAATTATGTGGTTAGAAAGAGGAAGGAAAAAATGGATGAAGTAGCACTTTACTAAAATGCTGTGATTGGGAATAGTAGTTAACATTTGCTTTGAAATAGCAAATTATAGGATTGTGTGAAAAAAACAAAACAATGGGGCATTTCTAGATTCACACATTTACCTTATTTAAAGCAATCAACATACTCTGTAAAATGTATATTTTCAGAAAGCTGATACTCTGTGGTGGCATTTTCAGCAGTCTTCGGCTATAATCAGCTAAAGATGATAGAATTTAGCAAACAATATTGCGATCACCAAGCCATGGCAGGGACATCAGCATAACCCAAGATTATTTTTAAAATTCTTAATAAATACTGCACACCAAGCTGAGGAAAAGGAGTAACAAAAGCAAAACAAGTAAACTGATGCCTCTCTGGGCTTTCCTATTTATTAGGGCAAGTCTCTTTAATGTCCATCACTAAGCATTCCTTCCACACAACCATGTCCCTTTTTAGCTCCAATTCCAATCCTAAATTCACTATAAGTGGCATTTAAGCTCAGTAAAGGATCACTTTCAAGGTAAACCATCTAATTATTACCAGGGTCAAAGAAAAAAATCTTGGGCTGGCTTTCCCCTCATGCAGCCATTACCATATCCATCTTTTCCAGTGATTTTCAGTTGCACTTCATTTACAAAATCTTAGTTAGTTGAGGTCAATGACAACTCATGTATGTGACCCCCCAGTCATGTTATATGAGAGTCTCTTCGGCTCAGTCAGAATGGTAAGCTACTAGCCGCAACAAAATCAAGCAGGTTTGATTCTGTCTTAGTCATAGGGATGGACTTCTAAATGTGCGAGAGCTGACAGCCATGAGGCATTCAGCTGGAAGTACAATACCTACAGAATGATAGCTCATGATCAAATCTACTGTATAAGAAACAGAAGAACAGAGAAGAGCAATGGAGGACAATGGGTGTTATGGAGAGCTCAAACAGAGGAGAGGCTCATAGGATTTTGTTCCCAACACAAAAGTCTACAGTATTTGATATTTTGTCCTTGCAGTGCCATGACAGAGAGTAGGAAACAAAAAAATGGTCTACATTGATTGACAACCAAAATGTGCCTACCTTGCAATGCTGTAATGGCAAAATAGGATATTTGAAACGGTGCTGAGAGATCAAAAGACAGTCATGAATTCCATTTCCTGTGAAATCTCGTCATGTAATCTGACATCATCAAGGTATCTGCAATCATTAAGTGCGACACGCTTTCCGACTCAAAGTTATGCTACAGTTACTGGCCCTGGGTAATCCTTGTAGTCTTGAGTCCTACATATATTTAAAGGGATAGGCAATCCCCATTAGGGGGTACACACATAACTGCAGAAGACCTCCTTGCTACCTACTAATGGTCTTGGGTACTTGAATTTCTTGTTATTTCTCACTATATAACCCCATTTATTCTACAAGGTGGACCCAAAAATTCCAGGAATTGTTAAAAAAAGCCTTTGTTCTAAAACTTTTAACAGTTTCCCTTTAGTCACCTTCAATGTCCTTTCCTTGAAATGCAATACGTTCGTCTGAGTGTTTCTCCCAATCCTGGAAATGTTTCCTGTATTCATGTTTTGTTACCATGTCTAGAACCTCATGCTTGTTCTCCTGATTTTCTTCCACGGTAGCAAATTTTCTTCCCCTCAGGTCAGCTCAAGTTGGACGGTTGGGAGACAAAGTCATAGAGGCGAGATGGCGTTGGTTTGGACATGTGCAGAGGAGAGATGCTGGTTATATTGGGAGAAGGATACTAAGGATAGAGCTGCCAGGGAAGAGGAAAAGAGGAAGGCCTAAGAGGAGGTTTATGGATGTGCTGAGAGAGGACATGCAGGTGATGGGTGTAACAGAGAAAGATGACAAGGACAGGAATATATGGAAGAAGATGATCCGCTGCGGAAACCCCTAATGGAAGCAGCCGAAAGAAGAAGAAGAGATCCTGTCCATTCTTGTCGCACCCAATGCAAATCTTAGCATCTTTAACTCTGCCACCTCCAGCTCTGTCTCCTGCTTTCTGGTCAGTGCCACCGTCTCCAACTCATATAACATAGCTGGTCTCACTACCATCCTGTAGACCTTCCCTTTCACTCTTGCTGATATCCGTCTGTCACAAATCATTCCTGACACTCTTCTCCACCCATTCCAACCTGCCTGCACTCTCTTCTTCACTTCTCTTCCACAATCCCCGTTACTCTGTACTGTTGATCCCAACTATTTAAACTCATCCACCTTCACCAACTCTACTCCCAACTTTCTCACCATTCCACTGACCTCCCTCTCATTTACACACATGTATTCTGTCTTGTTCCTACTGACCTTCATTCCTCTCCTCTCGAGAGCATACCTCCATTCTCTAGGGTCTCCTTGACCTGCTCCCTACCCTCGGTACAGATTAGAATGTCATCAGCAAACATCATAGTCCATGGGGGCTGCTGTCTAATATCGTCTGTCAACCTGTCCATCACCGTTGCAAATAAGAAAGGGCTCAGAGCCGATCCCTGATGTAATCCCACCTCGGTCACTCCTACAGCAGACCTCACCACGGTCACACTTCCCTCGTACATATCCTGTACAACTCTTCCATACTTCTTTGCCACTCCCGACTTCCTCATACAATACCACAACTCCTCTCGAGGCACCCTGTCATATGCTTTCTAAACTTTCAAAATATTCCCTGAGGAATAAGTTTGGCTGCTAAACTTCTTTGTTTTAGTTTATCGATTTTTATGAGGGCCTTTCCTTGTAAGTTCATAACTTGTGCATTTTGTCACTTTTTTACTTCGTTGTGCATTGAATCATCAAACATCAGAAGACTCAAGCAAGCACAGGTGTTCTAAAAGGTGACAGACAATAAAGTGTTAAACTCGATCCATATAATCATTAAAAAGGGATATTCGGGGCTGCTGCCATCTAGCGTGCTGAGAGAATAAAAAGCCCCCAGTGACGTCTTCCCTTTTCAGTGGGCTGTCCGTCCATCCCTTCTGGTCGTTCCTTCCGGGTCTGATCCCCTCCTGCTCCTCCCGAGCAGGGATGCCTATCTGCCTGTTAGGAGCCTCCCATCCGGGTACGGAACCATCCCCTCTTCTGGCTGGGATACCCGTCCAGCCCATGTGGCATCCACACATGTTAAAATCAGGGTTAAAAACAGTTAAAATCAGGTTGCCTAGCTTTCTCTCTCATCTCCTTTGTTCACCATCTGGGTCTGCTCAGCCAATGGAGACGCTGGCAATCATGGTTAACTGAACTGCTGGGACACCCAAAGCCCAGGTCCATCATCCCACAACTATCCCTCCGTGTTTTTGAGATGACACCCGAAGCCTTTTGTTGCTCCTGTTAACCTGTCTCTGGAAGACCATTCCTCTTGCTCCCTGTAGGATCACCCGACGACATTGGCTCCTGTCCACCACACTGGCTCGATCACCCAATTTTGTCCTTTGCTCTCTCTGGGCTTTTTTCCTTGATTTTATTGCTTCGTTGTTTCTCTTTCTTTCTTTTTCTTCTTCATCCTCTGGCCTCATTGGATTCATTACATACTTTGAGGTTGTAAATGCTTGCCTTAACAACCAACAGAGTATCAATGAGGAATGGCTGGGCTGATCACATTAGCAATCAGCCAGCATACCCAATAAACACTTAGTGACCATAATGATTTTTACAGGCACACATCCACATCCACATATTCTGAGCAAATTTGTTTTTTTATAAAAAAAACCCACCAGAAGCCTTTGACAGGCTTTACCACAGACCCCTAGCGAGTGACTTAATTTACCTTTGCCTCAGGTATAATGTAAGGGCAAAGTGGTGGCTCTAAGGCTAGGGATCTGTGGCAGCAATTGGAAACCTGCCAGTTCGAGACCCGTAAGTGGCAGAAGTGATTCCATTCCGTTGGGCCCTTGAGCAAAGCCCTTAACCTGCAATTGCTCCATCCTGGATATGACGTCAATCTGCATCCAGCCCTGCAAGCAAGTCCTCCAACTTGGTGTTAGGGTTGATGACAGAATCAGCACTCCAGTCACTGTAAAAAAACTCACACTGTTCCATTCCATATGAAACTGAGGTGTCACCCGTTGAATGGATGTGCTCGGGTCCAAATTTGGGATCCTGAGGTGGTTCATTGTGTGGTGGGTGCGGCAAAACACTGTATTGGAGCATACTCCTAACTTCAGGTATAATAATCCATCCATCCATCCTCTTCCGCTTATCTGAGATCGGGTCGCGGGGGCAGCAGCTTGAGCAGAGATACCCAGACTTCCCTCTCCCCGGCCACTTCTTCTAGCTCTTCTGGGGGAATCCTGAGGTGTTCCCAGGCCAGCCGAGAGA
This sequence comes from Polypterus senegalus, assembly GCF_016835505.1. Classification (NCBI taxonomy): domain Eukaryota; kingdom Metazoa; phylum Chordata; class Cladistia; order Polypteriformes; family Polypteridae; genus Polypterus; species Polypterus senegalus. The sequence continues at coordinate 95,121,175 of NC_053171.1, forward strand.
CATAGTCCCTCCAGCGTGTCCTGGGAGGCGTCCAGGAGGCATCCTGATCAGATGCCCGAGTCACCTCATCTGACTCGTCTCGATGCGGAGGAGCAGCGGCTCTACTCTGAGCTCCTCCCAAATGACTGAGCTTCTCACCCTATCTTTAAGGGAAAGCCCAGACACCCTATGGAGGAAACTCATTTCAGCTGCTTGTATTCGCGATCTCGTTCTTTCGGTCACTACCCAAAGCTCATGACCATAGATGAGGGTAGGAACGTAGATCGATTGGTAAATTGAGAGCTTTGACTTATGGCTCGGCTCCTTTTTCACCACGACAGACCGACAGAGAGCCCACATCACTGTGGATGCCGCACCGATCCGCCTGTCGATCTCCCGCTCCATTCTTCCCTCACTCGTTTACAAGACCCCGAGATACTTAAAACTCCTTTACTTTGGGCAGGATCTCGCTCCCAACCCTAAGAGGGCAATCCACCCTTTTTCAGCTGAGGACCATGGTCTCGGATTTGGAGGTGCTGATTCCCATCCCAGCCGCTTCACACTCAGCTGCGAACTGATCCAGAGAGAGCTGAAGATCACGGCCTGATGAAGCAAACAGGACAACATCATCTGCAAAAAGCAGTGACCCAATCCTGAGTCCACCAAACTGGACCCCCTCAACGCCCTGGCTGTGCCTAGAAATTCTGTCTAAGTTATGAACAGAATCGGTGACAAAGGGCAGCCCTGGTGGAGTCCAACTCTCATTGGAAACGGGCTCGACTTACTGCCGGCAATAATTACACACAGAAACAACTACTGTGTAAATATGAAGCAACATGGAACGTTGTCTCATATACGTAGAAATGTGCTTTATAAAACAAAGGTCATTTTTTTGATAATATGACAAAATGGATCTGTCTCACAGCCCCAGTGATGTGGGTTCAAATCCAAACCTAGTTCCTGTCTATGTGCAGTTTGCACATTCTCTCTGTAGCCATGCTGGTTTTCTCCCAGTATCCCAGCTTCATCCTACATCACAAACATGCTTGGGCAATTTTTAAAGTTAATCTTGATATGGCCCGGAGGGGGCTTTTGTGTCCTGTGATTAGCCGAAGTGGCTAATGTCCTCCCTTAATGACCCCGTAATGAACAGAGACCTTTAACAATAAAGCAATAAATATGACCAGAATCAAGCTGGATAGGGTAGCCTTCACTTCAATATAAATATTAAAACAATATTTATATGTGTTTGATGACTAATATACCAGTTGTAAAAATTTCACAGCTCATTGTTTTAAACAGAGTTCCCTTTGAAATGTGACAGCATGCCATATGATCACTTGCAGGTACACCGCAGAAAAACCTGCCCGTAAAGTTAGCATTGAGCCAGCAACTGTCAGAAACCACCTCAAGCCCTGTCTTTGCTTAACTGTCTCTAATCTGTCCCTGAAAACCGCATTGTGCATACTTGCATAACAACATTTTGGGGGATTTCTGCTCAGGTTCTTTGAGGAGGAGAGGATATTGAAGACATCTGCTTCTTGTAGTCTGCACTTATCAAGCCTGCCATCTCACTGGTCGTTAACCTCAAAACTAGGCCAAGAAGCCTCTCTCCACAGGCTTATCATTATGTAGTGCTCAGGGCTTATTACACAATTAGGCAGCATCAGAAACCCATAGGACAGGTAATAACTGCTTTTTCAGTTCATTGAAACTTGGGAGCTATTCAGCCAAATAAACCTCAAGGCCTCACTCTCTCAAGCTACAATCTTATCTGAGTTTTCCGATCAGCAAATGATGTGAAAAGTCTTTAAGGCTTAGCAAGGATCCAAAAAAAAAACTTTTAACACTTTCTTTCACCAGCAGATTGAATGCTAATGTGCTTTGACACATTGCTATAATCACTTATTAGCCCTGAGGGGTGGGAGAGGTTTTTTTTTTTATTTTTTATTGGGGGGGTCAATCCTCTCTGAAAATGATGTGTTACTGGTGCCATTTTTAAGGATTAATACTGCAGTGCCTAATTTGAACCCTATGAATGGGATTATGTAATATTGTAATTATTCTGATGTATTTGAAATTGTTTTCTGGGAATTTATGAACGTTCAGATTTTACCAAATGAGAGAAGGATGATGAAGACTGTTTGTTTGGCCACAGCATTCACCCCCTTAGATGTTTTGTTATATAAAATTGAATCACAGTGGATTTCATTTGGCTTTCCTGGTTTTTTTTTTTTTTTCTAAATGGTTCATCAGAAAAAGACTCTTTAATGTCAAAGTCACATTCTTCACATGTGGCATGGATTCAAATCTTGTTACAGAATAAAAAGGGAATGTTGCAGGCATCCTGATGGCTTTCAGACCTGCACCTAGTCCCCTTCTTTCTGATATTCTTCTCTGTGTATCTCATACTTCTACCGGGGTGTTACGTGAGCGGTAACATGCACAGTTATCTTTAGTGGGTAACAGTATTCAAATATTACAATTCATCTCCCAAAGATGATTTTTCACTTTTTTTTTTTTTATTTAAAATTAGGCTGGTGTTTCAGTACATCCCTGTAAGAAAACTAAATTGGGAAAAACACACAGTGTCTGAATAAAGTATTCACCTCCTTGGAGGTTTCCACATTTTATGTTTATACAACATTAAGTCACAATGGATTTAATTTAGTTTTTTTAACATACAGTAGGTCAAAAGAGAAAAGACTCTTCAAAGTGACAACAGACTGGTCTAAATCAATAACAAGCATAAAACACAAAATAATTGATCACACAATTATTCATCCTCTTTATTATGTACTCGCTATGCTGTAAAAATCTCGGGCTTCTAGAAACTACTGAAATTAGATGAAATTTAATGTCAGTAAATATAAATCAATCAATCAATCAATCAACATTTATTTATATAGTACATATTCATACAAAAAAAATGTAGCTCAAAGTGCTTTACAAAATGAATAGAGTAATAGAAGACACAATAAAAGATAAACATAAGTCAACATTAATTAACATAGAATAAGAGTAAGGTCCGATGGCCAGGGTGGACAGAAAAAACAAAAAAAACTCCAAAAGCTGGAGAAAAAAATAAAATCTGTAGGGGTTCCAGACCAAGAGACCGCCAAGTCCCCTCTGGGCATTCTACCTAACATAAATCATCATATTTTCATGGAAGGACCTGATGATGATGGTCACGTAGACTTCTGGCTTTCAGTCCATCATTGTTGGAGCATCATGATGCTTTGAGTAGGTGGAGGTGGCGCAGGCCGCCACCACAAAGAAACCGGAAAAAGAAACAGAAGAGAGAGTAGGGGTCAGTACGGATTTTAGAGCCACCATGAATAGTTATTATGAAGAATTGAACATACAGAGTATCAGGATTATGTTAAAGTGAAGTTATAAAAAGGCCATGTTAAAGTAATGTGTTTTCAGCAGTGTTTTAAATTGCTCTACTGTATTTGCCTGGCGAATTCCTATCGGCAGGCTATTCCAGATTTTAGGTGCATAGCAGCAGAAGGCCGCCTCACCACTTCTTTTAAGTTTAGCTTTTGGAATTATAAGGAGACACTCATTTGAAGATCTAAGGTTACGATTTGGAATATAACGTGTCAGGCATTCCGATATATAAGATGGAGCGAGATTATTTAAGGCTTTATAAACCATAAGCAGTATTTTAAAGTCAATCCTGAATGACACAGGCAACCAGTGTAGTGACATCAAAACTGGAGAAATGTGTTCGGATTTTCTTTTCCCAGTTAGGATTCTAGCAGCTGCATTCTGCACTCGTTGCAAATGATTTATGTCTTTTTTGGGTAGTCCTGAGAGGAGTGCGTTACAGTATAGGAAGTAAAAATGTTAGGTTTGAATACACAATGGGGGGTCGGAAAATCGAGAGTACACCTTATGAGAAGGATTTAGGAATCATAATGGACTCTAAGCTATCAACTTCTAGACAGTGTTCAGAAGCCATTAAGAAGGCTAAGAGGTTATGTCAGGTTATATAGCGCCTTGATGTGTGGAGTACAAGTCACAGGAGGTTCTGCTCAAGCTTTATAACACACTAGTGAGGCCTCATCTGGAGTCATGTGTGCAGTTTGGGTCTCCAGGCTACAAAAAGGACATCAGCACAAGAAAAGGTCCAGAGAAGAGCGACTAGGCTGATTCAGGGGCTACAGGTGATGAATTATGAGGAAAGATTAAAAGAGCTGAGCCTTTACAGTTTAAGGAGAAGGAAGATTAAGAGGTGACATGACTGAAGTGTTTAAAATTATGAAGGGGATTAGTACAGTGGATCGAGACGGTGACTTTAAAATGAGTTCATCAAGAGCATGGGGACACAGGTGGAAACTTGTTAAGGGTAAATTTCGCACAAACATTAGTTTTTCTTTACAAAGTTTTTCTTTACACAAAAAAACGATAGACACTTCGAATAAGCGACCAAGTAGTGTGGTGGACAGTAAGACTTTAGGGACTTTCAAAACTCGACTTGATGTTTTTTTGGAAGAAATAAGAGTATAGGACTGGCAAGCTTTGTGTTCCAATCGTCAGAAAAAAATCGTCGTTTTGTGGACGTGCTTGTCCCCCTTGTCTATCAGCGGCTAAGCGAGTTTCTCTCTTGTTTGTCTTTCCTTGATGGTTTCAGTTTGTTGACTGAGTCGGTTTCTTTTAGTTTCATGCTATAACCTCGTACGTCTTTCTTCTTCTGACTCGTTAACTTGTGGCCGCCTTGCTGGCTCTTCCAGGCCGGATAGGCAGACACACACACACTTCCACGCGTAAACGTTTATATATAAGATGACACACCTAAATCATCAGGTTGCCAAGTCATTTTTTGAAGTCCCATAATTAGTTCAATTGAGATCACCAAGGGGTCTCAGTTGATTGTAGTCTAAATGCTCCTTATCTGGAAGGTCCAACTGGTGGTGAGTCAGTATGGTGGCCTAACCTACACAATGTAGACCAAAGAACACTCCAAGTGAAAATTCAGTGATTGAAAAGCACAAGTTAGGGGTGGAGGCAAGAAAATATCCATCCCGTGAAGTCCAGTTAAATCATTCACAGAGTATGGCACAGCTATAAATTTGCCCAGAGTAGGCTGTCCACAAAAGAAGAAGTGATCACAGAAGGAGACGACTTGGTGGGGGAGGCCAACAAGAGACCTATGAGAACTCTGAAGGCGTGACAAGCCACAGCGACTGAGATTGGAGTGACTGTTCATACGACATCTGCTGCCCGGCTGTTTCATCAGTCACAGCTTTATGGGGATGAGGCAAAGAGAAAGCCACTCCTTAAAAAGAAAAATATTTGCCCAGAGTTTGCCAGAAGACCTAAGACAGACTCGGAAGTTAGCAGGAAGAAGATTCTGTGGCATGATGATTACAAAATTGAGTTTTTTGGCCATTGGAATAGATAGATAGATAGATAGATAGATACTTTATTAATCCCAAGGGGAAATTCACATAATCCAGCAGCAGTATACTGATACAAAAAAAACAATATTAAATTAAATAGTAATAAAAATGAAAAAAAATAAAATAAAATAAAAAAGCAGACAATAACTGAGTAATGTTAGCATTTACTCCCCCAGGTGGAATTGAAGAGTCGCATAGTGTGGGGGAAGAACGATCTTCTCAGTCTGTCAGTGGAGCAGGATGGTGACAAAAGTTTGTCACTGAAGCTGCTCCTCTGTCTGGAGATAATCCTGTTAAGTGGATGCAGTGGATTCTTCATGATTGACAGGAGTTTGCTTAATGCCCGTCGCTCTGCCACAAATGTTAAACTGTCCAACTTTTCTCCTACAATAGAGCCTGCCTTCCTCACCAGTTTGTCCAGGCGTGAGGCGTCTTTCATCTTTATGCTGCCACCCCAGTTCACCACCGCGTAAAAGAGGGCACTCGCCACAACCGTCTGATAGAACATCTGCAGCATCTTACTGCAGATGTTGAAGGATGCCAACCTTCTCAGAAAGTATAGTCTGCTCTGACCTTTCTTACATAGAGCATCAGTATTAGCAGTCCAGTCCAATTTGTCATCCAGCTGCACTCCCAGGTATTTATAGGTCTGCACCCTCTGCACAGTCACCTCTGATGATCACAGGGTCCATGAGGGGCCTGGGCCTCCTAAAATCCACCACCAGCTCCTTGGTTTTGTTGGTGTTAAGATGTAAGTGGTTTGAGTCGCACCATTTAACAAAGTCTTTGATTAGCTTCCTGTACTCCTCCTCCTGCCCACACCTGATGCAGCCCACAATAGCAGTGTCATCAGCGAACTTTTGCACGTGGCAGGACTCCGAGTCATATTGGAAGTCTGATGTATATAGATTGAACAGGACCGGAGAAAATACACCATGTTTGGCATAAGTCAAACTCTGAAGGTCATTACAAGCACACCATCCCCACTGTGAAGCATGGTGGGAGCAACACCACGCTGTGAAGTTACTTCTCTGCTGCAGGCCATGGAAGGTTTGCAAGGGTAGAGGGTAAAACGAAACTGGCAAACAACAGAAGTCCTGGAGGAAATTCTAATGAGGCCTGCTAGAAACCTACACCTTAGGAGATTTGTTTCATAGCAAGACAACACTAAGCATAAAGCCAAAGCAATGAATGGTAATGTCCTGGAGTGGCCAAATCAGAGCCTGCTGATTGTATTTATTAAGTATCTCAGACTGGCTCAAAAACACATTCAATTTTCCTAATTTAGGAAGCTACTCCTAACTTCACCAGGATTTAGGAGACCATGTGAGCTGTCCTAATTTTCTTAAATGGGTACGTCGAGACAATAGCTGGATTCTAAATAAAAAAGAAAGAAAGAAAATCCAAAATTTTCTTTTTAATGGATGCATTTTAATACTCTAACACCGTTACCCACTAAAGATAACCGTCCAGATTAAATAAGACTACTCTTTTAACACCCTGGTACAACTATTAGACAGACACGAAAAGAATCTCTGAATGAAGTGGACTAGGCACTCGTCGAAATTACAGATGTCTGCAACATTCACTTATTATTCTTTAATGATGTTTGAATCTTCCAGGTCCATATTTGTGCGTATAATTTCAAATGTTTTGAAGTAAAATCCCCAATACCGCATGTTAGCAATGATTTTTTTCTGTAAAGCATTTAAAAACATTATAGTTCATCATGGCCATTTTTAATGTAGATTTACAAATAGGAGACCTATTATATCCTTAAGAGTCATTAAATATGCCCTTTATTTTTAGAGTGTCTTTCATTATGTCCATCTGGTAGCACATAAGCATTTTTCATAAAATAATGAATATCACTGCAGCCTTTTGCTTTGTATAGTACTCGGATCAAATGGCGGCTGCCCAATAAATCAGTTGAAGAAAGCTTATAGCTTAGTTTAACAAACAAAAGAACAAGGACAGAAAAAAAATATAATTGGATTATGTTTACCTTTATCTATATACTCATTTTTGGTTTCCATTTATTCCATTCCAGGGATCTAGAGATCCATATACTACCCTGGCAGGAGCAGGGGGGGGGTGAGGCAGAGACAACCTTGAACAGAATGCCAGTCTACACACATTTAGCTCTACGTTCATTCATACTAAAACAGTTAAGGAGCGGTACTCAACTTATCCTGTACATCTTTAGGGTTTGGGAACAATTAACGTATAGAGAGAAAACACATGCAGATGTTAACTTCACCCCGTGACAGCAATAAGATTTAAGTCCAGGTAGCGGGAGCTGAAAGGCCACAGAACCAACCACTACATCCCAATTCTGCTTGAGCATCATTTTAGAGATGAAATTTATGTGCATTTCTGCAAATACAGTTTTTGGAGGATGACCTGTAACAATACAATACAGAATATGGCAATTCAGTTTGTTTCTTTTTTAATCAGAGTATATAAATATTATTTATTAACAAACACTCTTGGTCTAGCAGAAGCATCGGTGGGCTTCTCATCTTCTAAGTTTATGCAGTATTCATAGAGGTCCATTGTGCCACAGTGATGCTCTGAAACCATACAGTATTTGGCAGTTGCTAATTAAAATTGTTCTAGATTTCTTAGGGTCTCTGATCTTTGTTGAAAAAGGTTTGTTTGTGCAGCTGATGATAATTTGCATCTTGTTGTAATTGTTTTGAACGCTGACACCAAATTTAGCTGCCCTTTTGTTTCTTTTCATTGCGGCATCTGCCTCACGTCCAGGATTTTTTGCTTCTTCATATTCATTTGTACATCATAATTTATTTACTGCTTTTTTATTTTCCTGCTTACTGAGTGCTTCCCCATTGGTTACATTTGTTCTTTTTGTATACTTTACTGTAACTTTTCTTTTTAATCTTGCCTTTTGCTGTTCAAGCAATCCATTGTCTCATGCTTGACAACTTTCTGAAGTGTATTTTCACATATCTTTATTCATAGTTGATGTCATTAATTACTTAAGTATAATTCTTGATTTGGTGGGAATGATATGAACAGTTTGAATGTCAGCAACACTGGTTTGAATAAAAACAAGCTTCTTTTAATTGTAGATGCTGGTAGGACAAAAATCAATTTATATTATAGATAGATTGTATTTTTATATTGAAATTCTCCTTTATTAAGTTGTAGCATCAATTTGTCTGTTGCCACAGTTATATGGTATTTGTTATAGGATTCTCAATAGCAGTGGGAATATTTGTGATGTACCATTTGTTGGAGTGAAAAATGTGGTGCATTTTATTAGTACACTAGCTGTGCCACCCAACTAAGACAGTTTAAAATTTAAGTAATAAACGTAGACCTCAGTTTTGATGTTTGCAGTGCACCATGCAATGCATTTATTTGCCTCTATAATATGTCATTTGGCATGGGATTTGAAAAGCAGTATTAATATTTGTAATGCACCTATTGTAAAGACAGAAATGTAGCAACCCAATGGACATACAGACACTCATCCTCATATTAAGGTGGATGCAAAATATGAAATACATTCTAGCAGATGGAATATTGCACACATCAATGATGAATATGCCTGACAGAGTATAATTATGAAGTTATAATTGACATTATATAATAAATTACAGAGAGAGAGAGACAACAATCATAAAGAGTAAAGAATTCCACCCTGTATACTTGAAAATGAGCAAATAAAGCAATAATAGGTCTTTACAGACTTGAATCCAAAACAGAGCTGAAAATTAACAAGAACATGGCCGTTATATGTCTAACAGGCAGTAAGAGGAGGGCACTACGGGACCAGAAGCGTAAATGATGTCTCTAGGAGGAGAAGATGTTAGAGAACAGTGCCAACCTCTGGTCTGGGGCTGAAACACATTTATTTGAGCCTATAAACTGTCTCCCATGCACACGTGTGTGACAATATATATGCTAAGCTTGGTTGACAGAGTTGCACGGGAGACTGGAAAAGGGAGCAGGTTTCCAAGGAACAAAATCTTTACTGCTGAACTGGCAGGTACAAACACAAGACCTTTTCAGAAGGGGTTTTGTCATCACAGCCCAAAGGATGTAACTGTTAAACGTGGTGGTCCAGCTCCCATCTCCAGGTCTAAAGAACACAAAGTTCTCCTCATCAAGCGGGTTCAATGGCTCGGAAGTAGCGACTGGAGCAGACACAGTCTGAGGGAGAGAGGACAGGAGAGTGAGCTATTAGCTTGGCCCGGGGCTCGGTCTTTTAACTGTTTGAAACCTTGTGTGTTAATTTCTCATTGAAATTCTGTTTAAGAGGGCGTTTCTGAAGGGCAGCTGTGTTTCTTTGCCCTAGGTTTACTGTTTAGCAGAGAGACAGCTCGTAGTTAAGAGTGTAAGAGTGTGCAGCTGGTCATGCTATGTGGAGGAAAATGGGGCAGGGTGAACTGCACAAGAGCAATGGCCACCACCGTTATGGCAACCGTTATGGGCAACTAAGCAGTGGTGACACCAGTAACAATATATATATATAAGTGAGGGAAGAATGGAGCGGGAGGTTGACAGACGAATCGGTGCGGCATCTGCAGTAATGCGGGCTCTGCAACGGTCCGTTGTGGTGAAGAGAGAGCTGAGCCAAATGGCGAGGCTGTTGATTTACCAGTCGATCTACGTTCCTACCCTCACCTGTGGCCACAAACTTCGGGTAGTGACTGAAAGAGCAAGACCACGGATACAAACGGCCGAAATGAGTTTTCTCCGCAGGGTGGTATGACTTTCCCTTTGATACAGGGTGAGGAGTTCAGTTATCCGGGAGAGACTTGGAGTAGAGATGCTGCTCCTCCGCATTGAGAGGAGTCAGTTGAGTTGGTTCGGGAATCTGGTTAGCATGCCCCCTGGATGCCTTCCTGGGGGGGTTTTCTGGGCATGCCCCACTGGAAGAAGGCCACGGGACAGACCCAGGACACACTGGAGGGATTATATCTCCCGGCTGGCCCTGTAATGCCTCGGGGTCCTCCCAGAGGAGCTGGAGGAGGTGGCCAGGGAGAGGGAGGTCTGGGCTTCCCTGCTTAGGCTGCTGCCCCCGCAACCCGACCTCGGATAAGCGGTGGATAATGGATGGATGGATATATATATATATTGTGGAGGACTGCTGGCTTCGTGCTCCGGCCCTCACCCCCAGGCCGCCAGGAGGAGCTCTCCCGACAGCAGGATCGTGCCCCGAGTTCCAGCAGGGCCTCATGGACTATGTAGTGTTTTTACACAGCCCTGCTGGATACTTTGGGGATCACCGAAAGTCGCTGTAGGGGGGTCTCATGGGCTCTTGTGTGCCCTATAACCCGGGAGTACGTCACGGTCACGTGACGGGAAGGAACGATGTGCTCCCGGGGTGAAGAAAAGGACTGTTTGCCCTGACCCGGAAGGAATAAGGAACTGTGGTCTGATTGGACAGGACCGCCTCCGGGTCAGGGGCTATAAAAGGACTATGGGCCAGTCCAGACACTGAGCTGTGCTGAGAGGGAGAGGAGCAAAGTGTCTGGGCGAGGAGGAGTGTTTGTTATTGGTTTAATATTTATGAGTAGTGAGGAAGGTGCTTGGTGCACTGTGAACCATAATAAAGAAGTCTTGGACTTTTACCTGGTGTTTGGAGTCATCCCTGAGGGTTCAAGGGAGCACTAGCGCCCCCTACTGCCACAATATACTGTATATATATATATATATATATATATATATATATAGTATATCATTTATTGCAATATACAGTATTTGGTACATTGTATTCCAGCAAATTATTCCAGTATGAGTGATGCCTATTTTGGGTCCACCAAGGAATCAGGTTGGAGGATGTTATTTTGTTATGTTGTGTTACGTTATTTTGTAAAAGTAATTTTAATCTCTTAAACGCCAATGTAACATACAGTATATTATGAGTAAACAAAGTGTATACACCTTTAGCCTCATGTTGCCCATTTGTGTGGTGTAAAAAGAGAAAGAATCAAAAGAAAACAGTTGAAGCTCTGTCCGCACCTCGTTAAATGCCCTGAACTGACATCAAAATAAAGAAATGAAACGTGAAGTTTGTTGTCATTGTAGCTGATCCTGTGAGCCTATGACTGTGAACATGACGTTTGAGAGTCGAAGCAGGTTTCCGGAAGAACGCCAGTGTTTTCAGGGCTGATACCTTTGTGACCAGTGCACTGTTTGGACCTGAAGTGGTTTAGAAACATCAGAATTTGGATGGATGGATTGATAGACAACTCAAAACATTCCTGAGCTGTATTTTATGGTGTTTTGTGTTTTTGCTGACTGCTATTTTGTGCTTTTTTTATCTATACTATATTTGTAAATATTTACATCATGTTTAGATTGTCAAAAGGAAGTACACTCTGTAATATTAAATCAAGCCTATTTAAACTGAGTGGTGGTCAGGTAGTTGGCATTGTGTGCACAGGTTAATTTCAGTCTTAATTTTCAGAATTTTAAGTTTATTAAGTGACATGAAGTGTACACAGAATTCTTAAGTCCTGCCAATTTCACTGTGCCTAACAAAGACATTTGGTTGTGTCCCTTGGCATGACCTCTGACTAGATGCTGAAGACACATTGGATGCTATTTGTTCTTGATAATTCTACAGAAGAAGGTGCATCCGTGCATTGTCATTCAACATACATTTTAGATTTTACCAATATGGCAGCTCTTTATTGCTCATTTAGTCTGATGGTGTGACTTCAGCAGTGAATTTCATCATCAGCTTGGTATCTCACTATAGAAGACTATCATGCCTTCATAGCATGATCTAATTTATTTTGGACCTTGCTCAAGATTTACAGTGGAATGGCGTACAGCCCTGCTTTTGCCACATAATGGGCACAACACCAGTTTGTACTGTTCAAGTGAAAGTAGGAGCTGAAGAGAAGTCTCTCAGAATGTACAGTATATGTAAGCCTCCCACCATTTAACTGGCACGTTCCTTATGTCATAGGATGAAATTTTACTGGTGCAATCTGCATTAAACACATGCCAATTAATTTTAATAACCAGTAGGTCCAATGAAACAAGTATATTTATCCCTGCTGTTATAATATTTCAAAGTATTGTTTTATAAACACTCACACTTTTGTTAATTACACAATATACCCTTCCCTTTTATGCACATATACATTTAATCACTTATTTGTATGTAACCAGCATGTAAGTAGTCCACACAATCATTAAAATAAAACATATTTATTAAACCCTGCGGTGGGTTGGCACCCTGCCCAGGATTGGTTCCTGCCTTGTGCCCTGTGTTGGCTGGGATTGGCTCCAGCAGACCCCCGTGACCCTGTATTCGGATTCAGCGGGTTAGAAAATGGATGGATATTTATTAAACACACCACTCAATGAAATAATCACATTAACTCAATTACTTGATTTGAGTTACAGCACAGACAATGTTCACACATGGAAATCAAAAATAAAAAAATTGTATAAAAATTTTAAAAATAAAATTGTTGGAGCTCATATGCAGTACACAAATCCGCAGGTACTCGCGGCGTACTTCTAGCATTTTAGTCGCGCTTCACTTTTTCATTCTAGATGAAACACAGGAAATCTCACAGTTTCGTCTTGATGCGGGATTAGTTGGCGTTCCCTTTTCACATTTCTTTTAGCAAGTAGGCATCAAATGGTTTGCCTGTCCGTCATATTTTTTTTTTCTTTTCAAAGCGGAGCTCCATTTTTCATCTGTGTTCCAATGAGCCAACCCGACTCAATGACCCTTCACGTTTAATATTGACACACACACAAAAAAAAATGTAAACTTTTCTCCAAAACTTGCTCTCCCTCCTAGACATTTATGGAAGCTTTCTTTACCCCATTTTTTCTCTTTCGTTTAGCACTCTACCCCTCACTCTGTCTCCACGCTATCTTCCTCTCTACTACCTCTCTCTCTTCCCCTTCCCGAAAAAATTAATCTCATTGGAGAACTGATGGCGTGCTATATCTTGATTGGTAGTAAAGAGCGCCAATCAAATTTCTCTCTGTTCCTACTTTCCCTAAAGAAAAGAAAAAAAAAAAATAATGTATCACTGAGGCTAACTACTAAGTTTACTATTATATTCAACGAGTAGGGCGCAACATACACTTAGTGTCTCCCATTGAAGTTGTAACACAGAAAGGAGGATGATGGATTTCAAAGTGTGGTCTACAAAGAGATAGTGATTGCATTTGAGCCAGTTGACATGTTAATTCATCTCTAAGATATATTTGTCCGCTAGTACCTGCTTTTGTATTCATTTATTTATTTACTGCCCTACTTCACTCCACCTAAATATTCCTCATCACTTTTAGATTCATAGGGATCAGCTTTAAAACAACTCGATCTAACTTCCTTATGGGCAGTAACCACTTGTACTTCCATTCAGCCCTTTCATGCTCTAATGTGTTTGCTTCTGGCAATCACTTCCTCCCTCTTGCTGTCTTTTCACTCCCATCTTTTTTATTCCACCTGGAATATTCAGCATAGCAAAGGCAACCCCTTAATTTCACATGACATTTGTGTTACAGTCTGCAAGGCCAAGGGGTCACTATGGATTAGGACTAAGACTTGGAAGCACAAATTCAGCAGTGTTAGTTCTTTCTATATAAACACATACATGTGGTAATTGTGACATGGCATTTGTGCTAAGAAGTGGCTGAAAGTGGACACAATCACTAGGTGGTCATTTTGATGATTTGCGACAGTCACAGACCAAAAAGACAAAATCTAATTACAATGGCATAGCTCGAGTTTGTGCCACTCGAGGCAGGGCGGTACTTCAATTTGCTGCCCTCCAACATATCTGAATATGTTAACCTATTTAAATAGCAAAATAAAATGACGTATAGAGAAGAATTAAGATAAATGTATTCACATATAGAGAAACAGCAATAATTTTTCACATATAATTATTTATAAACATCAATTAGACAAGAATATAGTATAGACGCCCTGATAAGCCGTGTTCTAATTATTAGTTTAATATAATTATGCTGCAAAAACCAGAGCCAGTGTAGTGTACAAGCAGAGGTGGGTAGAGTAGTCAAAAACTATACTCAAGTAAGAGTAGCGTTACTTTAAAATATTACGAGTATTTAAGAGTAAAAACGTATTTGGTGAAAAGACTACTCAAGTACTGAGTAACTGTTTGATCATAATAAATGATTTATTTTTTAGAAATTTTGTAATAAGACAGACGAAAATATAAAATAATGTAAAAAATTCTACTATTTACAAATAATAAAATAAAAAATGAGTAAAAATAAATAACATCTTTACAAAATAAAGATGCACAAATCTGTTTTTCTCAACAAAGCTTTTGTAGGCCGATACCTACAGTAGGTAAAATGTCTGTCTGAACAGTGCAAACTACTCACAGTGACGAACAGTGCAAACTACTCACAGTGACGAGATCTCCTATATACTGACAGTATAATACTGCAGATTCACTTGCCCTCCAAACAGCACAGCTGATAGAAAATAACATCCGAACAAGGCAGCTTGTGCACGTCCAAGAAGTCTCACTTTACCTTGACTGTCTGTGTATGTTGGGTTAAAATGTGCTTGTTCTTCACCCAAGGGTTAAGCTTCAGCAGGAGTTGGCTCTCATTTATCATGTACAAGTGGAACCTTGGATTGCGAGTAACTTGGTCTGTGAGTGTTTTGCAAGACAAGCTAAAATTTTTTTTAAAATTTTGACTTGATAAACGAGCGAGGTCTTGCAATACGAGAAGTCCATATACGCTTTGTCTGCCGAGCGTCACGTGATCACAAGTGAGCTGATGGTTCTTCTCTCTCTCACTGCAGGATTGAGGGCAATCGTCAGTCTGCGTGCCCCACTCGTATAGTCAACATCCATACGAGCGTATAATGTTTACTATGGCACTTTGACCACGTGTGTGTGCTGTGACATGTGAGTCCCCATCTTACACCCCAAAACACGAAGCTGAGTCTCAATACTTTAGCGACACCATCTTTATTCAGCTTGAAACAGGAACAGCGTGGTTATTTATTGTAACAGGATCTACTGCTCTCCTATATGCAGACACAGCAGTCAGGCAGGGTCATGCCCAGGTTAGTGGCCATGTAATACTGTGCCCTGCGCATTTATAATGTTTCTTGTATCACCCATCAATGGCAGGTGCTTATAGCATGACCGCGATCTTTTCGGATTCGCTTTTATGGCAAACTGCTACAGAGCTGGGAGCCTGCAGTTGCTTCAGAACGCTGCTTCCGCATGTCGTCCCATTGGGTGAAATCCCACAAGAGTTTGGAAACTCAGTCACACCAGCCATGATTCTATTCAAAGGTAATGTGCAGGTTAATTTGTTTGATGTATTTTTACTCTATATTTTGTATTAATCATTTTTATATGAATAGTTTTGGGTTGTGGAACGAATCATCTGAGTTTCCATTATTTCTTATCGGGATATTCGCTTTGATATACGAGTGCTTTGGATTCCAAGAACGTTTCTGGAACGAACTATGCTCGTAAAAACTGAGGTTCCACTTGTATTCTTTCTTTCCCTGTCAGTTGTCTGTGAGGAGTTTGTGCCACTGTGCCGCCACAGTTTGTGTGTGGTCATGTGACTGAATGGCTACATCTGATTTGTGAAACGGAGCCACGTGCTTATTGTTGTTACGTCTGATTGGTGAAACGAAGTCTTATGATTATTGTTGCTACGTCTGATTGGTGAAACAGTCATGCAGTAGATCCACTGGTGGCTTCTCTCTGGCAAAAATATAGCGTATCTAATGGAAAAAAAGTAACGAGTCAAGTGTTGCTCAATGTAGTGGAGTAAGAGTTGTGTTTCTTCTTCAGAAATGTACTGAAGTAAAAGTAAAAAGTATGGTGCAGTAAAACTACTCTTAGAAGTACAATTTATTTTTAAAGTTACTCAAGTAAATGTAACGGAGTAAATGTAACTCGTTACTACCCACCTCTGTGTACAAGTGATAGGTGGGCATGTTTTTTGTGCAAAGCAAGAACGCAATCGGATTGATAAAGAAACAAAATTGTAAATTAGTTGTTCATCTTCCTAGAAATTATTATCGGTGTCATGTTTATGTTTATTTTTGTTATTTCCTCATACATTTCATCTGCTGTGTCCGATGCCGTCACAGAAGGACAGTCTGAAAATTATTTTTGAAGCATTTCTGGATAAAAATCACAGAATTTTATTATTTTCATTCATGAGTGATATTATTCTGTACCCTACTGCTTACACACGAAATGTACTGAGCCTTTTGGCTAATAATGCTGCCCCAAAAGTGTGCAGCCCGGGGCGGACCGGCCCCTCCGCCCACCCCTAGCTACGCCACTGTCTAATTACAGTCAGGGATCAGAAAATAAAAAGATAAACAAGAGCTGAATAAAAAAACACACATTAACCAGAAATCATAGTCCAAGAAAGGCAATGCAAGAGTTCCTAACATTTTCAAAAGGGCCTTTCAGCTTGTAGTAACATTAAGAGAAAAGGATGGTGTTCAAAAGGGTACGATCCATTTCATAGATATGTGGGTACCAGCTCCACCATATTATGTACTAATCATCTGCTGACTAGAGTCTGCAGTTAACACCAACAACATGGTCGCCGCCTTGAAAGTCAAACACAAAATGCCACTGCCTGTGTGGTAGAACAGCTGGCAAGAAGATGTGGAAATGATGTCATTGTCATAATATAAACTTATTCTACGTGTCACACAAGTGAACGCAAACTGATTGGACACTAACAAGATCCAGGAAACAACAGAGCTAATATGTGGTCTGCCAAATCCAGACTAAAATGGTCTGTGGTCCCAAATGCTTTGACAAGTGGCACTAGGGAATGCTGGAAGAGCACCTTATCAAACTTGCTTGAAAACATCGCTTGAAAACAGAAAATCATCCACCTTGGGAGGCGGCCTTCTGCTGTTATCCACCTAAAATCTGGAATAGCTTATTAATAGAAATTTGCCAGGCTAAAACGATGAAGCACTTTAAAAAACTTCTGAAAACACATCATTTTAATATGGCTTTCTCATAGCTTCATTTTAGTTTAAATCTGATATTCTGTATATGCATTTAATTATCATTATCATTCCTGGTGGCTCCGTAATCCATACTAACTCGTACTTTCTCTGCTGTTCTTTTTCAGGTGTTCTGTGGTGGCGATCTGCACTGCCATCACCACCCGATCAAAGCACCGTGATGTCCCTACATTGATGGATTGAAGGCCAGGGGTCCTGTAAGAGTTATCTTTGATTCCTGCTCTATGTGTGCACCTGGCATGTGTCTGAGTCTCATATCCTTCTGAGCTTATGCTTAAAAGCTGACGCTGTTATTTTATTATTCACTATGATAAAATGTATTTCTTATCCTTTATATAACCCCTTAAGAGAAGTACTATATCTATGGCATAACCTTTCTTTACAATACTGTTTCCTGTTTTGTACCAAGCTGGATCATAATATATATATATATATGTATATACACAGTATACACAGACAGGCGGACACGTTTGAGTCACCCAACACACGTTTATTACAATCTTCCATATCTACACAGTGCACACACAACCCTAACCTCCCCCAAACGTCCTGGCCAACAACACAATGCCTCTTTCACTCTCTTCAGGCCACCTCCTTTCCTCTCCTCAAAGACCTTGTCTCGTCCTCCCGACTTCAGCCCCCCGAACAGAGGGAGGCGGCCCCTTTTATAATCATGTGCTCAAAATAAAAATGAAAAATATACATTAAAAAAGTCACGTACATCCTAAACAAACAGGACTATCAATCAAGTTGTGGTCATCTAAGGTATCAACATCTGCCATGTCCTGTTAGCAACTAGGTGTAACCAATCATGTTAAACGTTTTCTGAATATGTGATGAATTCCTTTTAAAGGATAGTGACCTAATCAACAAATTGTATAAACATAGTGCTAAGGACATTTTTTTTCCTTTGTGGCTAACACTTGCTACCTCTTCAGAGATTTAGATAAAGAATAACGATTGACGCTTTCTCCTGTCTGTGTTTTATTGCTTAAATTGGGGCATTCCAGTTTGGGGTGTCTGTATTCATAAATTTCTTCCACAGTCCACATGACCGTCATCATCAAGTTCTTCCATGTGAACCCTGAAAACCTTGAGGACTGGTTGAGATCATTTATGTTGGGCCTTGGATCCCCTGCAGATTTTTTATTTTTTTTCTCCAGCCGTCTGGAGTTTTTTTTTTGTTTTTCCTGTCCTCCTTGGCCATCGGATCTTACTTTTATTCTATGTTAATTTGTATTGCCTAATTTTATTTTTATATTTGGTCTATTTTCTTTCTTCATCCTGTAAAGCACTTTGAGCTCCATCATTTGTATGAAAATGTGCTATAGAAATAAATGTTGTTGTTGTTGTTGTTCCTTCACTTACATCTTTACTAGGATTGTTTGCTTTTCTTCTCCTTAAATCTTTGCACCCTTTAGTATATGAAGAAGGAGTTAAAAGCTAGAGTTACTGTTACCATGTTAAGAAACACGACTAGCTTAATTCTATCCTCCTCTTTCTATATCTTTGCCATATGCAAACTGCCCTGACCACAAATGTTCAATGTGTATATATGAATGAGTAGGACACATATAGACCCTATGAAATATCTGTGGTTAGTGGCTGGGATGAGGGAAAGGGGGTGGGGGGTGAAGAGGGGGGATGGGGGGCCTGAAGAAACTCGCTTTTAATCAACAAGATAATGGGTGCCATACGCTACTGCCACATTCGTTTGACTGATTTAATTTTCCCACACTGCTGGCTGCAGCAAGTCCTTTGTTAGCCGAGTGGAAATTCCGTCCTCTTTTCTTTTCTTTTTTTTTTTTTTTTTTAACTGCACATATATGTATGTATACATGAAGAAACGAGAGAGAGAAAAGACTGATCTTCAAACAAACCTGCAATTTAACTGGCGTCGGAATGTTTACAGCCACAGTTTGTTTAAGTCTGATAAAATGCACATGCTGTTTGCAGCTCTGCTTTCCACTGTATTTTCCCAGTTCTCCCTTTTAAGGAAACTGACACTTTCAGCAGCTGCTTTTTTTTATTTTTATTTCTTCCTCTGTCTTCTTCTTGCTCCTCTCAGTCCCCTTTGCTTTTCATTTTGCTCCAGTCAGTGTCCCACAGAAATATCCTGTCAGGTAGAGAGTATGCAATCACGAACTCTGTCAACATATCTGTCTCTCACAGCAAAGCAGGGACAGAAGCGGAGTTGAGAAACTCCGGCTGACACGATCCACCCCTGGATTACTGATCCTCTAAGATAATGAATTCCATTTTTCCAACACGTTCACATTCTATTCAGCTTGTATCACATTTAGCTGGCCTCCATTGTGTGTTTCCCTTTGTGAAAAGCAGAGCTTCTACCATATGCTTTCACAAGCCACCCTATTAATTTTGCATTTGTAATATATTTGCATCTTGCCATCCCTGTCTGAGCACATACCCATCAACATTGTTTTTATACTTTCAAATAAACATAAAGAAAATAAAATTATATTAATAAAGATATAAACCTTACCCTTTTTAACGTCAAACAGTTGTTCAAGTCTTTATGAGTGTTATAAGCTTATTTGCAATTGTCAGAGGAAGTACCTTATTTGTGAAAGAGTTACACAGTTATGGTAAAATTTTAAGATGCAAACTGTAAATGATGTTAAGAAAAGATGTTAAAGGATTGACATCCCAGCGGGGAATCCCTATTTAGTTGCAAGAAGAAAAAAGATGGACTGAAATTCAGTCCACAACAGAAGTTTGCAACATTGCTCTCAAGGGTGTGATCCTCTACTGCTGCCTTCTTGTTGTGGTCTTCTTTCCTTTTGGCAAGGTGGATGGTGTGAAGCTCAAGGATATTCTGGGTATGACATCAGAATTTCTTCTTTCACTGTGGGAACAGAATTGGAAATATGGGTTAGACACTATGTCACTCTCTTTCCCCCTTCCCTTATTTCCCACTAAACCTGTCCCCGTAAGACACTCACCTGACCAGACCAGTGTGTTTGACAAGACATGCATTCTCAAACCTAGTTAATTCCAGTTCAGGGTTGTAAGAGACCAGAGCCTATCTTGGCACCACCATAAGCCAACAGAGCCCACTCAAGTACACACTCAAGCCAATTTAGAGTCACCAATTAACTTAATCAGTACTTCTTTGGGAATACTGGAGGAAAACCAGAGCACCAGGAAAAACATCCACAAAAACATTCAAGCTCCACATGGTCTACCAGCAGGTGCAGAATTCAAACTCAGAACACTGGATCTGTGGCATAGCTCACTGTTTATTTCCCATAATCTTGAACAAGACAACATTTTCAAAGTTAAGTACTTTGAAATTTAAATGTTGCTATTGTCTTTAATATTGAGGATGACCAGATTATCTCTGTGTAACGTTAAACTCTCTGTTGTACAGCTTTGTTGCAGGGGACTGGACTTTCTCCGGTCCTGTTCAGCCAACATACATCGGACTTCCAATACAACTCGGAGTCCTGTCATGTGCAAAAGTTCACTGACGACACTGCTATCGTGGGCTGCATCAGGAGTGGGCAGGAGAAGGAGTATAGGAACCTAATCAAGGACTTTGTTAAATGGTGCGACTCAAACCACCTACAACTGAACACCAGCAAAACCAAGGAACTGGTGGTGGATTTTAGGAGGACCAGGCCCCTCATGGACCCCGTGATCATCAGAGGTGACTGTGCAGAGGGTGCAGACCTATAAATACCTGGGAGTGCAGCTGGATGATAAATTGGACTGGACTGCCAATACTGATGCTCAGTGTAAGAAAGGACAGAGCCGACTATACTTCATTAGAAGACTGGCGTCCTTCAACATCTGCTATAAGATGCTGCAGATGTTCTACCAGACGGTTGTGACGAGCGCCCTCTTCTACGCGGTGGTGTGCTGGGGAGGCAGCATAAAGAAGAGGGACGCCTCACACCTGGACAAACTGGTGAGGAAGGCAGGCTCTATTGTAGGCACGGAGCTGGACAGTTTGACATCCATGGCAGAGCGACGGGCGCTGAGCAGACTCCTGTCAATCATGGAGAATCCACTGCATGCACTGAACAGGATCATCTCCAGACAGAGGAGCAACTTCAGCGACAGACTGCTGTCACCGTCCTGCTCCACTGACAGACTGAGGAGACCCCACACTATGCGACTTTTCAGTGCCACCCGGGGGGGTAAACGTTAACATTATACAAAGTTATTGTATAAAGCGCCGCGCCGAACTGAAATCATCCCCACATAAATCAAAGTCATCCAGACGATCTGGATCTGCATAATTAGATCTGAACCATCCTGTATACTTATATATATACAAAGAGATAGTATGTTTTTATGTTATAGCATTTTCTACCATATTGACTACTCAATAGCACTATAACCTTTGAATATAAACAGTCCCTGAAACTACTGGTGTTAGTACCAATGGCCCTGTACCGTAAATGTCAAAAGGGACTCTGCTCTGTTGGGCCCTTGAGCAAGGCCCTTAACCTGCAATTGCTGAGCGCTTTGAGTAGTGAGAAAAGCGCTATATAAATGCAAAGAATTATTACTATTATTATTATTATTAATATTATTACTAGAACAAAGGAGTGAGAAAATGTGACTGTGCTGGATGGTTGAAGTCTATAACTTTCCTTTTTGTCTTTCGTGAGTGTTGTACATGTCCTACATAGAAGTCTGCAGGATGCCAGTAACATTCTGTGCCACCTTCAACACCTTCTGCAGTCGTTTATGTTCTTGCACTGAGCAGGAGCTGTTCCAAGATGTGATGTGGCCAGTGAGGATGAACCCCAGTGAGAATAAATGGAGAAATCTGCACCTTTCTCAGACATCTGAAGAAGTAGAGGCATTGACAAGCCTTCTTGACAACAGCTGAAATGTGCAATGGTGATGATAACTCCAAAGTGAATAACTCAACTCAAATAAAATTTGGCCCAGTAATTTTATTGTAAAATATTAGAAAGGTTTTCATTTTGGCAAAAACATCTCCCATCTTTGGCAAATAGCTGGTTCACTCAATAGGATTTAAATGAACATTACTATAAATTATATACAGTGATCCCTCGCTATATCGCGCTTTGACTTTCGCGGCTTCACTCTATCGCAAATTTTAAATGTAAGCATATCTAAATATATATCATGGATTTTTCGCTGGTTCACGGATTTCTGCGGACAATGGGTCTTTTAATTTATGGTACATGCTTCCTCAGTTTGTTTGCCCTGTTGATTTCATACAAAGGACACTATTGACGGATGGCTGAGAAGCTACCCAATCAGAGCACGTATTACGTATTAAATAAAACTCCTCAATGATATACGATATGCTTCGCACACTTCAAAGCTCTAACAGCCCGTATTGATTTTTGATTGTTTGCTTTTCTCTGTCTCTCTCACTCTCTCTGACATTCTCTGCGCCTGACGAGGTGGTGTGAGCAGAGGGGCTGTTTGCACAGAGGCTGTTTGCCTAGAAGATACGGACGCTCCTGTAAAAAACGCTGAAAGACTACCTTCACATTGATCCCTTCATTGCGGCCGCTTTATCGCGGTGCGCATACTTAAAAGCCCAACAGCCCTATTGATTTTTGATTGTTTACTTTACTCTCACTATCTGACATTCTCTGCTCCTGTTGGCGCACCTTGAAGAGGAAGATATGTTTGCATTCTTTTAATTGTGAGAAAGAACTGTCATCTCTGTCTTGTCATGGAGCACAGTTTAAACTTTTGACTAAAGGGTGTTATTTCATGTCTAGAGGGCTCTAATAATGTTAACAAATGTATTTAGAAGGTCGTAAAACAAGTTCTCATCAGGGTGACACGGTGGCGCAGTGGTAGCGCTGCTGCCTCACAGTTAGTAGGCCTGGGTTTGCCTCCCGGGTCCTCCCTGTGTGGAGTTTGCAAGTTCTCCCCGTGTCTGTGTGGGTTTTCTTCGGGTACTCTGATTTCTTCCCACAGTCCAAAGACGTGCAGGTTAGGTGCATTGGCGATTCTAAATTGTCCTAGTGTGTGTGTGTGTGGGTGTGTGTGTGTATGCCCGGGGTTTGTTCCCTGCCTGAAGTTAGGATATAGCAGGTTGGATAATGGATGGATGCTAAAATTCAATTCATGGACAAATTAAAGTGTTAGTTTTCAAATGTTGACTTCTCCATTGTCTGGAGGGGCCAATTGATTGACAACAGAAAAGGAAAGCAGTTAATCTGTCAGTTACTGAGAGTTTTTTTTTTTTTTTTTGGAATTTTGAAAGACAACCATCAAGCACATAACCATGCTGACACCAAAATAAGGCTGCGATTTAACTAGTAAAATACCATAGGTCAAGGTGAGAAGAAAGCCAAAAGATAATTATCACTGCAGAGTAAAATCTACTGGGATTCTTTTGCCAAACATCTACAGGCTTTTAGTATTTTACAATGCTACTAACTGCATTAAATTACTAATAAATAAGTTATTCATTTTTGAGAGATAATGTCTGTGGACTCCCATCCAAACACTTTTAAAGAAAACACTTGTAAAGAGCTTCAAACTGTGCCTGCCCATTTAAGTAAGACATTATGGACCATTTGAACCCCGCTCCCAAGGGAGTAATAATATATACAGAATATATATATATATATGTGTACAGTAATCCCTCCTCAATCGCGGGGTTGCGTTCCAGAACACCCCGCGATAGGCGAAAATCCGCGAAGTAGAAACCATATGTTTGTATGGTTATTTTTATATATTTTAGGCTCTTAGAAACTCTCCCACACTGTTTATAGATATTCTCCGCACAGTAATACCATAAACCCTTGTTTATCGCGGTTAATCCGCTCCAGACAGATAAATGAATTTCCAAAAAGTAGGATTCTTTATTTATAAATCTAATTTTTTCGCAGTTAGAGCATTTTAGCATGCACTATCTAATTGATTTACTGAGGTGAGTTTGGACCCTTTTATGATTTGCTTTGCCCCGTCTTTGGCAATTTGTAGGCTCTACACTTTCATAGTTAGTGGTGGACTGTCAGTGTTAACCCGAGAAAATTTTAGCTGAGATGCAGATCTCCTTGCTATAGCTGATGGAGGAAGTGACAGTGGCCGTGTAATCATCAATGTCAGCACTTCACTGCTGAAAGACAATCTAATCTGTGGAAGGAGGAAGTCTGGTAACACCTCAGTGGTTTTGTTGTCCAACTTCAAAATGTTTTCTTATTGGCTTGGCTAATTTTCAGGCTGAGCAAAGCTGACATGTTTTACTGCACTTGTAAAAGGCAGGTTCCTCTGTACACCTCCCTGACCAGAATGAAATAATGTCAACTAGAAGAGTAATTTTATTATCAAAATTTAAAAGAAGGAGAAACAAAGCATAACAATTATCATCAAATAACTTTCTTTTGTAGGCTCCTCAGACTGGTATCAAGATTCATCACCTTCTAAAAGGATTGCTTCACCACTTGCCCACCACCAAATGTCTTTCCTACTGCTCCCACTTTTCTACCACCTTATTCTAACCAGATGGTTGGTATTCACCAAACTCCACACTGTAAGCAGCCATTTACCATGTCACCCTGGGCTTCCCTTCAAGTACTAAACCACCCCCATGAGGTCTTTGGCCAGGGTGAACTATAGACACCCCAAGTGATCAATGGCTTCTAGTTCAAAGCCTTGATGATGTGATCCAAGAGAACGATTGATGATTCTTTCTGGAGTGTTTGTCATTACAGAATAGACAGATAAACAGGATTGTCAAGGACACTAGCTAACATGAATACACGTCGTTACATTTTGAACAAGGTTCAAAAAGCAACATAACAGTAAAAGTCAAACAAAAACCAAAGTTGAAATCAAAATACAGTAATCCCTCCTCGATCACGGAGGTTGCATTCCAGAAAGGTGAAAATCCGCGAAGTAAAAACCATATGTTCATATGGTTATTTTTATATATTTTAAGCCCTTATAAACTCTCCCACACTATTACAAATATTTCCCACACAGTTATACAGCATAAATCATTTGTATTCTCTTAAATATTAGGTAAGATTCATTGAAATTAAGTATATAAACACACTGTTTATATACAGTAAAACCTAAATATTATTTTAAAGATATTGAGTCTCTCCGATATCACATATGTTACAGCCATTACGATACACTTAAAAAAAAATGTGAATAATTCACACTTAATATTTTCAATCTGAACCAATATAAATTTTTTTATCTTATTGATCCCACAATTTTTAAGTTGAGGCAAATCATTTTAGAGTTATTGGGTGCAATTCACTTGTCTTTTTTACTGAAGTAAATCTCTTTTTTAAGTTGTTCTTCTTTTTTGGCAGTTGTAAAGCCATCAAACTGGAAAGTTCGACCGAAAGAATATACAAACAGCCCCTCAAACATAGCACATGAAAAACCTAAAATATTAAGTTAAATGAAATAGGATTTTTACGTTTATTCCCTCCACCATAACTTAATTTGGTACAAACATTTTTTTTTACTTTGATTGAGATCTGAAACCAAATATTTCAAGCTGCAACACTAAATGACTAATCTTAAGTTGCTTGAAAGAGAAAATTTACGTTGAAGGAACAACATCAATGTTATACTTTTTTCAGTGTAGACAGGCCACCAGCAATAAATACGTACAATGCAAGAAAAAATGTATACAGTAAAATGTGTGTACAATGATACTAAATGTACTTACATGTACTAAGTACTGTGTGTAGAAAATTAATTCTGGTTACTCACCAACAATGACACGATGACTTGTCCGATAACGATGAATTTAATTTTACTGCACAACAAAGGAGAGCGTTACAGCTCTTCTAAAGGAGCCTCTTCAGGCAACTGTGTAGCACCGCCATTGTTCTTCTTCCGGCAGTCTTCAATCCAAATCCCTAAAGCAGATTCCATCCGGACTACTGCCTTATTACGTCCAATTACAACTCGTTTTGTGCCCTGGATTAAGGGCACTGCGGCCGTAGATCTTACATTCTTTTCCTCCTTTTTAAATAAAAAGAATCGTGGACTCAGATAGATAGATAGATAGATACTTTATTAATCATAAGGGGAAATTTACATACTCCATCAGCAGCATACTGATAAAAAACAATATTAAATTAAAGAGTGATAACAATGCAGGTAATTGATGCCGTAATGGCATCCTACAGCGGTGTAGCTGTTCCCTTCCTTCAACATATCCAAAACGTTTACCTTTTCGGCAATCGTTAGCATCTTCCCTTGGCACTTGGGCACGGCCCCTGAAGCAGTAGCAGGAGCAGATCGTTTTGGAGCCATAATGAAGGGCTTGACTATGCACAAAGATAAACACAAGAGAGCACAAAAGTTAACTCTTTACACAGCGAAACATGTTGATCATGAATGAGCGAAACGAGACTACCTGGTTAATACAGAGAGATCAAATTCTGAGCTCTGTTGCTGAGCCAATCAGCACACAGGAAATTAACTGCGTGCTCTGATTGGGTAGCTTCTCAATGATCCGCCAATAGTGTCCCTT
This sequence comes from Polypterus senegalus, assembly GCF_016835505.1. NCBI lineage: Eukaryota > Metazoa > Chordata > Cladistia > Polypteriformes > Polypteridae > Polypterus > Polypterus senegalus. The sequence goes on from NC_053171.1 coordinate 95,148,053, forward strand.
GTATGAAATCAACCGGGCAAACCAAGTGAGGAAGCATGTACGAGAAGTAAAATGACCCACTGTCCGCAAAAACCCGAGAAGCAGCGACAAATCCGCGTTATATATTTAGATATGCTTACATATAGAAGCCACAAAAGTCGAAGCGCGATATAGCGAGGGATTACTGTATTTGTTTAAATTTTTGTTTTCTCAAGCAAAGCCTCTCACGACCCGCTGTAGGTAGTAACAGGATATAAAGACTAAACTGAGTGCTGAGTGGCGAATGCAGCACATCCTCTCTCTGACAGACTGAGTACTTTCAGCCAACAAATTATTCAACGTAAGGGTGTTTAAAAACACTACTGGATTCCTTCCTACCTGTCATAAAATAATTTTATTTTTTTACAAGGATTTGTCACATTTTACATGGATTTTCGTATCTTTAGGGTTTTTTTTCTCATAAGGAAAACAGATTTGGTGTTACATTTTGAATTCATTAAGCATATGCTGAAAATTATTTTGTGCTATCATCGACACCATTTTGTTCCCTCTAGAACACAGCCATTTTATGAGTCTAGACGTTAGAATGAGACTCCAGGTTGCTAGGGATGTGGCCTTAGAGGTCATGACTTCTGATGTCATTTGTTTGACAAGTTAAAAGGTCAGCTTAAAGGGTTGCCATCTGGGATCCTAAGCTGTTTCATCATGTGGTGGGTGCGGCAACACGCTGTGCCAGTGCATGCTCCCCAACCTGACCCTAATCTGATTTCTGAATATGTATAAGCACTGATTTTTTGTGCTTGTGTTGTTTTCTCACTTTCTGACTTTGATAATTACTTTTTTTCGTCCGATTGAGTTTGATTTGTCCTGTGAGAGGGAAGAGGAAGTAGAATTGTTTGCTTTTTTCACACTTTTTTATGAAAGAGCCAGTGTAAGTTACTGTACAGGTTCATCTGCACTTATTTTTGTTTCTTGCTGTAAATAGTCTGTGTCGTTGCAGAAAAACTGTGCTTCTATACAGTTGCACGATGCTGAAATATTTTGTTGGCACATATATTATAAAAAAAAATAATTGTTTCTGGACAAATGCTTTGCCCTATGCCTCCATTTCATCCACCACTGATCCACTCTGGTATGAATCCAGATGCCCGGAGTCCATGAGAGTGTGTAAAGGTGCCAGTGCACAAGGGCCTCACAGTTGTTTCTCCAATGAAAGCGTTCCTTAATCAGAAGATACAGGCTGTGTTTAAAAACAAACTCTAAATCTGTTCTAAAGCATTAAAAGCAAAACAACAAATATAGCAATGTGTGAATTGAAGAGAAATTATTATAAAATCAACTCATAACAAATAAGACAGTTGAACACAATATGCCTGTACATCCTGGTAAATAAGCATCGAGTTTTTGTTTCCTGTAGTAATATCAATGAATCATTTACTTTATTTAAATGTTGTTGTGTCCTGGGTTTTATTGTTTAGTGTTTAGAATAAATCAATATTGTTGTACAAAATTGTCCACATCTGAGCAACTCTGAAATTTTTGCTTAAGAATCTTAGAAATTCTGGGAAATTTTGGTTTAAAATTGACTCTCTGCTATCTTTATTTGTGTCAACTGAGATTATTTCTTTTATAAGTGATATTCTTTTTTATTTCTATAGGGTATACAGCATCGTTTCTCAACCTTTAAAAATTTTCATAACAGTTTTAAACGTGACCCAACATTTTTTTGAATGGAGCCCACTAATGCCAACTTGTTCTTTTTTAATTAATGAAATATCATAGATGCATATTTTATTATACCTACTTAACTTTTATCGGCATTTATCTAACTCTATATTTATTGTTCTAGTATCAGAATGTAGTTTAAGTTCATTTGTTTTGGTTTCATTAGATTTATTTTTCATATTTTTGATTCTTGTTTTCTTTTTTTTCACATCTTCGCGCCCCCCTTTTTGTTACTTCACGCCCCCCCTAGTTTAAGAACCACTGGTATACAGTATGTTGCTTGTTAACATTATCTTAACCACAAGCTAATATAATAATATATGATGCATGTCCATCTATCCATTATCCAACCCGCTATATCCTAACCACAGGGTCACTGGGGTCTGCTGGAGCCAATCCCAGCCAACACAGGGTGCAAGGCAGGAAACAAACCCCGGGTAGGGCGCCAGCCCACCGCAGATAATGCATATTAAAATCTAATTCATCATACTATCCTTTTTTTACCAATTAAGTGATTGAAGGAAGCCAGAGATTGTCCTCCCATTAACATCGGGCTAAGTCATGGCTGGATCTTCCATCAAGGTGACTTGGGTGTTCACTCTCTGGCCCTTCTTGTATTGGGGTCTTCACATATATGAGAGAAACAAAAAATATCAGACAGCAGGAAATCAGTGTTTTCACAGACAGACACTCACTACAATCTGCTATCCAGCACACCCCACTATAGGCTTTGATCCTCACAATTCTAAACCAATTAAATCAGACTTAAATAAAAAGCTATTAAAAGAAAAATATAAGACCTCATTGGTTGATTTGGATGGGGCACAATCAGAGCAGGTGTCCAACAGGCCACTTTTATGAGATTGTACATTTGATGTGTTACTGTGATGCAAAAAAGAAGGATGAAGATGTTGCACTTATGAAATAATTTGTTACATTCATTGTTGTACCATAATGATCAAAAATAGAAGTTCACCAAACATAAAGTTTTGGATTTGCCTTACTACTTCCATTCTTCTTTGCATAACTGTTCAGTCCCTGTCAGGTTTCATGGGGACTGCAAGTGAACATCCTTTTTCAAGTCCAGTCATAAATTTTCAAATGGACAGATCTGGACTCTGACTCCAAGGCATTCAAATTGTTGTTTTGAAGCCATTCCTGTATAGCTTTGCCCTTATGCTGATTATTGTCTTGCTGGAAAACAAATATTATCCCAAGATCAAGGTTTCTTCCAGAATGCCTCAGGTTTTCCACCAGGATTTCCCTGAAATTTGCTGCATTCATTTTACCCTCTACCTTCACAAGCCTTCCAGGGCCTGATGGAAAGAAGCATCTCCATAGCACAACACCACCATTTTTGAAAATCTGCACTGTGTGGCTTACGCTGAACATGGGATCTAGTCTGATGGTCAAAAAGCTCAATTTTGGTGTGATCACAAAACCTTCGGCTGACATGAGTCTCCTGTGTGCCTTCTAGTAAACTGGAGCCAAGATGTCATTTTTGTGTTTTTAATAGTGGCTTTCTCTTTGCAACTCTCCCATAAAGCTATGACTGGTAGAGTAGCTGGGCAACAGTTGTTGAATGCACAGTCTCCCCTGTGAAGGTCTGTGCGTTGGAGCTGGGGAGTCCTCTACAGCGCATCTTCAACCTGTGCCTGGAACAGAGGAGAGTCCCGAGGCTTTGGAAAACATCTTGCATCACCCCAGTCCCAAAGGTATCACGTCCTAGTGAGTTGAACGACTTCCGGCCTGTCGCTCTAACGTCACATGTGATGAAGACCATGGAGCAGCTGCTGCTTCACCACCTGAGGCCACAAGTCCACCACGTCCTCGACCCTCTGCGTTTGCATACCAGGAGAAGGTGGGAGTGGAGGATGCCATCATCTTTAGGCTACACCGATCCCTCTCCCACCTGGACAGAGGCAGTGGTGCTGTTAGAATTATGTTTCTGGACTTCTCTAGCGCCTTCAACACAATCCAACCTCTGCTCCTTAGGGACAAGCTGACAGAGATGGGAGTAGATTTATACCTGGTGGCATGGATCGTAGACTATCTTACAGACAGACCTCAGTATGTGCGTCTCAGGAACTGCAGGTCTGACATTGTGGTCAGCAACACAGGAGCGCTACAGGGGAATGTACTTCCTCTGGTCCTGATCAGCCAACATACATCAGACTTCCAATACAACTCGGAGTCCTGCCACGTGCAAAAGTTCACTGACGACACTGCTATCGTGGGCTACATCAGGAGTGGGCACGAGGAGGAGTACAGGAACCTAATCAAGGACTTTGTTAAATGGTGCGACTCAAACCACTTACAGCTGAACACCAGCAAAAACAAGGAGCTGGTGGTGGATTATAGGAGGACCAGGCCCCTCATGGACCCCGTGATCATCAGAGGTGACTGATAGATAGATAGATAGATAGATAGATAGATACTTTATTAATCCCAAGGGGAAATTCACATAATCCAGCAGCAGTATACTGATACAAAGAAACAATATTAAATTAAATAGTAATAAAAATGAAAAAAATTAAAATAAAATTAATGTTAGCATTTACTCCCCCGGGTGGAATTGAAGAGTCGCATAGTGTGGGGGAGGAACGATCTCCTCAGTCTGTCAGTGGAGCAGGACGGTGACAAAAGTCTGTCACTGAAGCTACTCCTCTGCCTGGAAATGACTGTGCAGACCTATAAATACCTGGGAGTGCAGCTGGATGATAAATTGGACTGGACTGCCAATACTGATGCTCTATGTAAGAAAAAACAGAGCCGACTATACTTCATTAGAAGGCTGGCATCCTTTAACCTCTGGAATAAGATGCTGCAGATGTTCTATCAGACGGTTGTGACGAGCGCCCTCTTCTACGTGGTGGTGTGCTGGGAAGCAGCATAAAAAAGAGGGACACCTCACACCTGGACAAACTGGTGAGGAAGGCAGGCTCTATTGTAGGCACGGAGCTGGACAGTTTAACATCCATGGCAGAGTGATGGGCGCTGAGCAGACTGCTGTGAATCATGGAGAATCCACTGCTTCCACTGAACAGGATCATCTCCAGACAGAGGAGCAGCTTCAGCGACATACTGCTGTCACCGTCCTGCTCCACTGACAGATTGAGGAGACCCCACACTATGCGACTCTTCAATTCCACCCGTAAACGTTAACATTATACAAAGTTATTGTCTGTTATACCTACATTGGTATCACTCTTTAATTTAATATTGTTTATTATCAGTATGCTGCTGCTGCTGGAGTATGTGAATTTCCCCTTGGGATTAATAAAGTATCTATCTATCTATCTATCTATCTATCTATCTATCTATCTATCTATCTATCTATCTATCTATCTATCTATCTATCTATCTATCTATCTATCTATCTATCTATCTCAAGAGCAGTAGCTTGTAACTCCTTCAGAGTTATCATAGATCACTTTGTGGCCTCCTTTGCTAGTCTTCTTCTTGCCCGATCATTCAGTTTTTGTGGACAGCCTGCTCTGGTCAGATTTACAGATGTACCATAACCGTTCCATTTCTTAATGATTAATTTAACTGGATGTGAAGAGATATTCAGTAACTTGCTGAAGACCCCAGTCAACAGTTGTTGTCTGTACAGTCTCTCCAATTCCCTGGTGGCCTCCCTTACTTATCTTCTTCATCTTATTGATCAATCAGATTTTATGGACAGCCCGCTCTAGGCCGATTTCCAATTGTGCCACACTCTTTCCAATAATTAATGATTGATTTAGTTGGATATTTAATGACTTGGATATTTTCCTGTCTCCATTCCCTGACATGTGATTTTCAATTACCCTTTTACGGAGCTGCTTGAAGTGTTCTTTGGTTTTAATTCTGTAGATTAATCTACCATATTGACTCACTACAAGTTCGACGTTCAGGTGCATTTAGACTACAATCAATTAAAACCCCTTGAATACAGACAGGTGATCGCCACTGAATGAGTTATGCTACTTTTAAACTAACTGGCTAAACAATCGATGATTTAGTTGTGTCATATTCACAGGAGGCAAATACTTCATTTTAGATTTGTAATTAATTTAGGCCACTTTGCAGAGATCTGTTTTCACTTTGACATTTAGGAGTCTTTTCAGTTAATCAGAGTCAAAAAGAAATGAAATCCACTGTGATTCAATGTCGTACAACAATAAAATGTGAAAGACTTTCACAGAGGTGAATATATCTTTTGGAGTCGCTGTGTATGATGTCCACACTGTGTGATTATATGCAAGTGCCCACTAGGGATCTTTTCAGTAGGGCGTAGTGAAGTGAGGTGAGGGGAAGCCTTTTGAGCTTCAACACCCTGGGGCACATAGGTCTTAATCCAGTGTTGGGCACAGGGCAGTAATGAACAATACATTGGGCACCAGCCTTTTGTGGGGTCATTTATCCCAACTGGCATGATTCTGGTACAGTGGAACCTCGGGTCACAAACGTCTCTAAACTCGTACAAATCGGGTTACGACCAAAAAGTTTGCCAAACTTTTGCATCTGTTCATGACCACACACTTGGGTGACGAACAAGCCAGTTTCCCTTCCGGTTTCAGTACGCCGATGATTTCTGCACGTGCTCAGTCTCTCCCTGTGCATTCCCTGTGCAGCAAGCGAGCGAGAGAGAGAGAGAGAGCAGGGGTGTTTTGGCCGACACTCGGTGGGGCAGAAGGAAGTGGTCGCTCCAGCTGAGCAATCAAGGAGCTAGAGTGACCAGAAGATGGATGGCTGACTGCGTAAGGCCGAGAAGGCAGTTAAAGAATGCACCGGGCTTGTTTTTAAAGAGACTGATTCGAGCATTGTTTTAACCTCGTTGTACTTAATGAAGACTTTTTTCTATTGGAAATTTAACCTCCACGTCACTTCTGTTTTTATGGGATCATTTATTTATTGAAGGATTCTGAAAGCACTGCACTTTATTTAATTTGGACTTTGCTTTTGATTGTTGTTTTGTTGATGTTAATGAAAAGCACTTGGCACTTTTTGCACCATCCGATGGCTCCATTGTACAATAGTGCCTTACTGTCGTGCTCATCGGTAACATTACCGACGCTGGGTTTAAGGGTTCCTGGACGAGATAGGAGCATGCAGCGAACCAGCATCATCACAGACTTTACCTCAAAACTTTCAGCTCCTCTTCACCCAGTTCCTCCTCACTTCCTTCATGCCAGAACTCAACTCATGCAAGGTTAGTTTTCTTGGTTGTTTATGGTTAGTTTTTGTATAAATTACGGATTTTTCAAACGTTTATTTTTTTCCCTGTGCTTAAAACTCATTAAAAAAAAGCGTTTACAGCGAGCGGTTCGTAAGGCTGTAGCGTGAACTCTTGCAATGTTAGTTTTCTCTATTCAAGGTTTTCTCAGTGTTATTCAATGTTTTGACATTTAGTTTACTATTACACTGTGCATTCTATGGTATAATTAGTTATTTTTGTGCTTAAAAATCTTTAAAAAAATATATTTACATACAGCTTTTACGGTACGGAACAGAATAATTGTATTTACATACAATCCTATGGGGGAAATTACTTCAGGTCACGACCAAATTAGGGTTGCAACCAGAGTTTTGGAACGAATTACAGTGGTGACCCGAGGTTCCACTGTATATGGCAGGAAACTGAAATATCTTAAGAAGATACAGAAGTAAAATCTTCTCCGCTGAATGTACAAAGTCCACATAGACGGGCTCTGTTAGCAGTATTACAATCCATATTGTATTTATTTGTCTGTCAGCTGGACTCGCTTCATCCACTTGCAGGGTAATGGAGTGCTGGACCCTACCCTGACGGCACTAGTTTCAAGGTAGGAACAAGCCCATGATAGTTTAACTTTCCTCCCCTGGTGAGATGATATTCAGACATATCCGCACACCTGGTCAGAGGCCAATATAGGGCTAACATACCATTTAATCTCACACCTTTGGGATTTGGGTGGAAAACAGAAGAACCCACACAGACACACGGAGAATATATCAACTCGCAGTGACCAGACCAGAATCTAACGCAGTGTTCTGTAGCTGTGAGGGTTGCTACTTTAACTGCTATGCCACCATGGCCCTACATGTGATTTTGTAGTATATAAAAGTCCATTATGAAGGTAAACGTAGAAATCTTTTTTTAGGCAATTTATGAGCATCAAAGTGTAGATTTAAAATTAGCCATCTCCTCATGTTGAGAAATATTCTTTACACCGCTGTGGCCGCTCTGCATTCTTTCTGTACATCTAGTTTTCTGTATAAGAGAAATGGTACCTCCAGTATGCATTATGTGAAATTTCATATCAATGATGCAAATGTTTGACTTTTTCACCCTTCTTTTTGGTTTTTACTGAATAGGATTGCAAAAGTGCAAAATGATATTTAAACCTCTGTTACAGAACTTCCAAGCAATACATCAGCCTCAAGTCAGTACAGAAAAGAAACCTCATGAAAGAAGCTCTTAACAATAATGAAAGATACACCTTTCAGAATACTCAATTTGTAAAAATGCATTGAAAATTTTTTTTTGACACTATTTTAGTACATTCACTCAGTCACAAGGACACTGAAAGTTCAGCTCAAAAATATTGAGAACTAAAACTACCAAGAGCAAACTAAACATAAAAAAGTTAAAAAATAGAAAGGTATAAAAGAAAGAATGATAGTGTTGGGTGTCCCCTATAGGGTGCCTTGGCAGAGATGAAATTAATATAAATAAGTGATGTTAAAAATTCCAACAGCATGTGTGTGACAGTGCTCATGAGTACTTCTTTGGCACAGAGTGTGTTAATCTCATTGTCTGCAGTCACAGCACGCCTCCTGCTGCCTGACATTTGGGCTTGGGCATGACACACAAAAGCCCACAAGAACCTCAGAAAAGCCAAAACAGTACCACATATGCAAAAAATCTAATTGTTAAGCCCCATATGCTATAGCATCAATTCTATTTTGGGTATAAAATACTTAGGGGAAACAGGGAGAGCTGATGTCGTTTAATTTACAATTAAGCAAAGGCATTTACGTCATTGTTGAATGTGTGGTCTTGCTGTACCTGTCATACTAGCATGAGATTAAGAAAGACGGGAGGTGGTATGTTTAACCTGCATATACTAGGGCGGAGCAGTGGTGTGACGGCTCTAGCTGCTGCCTCACAGCCCTGGTTAAATCAGCACTCCAATCACCAAGCTTATCCATTTATCCATATGTGTTTTATCGAATTCCTTCCCACATCTCTGAGATATACAGGATAGGATTTCTGGTGTGGGTGTGTGCATGGGTGTGCCCTGTGATTGGATTGCCATCCCAACTAACGGCTGGTGCTTTGCTCAGTTTCAATGCTGCACGGACAGGCTTCCTGTGACCCCGAATTTATCAGCAGGTTCAGGAAATGGATGATATTTTAGAGAAGCGGAGATAGTTCTGCTGATCAGTAAGTAAAGTTGCATTTTAGACTTGCTGTTGTAGTTTGGTCCATGTAGATATCAGAGTCTCTGACAAGCAAAATTTAGGGAATGAATACTCATATTGGAAGGGCTCAGCTCTAACACCCAACTTCACTCACTACCCATAACATAAAGCTGCCAGTGACTAAGATGCTAGAAGTACAACCTAACATTCTCAAACCGGCTAAATCTAATACAAGGCTGCAAGGTGCTGAAGCATATCTCAGTAGGTTCAGCCTGCTGGGGTCATTCTAATAATTCTTATATAATCAAATACTATGAACCCAGCAGAGAGGGCCTACTGTATATTGAACATGTAAAACTGCTTTAGTTATAATTAGTCCACATGAATCAGCTTTTAATTGTGTGCCTACAATTGGTAACATTTGAATCATGCTGCACTGATGCTCTGTCAGACTATTTGGAGGTCTGAGTTGTGACGATTCACCTTCATTGATGTGGGTTTCCAGTTGGACTATTTGCAGAAATGCAGAGTCGCTATTGATTTGCTATCTGTCTTTAAAAAGAAGAACAACATATTTCATGGAAATAAAGTGCAAAATAAACCTATTAAACTTTTATTACTTGACCCCAAATGCAATTCGGGCAAAAAGCACCGCATCCAAGAACAGAGGGTTCTCATGAAGCACACATGCGAATATCGGCAGAGTTTCTTTGCAGCCTTTGTTGATTTTCATTAGGCAATCAACTCAGTTGATCGAGACTTCGCAGGATCCCCTCGAGGTTGCTGGATATCATGGCTGGCCTGTACACTGGTACTGTGAGTGCTGTGCAGAGTGGAGGCAGGACCTCCGAGTTTTTCCCAGTTGATTCTGGGATTTGTCAGGGGTGTGTTCTGCTCCTACTCTGTTCAGTGCTTGTATGGACTGGGTGTTGGGCCAGGTTGTGGGATCCAGTGGCTGTGGGGCATCTGTTGGTGAAGAAAGATTCACTGATCTTGACTTTACTGACGATGCTGTGATGTTTGTGGAGTCAATGGAGGCTCTGATCGGGGCTCTCGAGAGACTAAGTGAGGAGTCTGAGTGTCTGGGCTTGCGAGTGTTCTGATAAAAATCAACACCAGGCCTTTAATGACCTCTTGGACATGGACATCAGCAGTGTGTCTTTTTGGGGAGAGCGTGTCGACCTTGTCGAGAGGTTTACTTGGCAGTGACATTCATGTCTCTGGTGACTCTTGCTATGAAGTCAGTAGACAGATTGGCAGAGCATGGGGGATTATGAGGTCGCTAGAAAGGGGTGTTTGGCGCTCCCGATATCTGCAAAAGGGCAAAGGTCCAAATCTTTAGAGTCCTGCTGCTTCCTGTCTTGCTATATGGTTGCGAGACATGGACGCTATCCAGTGACCCGAGACGAAGACTAGATTCCTTTGGTACTGTGTCTCTCCGGAAAATCCTTGGGTACCACTGGTTTGATTTTGTGTGGAATGAGCGGTTGCTCATGGAGTCCCAAGTGAGACACATTACCTACATTATAAGGGAGCGTCAGTTATGGCCATGTGGCACGATTCGATGAGGGTGATCTGGCTCGCAGGATCCTCATTGTTGAGGACCTGAGTGGCTGGACCTGGCCAAGGGGACGCCCACGTAACACCTGGCTGCGGCAGATAGAGGGTCATTCCCAAAGGGTGGGACTGGACTGCGTGTCTGCCTATGGAGTTGCCAACCGGGATCCCAAGCTGTATTGTTGTGTGGTGGGTGCCGTAACGTGCTGTACCTGTGCATGCTCCCTAACCTGACCTGACCTGACCTGAAAGAATCTAAATGAATAAACTTTTTATTAAATAAAAAGAATACAATGGCTCAAAAAGGAGACAAAAAAGAGTTGGTGACAAACAGCCAAACCAATAAACACCAAATACAAATGACAATCTTTAGACAAAATCCTTAATTCAGAAACAGCATGTCAAAATAAGCCAGAAATACAAAGAGGAAAACAATACTCACAACTAGATACCAATTCCACACGAGCACATTCAAAATGAACCGTGACGGACGTGGGGTGGTCTCTTAATGGTGATGGACAGGCGACCCTGCCTCTTCGGGATCCACCACAAAATAAAAGAAACATAAGAGAACCAAAACAAACACATAGCAACTACTGAAAGACTAAATTGAATAAAATTTACAGAAAATACACAATTAAATGAACAGAATAAAATTATAGAAAATTATGGAAAACAAAGAACAATCATGAAAAGTGAACAAAGAAGGCAAAAAGGCCAACCCTTGCTTGACAATAACAACGATAGAGACAGTTTAAAAATGTATTATGCTGAAAAGAAATATCTATAAACCATTCACTACTGGATTCTTGGAATGTAGTAGATTTTGGATGTATTATTATTTTGTGATTACAATTTTATCTATTTGATTATTTTTGTTTAGCTGTTTAGTGCAACACAATTTTGTTTTGATGATGGATGCAGCCATTTTGGAATTCCCATTACCCAGATTCAGCTTCTGGTTGTTAAGGGTTGCAGTCTTGGATATCTTGGCATCTCACATTATCAACATGACACTTTCTTGATTTTTCATCCAAGACTGTAGATAGTCAAGACGTTTTTGTAGAAAATTCTGTCATCAAAATTTTAGGTGATGCCCTTTAGTCCTTGAATTTGTTTAGTATTTAGGCTCTGGCAAAAGATTTAACTGTCTTACTTTGACCTGTTTTTTTGGCTTTAGAGTTTGATTCATCTCTTTATCCATTTCTCTTCATACCGATGTTTTTTAAGCAGTACACTCTGCTGCTTACTAGATTCATGATTCTGATTCTGTTGTCTTTAACTTTTGGTTCTGATCTTTAGCTTATAAGAAAGAGAAGACAGACTCCTGGTTACTGACATTTCATCTTCCGTTCACACTTTAAATTCTCGTTGGGTCTTCAGTCAGACATCACAGTATTTTGCAGCAATGAGTCACTTACTGCTATGTAACAAGTGCTCAACAAAGGCTTTGTTTGTGTTACAAAGCAAGAAGTGACTCATAGCTCTACTTGCACCACAAAAATAATTCCTTATATGATGTTCAAGGGTGATCCTTCCAATGTGTATGGTCAGAGTTAAAGGCATGCAGGTTTGGTATATTTAGGAGAAGAGACACAATTGTGCAAAAGATAGAAGAAGAAAGATAAAGCAGGTAGATGAATGGCAGAGTATCACAATGGGATGTATTCTGTGTCGGTGTGCCCCATAACATTGAGAGGGAATACACAGTGTTCTCACCAGAGGGCAGCAATCCCGTATTAGATAGATAGATAGATAGAGAGATAGATAGATAACAACTTACACATAAGAACATCTGGCTTGGATAATCGGAAGAGAGGTATTGCTGTCTAAAAACAGGACTGTATTAGATTGGGGTCAGATCTGCCTAGTTGTGCCACAGGTTTACACTTAAAAGCATTTGACATTTTAATAAAGAAGGTGCAGGTTGTTGTGGCCACAAATGGAACGCGATACATACTGATGGAAATCTGTCATTGTCCCTTCCACAGGTCCCTTGGGTCAAGTTACCACCATTCCAGGGTTGGAATTATTTATCATGAGAATGTTAATGGAAAGTGAATCATTTTTGTTGCTAATTCCCCAAGGCAGAGGGAGACATATAAACATTATTGAATATGAAGTATCTTATGTCACTAGGCCAGCGTTTCTCAACCTTTAAGTATTTGCGACCCAAGTTTTTATAACAGTTTTAATCGCGTCCCCCTAACGTTTTTTTGAAACTCTAATAAAATGTATTCCTATATTTTTTGCTACAGATACACCGCTACAAGTATTATTATACCTACTTAACTTTTATCGACATTTATCTAACTCAATATTTATTTTTCTAGTATCAGAATGTAGCTTAAGTTAATTTGTTTTGGTTTCAATAGATGTAGTTTTCATATTTTCGATTCTTGTTTTCTTTTTTTCACATCAGTCCACCTAACCTGCATGTCTTTTGGCTGTACGAGGAAACTGGAGCACCCAGAGGAAGCCCACACAGACAAGAGAAGAACATGTAGATTCTATTCAGGGAGAAATCAGTACATGATCTCTGGTCTCCTTCCTGTGAGACAGCAGCATTACCACTATGCTATTGTACTTCCTATCTAAATGATCATATCAGAAGTAATCCATCCAGCATTAAATAATTCCTTATATTATGTTTAAAGGTGATCCTTCCAATGTGTATGAGCAGAGCTAAAGGCATGCAGGTTTGGTATATGTAGAAGAAGAGACACAATTGTGCAAAAGATAGAAGAAGAAAGATAAAGCAGGTAGATGAATGGCAGAGTATCACAATGGGATGTATCCTGTGTCCGTGTGCCCCATAACATCGAGAGGGAATACACAGTGTTCTCACCAGAGGGCAGCAATCCCGTAATAGATAGATAGATAGATAGATAGATATGTATTTGTCCAAAGGGGTATATTGTTATTTTATTACAACAAGCAACAAATCCCTCAAAAATATACAGTACATGGGAACGACTGAAAAGAAAGAAAACGTTCGACTTGGCAGTCCTAGTGACAGTGAGACATTATGAAGGTATATTACTGTTGCTATAAAGGAGCCCCATATTAGTGTTTCTTAACACACTTCTACTAAATAATTTGTTAGCTAAAATTACTTAATGCTAGTGTGTCTAGAGAGGATGTGCAGCAATGTTCATAATGGCATTCAGTTTTGTTTTAACTCTCTCCTTTGCTACTACGTTCAGGGGGTCCACAGTGTGTCCCATAAATGAGGCTGCCTTCTTAATTAGCTTGTTGATTCGGTGGACCTCTCTTGAAGCGATGCTACCAGTCCAGCACACCATCACAGAGTTGGAAAGGATGTGAAGGATGCCACTTCCCGCATTGAAGGGACATATTCTACTAAGAAAAAAAGTCTGCTCTCCCCTTTCTTATATAGTTCCAATGTGTTCTCAGACCAGTCGAACCTGTCATTGATGTGGACCCCCATGTACCACCGACACATTTATTCTCTGAATAGTGATGGGGTTTAGAGGCTTTTTGGTATGATGAAAGCCAATAACCAGTTGGCTTTGCTGATGTTAAGTTGCAGATAATTCTCAAAGTTCTCCACCTGACACCTATACACTGTCTCATCAACTTTATCAATATCCTTCATATGTGGAGAATCATCAGAAGTGACATACCCTGGTGTTACACTTATAGTCCAATGTGTGCAGAGAAAAGAGGATGGAGCTAGCCAAGCCTAGACTTGGAACAAAGGGGTTGATGTACAAGGGGAGTCAAGTCTCTGAGATATTAGGCTCCATTAGATATTCCCAAGAGGAAAGCACTGGAGCCATTCTGTATTGTCAAAAGCCAAACATGGCATGAACACTCCTGGTTGTCCGGCCCTTTAATGGCATTACAGAACTCAGAAGTAATTCCTGAGAGAAGTTCAGAACAGGACCAAAAATAGTTGAAAACTGAGTGAGAGAGAACCACAGGTCTCTGACATGGTCAGGATCTGGAGGAGAGCAGCAGTCAAGAGCTAAGCAGAGAGGAGAGTGGTTTAGCTGCCGCCCTCTTTAAAATGGGTACGTAGTTTATAGGTGTTCGCTGTTATTAACTTTTCTTTTTCATAAATTCATCTACTCACAAAGAATATGTATATCTTTATGCCATTATCAGTTTCAGTGCAGTATTAGACCTCACAACTCCAGCAAACGTTGAAGTTGCACAGAATTCTACTTAACAGAGGCGGCCATTATTCAGATGTGTCCCGTCTATCTAAACATTAAATCATTTAAGTGACCCAAAAGGATAATTGCACAGCTCATGCTCCCTGTCAGCCTTCCTCCTAAAGTCGGCTGATTCTCATCACGTTTGTATTTCATAAACAGGTGTGTTTTTATGATTTCCTAAAATCTCACTGCCGTCAAATAGTGATTACATGTTTGACTCAACAACAGCAATCAGGAGATTATAAGGCAATGACTTTACCTGAGAGAAATTACCTGTTGTATCCTTGGGGAACAACAATGATGATGAGCCTTCTGCGTTATACTTGCTTTAATAGGCACATATTGAAATAAGCGGACGCTTTGGCTGCTTTCCCTAACATCTGGACATCATCCTGCAACTTTCTTGGTGTACAGTAGGAGGGCCACGTCTCCAGAGACGTTCTACGGCCAATCACCTCTAACAGCCCTCCTCTTCTTGGTGATCTGGTCACGGTTCTTTGCAATTTCACTCTACATTACCATATGTCAGTCAGGAAAAGCAATAAATGGGTCAGAGTGAAACAAAAAACTGCTTTACTAGATCACAATTGTAGACCCTGAAAAATAAATGTTAACTTTGGAATATTTTTGCTCATTCTGTGATATACATAACTAATTGTAATGGAAAGTTGTTATGTTAATTAATTAATGATTCAGATTTGATGCTGATTGGCCCGGTGGAGCTCTGCTGCTTCTGGGCTCCGGAGACCCCAGTTTTAAATCCGTTTTTTTTGTCCTGGTCTTCTGGTTTTCCACTCATATCCTAAAATGCTGCTAGGATGGTGCTGTTCGAACAGGCTCTGGCCTACTGCATGCCGTAAAGAAATTAAGCAGGTTTGAAAATTAATGGATGGATGTGTGGATGAGGCCAAGATGATGGTAGTATCTATTTGAATTGTCCTTTTATGCTTTTGTTTCCAGGAATGAATTATCTTCTCATCGATGCAGTAATCTTGTTGCTCAGTTACTGTATCGTAGCTTAATTTGTAAATCTTTCTGGTACTAAAACTGGCTGAGAAAGACGCCACATAAAGTGCTGTTGCAGTCTAATGATGACCGGGTTTCAATTCCTGATCTCCCCACCTTATATGTGGAGTTTGCATGCTGTCCCCATGCCTGCTTGATTGTTGTTTTAGGTACTCTGGCGTTATCCCTCATCTCAAAGATGTGCAGTCTCGGTTAACTGATGACTTCATATTGGCCCACCGTGAGCGAGTGAGCTGAACACTCCCAGTGAGCTCTTATTACCCATGACCATCAACAGGAACAGGAAAAAGAAGATTCAAAAATGAGAAGGGTGACTGATAAAGAATTTGTCTGTTTATGCTATTAATCCAAAGAATACTTTTCATCACTTCATTTATAGAATATCCAAATCGCTACAGTGGAATTAAATGAATTTATCTGGTGTGGCTTGATGATGAACTAATAAAGTATTATTGTACTATTACTGTGGACATTATTCTGAACCACTTTACAGAATTCACATCATTAGTACAATGAAGTAAAAATATGGCTTGGGTGTAAATAGTATTCCTTAATGTGTAAATGTATTGTGTTTGTCTGACTGAGAGCTGTTTTCAGGTCCTAAAATCAAGAAGTTGGTCTGCTTAACGAAGGTGGTTTTAGAAAAGATTTAGCGCCACATATACAGATACACTTAGGTGTAGCGAACACGACGATGACCACTTCACTCAGACCCTGTATGTACATGGGTCAGGAACTGTCTGGATTTGGTACTGTACAACGTCTAGAAGCCTTGGAGTGACCCTTGACACTCATGTCAACATAAGGTGTAGAAATGTAACATCTGGGGAGCTGGAAACCAGTTTGAAATCAGCAGCTGGCATGTAAAGAAGTCACTTGTTTGAAAGAGTGGGATGTGACAGGGAGAAAAAAGTGTTTGTATTGTGTGGGAGCAGAAAACCCAAAAAATAAAGCTATAGGGCACACATTTGTAGAGTGTATGTGTCCTCTTTATTACATGACATTTAAGTGTGAATAAAGCCTCTGCATTTAAATAAAAAAGGCTTTTATCCGCCACTGTGATGCATGTAGGTGAATGCTGGGAGCACACACACACACACACACACATATATATATATATATATATATATATATATGTATTCTTAAAGAAAATAGGAATATGGGTAAGTGCTCTGCATAAATTAGGCCTCATTGCTTTTTAAAGCATGCAATGAATACTCTCGAGAATTGGTTGCATATTTTAAATAAAAAAGACTTGCCACACTTAGGAGTTTGGTTTCTTTCAGCTCTGCATTCTGACAGAATAACTTTTTTTTAAAAGTCCAGGTGTAGCTGATCTCAGCATATTGATGTGGCTTTTTTGAAAACCATTTGCTCAGCTGCGCCACTGCAAGACACTTAACCCTTTCCGGTGTACGAATGCTTAGTCTGATAGATCAACGGTCAACGGTTTTGCAAACAGCAATGTCACCAGCTGTTTACTTTTCAAAAGAATAGAACACATTCCTCCATTCCGGTGTTTTTGTAATTTTAGTAGTGTGTTTGCATGGCTAATGTTCTTCCGTTAATTTGCTGGTATTTTGTTTTTTTTTGTCACTTTTGAAAAAAAACAAAATCAGATGAGTTTACCATTTCACTGATTAAAGGGATTTTTTTGACTTAAGATTTTGAGGGTTCAAGTGACCATACCTCAGCTCAAAAAAAGAACAGTAAACATTTTAATAAATGGTTCTACATGTCCAGAGTTTTTACTAGTAGCAGGTTCATGTTCTTTGCTTCACAGAAATGTCATCTCCAGACAGAGGAGCAGCTTCAACGACAGACTGCTGTCACCATCCTGCTCCACTGACAGACTGAGGAGACCCCACACTATGCGACTCTTCAATTCCACCCCGGGGGGTAAACGTTAACATTATACAAAGTTATTGTCTGTTATACCTCCATTGTTATCAATCTTTAATTTAATATTGTTCTTTAACAGTATGCTGCTGCTGGAGTATGTGAATTTCCTGTTGGGATTAATAAAGTATCTATCTATCTATCTATCTATCTATCTATCTATCTATCTATCTATCTATCTATCTATCTATCTATCTATCTATCTATCTATCCATCCATTTCATTAGGCTCAGTAAAAGTGGGGAATATAACATGAAGACTTATGCAATAAACATGCAGGTTGTCCAAAATGTTTATATTTAATCGTGATAAGTCAAAACACCCTTTTTCTGTGTTTTAGCCTCATTTACTATCTATCTATCTATCTATCTATCTATCTATCTATCTATCTATCTATCTATCTATCTATTTTATAGTGCCTTTCATCTATCTATCTATCTATCTATCTATCTATCTATCATCAGTTATATAGTGCCTTTCACTTCTATCTATCTATCTAAAAGAGAATTTTTGGTGGTTATGGAATGTGAGGTAAGTTATTAATTGTAAAGCTCCAATAAAGTGAACTAATCAATTAGACACTCATCAAAGATGCTTAGAATACAACTGCTGCATTCTCTTTCACCAACTGTTAATGCGTACCCAAGCTGGCCTGAGCGTGAACTTAAAAAAGTGTGTAAAGCGTAGCCCACAGATGCTGTCTCAAGTTGACTCCAGTGTTTCCCATTAGCCATTGCTGGAGCTCTACTCCTACCAGCTCTTTCCATGTCATTTGACAGATACCTGATTGAACTCTTGCTTTCACGTCGGGAGACAACAATAAGTGAATTTTGCTTAAAAGTAGCTTGGGGACAATCAGATTGCTCATTGAGTGTTACATTTCTAAATCAATCCAATGCCACTTGAAGGCAGCGCTCAAAGCATAGGCGGTGATTTTGAACTACAAAGATCAGAGGTGCTCACGTTAACCTGGGCCAACAGAGAGCAAGCAAGCCTCTGATTACGATAAACTGTTTTCAGCCAAAACGTCTCCTAAAAAGACCATTACTTAACATATAAATGTGTGTTGGGTGTGCGGGAAAACCTTTCTGTAAAATTACATTTTACACCAGAATCCAAAAACATCAATAGACGATTGGTAGAAGTGAACAATATGTTATGGCAGGTGCTGTTTGCGCTCAAGTGTTCACAGTTACGACAACAGCATCGGAGTCAATGTAAGGTTGAAAGAATTAGCAGCTATGTTTGTGAAAATATCGATTTCAAAATATGCATATGAAGGAAACAGTGTGTAACACACTGTCAGAAGGGGGTAAAACAGACTGCCGTTAAAATACAAGATAATGAAGAATCACAGGAGATGCAATTTCAATATTCAAAACATCTGAATCAGTAAATGTTGCCTAACGACACCAGAAGAGCAACGGGCGAGGCTACACACCATCCACCTTCTGACTGCATGTCTAAATGAATACCTAAAAGAAGTCAATATTACTGTCTAATTACAAATGCAAACATATTATACCAGAATATAAGCGCAGCATTTTAACACATAGTACATGCTGTACCTAGGCTACAATGCTTATCTAAACTCTATTTGCCGTTTTTACGTCATGTAGTGATGCAATAGTCAAAATGAGAGAACGATATCGTAGGAGACAGAAGCGCTTCTCAAACGCATGGGGCCAAGTACCTGCACTTGCTTACGTGTGTGTGTGTGTGTCTGTCTCTCCTGTAGCCCCACTCGTTACATTGTACAAATTAATCATTAAACTCCCAGGAATTTTAGCTCTCGTTTCAAGTCCTGGTTCGTATCTTTTTTTCTCTCTCTCTGTTTTCTCATAGTTTCTTTCCATATTTGTCTAATAGATAGTTAGCCATGATTCTATCATCTTTGACACTGCCTCCCTGCCTGTTATAAACTTTTCTCTCCGCTTTTCTTTATCCTGTTCCACTTCCTCCACGTTTCTTCCTCTTGCTCATCTGTCTCTTACTTCCTCTATCACTATATCTTTCCACCTTTTTCTTGGTCTTCCTGCTCTTCTCCTTCCTACTTTTTGCACTTCTTGCTGTCCTTGAGTCGTCCATATACCATACATGTCTTGCTCATCTTATCATTCTCCATAAGCCTATTGCAATCTTTTCTTTCAAATCTTCGATACTAAATCCTCTTGGCCATCTTATTCCCATAATCCATCTCAAGCATCTTCTGTCAAACATGTCCAGTCTTCTCTTAATTGCTTGGCTACATTTCCCGCTTTCAGCTCCATTACAAAGCATTTTTTTTTGGAAGTGGGACGCTGCAATCTGGGAAATTTAAAGTGCATGGACTGGAGAAAATTTTTGTCTTTTTTATTAAAAAAAAAACCCTGTGGACAGAGTCTTTTCAGTGGTAGATTTCACCACATTCACTACAAACATTTTAGCATGACATGTATTCATGTTTGGTCCCACAAGACTATGTTGAACTGAGATACGGGAATTAAAATTTGTCTAGTATTCACTTTCCACAGCAAGTTAGGTCGTCCGTCTGGATGGCACCTGCTTTTGACAATTTTCACTGTCATGTTTGAAAAACTGTTCCACAACTTCCTTAGCCTTGCATTATTGAGCATAAGGTGCCTATACAAAGTATTGTATTCACCCCCTTGGAACTTTTCACATTTGTTTTCTCTTTGATTCACTATGGATTTGGTTTAGATTTTTTTGCCATTAATCAATGGAAATATCAAAAGGATCTCTGCAAAGTCATCTAAATTAATTACAAATACAAAGCACAAAATAATTGATAGCACATGTATGACATTTCCAAATCGTCACTGGTAC
The DNA here is from genome assembly GCF_016835505.1 of Polypterus senegalus. Lineage (NCBI taxonomy): Eukaryota > Metazoa > Chordata > Cladistia > Polypteriformes > Polypteridae > Polypterus > Polypterus senegalus. The sequence goes on from NC_053171.1 coordinate 95,168,641, forward strand.
ATCTAATTGGTTTTAGAAGTCACATAAGTAATTCAATGGAGATCCACCGTCTGCAGTCAAGGGGTTTGAATTGATTATAGTATAAATACACTTCTGTGTCAGAAAGGTCCAACTTATGATCGGTCAGTATGGTGGCCTGTCCCATCCAATGAAGAAAAACTCCATTAAAAGGAGATTGAAAAGCAGAAGGTAGGGGATGGAGACAAAAAAAAAAAATTCCAAATCACTGAATATCCCTTTGAGTCTGTTTAAAGCAATCATTTGGAAATGGAAGGGGTATAGCACAGCTGTAAATCTACCCAGAGCAGGCTGTCCATAAAAAGTCAGTGATTGTGCAAGAAGGAGACAACTGGGGAGGATTGATTAGTAACACGCACTGATACCGCGCATTGCCACAGCCACCACATGACAAACCAACTTGGGATCCCAGATTAGGACCCGAGTGCAGCCATGCAACGGGTGACACCTCAGCACAACACAAGTATAGATGGAATAGAACCAGTGTGAGGGTTTTTTTTTATGGTGGCTGGAATGCCAATTCTGCCAACAACTTCCATGTTTTTTCCCTATAGGTTTGAGGGCCTATATGCAGGGCTGGATGCAGATTAACATCTTACCCAGGGTGAAGCAATTGCAGGTTAAGGGCCTTGCTCAAGGGCCCAATGGGGTAGAGTCACTTTTGCCGTTTATGGGATTCGAACCGGCAACCAATTACCAGTGCAAATCCCTAGCCTCACAGCCACCACTCCGCCCCGGAGTTAGGGAGGCCACCAAAAGATCTATAATAACTCTGAAGGACTTACAAGCTACTGTGCTTGAGACTGGAGAGACAACAAGTGTTGCTAAGCTGCTCCACCAGTCACAGCTTTATGGGAGAGTTGCAAAGAGAAAGCTACTGTTTAAAAAACACACATACAGTATCATATCAGCTGGAGTTTGCCAGAAGGCATATGGAAGACCCTGAAGTCAGCTGGTATATAGTTCTGTGGTCTAAAAAGACCAAAACTGAGCTTTTTGACCATCAGAGGGCATGTGTGGTGTAACTCAGTGCTCTGGGTTTGCTTTTCTACAGTAGGCAGGCCCTAGAAAGCCTGAGAGTATGTAGGGTAAAAATGAATTTAATTCACTGTGATTCAGTGTTGTATAACAATAAAATGTGGAAATGTCCCTTGGGGCGAGTGAGTACTTTTTAGAGGCACTATATAAACTATTTGCAAATGGATATTCACCAGCCGTGAATGGAAACCACAGACCCACGTTAAGCTTCACAAATCTGTTGGCATTCCAGTTCTCCTCTTCTCATATGAAGGCATCCAAAGTATACCATAAAACCATACCCATTCCTTTCTAAAGCCACTACCACCAGCCTGGTTTGTTGCCACAACCCTGGATGGACTCATGGATTCATATTGTGTTTGTGATGTTCCACTCATCCCATTAGCATGAATCAGCAGGTTCTGGGATTCAGCAGACTATGTGATATTTTTCTGGTTTCAGTTTTCTGCAGTATGTGCTATGATGTTATCAGTCAGGAAATGATAGGAAACAAGCCGAAAAGACAGAAGCTGAAAAACAAGTATACAAAGAAATAATCAATAGGTACTAGAGCTGACATCTTCTTGGATATGTCTTTTAGGCTCCTCTAATGCTAAAGAAAATTCCCAATGGTAGTGCAGAGTAAAGGTTTGAAAAGATAACAGGAAATTTAAGCCAAGCCTAACACAAGAAACCAAAAGTCAAAATCAGAAATCAAGCTAAGATTCCTAACCCTAAGACCTCACTAACTTATCCATACCAATCACTTTGTTTTGAAATGAATCCAATACATGAGTAAAGCCCTTGCCTTACGACCTTCTTAATAATGAAAACAAGCTCAAAATGGTGGTGTCCACAAGAACACCAATCAAGATCATGATAGTGTGACTTCACCATTACACCATTAAAGTTGTTTTGAATTAAATATATTATTTATAAAAAAAGGGCCAGGGGAGTCCCAGGACTTCAGATTATAACCAGTGTACAATTATACCTGTGACAGAAGTGGTCAGAAGTCAGTTAATCCATTTCTTTGAGCACCACTGTTGCTGTTATTTGTTAATTAAATAACTGCAGGCCATCTAAACACGGAGAATGCACAAACTTCATAGGTGCAGTGATCAGGAATGGAAACTGGATGGTTGAAATGAATACCACCATAGCACACTGTAATAAGTACAAAGAAAATCTAATCTAATTTTACTTCTCACATATAGTTATACATACAGTACAATATATAATGAAATGCTTAATTACTAAACCCCAAGAATGTGCATTAGAAGGAAGAATAATAAAAAAGACAAGAAATAAGGAATACATAACTCTATAATGATTATTAACTCAGGAAGAGAAATGGTTCACTCTGTGCTAATATTCTAATAATTAAACCATTCTGACTCTAGAATGCTGTTGACTTGACCAGAGGGACAGCAGAACTTCAATTAGCATGGTGAATTTGTGGAAACAAGAAGCTGGGCCTGCTCTATCCAAATGTCAATGCCATTAAATGTAAACCTGCAGTACACCTGGGCAGATCTGACCATGACTTACTCCCACCTACAGGCCTATGACTGACAGCAGCAGCTCTCTTATTTATGCCAGAACTTCTTATGTGTGTTTGAGAGATCAGGAAGTAGATTGTTGATTGTTTGTTATACACACACACACACACACATATATATAATATATATATATATATATATATATATATATATATATATATATATATATATATATATATAAAATATATATATATATATATATATATATATAGAGTGGAACCTCAAAATACGGACAGCTCTGTATACAAGAAATTCAAGATACGAGGAAAGTATGATCGAAAAATTCTGATCTAAATACAAGCATTGGCTCACGTAACGAGCCAGGCTGTGGTTATGTGTGACGCGTTTTCCGATCCACCTCGACTCGGGGATTCACCCAAGCTGACGCTGCCAGCTCACTCAGTGTTCCTTGTTCTCCTGTAGCGTGATTTCATTGTTTCGCTGTAGCAGTTCGCTGTATAAGCGTATCCAAAAATATCGCGGACATGCAGACGGAGAATAGGAGACGATTGCCCTCAAGAGGAGTACAAGGGTGTTATACCGTGTTAGCCATTATGAATGTAGAGAAAAGCCAAGCAAAATGAACACCCTTTATTGGTTAACTAAAAAGATTACAATATGCAAGCTTTGATTACATCTTGCCTGAAGAAGGGACCTGAGTTGCCTCGAAAGCTTGCATATTGTAATCTTTTTAGTCAGCCAATAAAAGGTGTTCATTTTTCTTGGCTTTTCTCTACCCTCAAGAGGAGATAGAGAGAGGCAAGCGAGCGAGGGAGATAAGGAGAGAGAGAGAGGAGATAAGGAGAGAGAGAGAGAGAGAGAGACGGGTGCGCAAGTGAGAGAGATAAGGAGAGAGAGACGCGCACAAGAGAGAAGAACCATCAGCTCAGTTGTGATCACATGACGCTCAGCAGACAAAGTGTATCCATACTACTCGTATTGCAAGACATCGCTCGTTTATCAGGTCAAAATTTATTAAAAAGTTTAGCTCGTCTTGCAAAACACTCGTAAACCAAGTTACTCGCAAACCGAGGTTCCACTTGTATATATTATTTATCAGTGTTATTTGTTAGGAAAATTGATTTTTATGTTGATATTTTTGGGAGTGCGGAACAGATTAACTGGATGTCCATTATTTTCAATGGGGAAGTTTGTTCTAGATACAAGAAATTCGCTATACAAGCTCAGTGCTGGAACGAATTAAACTCAAGGTTCCACTGTGTATATATATATATATATATATATATATATATATAAATATATATATATATACTACTGGGTTCCCCAGCTCGCTTCGCTCGCCACACAACTTCACGTCTCTGCCGCTCACGTTGTGAAGACGGGGGCTTTTCGCACCCCAAGGAGACACAGTCGCTCCTCTGAAACCCCCTCTTAAATGGTGATAAAATGGAGAACACACACTTTTTTTTTTAACTCCTCTTTGCTCGATCAGCTGCTGGCTTGGTGGTGGTGCTGCTGCTGCTGCTGCTGTCATGCTGCAAGATCTTCATCTCACACAGTGCTTCAAACATTTAAAAGCCTGTACAACAGCTGTCCTACTCTTTGTCTTTTATTTCTGCCCCCAGGCGTGTTTAAATCTTTTGGCACAAAGTCTTGTCTTGTGAGACGTGAGTTCTTGATAATATTTTAGTTTATAATTTAAACACGGAATTAGAATCTGAAAATTTACCAACATCACATTAAAGTTTGATAAATTCTGAAAAGAATTATACCAAACATATATATGTAGGTTTTAAAATAAGCCCGATTTAAAGCATGACGAAAAATGTGGCATTAAAAAAGTCACCGTTGCACTTTTAGGCTTAGGATTTATATATATATATATATATATATATATACAGAGAGAGAGAGAGAGAGAGTAGATATATATTTATATATATTTGGGTTTTTTTTTTCTTGAGCTTCTGCAAAGTTTACATTTTCCCTTGGGAACAAATAAAATATAAAAAAGTATAAGTAAAGTGAGATTCTTACCCATTACTTACAAACTACATGAAAACTACTCCCATTTGAGAATAAGATATCTTTTATTTGTATAATAGTAACAGCGAGGCAACAGCTTATTTTATCAATAAATAATGCTTACTTGTAATGGAAATTTATTGAAAAACACTGGCAGTTATTTCTTGTTTTGCTAAATTACATTTAGACGGTAATATTTACTTTCAGACCTCCCACCATCATCCGTCAGCGGCCTGCCCGTTTAACTATACGTGGGGCCTAGTAGCAGACACCTGCATAAAATAAATAAAGTTAGCTTTAAACTCAACAAACACATGTCAGAGTAAATGCAGATAGTGATCTCAGAGTTTTCTTATATTTTTCCTTTTCTTAATACAATGATTGAATTCAGTTTAGCACCAGAATGTGTACCATCATTGTGAAGGTGGAACAAAATCATTTGAAACACATACAAAAAGTGACAAATCACAAGAAGTTAATATTGGGATATTTTGATATCTTGGGATTTATATATAATAATAATAATAATAATAATTCATTACATTTATATAGCGCTTTTATATATATATATATACATATATATATATATATATATATATATATATATATATATATATATATATATATATACACAATATATACTGTATTTCATCTACCTGTCTTTCAGCTCTATAACTTTACAAAGTCAAGCGAAGGCCTTGCATATCACAGTGACTGAATATAGACCTTTGTAAGTGCTTTTATTTAATACATCAAACAGTTCTGCATGTGAAAACTAATTATTTTAATTAAAAGCATTATAAAACATAAATGGCTAAGATAAAGACTAATTACTTCTCAGATTCTGGATGAAAAAATAAAAAAGGCCATTCTGAAGCTCAGTGTATGCCCACACAATAAGTGCATACAATCGTTTGCTGGCCTTCAAATGTTGTGTTTGGAAAGGCAATGCAGCATAGCACCAACTGGCACAATGTCAAGCATACATATTCAAGCACTCTCTTTATGGGTTAATAAAAATATGACTAACAAAGTTTTAAAATAGTGAAAGTGTTCCCACAAGACCAAAAACGTGCAAAAAAAAAAAAAGTAATAATAAGTGGTGGGGTTGGGTTTGAAGGTTTTTACTGTATTGCATCTATTAGTCACATATTACTAAGTGACACCAATTCAAGCAAAGGCTTTGTTAAGGTGGTGTCACATAGCACAAAGTGACAAATAGATTTGCCAAAGTAACAAAGTTCTAAACTGTTAACCAAATAAACATAAATGTATTCTTCAAAACCGCTTAATCCAATTAAGGGTCATGGGGGGGGCAGAGGCACTCCTGGCATCAGGGGTCTGAAGGAAGGAAACATCCCTGGACAGGGGGCCAGCCTGTCATAAAGTCCTCTCCGGCATATACCGTCAGTCACACTGACCCTGGGGTCAGCGAGCATCACAATCAGTCATCGGGTGTGGAAGCCGGAATTGTAGAATTGCTAACTATCCTAAGAAATAAAAATAAAAAATCAAATCCAATTTTATTTGTCACCTACAATTATATACAGTACAGCATGTTGTAGACATGCTTAATTGCTAAACTCCGAGACTGTACATTTGAAGGAAAAATATTAAAAAAAGGCAATAAAAAACAAAAATGTGACTCTTTAAATATCAATATATACCATGTGTCAGGGATGCCATGGGCCATGACCCGGCCGGGACACCATGAGGGATCAGATGTGGGTCTGAGCTCACCTTGGATCACGTGGGAGCTGCCTTACGGGTTGTTTTGGGGGCCACGGGTCGAGGGCATGGAAGCCCTACCCTGTAGGGGCCCGTGGTCACTGCCAGGAGGCGCCCCAGTGCCTTTTGGACCTGTTGCCCCAGCACTTCCGCCACACCAGGAAGTGCTGGGGGGAAGACTTTGGATGATACCCGGAGAGCTGCCGGGAGGACAGCCGGCACTTCCGCCACGCTGGGGCGTGGCTAGAGGAGGAATGCCAGGAACACCTTGGCCTCAGACGGGTCCTGTATAAAAGGGGCCATCTCCCTTCATTCGAGGCTGGAGTTGGGAGGAGGAAGGACAAAGCAAGAGAGGAGAGTGGAGGCAGCCCGAGAAGAAGGCATTGTGGCCAGGACTGAGATTGTTGGGATATTGTGCACATTTGACTGGGTCTGAGTGACCATTATTGTACATAATAATTGTAAAATAAACATGTGGTGGTATTTTAACAACATGTCCGCCTGTCTGTGTCCAGGTCGGCTCCACACATGGCATCAGTAGTGTGCAATATATTAATTACGTAAAAATATACATTAAGAAATTGATTCATATCGTATAAGGATACAATTGCCTTTTCTGAGATTTCTTCTGTTTTTTTTTCCTTACAAGGGTTTTTGGGGGAGTTTATTCTTGCCTTCTTAGGGAGTCAAGGCTGGGTTCTGTCAAAAAAACAAAAAGAAAATCAGGGCCTGTAAAAGAACATTGAGGCATACCTTGTGTGAGTTTGGGCTATACAAGAAATGAATTGTTGCTGTTGAAGAAAACAAGGTATTATGTCGCTCTAAATAAATGCAAATGGTGTTAATGTGGTAAGAAGAGTAAGTTATTTATCATTTACTTTTATTTAATAGATTGAAATATGCTCTGACCTTATGTTTTAACCTACAGAATTTGCAGCATATCACTTGGTTAGGTTTCATTTTCTGGAATTTTAATATGTAAAATGTGATTAGTAGTGATGATCAAAATGAACTGCGCAAAATTGAATTTGTAGCAATGGTCAGTGTTTTGCTTTGCACAAATATCCATCCATTCATTATCCAACCTGCTATATCCTAACTACAGGGTCATGGGGATCTGCTGGAGCCAATCCCAGCCAACCCCGGGCAAGGCGCCAGCCCACCACAGGGCGCACACACACACACACACACACACACACACACCAAGCACACACTAGGGACAATTTAGGATCACCAAATCACCTAACCTGCATGTCTTTGGACTGTGGGAGGAAACCCACACAGACATGAGGAGAACATGCAAACTCCATGCAGGGAGGATCCGGGAAGCAAACCGAGGTGTCCTAACTGCGAGGCAGCAGCGCTACCACTGCGCCACTCTGCCGCCCCACAAAACACCTTGTTTTTACAAACAGTTTCTTTCTTTCTTCAAAATCAACCCTCTCATCACTGCGCTGCTCTCCTCCACTCATGTGTTGCCTTCCTTCTTCCCATCTCCATCTCGCCTGGACAAGGCAGCACATTCTCTTTTATTGTGAACCCCGGAGTATGTCTGGTGGCATGACGTGGCCAGTTGGAAGTAAGAAAAGTAGGGACAGCAGCCACACAAGCTGTAACAGGTTAGGACGTTATGAGGAAAGATTAAAAGAGCTGAGCCTTTACAGTTTAAGCAAAAGAAGATTAAGAGGTGACATGATTGAAGTGTTTAAAATTATGAATGGAATTAGTACAGTGGATCGAGACTTGTATTTTAAAATGAGCTCATCAAGAACACGGGGACACAGTTGGAAACTTGTTAAAGGTAAATTTCGCACAAACATTAGGAAGTTTTTCTTTACACAAAGAACGATAGACACTTGGAATAAGCTACCAAGTAGTGTGGTAGACAGTAAGACGTTAGGGACTTTCAGAACTCGACTTGATGTTTTCTTGGAGGAAACAAGCGGATAGGACTGGCGAGCTTTGTTGGGCTGAATGGCCTGTTCGCGTCTAGATTGTTCTAATATATCTTCACGTGGAAAAAATGCAGCCTGCGATATTTTAAAAAACGTACCATGCTTCACAATGTTGAAAAGAGGTACATAAACCAGAATTGATTTTACTGATATGATACGGATTACATGCATTACACAAGTGAAGCAAAAAACACAGGTAAACACAGAAGTGAGAACAAGACTTTAGGTAGCCATATTCTTTGTTCCACATCCAAAAAATAAAAAAATGTAAAATCTCAAAAAACTGTTTAGTGAGTTCATGCTGCACAATTATGAAATCGCCTGTGAAATGAATTTTAGTGTCAATGTTGCAAAATTATGTGAATTGAAATTTTAGGCCGTTCCTCTAGCTTATGAGTGTATTTATTTTCACACATGAACTTTAAGTATATTCTATATAGTTTTTATGCATATTTGTTGTGTCACAATGTAATTTTCCCTTAGCATCAATAAAATATCTATCTATCTATCTATCTATCTATCTATCTATCTATCTATCTATCTATCTATCTATCTATCTATCTATCTAATACTGCCTCTTATATCTGTGTATGTATTTGTCTATCTATAGATCCAGGGAGAGGGTTACAGAATTGAGGTAAGAACCTGCAGTGACCAGTCCTGTCCTGAATGAGAGCAAATGAAGCCTTACAGTTTTCGTAGCAGAATACTTTCAGCTCCAGCGAATGCACTCCAGCGACAGATATAATTAAATAATTCAATACAGTAACTTAGTAAAGCATAACAAGAATGATCTTGTACTTTCTTTTTTGGGAAATACTGTTTTTAAGTTACTCCATCGGACAATGACATGTTTGCCTATTGACTATTTCTTCCTATCACTTTGCTTTTGTCACTTTTCATTAATGTGCACAATGCTATGTTTTTTTTTTATCAAAGCAGTACCCGGTGGCCCCAGAGACCTGAGTTTGAATCCCAGCCCAGATGCTGCCAGACTGAAGGACGCATATTCTCCTCATGTCTACCTAAGTTATCTTTCCATTTCTTGAAAACTTAGACCGTATCCACACTACTACATTTTCATTTTAAAACACAGCCATTAATTTTTGTTTCTACCTTTCGTCCACACTACCAAGTGTTTTCAACCCCCTGAAAAGTAAAAGTTTTGCAAACATTCTACAGAGCCATATACGTCTGAAAGTGCTGCCTCAGCAATGTGGTGTGACTGATCAAAAACTCAGATTTTCAAAAACACAGACTGCAAATGCAGTCTTCCTTTTCCATGCTTTCTAGATGCTGCTCATTAAAACGTCTCATTCTCTGATTGGTGACCGTTCATGGAAGAAAAACACATTCCAACATAGCAGACATAAAAGAGTTAATTTCCATGGTGCTTGTTGTGTTGTATACCTATATGCATTGTGGTGGACCACTGGGGCCCTTACTCGGCTGGGACACCTCGATCATGGAAGGACTGGAGCGAGAGAGCCTGAAGTCCAAAGATCAAATAAACACTTTCACAAAAGGTTCAAGGAAAAGACAACAGCTCCTGTGGTGTTGTAATCAAGAGTCCCCTGTCCACTGAAAACGGCAAATATAGGAGGCACTGGGGATCGAACCAGTGTTTGATCTTTGGACTTTAGGCTTCATACATTATACAGTTTTTGCGTACATTTTGTCATTTACTACTAAAATATAAAAAAGTTTCTGTTTTAAAAATGTGTTTACACAGATTATTGTAGAAAAGGAACACACATGAAATGCGTATGTTCCAAATAACGATCTAATATTTCCACTCTAAAACTCCAGCACTTCACTCCCAGATAATCAATCAAGGCATCAGCTGGGAGAACTTTGTGAACGTTCTAAGTTGGTGGGGGGATGGAACAGCCAGCTGCTTGCTGTTTGTCTTCATCGGCACATTTACAGGACAAAAGGACGCTGGCAGAGAGGTGCGAACGGATTTAAGGTGGGCCGGATCTATGAGTTTTTTCGTAGGCTCTGGTAATTCTAGTGTTAAAGGATGAGATTTTGATACTTTTGTAGGCATTTGTGCTAAGTTTCATATGTTAAAAAAAATTAAATAGCAATGGAGGGTCCAGGAGGTAGGAGGAATGCTAGTGAAATTTGTGACCAACTGGCTGTCTCAGTAAGATGAGACGTACCCCTCATTTGTGTTATTACTAATTTGACCTCTTTCTCTATGTCATCCATTAGCCGGCATGCCAACAGTAGCTGTTGTTTTCACAGCAACGGAGTGTCAAAGTCGTCCTAACCTGTTACAACTTGTGTGGCTGCTGTCCCTCTCATTACTCACTACAGTATTCCACTTTTCCCATATATTTGCTATAGAGCTTCTGATTTCCTTCAGTAATTACATAGAACTGCAGTATAAAACTTTGATTTCCTCAGTAAAATGATTTTCATGTATTTTATTTAGCATTTGCCATTATGAATTTCAACAAAAAAAAATAAAATAAAATATATATATATCAAAGAAAAAACAAGCCAAAAGAAGTTCAAATGAGCTCACTTTTGCTTCTCTGCGTTTCTGCCACAGTACTAATGAATCACTGAGAAACCGCAGTGCAGATACCTTAAACAACGCCTGCTAACACATTCACGTGTGAATTGTGTTTGAACATAAGAAGAGCTAAACTCAGCTGCCCTCTTTCAAATACGTAGAAAAAATTAGGATGGGTCAAAACTGTCTGCCAGGTGAATCATTCAGACTACTTTCTCACAATCCTCTGACAGGGCCTGGCTGGAGTCCAAGCCATCAAAGCTGGAAGAACTGGTCTGATTTTAAAATAGATAATACCAGGAAAGCCCAACGCTTCACAACACCTGCTGTGTCAGTTCTCACCTTCCATAACTATCTCAAACCAATGCCCACGCTACACTTAGTATGCATTTGATTTCTTCTCCCTGCTTGATTGTTGTAAACGTAACAGAACTCAAAAATGGACACAGCAAAAGCTTTTTTTTATCTGCTGAGAATCAGGCCTGATCAGATATGAGCAGGTTAAAGTATATCAAAACCATGCTGGGGCCGGAAGTGTCTCAGAGAAAGGATGAGCAAAGACGGAGAACGACGTTAGCTGTGTGATCTGCAAACTCAGCATATCTTATGATGTGGTCTGGCATCTAGTTCACAAAGTCAACCAGATCTACACATTGCATTCATATAACTTGAGACACCGAGGAGAAAATTTTCACCAGTGCTTTTACCAAAGCCAGTGCTGCCAAAGTATCCCTCTCGAAGTAATTAACTTTCATCATAGTGCTGATCCAAGTGAATTGCAGTAGATGATTAATTGCGAATAAATTGAAGAAGTTAAAAATAAATTCAACACATTTGCTCAGGCCATACTCTTTGAATAGAGAGGCTCTGTTCTATAAGCCCCTTGTCTGTTTTCACTTTAGAAGGGTAGTGCCGAAGAAAATGAATCGTTCTTCTGAAACACATATATGGGAGATGGGCGTCTTCGGGGCTGTGAGGATGTGAACATATTCTGAGAAAAAGAATGGAACTTCTGATAAAGCTGACTTTGTGGAGACATCACAAATTATTAAAATGCCCTTTTAAAAAATGTATTTGCTTTTCTTCACGTAATAAATGTGGTTATTGTTAACCCTCATCTGTCTGATTAAATGCAGCTGGTAATCAGAAATAAAAAGAGAGAAAGCGAGCGAAATGCTGACATGGACTGTGCAAGGGAATGTGCAAAAGATAAAGTCCGTCATATTAGAGCTTGTACTGGAGCACAGCAGCATTGTAAAGAAAATCAATCTAATAATGATTTATAATGCTGATATGGAGGAGCAACTTATCATTAAAAGAATAGGGACGAGCCACCGTAAATTGTAAGTTATTTGATCTTCTATTTATATATGTTGTGTGTCAGCTTTCCTTATACAAAAAAAAAAAAAACACTAATAAGGCCAAACTGGAGCTTTTATTGAATACAAAGTAAAATACCGAGGCATGAACACAAACTCCATCAAATTCATGCCAGACCTGCTACAATGGGTCTTGAACCCTATTTATCTACTGCAGCACAGGTATGGCCATCATCGCCTCTTCCTCTCTCTAGCAAGTTGAACTTTCACCAATGGCTCCCCTCCTATACCCATGCCCAATAAACGTCTGGCACTAAGGCTGGCTTTAAAGCTCATCCATGTATTACTTTCAGCCAGCCCTCCAGGTTTGGACATGGCTTAACATTTGTTCCAGGGTCACCAAGCTAGAACTGTAAATGGAGACCCCTGATGTTCCTGCACCCCCTTAAAGTGCAAAGCCTCCAAATCAGCTTCCTAGCCTTCTGGTCTATTAGATGGATAACACAGTCCCATACATTATTGTGACTGTGTGCCCTTTATGGGTGAATACACATTGCCACCTTCAGTGTTAGTTCTCTCTCTTAACCCAAAAGGGCAGACATTGATGCCAGTTGCTGGGTTGCTTGCCCTGCTTCAGCACATGCTCTCTATCTCCTCCATAGCTGTTATTATGTCTAATACCCCTCAAGAGTACACAGAAGACATTCAGGTATTAGCAGCCCTTGCATGCCCACACCAGCATCTGCAGAATCTTTTCTATTGCCAGTGTGGCTCCCTCTCCTTTTTCTCCATACTTATTGTTTGGAATGCTCTCCAGTGTGCCATCCTGGTGGTACTCTTGTCCTTTTATATATATTGTAGTCTGTAGGAGGCATCCTGTACTCCAAACCCCAGACAATACCAGTTCAGACACAACTTGCTGTCCAAAAATGGCGGCTTTATTAGGCTACATTAATTTTTATCCAGGTTAAAGCACTCAAAAAAGATTCTGACTCCATAGTGACAGTAATCTTTTTTCTCCTTCCTCTTCTCCAGGTGAGTGTTGCACATGCTATGGGGGCTTCCCTCAGCATCTCCCATTAGTGGCACCCAAGGATTCCAGTGGGGCTGTCAATTGGAAGTACAACTCCCTTGCTACCCTGTGGGTGTCCAAATAAGAGTTCTAATTTAAAAAGTACAAAAACTAACTAACCCCAATATGCAATCTAATATTTGCAATAACGATATATGTAACAGATTCTAAACCTTTACACTGAGCAAAGAATAGCTATCACTGCAAAAGTCTTTCTTTATTTGGCAAGCGCCTTGAGCAATGGAAAGGTGCTATATAAATAAAATGTATTACGTTGTATTATTATTATTATTAACCAGGAAGTGTGTAACACAACTTTTATACCATTGCAATGCTGACAATGCTGGCCCCAAATTCCAGTTGCCACAAGGCAGCAGCAGGAAAAACAACCATAAATAAATGTGGCCACAAAAAAATTAAATGGCATGGCAGCAAGACATGTAAAAATTCTAGGAACTTCCAAACTAACTTTGATCATTAAACTAAGTACAGGAATTAATTCCTTATACTCAAAAATTCCAATGAAAAAGCAAATCAAATATGTGTGATCAAACCTGAGAAAAATTAAAGATGTTTCTAATCTTAACAGAATGCCCTCTAGTGGCCATAATAAAATACAAGAGAACAGAATAGAATTCAAAAGAATCAATACGTATAAAAAATGTTAAGCATTGTGCCTGTCTGTGACATGATTACTCATGAAACACTGGGACTACAGCCTTGATCGTGGTCTAAATTGAAAACTTATTCTTCTATTTTCCCCCCATGCTTTTGCCATTGTCTTTTCACAGAATGCTGAGTTTAAGGGCTTTTTATATTGATTTGCATATTCAAAGAGGCATAATTCTGGGAGGAGTTTAGTAGTGGAGGCAGGCGCATGTACGTGCGTTACTTTTCACGCTGACCATTGATTTATATAGCCATATAGAATGTGGAAGTTGACTTACACACAGATTTATATATCTAGATGTTTTTTTGCATAAGCACATTTCCATTTTAGGGCAGCACTGTGGCGCAGTGGTAGTGCTGCTGCCTCGCAGTTAGGAGACCCGGGTTCGCTTCCTGGGTCCTCCCTGCGTGGAGTTTGCATGTTCTCCCCGTGTCTGCGTGGGTTTCCTCTGGGCGCTCCGGTTTCCTCCCACAGTCCAAAGACATACAGGATTGGTGATTCTAAATTGGCCCTAGTGTGTGTTTGTGTGTGTCCTGCGGTGGGTTGGTTCCTGCCTTGTGCCCTGTGTTGGCTGGGATTGGCTCCAGCAGACCCCCCGTGACCCTGTGTATGGATTCAGCGGGTTAGAAAATGGATGGATGGACATTTCCATTTTTGTCCATACGCCATGTTAGAGTTTGAATTCTCCGCACGGCGTTATGCATGAGGCCCCAGATATCTGAGTGTTTCCTTGTGGAATATACTGTTATATATGTGCAAATAATATCTTATCTGATTTGGGAAATTTCGATATCTATGTAACTATACAAGTAGCATGTTACTAAGGATGATGTAATTGTAGCCATGTTATCTCAAGGGGGATCAAACAATGTGAAAATAAGAAATTTTTGTGAGAGACATAATATTTTCATGTCATCCTCTTTTTAATTTACCTTTATTATATGAGTTTATTGATCCTGATCCTCACTTGCTGATCTCAGGTTTTTACTTTCTGAACTTTGCTACATTTGACGATACTTTTAATACACCTCTGAAGAAATAAAAGAAAATAAAATTAAGATCTCTGCCCCTTGGCTAAACAGTTCGCCCATGAGGATTTGTATGGATATATTGTTTGGACACTATCTTAGGCTGATATTTCATTTCACAGGTTAACAACTACTTAATTAATGACTGCCATGACATTTGGAGAAAATGCTATTTAAAGGAGAGTGACAGGCATTTGGTGTTTCCTGGTAAAACCGTATGGGGATATGAATGAGACATGGATCAGGGCATCAGATTGTCATGGTTCAGCCAAGGTTCTTTCCCTGGCCCAAAAGTTTTTTTTTGTTGTTGTTTTATATTATTTTGTGTATTTCAGTATTAATTCTGTTTTAGGATTCACTTTATATTGTTTTTTTTGTATTGCAATTTTTTGTGTAATTGTGTGTTTTGTTAATGAAAGGCTTTGTTATTTGCCCTGTCTCATTTAACTTGAGGTCAAGGAGATGGGGCCACATAATTAGCCAGCCTTCCTGCAGTTTCAGCGTTGCACTTCTGATTTTGAGTCCTGCCTATTGAGATTACGATTTTGATGTTGGGTTTTCTAGCTTTCACCCTCTGCTTTGATTTAAAAGCACAGTTTCTGTAAGTTATTTTAAATATATATATATATATATATATGTATCCATCCGTCCATTACCCAACCCACTGTATCCTAACAGTCTGCTGGAGCCAATCCCAGCCAACACAGGGCGCAAGGCAGGAAGAAACCGCAGAGAGGGAGCCAGCCCACCGCAGGGCATATATATATATATATATATATATATATATATATATATATATATATATATATATACTAGCAAAATACCCGTGCTTTGCAGCAGCAAAGTACTGCCTTAAAATTTTTATTAAGAAAAAAATTAAACCTTTTAAAACTGAAGGAAAATATACCAATAATTATTTGTTAAGGATCTCTTTGTATACCACATTGTGAGTCCGGCCCTCCGGTTGTAATCTGACCAAGCTGTGCGCTGAGCTTACTCTTGAGCATGTAACGTACAGTCGGCCATGTGAACAGTAATCTTGTCTCAAATCTCACACCTTGAATTGCTGCTGTCGTAATCGGTTTGAGTTTCATGGTTTGTTTCAATGACGATAGTATTTGCAGGACTTGTTGTGTTGAAGTGACATTCGGCATCTGTCAAGCGTTGTAAGCATACAACCGGTTTCATCGATAACTTCACATCCAGCTTTTGAGAGTTTAAACATTCATAAACATCAAAGTGTCCAATACTGAAATCGTCACCTGTGAGTCTAAGATGTTTAAGAGGCACTGGCAGTTGTCGAAAGGTGTAAAATATTTGGCCATTTCGGTACACTTGAAAGCGACAACCGAACAATTCAGCGGCAGCCATCAACTCACATGCAGAACCATAGGTGAAGGTCTTAAGCATTTCACTCTTCTAGTGCTCCTGTGTAGTCTAATTATCTCCTGTACCGTCATCAGTCCACACCTTGAACCTGTGCCAGTCATTCAATACATAAGGCACAATGTTCCTCCGGATATCAAGAGTGAGCCTGATTTGGCCGTGCAATATGTAACAAAGAGAATGGAAAAGGTAGATGTCATCTCCCGGCATGGAAACCACTCGGTAAGTGACACTTCTTTGATCAATGGTGATCACCTCGATAGACATGGTAATGGGGGTATGGTTGAAATGATAAAGGAAATGGGTACTTGAACAATGTAAAGTAAGTCTAAAATACCTACACAATAACTATAATCGTAATAAACGAACAATAAAACAGCGGAAAAGCCGTGGATTAAATAAAAAGATAAAAAGGCTGTAGTTATCAGCAGGGAGATGTGAATCCCGTGGCGAAGCAAGGAAGGGAATGTAGAGACCGGAGCGACAGACGGCCTTATAGAGGCAGGCAGCCAACAATGTGGGAGACGTTGGGATGAGGGACCCAACGCCACCTCACACAGTGACCGAGCTGCAGGCTATGGACGTATATATGTATGTACGTAGGATTCAGTTTGCGTTGGGAACCCGCGTACCAAATTTTTTGAAGATGGGCCCATAAGTAACAAAGACCGTTGAAAAGTTCAATATTGCGTCCGACAGTGGCATCATACCACCGAAATAAGTATGTACATTGCTTTCGGTTAGCGCAGGGAAGCCGCCTACCAAATTTCGTGAAGATGGGGTCATAAATAAGAAAGTTCAACATGGCGGACATTGTCGACTGTTATGACCATTACATGTAGAATTTCGAAATGAAACCTGCTTAGCTTTTGTAAGTAAGCTGTAAGGAATAAGCCTGCCAAATTTCAGCCTTCTACCTATATGGGAAGTTGGAGAATTAGTGATGAGTGAGTGAGTGAGTAAGTGAGTGAGGGCTTTGCCCTTTATTTGTATATATATATATATATATATAGTGTGTCAGCGTTCCTCACATAAAAAAGCCCCAAACAGACTAAACTGGTGCCTATGATGTCTTTATTTTAGCACAAATTAAAATATTGAGTGATGAATACAAATGCTTTTGATTCTTCGGTAGAATGATATAATACATTCTTTAAATAAGAAACTTTTTTTTGTGTGTGTTTTGGACCACAATTGTTTTTTATTTAAAAACTTAAAAAGTATTTCTGAGCCTAAAAAACTTGGCCCCATTTTTGAGTCTTTGTAGGTCTAAAGCTTGTTTTTTTATCGAGGGTAAGGCTGTCTAGGGTGAGACCAATTCGGCAGGTCCAGACCTAAAAATAGAGCAGGTTTGACTTTTTCTGTGTGCACCCCTTTAAAATTCCAATACAGATATGCTGCCTTGATCATTTCAGAAACAACCACCCATCCACAGATTATATGCATGTGTGTAGTGTGAATGGACCCTGCCCAAAGAAGCATCTAGCCAATAGTGATCTTACTGCTAGAAACTGAAAAGAGCTGGCAAAGTTGAAATATCTTGTGCAGAGCAAGAGATGGGCTACAACTAAAAGATGAGCGTAACAACGGTGCCAAGTGCAACATAGCATACTGTACTTTTTGTGGATGTGGTCATATTTTAACACAGCGTCATGGGAAGCTAGAATTGATTCAAACACAAAATTAAAACAATGATTGCCATTCCATAAAGTAGCTGTGTGACTCACTTACACACACACACATATCGTTGATTCTAATCACCTTAATAAATATTCTTTGGATTCTGGCTGAAAGATTCACCAATGAATAATATCACAAATGTGTAAGCTATCCACATGAAACTGATGGATTTAAATACTGTAAATTAATATGACCATTTGCTACACTAAAAATTTCATTATGGATGCAATTTATAGAGGTGTGCAATGACTGACTGTGAGAATTTTACACATTCTTGTCAGGTTTTCTCTGATTTCCCTCACAAAGTTAATCATGATGATTCCACTCTTAGTTTGCCTCCAGTGGAAGTGCCTCATGTTAAACTAGTGTGCTGTCAAGGGTCCTGAATTACTTTTGGGTTGCCACCACCCTTTGATGGATGGATGGATACATATATACACATATGCTTACTATATGCCCTAAATTCCTGAAAAGGGCAAATTGTATATGGATAAAATGCTTAGATTCACGACCATGACAGTACTGCCACTTTATTTCATTTGACCACCTGATTTGCATCCACTTGAATCTTCTCTCTGAACTTGTGCAGGTAATTTTCCTTCCAGAAATTCAGACACATATTTGCAGGTTGATTGGTTAGTTCCCACTACTTTGCGAGCCATGTGGCCCCGAATGATAGGGCATTGTTTCACTCCAACGACCCAGAAATTAATTTTTGGTTTGGGAATAAGAGAGATGGAAATGTTTCTTTGCAGTCACTTTAATAATAACCAAAAGAATGAGACCTGTGTACCAGTAGCCATATTGAAGTTCATGCACAGGATTGCTAGACTAACTGTTGATGACAGGATGAATGTTGTTACCTGCCTGCTCCAAAAATCTTAAAAAGGAGTAGCAGGTCTGTGTCAACAAAGTAGGCCTCATCACCTCAGCCCAAACTGAAAGGGCAATTGTTAAGATCTGCACAGGCCCAAAATTGGGGCAAAGACATAAGAGGCATATACATCAGGGAAAGAGACAAAAGAAAAATTGTAAAAATGATAATTATAAAAATGGCCAAGAAAAACAAAGTTTGTTTAATAATAATCTGTTTATTTATCCAAAAGTCCAAAATTAATATCCAATAGAAAATAAAGGCATGCACAAAAAAGGAAAACAGAAGTAAGCAAATCTGATGTGAACAAAACCAAAGACAGAAGCCAAAAACATTACCTTTATTCAAGAACAGGGGGTCAAAACCAGTGAATTCAAACTTAGAAATAAATAAACAAACCGCAATACAGGAAGAAACCTCAGTACTGAAGCAACCATTTTATCTGTTGTTTCTTCCTAAAACACTGGAGGGGCAGTTCTTCAGATGTAGCATTAGGTGGCCCCATCCCCTGAGTCTCAACACGGACATTAAGGGAAAGTACATTTAAATCTGAAGCCAGGAAGCACTTCTTTATGCAAAACGTTGTGTGAATTTGGAACAGACCACCAAGACATGTAGTTGAATCAAACACCTTGACAAACTTTAACACTAGAATCCATGAAGCCAATGAAAAAACTTGTAATCCTGAGCCACCTTAAATTTCTTTGCACCTCTCCATTATCATCTTTAGTTTTGCAAATGTGTTGATCAGCACAAGCAGCTACCAGCCTGCTATAAAATCCCCCCTTTCCAAAAATAAACTGACAGAGCCGAGTCCATCAAAATATTCTCAGAATCAGGTTTCTTTATCTGGGAGTGAAGTGCCTGGAGATGTGTTGGGTAAATAATATATCGTTATTTGGAACACATGCAGAAAACATGGATAAATAATAGACAATACAAAGCCCAATAATTAGTAAACCACTATAAATGAAATGTATAAAACACAGAAAGAACAAAACCAAAAATATAATCAATAATCTATAAATATAATTCACTAAGGTAAGACACTCATGGAAAGCACGCCGGAAGGGGCGTGGAATCACTAAACCGCCCATGGC
This sequence comes from Polypterus senegalus, assembly GCF_016835505.1. NCBI lineage: Eukaryota > Metazoa > Chordata > Cladistia > Polypteriformes > Polypteridae > Polypterus > Polypterus senegalus. Next base: position 95,188,557 of record NC_053171.1, read on the forward strand.
GCACGCAGGAATGAGCCACGCCCACCAACTCTAAGACCATTGGATATGACGACAACCCGCTGAACCACGCCCACCAACTTGGACGTGACGACACAGGAAAAACGGCGTCATTTATGTTCGTCTGTCGTAGAGTCCACAGGCAGCTCTGAGCCACGTTGACTGTTCATAGAGGCATGTTTCTCGGGTAAGTGAATCGCTATATACAGCGTGTAAAACAGTTTGCGAAGGGTATCCCATGGGATCCTTAAAACTGAGGTTAAAACACAATAAAGGAAGCAGTCTTAAAAAACCAATAAGCCCTGTGCCTCTGTTTCATTACCGTCTCGCCTGCTTCACCAATGCAGGCCCTGCAACAGTCAATACGCTCTCTCAGCAGCTGACCGGTTCACACAGAGGCAGCGCCAGAGACAGACAGAGGCACACACACAGGCAGCTGGTGGGCGGGTTTTTGTGAGTTTCTCTTGCAAGCAGGCACATGACCAGGCAGTGTGTATGCTTCGAGAACGAGGGTGGACGTGGCAGGACTATCTAAGAAGAGGCATGTTTGTAAATCGCTGTATGCGGCGTGTAAAACAGTTTGTTTGTCGCGGATGTGAATCACTGTATGCAGCATGTAAAACAGTTTCCGAGGGGTTTCCCATGCGTCTTCTTCACTCACGGACAATTATATGTTGCTCTCTCCAGAGTTCCATCTTTTCATTCACTTTCTGTTGTATCCTCAAACCCTCCCTTTTTAGACAACTGTGTCTTTCCAGAAGTGTTCAACCATCAATAAATAATTATGCGGTGTTTGTTATGCCGCGGATTCACTATTGTGTTGTATTTTGCTCTCTCCAGAGTTCCATCTTTTCATTCACTTACTGTTGTATTCTCACACCAACCCGTTTTAGACAACCATGTCTTTCCAGAAGTGTTTAGCATTCAATAAATAATTATGCATGAGATTGAGCGTGTGTCTACCCAGCGCAGAGAGGCGTGGGTAAGCCATTGAACCCCATTCGGGCTGCAAACCGTGGAATTCCCACTAAGTGCGACTCATACGCTCCCACTGGTTACGTCCCTACCCTTTGTACACACCCCCCTCCCACCTCGCTACTACCGTGATCGGGTGTCTTGGTGGATTATATATAGAAAAGCAGCCAAAACCGCACAGAGCAATGAAAAGTCTACGTGAGTCACAGGTGCATCTGGACTGCAAAGACGACAACGACTCAAGTGATGAGTTGGAGGTGGGCACATGAGCGGGCAGTGCATACTGAATGAGAAATCAGCAGACTAGCATGACGGAGGGAGCGGAGTGGACGTCCTTCTCCTCTCCTCCCGTTTAACCCTCCGCGCCTGAGCGCAGTGCACCCCCATCCCTCCGTCTGGCAGGATAAGGCACGATGGCAGTCCGCCAGTTTTCAGTCACGGACGATTGTGTGTTGGTTCGTTCCGTACATTGTTGCAATGTGGCTTTTCTTGCTGATTTATTACATTACCGATTTTTCAAATGTTCATTTTCTCCCTGTGCTTAAAAATCATTAAAAAACCAGCCTGATTATGCGACGTATGGTAAGCCGCGGGTTGGCTAATAAAATATACAAAATAATATTGAAAAGACAACAAAAAAGTTCAATAAAAAGGAAACGTGCTTGAAGTTGAAATGAGACCCTGGCTGAAATAAGACAATAAGGAGCACAGAACTATGAGAAGCCCTTGCAATGGAGCTGCTTCTTGTCCGGATTGAGAAGAGTCAGCTGAAGTGATTTGGACCTGTAGCAAGCATGTCTTCAGTGCACCTCCTTCAGGAGATATATCAAGCACAGCCTCCTAGGAAAGGACTAAGGGGAAGATACAGGGTAAGATGGAGGGATTATTTCTCTCATCTGGTTTGTGAATGTCAGGTAGTTCTGCAGGATGAGTTAGAAATCACTGCAGAGGATAAGTGGACCTCCACAACCTTCTCCAGAATACACTCAGTGAAAAGGAAATTATAGTTATTACATAGTATCTTGTCCAGAATTTAAATTCTAACTTAAGGGGAAGCAATAGAAAATAAATTAAAAAACAAAACCAAAAAAAAACTCAAGAAATGAATAAATAATAGCCAAAACATGGACCTGAAAAATATGAACCAGAGCTCTAAGCCAAGGGTAAAAGTCAGCAGTGTCCTACTGTACACACACAGTGTCTATGAAGAAACGATCACTATAAAATATACAAACAAGGTTCGAAAGAGATAAGCATCCTAATATTAAAGTATGAGGTTATAAGGAATAGGAGCAAAGACAAAATATTAAAGTTCACAATAGAGATACAAGTATGATGTGCAAAACAATGCGTCACACGAAGGGCAAGCACAAAGAAAGACACAGTAGCAAAGGTCATGCCATAACCAAGAACAGGTAAGAGAGTCTTGTATAGTCCTCTCAAGTAACTGAAGTCCCGAAGACTGCAGCACATGAGAGTTTTAAATTAGCAGATTGCCCTGATTGCTGCAGACTCAGAACAAAATTATTAACAAGAGACTTGGGGCAAACAAAAAACACAAAGCAGAACAAAGCAAAGACAGTTACCGGGCACTGATGCAGTCTTTGCAGAAGGGATGTATATTGTCATTGCTCTGGCTCATAAAACAGAAAAAATGCACAAATGTGCAAAATAGAAAACCTAATTTCCTAAATAGAGCCATGGGCCTCCCTGCTCACAGGTTCCAACTCAAAAAAAAATCAGAATCTGGCCTGACCTCCAAATCTAGTTCAGGCTTAACTGAGGCCTGTATTTCTAATTGGGCTTCTCCCTAAATAAAATTGCAAAAAATGAATACCTAACTTAACACAATCCTTAATAATCTTCAACAAATATTTGCAGAAGGATGAGAGGAATCTAGTAATGCCAGTCTGGAGAACTTGCTCTGTGTAAAATATTTCGGTAGAGGGCCAAAAAGTAAACGCATTAAAACATAAATAAGCAAGTAAGTAAGTAAATAAATAAATGCATACATACATGCGTAAATATTAATATAGTAAAGAGTGCAGCCTGACTTTAAAGTAGTTGTAGAAACTTCTAAGAAAATATATAATGTTACAGTCTAATATAAAGAAATAAAAGTTATTAACTTGGCATTGCCTGAAACTAACTGGGAACTTAACTCCTTGTGAACTGCCGCACTAGATGACTATAATAAGAATGTTTGAATAGTCGAGCGTCTGTGTCACTGCTTTGCTTCTCATTCACTGAATGAACCCATAGGCCCACTCTGTTTGACGCTGTGTCTTGGTAGTCAGCTGATGTGAAAGAAAAGGAGCAGTTGGGTGATAGCTAAAAAGATTTACAGTATATAGAAATCTCTATATATTTCTGATATATTTTCTCATTTTTGAAAAGTTATGTTTGTGTATTTGTAATTTCTCTGCTGAACAAGCATGACAATACAATTTTCCAAGCCTGAAATAAGGGCAATAATTGCCTTGAGCAAAGGAGAGATGATGACCCAAATAACACCAGCTCATTTTCATCTTTGTATATTGTTTTGTGCTAAATGTTATTCATTATTCAAACAGTAGCCTAATTCATGTGCAGTCTTTAATTAAGATGGCAGTTTCCTGGAGTTTTACAAATATTACAGCAGTATGTGTTAAAAAATGTGGTTTAATTGAATACTCTGTATCACTGAAACAGAAATGGTATGCTAAGTAATAACATATTGTAATGAAATATTAAAAATAAAATAGCATTCCATTTGCTGCATCTGCTTATTCAAAAAGCAGGCTGTACAGGCTGCCTGGGGTGCCTGTATCTTGATTTAACAAAATTAATATACTGTATGAACTGTTTCATATGTATATTAGCAAGAAGGTGGTGCCATGGAGCACAACTATCAGTGACATCGTCCTGGGTCAATAAAAGGCTTTGTATTTACACAGACAGTGTACCTTCTACAGGCCTCCTTTTTCAATTGCCCATCTTTCCATTGTGTTGCGTTTTCCACTCCTCTCAGTCCAGTTCTCTCTCCCATCTCCGACTCTCCAGGTCAAGTGGAGGGCTTTCTTTTAAAGCCTGACCTGAGGGTGCTTCTGGTGCACAATCTATTGCCTCCTGGGAAACAAGTCCTTGTCAGACAGGACCATAACGGTCTTTGTGCTGTCAATATCAGAACTCAACAGGACAGCCTCATTGGACCACAACTCTAATACTGCCCTGAGGGCATCAATACTAATGCTAACCATATGGGGTGTTTCCAGCCAGAGTATGCGGGCAGGTAGTCACCCACTGTCCTGGCCTCCTAGGCTCCCAAGTCCATCTAGTGTGCTGCTGGGAGGACTGTGCTAATGCAACGGTCTTCAGTAACCATGCCCTGACATGGAAGGGGAATGTAGGAGCTCCCTTGCTAACCTTCCTTTATCAAGGTTTCCTGGCCAGGCAAGGGAGCAGGGAGCGAAAAAAATGTCCCAGTCAGGTTGAAGGCCTTTTGGAGTGACTTTTGGGTCCAATTGAGGGAGGGCGGAGTACATCGTGGAAGTCTGACAGCGGGGAATGATTGACGCGGAAAATACCCAGGACAGAGTGGATTGTAGGGGGGTCGAAAGGCTCGTTTGGAAACGAGGCTAGAAGGCAGGTGTTGTGTGGTTTCGAAGTCGCCATTTTTCTTTTTCTGTTTTTGGCTTTTCTTTAGCGCCATCTCTCAGGACCACAACTATGAGAGAAATATAGGATATTGAAAATAGTTCAAAGTCAGAAACGTTCATTTGTTTTGCTGTTACAACCCTGTGTTGTTTTTTATTTTCCATCCTTACTGTTCAAGTAAACTGTTCAGGGAGACTTAAATCATCCATCTGTTTTTTACTTCTTTGTGAACCTGACGCGGAGGTCACTATATATATATATATATATAGGGTGGTCCAGATCTAATTATGCAATTTTCATTACGCTATAACTTATTAAGTGTATTACATAGAAAATCACCCAAAAAATCCCGGACCATCGAGAAGTGTGCGATCTGACGACATGAAGAATCGTCTTTGCGCCGAACTGGAATCGTCCCTGCATAAATCAAAGTCATCCAGACGTTCTGGATCTGCATAATTAGAACTGGACCACCCTGTATATATATAAAAGTCCATGTATGTGTGTGTGTGTATGTATGTTCCAGAATCACTTCTGAACAGCTGGAGCGATTTTCATGAAATTTGGTACACATACTTCTCATTGGTCAACTAAAAATACTGTAGGGTGAAATCAACCCCAAACCACCCCCTTCTGGGTTGGGTGGGGGGTGATCTTGCAGTCTTGTATGCAGGTTATCATCCAGTTGACACTTGGAACGACCACCAGAGGGCGAATTGGAGGTCACTACCAGCATTCTTTATGTTTGAGCGCCACTGCCTGCCTGTTGCTTTTGAAATTAAATAGAGTTGGCCGGTTCAACTGGATGATAACATACATCCAAGACTGCAAGACAAGCTCATTAGTGAGTCTTCTTTTTTTGTTAAATTATTTTAATTTTAAAAGTTTTTTTTTTTTAATTATATTTCTCTCAAACAAAAAAAAAACACTTTATTTTCCTCCCGGCCAATGCCAGGTATTTCAGCTACCTAGCTAGTATATATATAGGGTGGTCCAGATCTAATTATGTAATTTTCATTACGCTATAACTTTTTAAGTTTATTACATAGAAAATCACCTGAAAAGTCCTGGACCATCGAGAAGTGTGTGAACTGACAACATGAAGAATCATCGTTGCGCCGAACTGGAATCGTCCCTGCACAAATCAAGGTCAAACAGACAATCTGGATCTGCATAATTAGATCTGAGCCACCCTATATATACACTGTGTGCACAATTATTAGGCAAGTGAGTATTTTGACCATATCATCATTTTAATGCGTATATTCCAACTCCAAGCTGTATTAACTTGAATGCTTATTGGATTTAAGCACGTCAGGTGATGTGTATTTGTGTAATGAGGGAGGGTGTGGCCTAAGGAGATCAACACCCTATATCAAGGTGTGCAGAATTATTAGGCAGCTAGTTTTCCTCGGGCAAAATGGGCCAAAAAAGAGATTTAACTGACTCTGAAAAGTCAAAAATTGTAAAAAGTCTTTCAGAGGGATGCAGCACTTTTGGAATTGCTAAGATATTGGTGTGTGATCACAGAACCATCAAACATTTTGTTGCAAATAGTCAACAGGGTCGCAAGAAACGTGTTGAGAACAAAAGACAAATTAGCTGCCAAAGATTTGAGAAGAATCAAACGTGAAGCTACCAGGAACCCATTATCCTCCAGTACTTTCATATTCCAGAGCTGCAACCTACCTGGAGTGCCCAGAAGTACAAGGTGTTCAGTGCTCAAAGACATGGCCAAGGTAAGGAGGGCTGAAACCCAACCACCACTGAACAAGAAACATAAGTTGAAACGTCAAAACTGGGCCAAGAAATATCTGAAGACAGATTTTTTTCAAAGGTTTTATGGACCGATGAGATGAGAGTGACTCTTGATGGACCAGATGGATGGACCTGTGGATCAGTAATGGGCACAGAGCTCCACTCCAACGTGGAGGTGGGGTACTGGTATGAGCTGGTATTTTTAAAGATGAGCTAGTTGGACCTTTTGCATTGAAGATGAACTCAAAATCAACTCCCAAACCTACTGCCAGTTTTTGAAGACACTTTCTTCAAACAGTGATACAGGAAAAGACCATGATTTTTATGCAGGCCAATGCTCCATCACTTGCATCGAAGTTCTCCACTGCGTGGCCAGCCAGTAAAGGCCTTAAAGATGAAGGAATAATGACATGGCCCCTTCCTCATCTGACCTAAACCCTATCGAGAACTTGTGGGCACTTCTTAAGCGCTAGATTTACGGGGAGAAAAACAATACACCTCTCTGAAGAGTGTCTGGGAGGCTGTAGTCACTGCTCCACAAAAAGCTGATCGTCAACAGATCAAGAAACTGACAGACTCCATGAATGGAAAGGCTTATGACTGTTATTGGAAAGAAGGGTGGCTATATTGGTCATTGATTGATTGATTTATTTTTTGAAATGTCAGAGATGTTTATTTGTAAATTTTGAGGTGTTTGTTTATTATTCTCACTATAACAGATGAAAATAAACAAGTGAGATGGGAAAATTTTCATTTTCCTTTAGTTGCATAATAAATCTGCACACTAATAGTTGCCTAATAATTGTGCGCACATATGTATTCCCCTGATGATGTTCACACTCACATTTCCGTTGTGAAACATTCAGGTTTCAGGTTTATTAACATTTTGGATTGACTGATAGCACTGTGTTTGTTCCATATTAAAATTAATCCTCAAAAATACAACTTGCCTAATAATTGTGCACACAGTGTATATCACCCTATATATATATATATATATATATATATATATACAAAACAATTTTTTTAAAAAGTCAGCTAAAAATATATTTTTGAGTTATGAGAAGAAGTTAGGGTTAGGGTTACGGTTAACCCTAGGGCAGAAACCCATGTGAGGGCTTGAAGACATAAAAGCCTCTACATACCACACATTTCAGCCTAGAAATTCAACCCTGGTAGCCAACCGCTGTTTTTGGTGCAACCAATCAGTGCTGAATGTGCATACAAGCTTTTCCTGCCTTTAATGCAAAAGTGAGAAAACTTCTTTTATGCGTGGTTTAATGTGTGATCTCCTAGTAAAAAAAAATGCATGATGCCCAAACAGCATGTGTGACCTTTACGTGTCACACTTGTCAGAGAGCTCTGGATTCCTTTTTCACAATTCAGTAAACCAAACAAGGTTTCACAAAAATGCTTTATCCTCTGACGTTCATTGTGTGAAGAGACCACACTACTCTTAACAACTGCACCCACTTTTTAATAACACACTGGCATGGGGAACCCTCTAGCAGCTCATTGTTACAGACCCCAGACACCTGAATCATATTCTCCCACCCAATCCACCAGAGGAGCCCTCCACCATATTCTTTCTTCTGCTGTTGCTATTGTACTCTCACACCAGTATATTCAATAATGGATGCAGAAGATGGGTTTGCAGATCAATGAGACCATTTAGAACAGATAAAAGTGAAGTAAGAAATGGAAATTAGCTAGAAGGAGAAACATTTCCCAGAAATTTGCTGTATCGGTTGGCCCCGTTTGTCTGTGTTGAAAAATGGGTAAAAATGCAAATGCTTAAGTAATAGCGGATGTCATGTTGCTTTGTTGGTGTTTTCATTCTTTCAACATTTCATTTTAAGATTGTCATTACTGTCTCCTGGGTGATGTGACTGCCATAGTGATTCTACAGAGGGATTTTATATTTTTACCTGTGGTTAGAGCTGAGGGAACATTTTTTTTTAAAATGTGGGTCCTTTTGATAGAGTAAAACCTTTTTCAATAGGAATGAAAAATGAAACACACTAAACCTCCAATATGAGGACTCCCTCTATTACCTTAAAAACGTTGAATGCAAGGGACAGTTGCTGATCACATTTCAGACACCACAATAAACCAACCCATGAAACAGAGCCTTAATCTGCGTCTGATGAAATGACATTTAGACTCTAAGGCGCACTCCACGCTTGTTACATGAGCTCATGGTTGAGTTTCATTTAATTTTTTATATTCTAAATAGGTCAACAATATGGTGCATACCATCAGTATGTCAGCCTTCATCTGCTTCTGTAGAACTGCAATCAGACCCAAAAGCGCACGGCACACTTGTTACAGTAGGTCAGTCTTTAAACTGAGGTGTATGCTTGCACTTAATCTTATTAGTAAATTTTAAAGAGGTTAGCAACGTGGTCCATACCATTGATATATTAGTTAATCTGTTAAAACTCCATTACATTAGAGCAGAAAATAGAAAAAGCGTACCAATAACCCCCAACAAAACAAGATTTTTGATTTGTGAATCTGTGTGTCCTTATTGTGTTGCGTTTTGCTCTGTTGGTATAAAACAATTGTTCCATTTTATTTAACTTTATCTATCTTAGGCTAGCCCCAACTAAAAAATACTACATTTCCAACTCCCAATTTACTTTCCTAAGACAGTGAAAGTACAGAAGTAAGTGTCAGAATCCTGGAGATGGTCAGGACTTGAAAGGAGCCACACTGGCTCGGGTATAAATGAATGGTAGGATCAGGTTATTCAAACAGGGGGCTGCCAGATTATCAGTCCAGCTGCATGCTTCCAAAAATTAACTTGACGTTAGAAGAAGGCCTGTGCTGACTGGCAGAGAAACTGCCATCGCGGATGTAGAGCTGTCATACTTGTATGGACATCTCATCCACTCCAGGCGATGCTCCAAATTCTCTGAGAAGTTTATTCAAATTGGCTTTGTATCTTAAAAAAATAATAATTCGGACATGAGCGTCAGTAGACTTTCCATCCTAGGAACCTAGTTACCCGAACAATTCGATAACATTTCAGTAATTATTTACCACTTTGATACTGATCTTTCTGATCGCAAAAAAGGTCATCATGATAGCAATTGATGGCAAGAATTCAGTTGCAGAATTATGGTATTTAAGGGTTCCTCTAGAATGCCTCTCTCTCTTGCACGATTTTGAGTTTGGTATTTTTCTGTCTAGCCATTTTAACTCTAGGCTGTCCTCAAGAAACTGTGACACACAGACACACGCACATTATCGAGATATCAGTTTTTTCAGTATCAGGGGAGCTTAAAACAATGAGATGCACCGAAAACTGGAGTTTGAAATTTTTGATGAATCTTAAGCTATCACTCCTCCCCCATGGACGATAGGTTATGGTGTGGGTGGGCACAGAATGTGACATGAGGGTACTGTCTAGAACCCTGAATACAATGAGGACTGACTGTGAGGTCATTGATGGTAGGTGGAATGCCTAGAGTGGCCTCAGACCCCCTGCAGATTTTGTTTTCTCCAGCCTTAATGGAGTTTTTTTTTTGTTTTTTCTGTCCTCCCTGGCCATTTGACCTTACTTTTATTCTATGTTAATTAGTGTTCCCTAATTGTATTTTCTTATTTATTTTATCTTTCTTTCTCTTTCTTCATCATGTAAAGCCCTTTGAGCTTCATCGTTTGTATGAAAATGTGCTATAGAAATAAATGTTGTTGTTGTTGTAGAGCAGCCATGCACAAATCTATCTATCTATCTATCTATCTATCTATCTATCTATAGGGTGGTCCAGATCTAATTATGCAATTTTCATTACGCTATAAGTTATTAAGTTTATTACATAGAAAATCACCCGAAAAATCACGGACCATCGAGAAGTGTGCGGACTGACAGCATGAAGAATCGTCTTTGCGCCTAACTGGAATTGTCCCCGCATAAATCAAAGTCATCCAGGTGACCTGGATCTGCATAATTAGACCTGGACCACTCTTTATCTATCTATCTATCTATCTATCTATCTATCTATCTATCTATCTATCTATCTATCTATCTATCTATCTATCTAAGGGTTGTCCTTCTGTCGCACAAACACTTGTGAACTACCTGGCCTTGAAACTTGATCTCAGTCTTAATTAAGACTTTATGCCATTATACACGTGGAATGACATAGGATGGAGGTGTTGCCTATCTCGCCCATATAATTGTGCTTTGGGTCCTTCTCATGGCAAGCAGTAGTGCAGCCACACACGCCTGGCTGACAGGAACAAAACAGCCATATGTATGTGCCATGACTCACAGGAAAAGAATATCAGTGACATCTCCTGACAGAGAAGCACATCACACAGAACAATCAGACATATGTCAACTACACTCCACTATGCCATGAAAATCAACACTATCCACCACCTCAGCTTGAGCAATGAGCAATGTGTAGGAGTGCAAAAGAAAGTTATACGCAACCAAAGAATTACAGTTGCAGGCTACCTTCACCATGTAATTGAGCATTAAGTTCTTTGGATGTCATACACTCTGAATGCAAAAGACCGTCATATACCCACTGTTAGGGCACATAAAATTGGAAACATCCTCACTGCAGTGCTATAGGGCACTCTGTTTTGTAAGAAATGCATGGACAACCTATCTTCAAGTGTGAGAGGCCCAAGTGTTTCCTAGTATTGTTTTAAACATGCACAGGTAAAACAAAGACAAGCAAGCAGCTAAAAACATACACTACAAACTGTCCTATTCGTATGGTGAAAGCTTAGTTTGTTTGACCAGCCAACTGTAGCATTACCTTGTTGACACCTGATGCAGCTGAAATCTAATACAGTGGACCCTTGATTTACGAACTCAATTCGTTCACTAGGGCTGGTTGTAAGTCAAGACTATTCTTCCCATGAGAAGTAATGGAAATACCCATAATGCGCTCCGAACCTCCCACAGCAACACTTACTTAACCTTTTCATAATAAAAAAGGGTTGTATAATGTGCATAATTTACCAAAACACCAATAATTTTTCTAATGTACTAACCAAAAAGTTATAAAAAGTGCGTAGCCTACCAGAAACAATAATTTTACACTGTACTCACCATTTAATTTGACATGTTTGGGCTCCAAGAAGGGAGGAGAAGGAGAATGAAACGGAAGGTGGTTATTGTTTAGAAGGAGCCTCCTTATGCAAATCTTTTCTTTGTAAAAAAAATCCACCATTTCGACATGCTGTATATATTAGCGAGATCGGTCACGCGATCACCACTCTTATATTTCCACACAATTTCCTTCTTCGTTTCGATTGTGATCGCTGTTTCTCAAGTTAATAATGACAGTAGTCGAGCAGTCAGTTCAAAGCTTGCAGTGTTGTGAACTGCTGTAATAATACACTCCAAAGCAAGCCGATGCTGACTCATCCTGATGACATCATCATGTGCCGCACCAGCCCGCTAGATAACATCCCTTAACAACCGCTTTCTTTACCTTCATTACCTTCTCTTCCTTCCTTTGCAATTATGCATCTTGCTTGCCATGGTCTTAGTAAATTATATATATAGATAAATCACTGCACTGACCGAAATTACGTCCACAAACACATGTATCTGGGCTCCGACGCTTACGAACTTTCTCGGCTGTTTGTTTACAATTGCACATGCGGGCTCACGTGACCAAATTCGGGTCGTAACGCAAGATGTTGGTCATAAATCAAAACAAAAATTTTGGTTGTAAATCAAGTTGTTCGCATGTCAGGCCGGTCATATATCAAGGGTCGACTGTATATAATATTATAATAAGGTCTGTGTGTCCAGTCCCTATGAGCAATCAGATTGGTCAGTTCAGCTTTGGCATGATTGGTCAGTTTGGCCTTGGTGACACAATGAAAGAGAAAGTGTGAGTGTGAGATGCACAAGGAGGAGTAAACGCATATGAATCATGCTGAGAGAGGTGCCTTCAAAGACATCAAGTTTAAAACCGGACAGGACAGTGTACATGTTTGATGATGATGATAAGTGCCCATGAGATGACTTGATAGCTGGGATGACTTACGTGGTCAATGACGTAGACTGCAGGTCATACCAGGCTTATACCCTGTTGCTGTTCAATGGTGGATGGTGATTATCATATATGTGTCTGGAAGGATTGATCATGCCATCCTTAAAGAAATTATGGCTAAATGTTTTGATAAGATGATAATATCCCAGCACCACTGCTTGAGGCTCACAGTCATCAAAGAACTAGGATTTACAGCGAGCCAGAAATGACCAATGTCAACGCATTAGGCACCCTGGATAGTCCATTCATACTTGAGGTAGATAAAAAGGGTGAGGTAGGTGGTCCTTAGCTGAGATGTGAGATTATGGCTGATCATGAAGTAGCTAAATGAGTTTTGCTAATTTCAGAAACTCAACCACTGTGTTGACCTAACTCTGTGTAAATTACAGGATCTAACCCAGGCTCTGGCCATTCCCCTCCACACTTGTCCTGTGTCTACAACATGCAGTCAGAAATTGAAATTGGTAATAATTTTATCCCCAGCCTCACTTACTTTTAGTGGTGTTTTACTCATATTATTAGAAGCATAACTACCTTATTAGTGGGGCTAGGCAGGGTGTGACTAGTTTTAGGGGTTTAAGCTAAATGGTTTGCCTCCAGTTTTCCTTGTTGTCTTTGGAAATTTTACCTTTTGAACTATTCAGAATTCTTTTGTTAGATTTGTTAAGTCTGACTTTATGCTTGCATTTTATGATGAAAACACTGGATAATCCTAATTTACAGTAAATGGTGCTGCTGATTTTTTTTATTTCCATATTTCTTGCATGGTAAAGGATTTCTGGAAAGTTTCTTCTTAATAAATGTATGTTTAATGCTAAACAAGCTAAGCAAGAAATGGGCCACCTGGAAAAGACGAAACACCTAGTAATATCAGGTTGTATGAAGTTCACACTTTATTCTGCTTTTGCTTTGTGGCACTATCTATTTCATCTGTAATAAACTGCTCAAAAAAATTAAAGGAACACTTTGAAAATACATCAGATCTCAACGGGAAAAAAAATCCAGATATGGACTGATATGGTAATGTGTTAGGAATGAAAGGATGGCACTTCGTTTGATGGAAATGAAAATGATCAACCAACAGAGGGCTGAATTCAAAGACACCCCAAAAATCAAGGTGAAAAAATGGCTAGTCCATATTGCTGAAATTTCATTGGAGCAACTCCAAATCGTACTCAGTAGTTTGTATGCATCCCCCCATGCGCTTGTATGTATGCCTGACAACGTCCTAATGAGATGGCAGATGGCGTTCTGGGGGATCTCCTCCCAGATCTGGACCAGGGCATTACTGAGCTCCTGGACAGTCTGAGGTTCAACCTGGCGGCGTCAGATGGACTGAAACATAATGTCCCACCCAGAGGTGTTCTATTGGATTGATGTCAGACGAATGAGTGTAGGGGCCAGACAATGGTATCAATTCCTACATACTCTCACCAAATGAGGCTGGGCATTGTCGTGCACCAGGAGGAACCCATGGCCCACTGCAGCTGCATAGGGTCTGACAGTGGGTCCAAGGATTTCATCCTGATATCTAATGGCAGTCAAGGTGCCGTTGTCTAGCCTGTAGAGGTCTGTATGTCTCCCCAGACTAACCATCACTGACCCACCACCAAACCGGTCATGCTGAATATTGTCACTGGCAGAATAAGGTTCTGCATGGCTTCTCCAGACCCTTTCACGTCTGTCATATGTGCTCAGGGTGAACCTGCTGTCATCTGTGAAAAGCACAGGGTGCCAGTGGTGGACCTTCCAATTCTGGTATTCTATGTCAAATGCCATTCGAGCTCCACAGGACCCACTAGAGGACGTCGGGCCTCAGGTCACCCTCATGAAATCTGTTTCTGATTGTTTGGTCAAAGACGTTCATACCAGTGGCCTGCTGGAAGTCATTTTGTAGGCTCTGGCAGTGCTCATCCTGTTTCTCCTTGCCCAAAGCAGCAGATACCGGTCCTGCTGATGGATATATATGAGTAAATATGTAATTTTGTCCTGCCTGTTATGTCTAATTTCCTGAAGTTACAGGAAGGTGGAATTGCTGAACTGCAAAATTTGAGGCATTCTGTTATGGTCAAGAGTACAAAGGGGCTCAGGGTCACCAAAAGACCCTCCCACAACAAAGCAAAGTGAAAAGTCCAGTTGAATACTAAAAAATCAATAAACCGTAATGTCTAACCCAAAACACTAAACTGACATTCTTCATCAGGAAAACACACACACTGAGAATCGTGAACTAGAAAAACAAGAAAAACTCCCCTGACTTTTCAAAATGTATTTGCAATGTAAAACGATCAGAAAGTGTACAACACTGACCGGTTGAAGTCACATGCCACATATTTCCAACTGACCTTGTCTAACCCTGGCATAGCAACTGTCCAAAAAAAAATCTTTAAAATTTCAGCACCCAAGGGAAAAAAGCATGCCACTGGAGAATCCTAAAAATGTTTAATATTATGAAAATTAACCTAAAACAAATGTCAGAGATAGATTCCTCAGGCTTCAAAATCCAATTCTACATGTAGAACATTTGATAACATCTCAAAGAAAACTTACAAAAAAATAAAATAATCTTAATAATGATCTTAACGAAAACCATTGAGATGCCTTGTTTCTAGTTATAGGTTCATAATATGTACATTTACTAGCGGTATATGTGTTTTAAATTTGGTTCAGAGCCAGACTGGTTGATCGATTCAGCAACTTGTCTACCTACCTATCTAAATGAGACTACCTGCTATGCTATGGCCTCACTTGACAAATTGAATATGTATCTGTCCTCAAATGGCAAAGTCTACAGAGGTGACAAGGTTGTAGAAGTGAGTGATGGCTTCAGGCCACTGGGTCAGGAGCACAAGGACTATCAATGACCATTTCCCACATTCTCACTCGGCGGTGTAGATTGGCCTTTTAAAATGCTTTGCTAGGCTTTACCTTAACAGCAGAGTTGTATAAATAAATAATGAAAGATGATTTTGGGCTTCTGCGAGATATCTTTGAGATGTCAACAGAAAAGCTATGAAAGCCCCTGTGAGGGACTAGAAAAACATCAAAATGATTACGCAAGACAGAAGGGCTTGAGCTTCAAGTATCATAGAATCTGACTGAATGAATCGATCACGTTTATTTCTACTTCCTTAGAAGGCTGGTGTCTTTCAACATCTGCAATAAGATGCTGCAGATGTTCTATCAGACGGTTGTGGCGAGCGCCCTCTTCTACGCGGTGGTGTGCTGTGGAGGCAGCATAAAAATAGAGGGACGCCTCACGCCTGGACAAACTGGTGAGGAAGGCAGGCTCGACTGTAGGCACGGTGCTGGACAGTTTGACATCCGTGGCGGAGCGACGGGCGCTGAGCAGACTGCTGTCAATAATGAAGAATCCACTGCATCCACTGAACAGGATCATCTCCAGGCAGAGGAGTAGCCTCAGCGACAAACTGCTGTCACCATCCTGCTCCACTGACAGACTGAGGAGTCCCCACACTATGTGACTCTTCAGTTCCACCCGGGGGGGTAAACATTATACAAAGTTATTGTCTGTTATACCTGCATTGTTATCACACTTTAATTTAATATTGTTCTTTATCAGTATGCTGCTACTGGAGTATGGGAATTTCCCCTTGGGATTAATAAAGTATCTATCTATCTATCTATCTATCTATCTATCTATCTATCTATCTATCTATCTATCTATCTATCTATCTATCTATTTCATACCAATGCAACTGATTGTGTGACTGCTTTCCTTTACCATTGTTGTCAAACATTGTAGATTTGTCTGCTTACTATATCTATTTTGAAAATTGACGAATGATGCATTGCTTTTCTATATTTTCTGTTGATTTTAGACCTTAATGCATCTACAATTTCCTCATATAGTTTTGTCCCTTTCTTTTTATTTTTTATCATTAAGACGGCAAGTAAGAGTACGCTTTCGAGCAGGCTGCTTACTTATGATAAATAAAACCTGACCTTGAACTGTGCTGCCCTGAATGAAGGGTGACATGGGAATGCCTCATCAAGGTGGTCTAAATTGCTGAAGGGCATAAACCAGATCAGAAGTTTTAAGTGTTGTTTCTTTAAGGACATTGCTAGACAAGTGTAACAGGATAAAGACGCAGAAGGAAAAAATGACAAGGTACAAAAGGTATAGCATATACCCTGGACATTTTAATCCAAGTGAAACCCACAGGAGGGGTGATATGTTGGTTATGCAGTCCCCTGGGTTTTGTGCACTGCACATATCAGAGTTCAATTCAGTCTTGAGCCACAACACTTTGACCTATGTACAGTATGTGGTTAGGTATGGGCGAGCCTTGATGGGTCAAATGGTTTCTTTTTGTGATGTTGTGTGCATTCCCTTTACTTATATAATCATGTTACAGCAGGGGCTTCTTTCCGGCTCTGGAATGTCTTGAAGAATAATGATAAACTGCTATGCCAAGCAGTATTTAAAGGGTATATCAGCAACACAATTCAGTCTTTTCTGAACAATATATCTGTAAATTGTTGTTTGCTAAAAGGGACTTATGAGAGGAATCCAAGAGGGATTTCAATTATCCTTGGTTACCTTGATCCCCTTGTCCTAACTTGCCCAGATACTGTATGCACTCAGTGAGTTGGAGAAACAAAGCACATGGGATGTCACGCAGATCCCTGCAGGAGCCAGGGTTTTGTTCATATGACAGTGACTCTCGGATCTGCGAGAACAATTGGACAGTCTGATGATATGGAAGAGACTCATTCTTTGTTGATGGTGTGATGGGGAATCCCATCTCCCAGAAGTAACAAGCCAGATGACTCAGTTTCCTGGTGCTCGGAGTTTAGTTTATCTGGGCGCCAACACTGCCCACAAATAGACTGTAATGCAGAACACAAAAATGAGGTGATCTTCATTATAGATGCTATGTTTGATCAATAACAATTAATCCTTCTAAGGCTTTATTTAGACATAAATCCCACTACTATTGCACTAATTCAGTACTCGCTTGGAGACAACACAAAGAATAATCTGAGCATTAAGTTAAACGGGCCCAGCATTTCCAGTATGCTATATCTGCCTGGGCTTGAAAAGAAATTAAACTTCTGAAACTTGAGTTTGTGTTTTGATTCCCATATTTTAATTCTAGTGGCCTCAAACCTTAATGAGGTACTCTGGTCACACTTAGAGTCACTCCTCATCCAGTGATCTTTACAACTATAAGCAAGAACTCTTTATTTTGTGCAGTGCCATTTTTGGTGAACACTAATGCAGAAAAGCAACTGCTAGCCATGCAAACAAAATTAAAAAGTGCTTTTAACGTTTATACCAATAACTATATTTAGTACATTTAGGAGAGCAGAGTAAACCAACAAAAGGGGAGCATCACAGAGTACAAGTTTTAAGTTTAACAGAAAAATAGCAGGTAGCATGCTGATCTCAAAGCTCCTGTGTACTACACTCAGATTCTGTCTGTTGGAGCTTCCATATTCCAGCCAGTGTCACCCAACATCCTTAAAGGCACCAATGACTACAAACATGCCTGGTTTAAGTGGGTGTCCTCTTGCTTTTATTTCTTGCACTCAAGGATGCAGCATTTGGATGTGGCTGAACTGAAATGGGTGAGTAGATAAGAAAAGAAAAATGGACTGAGTGAATAAAGAATACATGGATCTAAGCCTGAATTAGTACTGGGGGTAAGCAAAACCAGGGAGAGAGACATTTATAGTGAGTGAGTCCATCAGGCTGAATGAATGTGGAGCGAGACATGGGCCACAAGACTTCAGAATGGCTAGAAAGGCTGCCATCTTACTTTGTCCGAGTGGAATATTCAGAAGCGAGTTTGCATTTGTATCCTCACGATCTCACAGGGGAATGAGAAGACTTGGAAAGCGAATGAATGAACAAATGAATGAATGTGAAGGTATTCAGAGTTATTGATTTTACACTTTTTAGGAAAATAAAACTTGTGAAGAAGAACGTGAAGACTTTAGAACAATATGGCTGTTTAGTTAGTTGATATGTCGTAGACAGTGGATTCAGAAAGCACTCTAACCCCGTCTGTGCATATTCTTGTGGTGTAGGTTTAATTTCAAAATCTGTAAATCTGCCATTTTTACTCATCAATCTACACTCAATGACTCATAATGAGAAAGTGAAAACGTGTTTTCAGAAAGGTTTGCAAATTTATTAAAAACCAACAACGAAAATCTCTCCTTCATATAAGTATTCAGTGCTTTTGCTATGGCAATCCAAAATTATGCTCAGGTGCGGTTAGCTTTAATTATCCTTGAGATATGTCTCGAATGTGTTCGGAGTCCACATGTGCCACATTATATTGACTGGACATCTTTTTGAAAGACACACACCTGTGTATAGAAGGTCCCATAATGCAGGAAAAAAAATAAACAATTCATGAACTCCAAAGAAATTCTCTATAGAATTCCACAATCAAATTGTTTTGAGGCATAGATCAGGGCAAGGTGGTAAAACCATTTCTAAAGCTTTGTGTGATCTCAGAAGCACCATAGCCTCAATAATTATGAAACAGAAGAGGTTTGGGACCGCCAGTACTCTTCATGGAGTTAGCCATCCGGCCAAACTGAGTAAACGAGCAAAAAAGACTTAAGTCAGGGAGGTGACCAACAACCCAATGGCCACTCTAAGAGAGCTTCTGAAGCCCTCTACCGAGATTGGAGAACCTATTGGAAGGACAACTATCTCAGCATTTATGTTGAAGTGGCTAGATGGAAGCCACTCTTGAGTAAAAGGCATATGACAGTTTAAAAGAGTCTGAGAGTGTGAGTAAAAATATTCTCTGGTCTGATGAGACAACAATTGAGCTTTTTGGGCAGAACTTCAAGCACTATATCTGATGAAGTGCCTAATACGGTGGAGCAGAGTGGTGGCAGCATCATCTAATGAGCGTTGTTTCTCAGCGGCAGGGACAGAAAGACTCGTCAGAATCAAGGGAAAGATGAATGTAGCCAAAATTGAGAGGTCCTTGAATAAAACCTGCTCCAGAGTGCACACAACCTCAGTATGGGGTGGTGGTTCACTGTTCAACATGACAATGACCAGAAGCATTAATGGCAAGGAGCATACAGCCAAAACAATGCTGGAATGCCATGGGACAAGCCTCTGACTGTCCCTGAGTTGCCCAGTGAAAGTCCAGACTAGAGCATGTGTGGATAGACCTGAAGATGGCAGTTCCCATCCAATATAATAGAAATGGAGAGGTCCTTCTAGGAAGAATGGGATAAACTGCCCAAATCCAGAAATGAAAAGCTTTTGGAGACTTATGTAATTTTTACCTAATCACCATTTTTCACCTGAGAAGACGTGAAGCTGTAATTGCTGCCAAATGGTCTTCTACAAAGTACTGAATTAAGGGTTTGAAAACTTCTATGAATGAGAGATGTCAGTTTTTTGTTTTTAATAAATTTGCAGACTTTTCTGAAAATGCGTTTTCATTTTGGTATTGTGGATAATAAGTTTAGCTTGATGGGCAAAAAAAAATTATCCATTAAGAATTAAAATGTACAACTCAATAAAGTGTACATATAGTGTTGTGGTCTGAATCCACGTTCTGGATCCACCGAAGTTATTGTGGCCGACTAAGTGTCAGAGGGGGGACATTTTTGTACACTGGGTCTTTCCATTTCTCTCTTAGGAGAAGAAACATGCAAATATTACATTTAAAGCCCAGCAGATGAACAGGCAATAGGCACCCATTGTTGGCAGTGGGGGCAAGAAGTTAAAAGGCTGTCTGCAGATTGTAGGTATTGGCTGTATTGCAAAGGTGTCACCATTTTGAAGTTTATGGCTGGTTGAGATTTACAAACAATACCACGTGTGATAACAGAACTGCTGTTTCCTTGGAGGATCCTGGATAATCCAGTTACTGATTGTGTCAGGATTGTTTGTGTAAGTATTTGCTGTCTTGCAAAGGAGTCGCCGCTTTGAAGTCTGGCCTTGGAGGATGTCTGTATTTACCTGACTTGGAAAGTTTGGTTTCTAAACAGCAGATCTGTACTCATTAATGGTTGGTAACAATACATTTTGTTAACTTGTGTTTCCATTATTTGTTAAAACCAGGAAATTTAGATGTGCCATTGTTTAATCTGGTTGTCCAGAACTGATAATTGCAGGGACTGAAGGAGATTTAATCTCTGGCCAGGAGAAGGCAGGAGGGAACAGTCCACAGAAAACGCTGCCAAGGCACTCGGACAGAGCACAGGGGCTCGCAGGCTGACAAGGGTAAGTGGCTGGCACGACGTGAGGCACAAGGACGGCAATACTTCCAGGGAGGAAGAGACAGCTCTACAAGGAGACGGCGGTTGTGGGTCCAGCGAGAGAGGGAAGCCGCATGAAAGGACCGAGCAAAGCTGGCAGACAAGAAATAAGAGGTGCCTAATTCACAGCAGTGCAAGGAGCCCAGGGTGGAAAAAAAAGGAACAACGAAGAGACGGCGACAGGGATTCCACGATTTTGACAAAACTTCTCTTGGGAAACGAGTGTCCGGTGAACAGAGTGCATCCGTGGACAGTTAAACAATTAAGTGTTGGGGTAACACTGAGAACAAACTGGACTTTGCACCACTACAGCTTGTATCATCCAATTCTGTTTTTAATGGACTTTTAGAGTGTGGACTGTGTGCTTTCTTTTCTAAAAAAGACATTTTCTTCATGATACTGTTAGATTTTGGTTTATGTCCATTTATCTTTTTAATGTACTTATTATTGTCTGGTGTAATAGAAGTTACTGTTGCTTTTCCTGAAATTACTGTTGTGTCTTTCATTGTGTGTTTACTCACCGCCCAATTTAAAGAACCCCGTGTACTATTATTGGTAAATTTCAGGAGTTCCCAGTCTCTTGATAAAACTGGGTGGCGTAGTCGGATATTTAAATGGTGTCTAAGTTAGATTACCTGTAAGTGTGACCAGACACCTGTCACACTAAGGGCAGCATTGAGGTGCAATAGTTAGTGCTGCTAACACACGGATCCCGTATCTTGAGTTAAATCCTGCAGTCGTCATGGTCTGCGTGGAGTCCACACCTTTTCACCATGTCTGCGTAGGTTTTTCCTTCTGCACTTTAGCTTTTCCCCTCCTTCTACAAAGACATGCATGTCAGGTTGATTCTAAATTGATCCTGACAGAGCGTAAGTAAGTGTGTGGGATAAGCAATGGATTGTTGTATCATTTCAGTGCTGTTTCTGCCTTATAATTGATGTTGCAAGACTAGAATTAAGTAGAATTACTGGTAAAATAAACATTTTTAAGAATGTTGCATTATTTAAGGCTTGTGTGTTGAATTTTAGCCCAACCTGAGATGTTAACTAAAATGATTTGCTTTTTTTTCCTATTAAAACACACTACAGAATGCAAACTGCAATCCTTACCTGGGCCCACAGTATTCACAGTTTCAGTCTTCATTTCTCAACTCACTCCAATGCACAAAGGAACCAAATGTTCAATTAGGCATTGGAGGAAACACCCATCACAATGTAGAAGATTATAGAAGAGAAATGTTTAAGAGTATAAAGTTGGAACTTTCTAAAAAATGTTTTCCCCACGTATTGGGAATGTTATTCTGCTGTACTCAATGGAAATAAAGGAGCCTTTTGAAAATCCATATCCTCTTTTACGTTGACTCATCTTTCTTGGACAACTATAATGTGGCTTTGTATAGTCCCACACCGTGACAAACTAAATCTCACATCACTGAGTGTTGTCACTTTTACTGTGTTTACATGTTTAGTAATCCCATCTTGAAAATAGATCTGCTCTATAAACAAGATGAATATGAACAAATAGCCATCATACGTGACCATGACCAATACACCTCACAGTAGGCAAAAGCCATTCACACCATTCCAGTACTTTGTAGCTGTGGTCGATTTTTTTTGTCTCTGTGAAAAAGAAGACAAAACAAGCATAAAGATTTGAGAAAACTAGAAGATGAAACCCCAAAGGCAGGTTTGAACTGCCGAAAAATGGAAAATGCTAAAATTATTTTCAACACGCAGTTAAAGATGAATCATCTTGCTCAGATGTGGGTCTTACTCAGACTTGAGGTTTTGTAATTCAGGCTCTTTTATATGTCCCGGTTGGTAGAGGCCAAGAATTCTGGTTGGAGGTGGAAGTAACATTAGAAATCCTCCAATCGACAATCCTCGGATCTGAGGGTGAGCAAGGAGAGGACGTAAGCAACATCTCCATCACCTGCATAAGTCCTGATGATGTCCCCTGCTCACATATCTCTGCCACCTGCTAAATTCCTTAAAGGCAGATTTTAAAACCAAGACTTCATTCTGTCTAGTGATGAGAGACATGAGATGCACAAAATTGAATTGCCTTCTTTTACAAAACAAAAACGTAAAATAAATTGCATTTTCAATTCCAGACGGTTGTGGCGAGTGCCCTCTTTTACGCAGTGGTGTGCTTGGGTGGCAGCATAAAGATGAAAGACGCCTCACGCCTGGACAAACTTGTTAAGAAGGCAGGCTCCATTGTAGAATTAAAGTTGGACAGTTTAACATCTGTGGCAGAGCGACGGGCACTAAGCAAACTCCTGTCAATCATGAAGAATCCACTGCATCCACTGAACAGTGTCATCTCCAGGCAGAGGAGTAGCTTCAGTGACAGACTTTTGTCACCGTCCTGCTCCACTGACAGACTAAAGAGATCGTTCCTCCCCCACACTATGCGACTCTTCAATTCCACCCGGGGGAGTAAATGCGAACATTAATTTTATTTTAATTATTTTCATTTTTATTACTATTTAATTTAATATTGTTTCTTTGTATCAGTATACTGCTGCTGGATTATGTGAATTTCCCCTTGGGATTAATAAAGTATCTATCTATCTATCTATCTATCTATCTATCTATCTATCTATCTATCTATCTATCTATCTATCTATCTATCTATCTATCTATCTAGTGAAATTTGTGCGATTCACACAAGAAGCAAGGAATTTTGCTTCTGTCTGATAGTGTTTTCATCCCATAATTCTGCCTGTGATTTAGTATTTAATTAGAGATCTCTAGTGGGAAAAATAAGCACCTCAAGTAGGATAAGGTAGTTGGTAGGTAATGGAGAGGGGACTGACGGCGGTGGCTTTCAGCGTACTGAAATTTTCTAGTGGGCAAAACCTAGTGATGTGCATGGTGGTGAATTTTGGTCTGATTTAGTGAATTAAAAAAGGTGATACGTTTTGGGACTGCAGCAATGTGAACAAAAGGAATAAACAATACGATTTTGTAGGTGTGCTACTGATTTTACGCATTACGCAACTGCGGAAAAGAACCAGATTAACATAAAAGTCTGAACGAGGCTTTAGGAAGCAGTATTATTTGTTTTCCATCAAAAAAAAAAGCTTTAAAACTCAGAAAAACTCTTTAGTGAATTTCACATTTTGCAGTAGCGTATTCGCCTATGAAACAAATTTTAACGTCAGTTTCGCGAAACTTTGTGTGAATTGAAACTTCATCACTAGGTATCACAGAAAAAGTGAAAGTACATATGCATGCAAGTTCATTTAGTGCTCAGTAGTTGTGTATATTTGTATGATGTGAGCGGCTTGGCCAGATTTATTTGAACCTGCTCATCCATTCTAGTCGTAAAGTTCGTGGGAGACCAGAGCTCCTGTGAATCCATTTTTGTAGAAGTTAATTGCTTTTAAGAACTATGCTTGCTCCCTACCTTTGGAAATTTAAGAATTTATATCTGCAGACATTACCCTGTTCAACTGATGAGCACGATACTGTTTCTCTAACCATAACACTTTCAATTTCTTTGTTTGCTTGCTTAGTTTTTGTCAAATTCCTTTAAGGATTTGTGCTATAAATGCCTTTTTCTTATGGAATTTTGATTGACAAGTCTAATTTCCTTTCTTGTTGAATACTAATATATTGAAATCAAAACTCTGGTATGTAATGCAATGTACAAAATGAAAGTGTATTGTGCAGCTAATTTAATCAATATTAGCTAATTAGTTCAATTATTTTACTTTGTATGTGAAATTAGGACCCTGCGTGTTTATCTGCTCTCGATCATCTACCCTGGTTGTGTTACACGTGTATTAACAATGGATGATTTTTTTTTTTTTTGATTTTTCATTTTAAATTGTAGAAGAAGGCCAGATTCTAATTAAGCTTTATTGGATGTGATGATGAGGTTTAACTAGCAAAATTAATTAAAAGTTTTGTAAAGATTGGAATCATGACGTTTGAGTTGTTAATCAAAATACATTTTGCAATTAATTAAAATCTAATTTACATATATGTTAATTTGCTCAAATAAAATCATCTCATTCACATCTGCAGATTAAGCTTTGTATCCTCATTGCCCTGCACACTTGTTTTCTGATTTCTCTAAAGTTCCTTTAATTCCCATATTTCTATTTCTGACTAAATAGGACATTTCAAGTTATAATCTAATTTGTACCCTTTAACCTAATTTAAATATGCAGATTATGTCTAAATTTCCAATTTTACATTTTATTAGTTTTTTCATGCTTATCTTCCAAGCTTTTAATTCAAGATGTATTTTTGTGAATTAGTAAAAATGTGCTTATGTTAAGAAGGATTACAGTCATATCTCCAGTCCTGCTGTGAAGTCTATACTTCCCACTGCAGAGATTTCTAGAATGCCATACCATCGTACAAAATTTAAACTGGCTGAACCCCCCAATCAGATGGGTCACTACATTGGCTAAAGCTGATAGAACACTTTATAAAATTATAAGCTTGAAAAGTCAATACATTCTTAGTATCATTTTTCTGCCTCAGTCCACGCTGTCCATGCAACGCAGCCACAGAGAGTTTAAACAACTCGGCACATCCGCATAAAAAACGATAAGGGATGAGCGAGCTTTCTTGAAGGCTTTTACTGGACGTACGTGAAATATATACAAAAGAAACATACTGTACAGGTGTACAAGCAAAGACAATAAAGAACGATTTGCAAAGAAATACATAACAGAGAGGAATCCTGTGGGGGGTGCTCCGGGAGTATGGGGTACCGGACCCCCTGATAAGAGCTGTTCGGTCTCTGTACAACCGGTGTCAGAACTTGGTCCGCATTGCTGGCAGTAAGTCGAGCCCGTTTCCAGTGAGAGTTGGACTCTGCCAGGGCTGCCCTTTGTCACCGATTCTGTTCATAACTTTTATGGACAGAATTTCTAGGCGCAGCCAGAGCATTGAGATGGTCCGGTTTGGTGGACTCAGGATTGGGTCACTGCTTTTTGCAGATGATGTTGTCCTGTTTGCTTCATCAGGCCGTGATCTTCAGCTCTCTCTGGATCAGTTCACAGCTGAGTGTGAAGCGGCTGGGATGAGAATTAGCACCTCAAAATCTGAGACCATGGTCCTCAGCTGGAAAAGGGTGGAGTGCCCTCTCAGGGTTGGGGGAGAGATCCTGCCCCAAGTGGAGGAGTTCAAGTATCTCGGGGTCTTGTTCACGAGTGTGGGAAGAATGGAGCGTGAGATCGACAGGCGGATCGGTCCGGCATCCGTAGTGGTGCGGGCTCTGCATCGGTCTGTCGTGGTGAAAAAGGAGCTGAGCCGTAAGGCGAAGCTATCAATTTACCAGTCGATCTACGTTCCTATCCTCATCTATGGTCATGAGCTATGGGTAGTGACCGAAAGAACGAGATCGCGAATACAAGCGGCTGAAATGAGTTTCCTCCGCAGGGTGTCTGGGCTTTCCCTTAAAGATAGGATGAGAAGCTCAGTCATCTGGGAGGAGTTCAGAGTAGAACCGCTGCTCCTCCACATCGAGAGGAGTCAGATGAAGTGGCTCGGGCATCTCACCAGGATACCTCCTGGACGCCTCCCTGGTGAGGTGTTCCGGGCACGTCCAACCGGGAGGAGGCCCCAGGGAAGACCCAGGACAAGCTGGAGGAACTATGTCTCCCGGCTGGCCTGGAAATGCCTTGGGATTCTCCCGGAAGAGCCAGAAAAAGTGGTCGGGGAGAGGGAAGTCTGGGCCTCTCTGCTCAATCTGCTGCCCCCGCGACCCGACCTCGAATAAGCGGAAAAGGATGGATGGATGGATGGATACATAGCAGAGAGTATACATTAAACAATAAAGCTTTAAACGACACAAGGCGAATGATTTCCACAGTTGGATCAAGACAAGGAGAAGTTTGTAGACAGAGGTTCAAATTGCTACGTACCACAACTAACCAGACCTAGTGGTTTATATACCTTAAAGATACACTTTGTACGTGACCGAAACAAGAGATAAAGGGGTGCCTACGTGAGACACATGGGGTGTATTGTATTCAAATGTTTATTATGCGACTTTCATGCTTTACGTGAGTTTCATAGACTTTTATAGCACCACTGTGAGTGTGGGACGTGACTGACTGGCGTGTTAATAAATGACATGGTGAAGGGGGAGCACAGCTTAACAAATAACAGTAACAGCTAACAAGATATCTGGCAGAACAATCATACTTTGTCATAACTTCCCTACTCTCTGTTAATATATTGTTATGTACCCCTGCTACTAATTTAATTAATTATTGACTAAAGAAAGTAGTCAGTAAGATGGAACGCTGGATTAAAGGAATGGTGTCTGTAACTGGCCTGATACGAGGGTCTTGTTGGGTGTACACTGCAATTTTGTGCTTTGAGCTTAGGACAGGATGTCTCCATAACTGGTCTGCTAGCTGATCTCAGTGAGACATTGTTAGCGTTCAGCATTCCCATATCATCTAGAGAGGGCTTTCAGAGGAGTGGGAACTGTAGGTCTGCAAGAAGAGTGGCTTTATATTCAGGTGGCATTCATGTTTCCTTTCTTGTTAGGGGTGAGTATGAGGCTGAACTGCCAGTGAATGTTGAGTTTCAGGAGAGTGCGAATAGACAGGATTAGTGCACAGCAGCAATACTTAGAAGAGAAGTTTGGGACAATGGTGACACATCTGGAAAGTCAGCTAGCATAAGATATGAAACCAGAGAATGGGTTTTTACCCTCAATGCCTTCTCTTTTAATAATAACTTTTGTGGAGTTGCAATGGGTACTAGGATGGGCCCTAACTATGCCAGCTTCTTCATTGATTGGGCAGGAGAGTGTTTCATTTTTTCCTACCTTGGCTTTGTGTAAGATATAAACCAAAGATATATTGGTGATTGCGTTGGTGTTCCAAAAACCAGCTGAAGAAATTTAACTGAGCCCGTGGCCATAGTTTTATTAGACAGTTCACTCACTCTTTTTGTATCTCTTAAATAACAGACTTTGTAGTTTATTCCATTTGAGAATGCATTTGTTTGTCAAATTTATCATTGTTCTAGTTACTGGTTACCACATCTTACTCAGAGCCAGAATCATCTTTCTGAGAGGGATATTTTTCCGGATATTTATCTTTTATTATCTTTTTAAATGTGTGACGAATCCATTGGTGCAGTAATTATTAGAGCTACCATGAAATGACAATATGTTGTTATCATTCTAATAAATTAACTTTTAACATTAATAAGTGAGAAATGCTATGAGGCATGGGGTGATGGGTAAACACATTTTAATTTTAGAGTGATTGGAAATGAAATGGGGAAAAAGAATAGACTGATGTGACTTCTAGAATCAAATACAAATTGTTATGGTCAAGCGGGGCTTCTTTTTGTGGCTCGTGTTTGAAGTGCTTCTTTTTATCTTCTTTGTTCTTTTTTATTATCTTTTCTTATTTTTGATTGTTATAATATGTTACTTTATTATTTGTTTAATTATGCATTATCTGTTGATTTTATTCTATTTGGTTATTATTTAATATCTATGTGTTTCATGCAGTCGTCTCATGTTCCTTATACTTTGTGGGTGGATGCCCAAGAGGCGTGGCCACCCATCCATCACAGCTAAGGAACCGCCCCCAGTCCTTTAAAGGCAAGCTAAGAATTAAAGTCCAGGTTAGTTCATTTGATTCTGTTTCTCTGTTGTTTATTGGTTGTTGCTAATATTTTAAACTTTATTGATTCTTGGTTATTGGCTTTCCACTTTTTTACTCTGAATTTGAATTATCTTATGGAGTGTGCTTTTTGGAATATCTTATGCCTTTCAGGCATGTCCCTTTAGATCTTTTTTTTTTTTATCTTTTGAACTTTTGTTGTATGTTTTATTCAATAAATCTTTCTTTATAAAGATTTATTTCTTGTTGACCTGCTCTATAAAAGCCAGTGACTGGCAGTGATCCCTTTTGGGGTAATTTGAGGGTGTTTTGGAACATTACAAAATATACTTTTGAACTTTGAGAGCCAAGTGCATTTTGCCCAATGTAGGCTAAAGCCGGCCTCTCAAGTGGAAGCTAGGCTGTCTTTTGATGAACCTCATCTGGCCAGGCAGGTGGGATTCTGGCCTGTTCTCTGCGTGGTTTTGAAGGCCTCACGACACTTTGGTCACTTGTCAGACTAAAGTACAACTAGGGAAACTGTTGCAAGGGTGCAAAAAGAGCCCTACTGTGGGAGTTACTCTGGGTAGCGTTTGGGGTTGCAGCTCTCCTCTGGTATCATTCTGAAATCTACTTTAAATGCCAAACCTTATTTTCCTTAAACCAATGAGACTTTTAGTACTGGGTTGGTGAAACTGGCCTGCTATATTACTTAAAACATTAGAACACTCTAGACGAGAACAGGCCATTCAGCCCAACAAAGCTCGCCAGTCCTATCCGCTTGTCTCCTCCAGGAAAAAATCAAGTCGAGTTTTGAAAGTCCCTAAAGTCTTACTGTCCACCACACTATTTGGTCGCTTATTCCAGGTGTCTATCGTTCTTTGTGTAAAGAAAAACTTCCTAATGTTTGTGTGAAATTTACTCTTAACAAGTTTCGAACTGTGTCCCTGTGTTCTCGATGAACTCATTTTAAAGTCACCATCTCGATCCACTGCACTAATTCCCTTCATAACACTTCAATCAGGTCACCTCTTAATCTTTTTTTGCTTAAACTGTAAAGGCACAGCTCTTTTAATATTTCCTCATAATTCAACCCCTGTAGTCCTGAAATCAGCCGAGTCGCTCTTCTATGGACCTTTTCTAGTGCTGCTATGTCCTTTTTGTAGCCTGGAGACCAAAACTGGCACACAGGACTCCAGAAGAAACCTCACCAGTGTGTTATAAAGGTTGAGCAGAACCTCCTGTGACTTGTACTCCACACATCAAGGTGCTATATAACCTGACAGTCTGTTAGCCTTCTTAATGGATTCTGAACACTGTCAAAAAGTCGATAGCTTAGAGTCCACTACGACTCCTAAATCCTTCTCGTAAGGTGGACTCTCGATTTTCCGACCACCCATTGTGTATTCAAGCCTCACATTTTTACTTACTATGTGTAATACTTTACATTTACTGACATTAAATTTCATCTGCCATAAATCTGCCCAAGCCTGTCTGCTGTCCAAGTCCTTCTGTGATCCATCCATTTTCCAACCCGTTGAATCCGAACACAAGGTGACAGGGGTCTGCTGGAGCCAATCCCAGCCAACACAGGGCACAAGGCAGGAACCAATCCTGAGCAGGGTGCCAACCCACCGCAGGACACACACAAACACACCAAGCACACACTTGGGCCAATTTAGAATCACCAATCCACCTAACCTGCATGTCTTTGGATTGTGGGAGGAAACCCACGCAGACACGGGGAGAACATCCTTCTGTGATGATATAATGGATTCCAAATTATCTGCCAATCCACCTAATTTTGGTATCATCTGCAAACTTAACCAGCTTGTTACTTACATTCCTATCTAAATCATTTATATATATTAAAAATAGCAGCAGCCCTAGCCCTAGTTTCATGTATTTGTGTATTAGGATTTACAATCCAAGCTACATTTCCCACTTGGGACAAATAAAGTACTAAGTAAAGTAAGTCACGTTGGTATTTTATGTTAATGCTGTATAATAGATAGCATACTTAAAATGTTTATCTGATTACTAAATTGCATCAACATTATCATACAGTATATACATTATGTAGGTTCCACTTTTATTTACTTATGCTTTTGAAATGCTTATTGAAAAACACTCACTGTATTTTCTTTGTCCATATAAAGCTTATTTTAGAAACCATTACATTTAAACCACTTGAGCCCTATCAAAGTTAAAGGTTACATTTTTCTTTATCTTTGTTTATGAGATAAACATTCATCTGCTTTCATTTAATGCATTTACTTATCACTTTGGCTGATAATTGTACCTTTGTTTAGACACAACTGCAAAGATTTTCTCCTAGGAGAAAATAACAATTACATTATGGATTGAAGCTGTTACATGACTCATGAAGTCTGCTTTAATGAAGAAGAGGTGGAAAACTGTAATCTTCTAAAAAAAAAGGTATTTGTTTTCATTTTGGTTCAAATCTCGAGCACATGTTGTAAAGTCGATGGATTGAAATGACTGCAGTATATATTCTTGTACTTTACATCTATAATATTATTAATTGCATAGTTGAATATTTAGACAAAATACAAACAATGGAAAATACAGGCTGTCCATAAAGTCCATGTGCAACTTAAAATAGTTGTAACTTTGTTAGTACAGTATATGTGATAGAAAGAATCTGTAAAAAGGATTAGAAAGAGGAAAAATTTACACTTTTGATTGTTCTTGTTAATTTTCAACATGTCCACCATCATTACTAATACAAAGGGTAATACGATTCTGTAGTTCTCGGAAAACATTTTCAAGCTGATTTTCGGTAGTACCAGCAGTCCTATCGGTTATCCTCGCTTGCAAGCCTTCTAAAGATCGAGATCTGGTTGAATAAACGTTTGTTTTCACAGGTCCCCATAAAAATAAATCCAATGGAGTCAAATTTGGCGAACGTGGAGACCAAGAGGATAGTCCACCTCTTCCAATCCATCTGTTAGGGAATTTCTCATGTAGAAACTGTCTAACATGCAAAGTAAAGTGACAAGGAGCACCATCTTGTTGAAACAATGTATTCTCTATCAGTCCTAATTGTTCAAGTTGAGGAATAAAGTCATTTTGAAGAATTTCTAAATCTCTATCACCATTAACAACACACCCTTCAAAAAAGAATGGCACTATGACTCAATTTTTTCCCAGAGCACACAACAACATTTATTTCTATAGCACATTTTCATACAAATAATGTAGCTCAAAGTGCTTTACATGATGAAGAAAAGAGAAAAAAAGACAGAGTAAGAATTAAAGCATGACAACATTAATTAACATAGAATAAGAGTAAGGTCAAAAAAACAACAAAAAACTCCAGACGGCTGGAGAGAAAAAATAAAAATCTGCAGGGGGTCCAGAGGTCATGAGACCACCCAGTCCCCTCTGGGCATTCTACCTAACATACATGAAACAGTCTTTTGTATTTAGTGTTCTCATGGAAGGACTTGATGATGACGGTCATGTAGACTTCTGGCTTTTAATCCATCAATGTAGGACATCACGGTACTTTGATTAGGTGGTGGTGGTGCAGACCGCCACCACAGAAAACCGGGAAAAGAGACTGATGAGAGAGTAGGGGTCAGTACGGATTTTAGAGCCACCATGAATAGTTATGAGAATTAATCGAAAATACAGAGTATCAGGATTAAATGAAAATGAAGCTATGAGACGGCCATGTTAAAGTAATGAGTTTTTAGCAGTTTTTTTTTAAAGTGCTCCACTGTATTAGTAATTAGTAAAGTATTACCACACATTGACTTTGGGAGAATCTCTCTCATGTTCAATAGACTCTTGTGGATTTTCATTTCCCCGAATACAGCAAAAATAAAACTTCTAAAGACAAAAGCAAACCAAAAAAACTAGATACATCAATCTTTCTAATCCTTTTTACGAATTCTTTCTATCACATATACTTACAGAGTTACAACTATTTTAAATTGCGCGCAGACTTTATGGACATCCTGTACGTAAAATATTTAAAATACATATAAATGTATATAAATATATTTACAATATATATTTGCATCAAAATGAATACAGTTTTGCTGAAGAATCAGGACTTACTCCTAAATATGTTTTATACAGCTAATACTAATTTGCAAGTGCTGTAGTCACTTCAAGAATGGTTAAGGGGTACATGAATGGGCCAGGGCTGGATCCTGCCTCCCACCCCAGGTTTGGCACTGCAAAGCTTTGAATTAGCTGAAGTAGATTTAAGACTTTAAATATTATGTTATAGTCAAAACTGGATGACATGGAGATGTAGCAGCCTGGCCTGTTTCAGCACCGAGGAGAGCTCCATTACTGCTGCTGTTTGTTATCATGCGGGCTTAAGCTATGAATGAATGAGCCTGTAATATAAATTACATTTTTGATATTTTTTTCTTACAGTTTATACTTCCCACATTCAACTAAATATGCCAAAAAATTAACCCAGAAACTCTGTCGCCTGTTCGTGACTATCTGCTGGATTTATTTCTCAGCATTTCCGTGTTTAGCTAACAATCACTGACAATGCCATCACATGAGACTAGAAATTCTGACCCTTTGTTACGAAGTGGATTGTTTAGGCTAAAAGTTGGCCACAGGCAGTCCATATTTTCTATTTTTTTATAAACAGGTTTTTCATTATGCTTTCTTTTACAGAAATGATCTCTCACTTGAGCTTACCTGATGCACTTTTATCTGAGTTTCAGTAGACTTTAGTAAAGGATGATGCACAATAAAAAATGAAGGGGGATTTCAGACAGCTGGCACAGAATGTTCTTTTGAAATGATCATAGATTTTCAAGATGGTAAGATTCTTTGATTGTTACTGTGAGAAAACCAAAAAAGAGTCCTCATGTGACTAGTGAATCGGCAGTACAGAACAGACCATAAGAGATCCTCGGGATAACATCAAGTATTTTGCAGTTGAGTTTGATTAAGGTTTAGAGAGAAAAATCTGTTTTGATTTGGTGTGTTAGAAGCCTTCATATTGAAAAGGAAACTTGTCACTGAATAAAACTGACAGAAATTCATAGAAGTCGGTTTCTAAATTTGGGATAAATCCCAAATTTACTTCCTTCAGAGCATCTTTTTTGGTAACAAGACACTAAACTGCTTTCTAAAATAGCCAAAATATTCTCTGTTGTAAATGACTTAGTTCTTTTTGTGAAAGTAAGGAATATTTTATAAATATGTTAGTAAAACTGTTAAAGTTATTCTGACATTGATTTGTTTTTTGTAGTATTCATCCATGTTTGAACCTAATTAGTGAAGCCAGATCCTATTGGATTGGGTACAAGACAGGAACCAACCCTCGAATGGAGTCCAGTCCATCACCAGGGACACTCATGTGCTCATCCATATGTTTTCATATTTGGGGCTAATTTGGTGTTAATATGCTAACCGTATAACATCAATCAGATGTGAGACAAAAATGAAACCCCCCTTGGAAATGCCACATGTAGCTAGCCTGGTGATTGAACTGCTTGGCCAGTATGTCAGCCCTGGAAGACTTTGTATTAGCATGGAGTTAGCACAGAGCTGCATCAGTGTGCATCTGCAAAGAAAAAAAAGGGTTAAAAGTTATTAGCACTCTGAAAAGGAAACACGGTTAAAGATGTTATGTCTTTAACCACTCTATTACCTTTAATTGTAACATAGAAATAAAAAAAAAGGTTTATCCCAGCTGCAAAAGTCGTTTTTATCCAATAATCAGCCCTGGAGTGCATACAACTGAGTCCAGAACAAGACTGAGGGAAAAGGAGAAAAGGGGAGGCTTTTAAAGGGGAAGACAGGAAGTGAGGTCATAAGGATCGGGCCCATGTTCGTCAATCATTGGTTCGAGCCCAGTTGTGACATCAAAGGGGCCGGGTCCAGTAAGGTCTACTTCCATTGGCTTGGTCCCAGAAGTGACGTCAAGATTAGCCACGTGGGATCTCCCGGGAATGGCCTACAGGAAAGGGAGAAAAAGAGTCAGTGCACTCTGCTACATCCCGGCATGCCTCAGAACCGCCGACACTCAAACCCTTTAGCTGCCTCCCATGCGCACGTGTGTGACAACTTGTAATCATTTATCATAACATGGATTTAAATCCTTCATCCTTTTATTGTCCACAGGGTTGTTTCTGGACTATTTGTCACACTTGCACTCTTAAAATGAATGGTTCTAAAATGGCACATTATTTGTAGATCTTTAAAGAATCATTGTTTGACAATTAAGCATTTCGTTCATTGCATGTGAAATTTTTTTGGGCTTTGAAAAGTTCCTAATTTGTGGATGAAACACAACTTGGTAACGTATAGTATGCTACATAGCAGGATAAAACAGATCAAGCACATCTGATCTTAGTCTGTGGTACTGTATGCATCAAGAGTCCTTGAAAAATCTGGAACCCGTTGGTATTTCACAAATCTGTTGCCAACATTTCATGACTATTTATGGAATGTGTTTTGAATCTAAATACTGCATATAGCCGTGTATAAGTAAGGTCTTGAAACCCAAAAAAATTGATCATAAAATCAGCCTGTTTAAAAATATGACACTTAATTTAATTTTTTTAACATCTTCTTACCTCCTCCAATCTCACATCAGTTTCTCAGACGCCTCGAATTTTGTTGCAGCAGTGCCGTTACCAATTTCTTTTGCCACTTCAACGACGTTTAATTTAAAACCAGCTTCATATTTTCTTCTGATCGAACGCTCCATCGTAGATAAGGGACGCTCTTACGGTAAAGGTGTATGAGGGTGTGAGATACAAAAAACAGAAAATGGTGCAAACGTTCCTTCGGAATAGTCTTTAGGTGCTAAAAGTGAGGATTAGGCAATTCACAAATTCATAATGGTGGCTATTAATCTTCTTCTCATACCTACACTCATTTTGCAATTTTTCAGATGGCAAGGCATTTCATTTCTTGGCACACAAAACTGCTTCTAAAGTTTCTAACTTTTTAAGTTCAAAATGTTGTGTAAAGAGATGCGAGTAGTGGTAAACCATTTCATTTAACTTTAACAAGATGATTATGGAGCAAGTGAGTTCATAACTTTCTTTTTTACTAGATTTCTATCATGGCCACTTGTTGACACTGTTTGGTGGCAGAGTTGTCAATGGTTGGCCTTCATTTCTAGGGGCATCAGCTGAATTCTTGTCTTAGTCCAGAATTTTTCTTGTTTCACTTTTTATTTGCAAAACTGTTTTTCTCACTTCCCAATTTTAACTACCATATATACTCAAATATAAGTCGAGACTTGAAACACAAAAAATCGATCATAAAGGCAGACCCCGACTTATACACCCGTTCAAAAATACGACACTTAATTTAAATTTTTTTGACAATCTTCTTACCTCCTACAATCTCACATCAGTTTTTCAGACACCTCGAATTTTGTTGCAGCAGCGCCGTTACCAATTTCTTTTGCCACTTCAACGACTTTTAATTTAAATCCAGCTTCATATTTTCTTCTGACCGAACGCTCCATCGTAGATAAGGGATGCTCTTACAATAAAGGTGTGTGAGGGTGTGAGATACAAAAAACACAAGTCAGTGCAAACGTCGCTTCAGAATAGTTTGGGTATTACTGTGTGGTCAAGTAGCCGCAATAAATCAAAAGAAAAAGTAATGTGTGCTCTGTGGTTACTCTCTCAGGTGGGCGGACGTTAGCATATCATAATCTCTTGGACCAATAGCGTGAGTTTTCCGTGTTTGACTTATACGAGCGAAAAAATAAAATATCAGAAATTATACGGTAAAATCACAGGAGAACTTAAACGTGAGTATATACGGTATATAAAGTTTCTTTCTGGAGCCTTGAAATGCATGATACTTTTGGTTAACAAAATGGTTCCTTTATGGCATTGCTCAGAAGAATCACTTCTTTATTTCACACCTTTATTTTTATGTTATTCCTATTTTGGGACCCATACAATGCCACCTTCCATCAATATAACCCTCCTGCAATCATAAAATATATATATATAGTGATAGAAACAGGCCGTCAGCAAGCCCCAAACCACAAACACGAACACGCAAACATTCCTGGGTTCAAAGGTTTAGCACAAATACACAGGTTCTCTCTCTTCTCACAATACTCTCTCTTTTCTCACCACTGCACTGCCCTCATCCAGTCGAGTGTTGCTCCTTGTCTTCCAGGCTCCGACTTGCCTGGACAAGGGAGTGGAGCCCTTTTATTAAGGGTCATATGGAAGTCCCGTATTTAATGGAGAACATCTCCCGGCAGCGCCCCTTTGTGACACCCATGGACCCCAACAGGGCTGTGCTGCCGGACTAGAACTCCTGGCATTCCCTGCTGGTTTCTGAAAGGGCCCAAATACAGAGGGCTGCTGCCATCTGGAACCTGGGGGGAATAAACATCCCCCAGGGACAGTCCTTCACTTTTGCACAATGGCTAAGAGTTAGTTACTGTATTTTACAGCTTTAAGTATACTCTTTTCTTAATACAGTAGACCCCCGCAAAGTCGCGGTTCAGGGTTCGCGGACTCGCAGATTTTTCCTTAGAACCTAACTGTAATTGTTAGCGGAAAGCGCAAATATCCTCTGCAATGTTTTATGGCTTTTTTCATAGCAATACTGTGCAGTAGAGAGAACAGGAAGCAACTGCTGAGGGAAACGCGGTTTGGGATGGTGAAGTAGCCAATCCAAGAACGTTATTCATTTCTGCTTGCTGCTGATTGACTACTGCCCTGTGATGCGACTCCAGCTGAGTGTTCTCGTGTTTTCCATTTTGTTATTGTATTCAT
Source organism: Polypterus senegalus (assembly GCF_016835505.1). Taxonomy (NCBI): domain Eukaryota; kingdom Metazoa; phylum Chordata; class Cladistia; order Polypteriformes; family Polypteridae; genus Polypterus; species Polypterus senegalus. Next base: position 95,225,585 of record NC_053171.1, read on the forward strand.
TTTGTTATTCTTATACACACACGATTTTGCCAAATCACACTGCACCTTCTAAAGCCTCCGCCACAAGCGCCAGAAGAAGTTTAAAGCACTCCAGGAGAAGGTTGGACTACTGGATTTGCTCCGGGAACTAAAAATTTATGCTGCAGTAGTGGCATTAATGAAAGCACCGTTCGCTAGATAAAAAACAACGAAGCAGTGATCTGGAGTACTGTATCTGTAAGTTTCTGTGAATGTGCCAAAAAGGTAATAACCGTAAGTAATAAAAATATTGTCAGGATGGAATCTGCCTTGGCATTGTGGATCACTGACTGCAGGAAGAACATCCCCTTGGATGGTAACATCATCTTGTGAGAAAGCACAGAAATTGTACCAGCAGTTCGCTACAGGAAACAATATAGCAACCTCCCATCACAATGTTCCTGAAACCTGTAAAGAAAAGCCAGTACAAAACCCCACCAGAAGAAGATCTGTCCAAAGATACGACTCTTCCTGAAGCGCCTGAAGAAGAGGCGCCACCCGAGGAGTTTTAAATCCTCTGCATCATACTGCACATAGTCATCATCAATATCATTCATCATTAGTGAGTACCCATACATTTTACTGTATTTTAATTAAATTAAATTATTATGTATTTACTCTACTTATAACAAAGAAAGCGACAGTGCATACCAAAGAAAATGCACTTGCATGAATTACAGTATGTATAGCGGTAACATCGGTATTTTACATTCTAGCACCGTGGGAGACATAGCAGTACAATACTGTACAGTATACAGGTTTACCTTTACATTCTGTCTTTAGGTAATGTATTAAGGTAATTTTTTAGGCAGTGTATTAATGTATTAAGCTGAGTTTACAATGAAATTAAAGTGCTTTGCGGGCATACTGTATTTAGGGTTGAAACTATAAAAATAGGCATTTAAAAGGCATTTTTTAACCACATCCAAAAGTCACGGTTTTTCACAATTCGCGAGTGCTCTAGGAACGTAACCCCCACGAATTTTGGGGATGTACTGTATTTTAAAGAAAAACAACATTAATAACAACATTTATTCTGATGATGTTATTCAACTGAATGGAGTTTTCTTCAAAACAGTGCCACTCCATGAATTTAAAGGTGTTATGTACTGTTTATAGTGTTAATGCTGAATCTGCATTTGCTGTCCCCCTACACACAGTTTGCAGGAGATCGACACATATAATTTTGGGATTCTGTATGCCTAGCCACATTTGAATATTCATTATGGACATTTATAACACAGTTGTTCTTAGAGGAATGATAGAAAATGTCATAGCTTGATGCTTTGCTATTCTCACCTTTCTGTTTTAGTGAACGTTCCTACTGGTTTTGAACTGCAGTACAAAATGTTCATGGAGTGGTTTTCAGACTCAGGATGATATTACAGTCAACAAATAAAACTCTTCAGCTCTTAAGTGGAATTAGAATGTGAGTGTGGGTTAGCCGAAAAGCCAAGGGTCTTCACTGTAAAACTAAATTCAAAGTAACTCACTACATAAAATGACACTGAATTATGTGACGGAATGAAATGTAGAAAAAGGCATTTGACAATGTGTTCATGTTGCTGCTGACATGACCTGATGTCTTAACCTCTATTTTCTTATTCAGGCGTTAACTCACGTGATCTTTTACAGACTACTTCTTATCCTAGTTACCAGCATGTAGACCTTAATAAAAAAGAAAGAAACATATATAATTTAACTAGATAGATTCTTACCAGTACTTGGGGAGTCTCCTGTCTCTTTTGTCTTCTTTTGTTTTTCAGCTCTGGACACACAAGTGTGCAATCTCATCAGGTACAAATTTTACATCTCTAAAATTATCAGTCTTTGAGCATCAGTCCTTCTTCTTGTTACACCACGAGTGTGCCACCTGTGACTGGCCAAACCATTAACTGAACTGAGCTTTTACAGTAAACCATAGCTGTGCCCACTGTGATATATGGCCGGTAGCTTATCCCGGCCAATACCCCCAAGCCGCCAGGTGGAACCCTCCCTGCAACATGGAGGTGCCCCGAATTCCAGCAGTGCATCATGGACCTTGGAGTTTTAATTCACAGCCCTGCTGGATAACGGGCGGCCGTCAGGGTATGCTGCAGGGAGGCCTGGGGACTTGTATTTTCTGTATAGGGGACGGAAGGAATGACGTACTTCCGGGCTGAAGAAAAGGAAGGAATTTTCATCTGACCCGGAAGTGCTGTGAAATCACATAGACTGAGGGATAGAAGCACTTCCGGGTCATGAACTATAAAAGGACTGTGGGAGATCCCAGCAGGCGAGCTGAGTTGGGAGGAAGGGTGACGAAGCGTCTGGGAGTGGAGGATTTGTGATTATTGTATTGTTTATTAATTATTGTGAGTATTGTGGAGATGCTTTGTGCACAGTAGAGAAATGTTCAATTAATTCCTTGGACTTTTATAAGGTGTCTGGCGTGTTGTCTGAGGGTTCAAGGGGATAATAGCGCCCCCTATCTGTCACATCACAAACGGATCACTCATTAACTAGGACCAGAATGTCAGCCATGGTCAAAAACAAAGTTAATAAAGTTGTGTCAGGTTACTGAAGGGAAGTCTCCAAATATGAGTCTGACGTGTGAGAGCCACCTTTGGGTACACCTCTATTTTTCCTGGTATCTGAAGTAGTTAATGACTGATTTTCTAGTTACTGAAAAACAGAAGCAGCTCCATGGTTTCCAGGTGGCATCCACAAGACTGAGTCTGAAAAGTTCTTACATGGTCCTATTGGGCTGTCTTTCCCGGTATGACAGAGCAGTCTGGCTTAAAAAAAATTATATTATGGTGGTTTTAGTGTTTCTTGCTAAAATAAGACCAAGAATTACATGTGAAAAGACTTGGGTATCTGGGCCCTCTCTTAGTTGAAGTGAAGCTAAAACGGGATCATCTTCCATAACAATTGTGTTAAACTGGCAAAAACTCAAGACTGATTTGGGACATTAATTAGTAACAAGTTAATTATTTGGTGGACGTCATCGCTGTTAAAGCCTGTGTCATCTTAAAGGGTCACTTGCTTTTGAAGACAGATTGCTCATTTTCTAAGTATGTGTTGTGTTACAGTTATCTCCGCTAAATAATGAAGTTCATGTAAAGGATTTTTTAACATTACTTGGAAATATTAAGGTAATTGTCAATAGCAAATTAAAGGCTTAAAAAAAAAAAGAATGATCGATTTAAAACATTTCATTATTAAATATGAATGATTAAATATTAATCCTCACTGGTCATCTGTGACTGATGCCGTTTTAGAGGACCAGAGAGTCGGGTGTTGCAGAGGTTGAGTTGGACGCAGAGCCCTCAGTGGTGTTACAGCTTTTCTTTTGGGTCATCCTGTCAAATTACTGTAGTAAAACACAGTGAAGGGTCCACGGGGGTGTGTGATTTTAGCTTCAAATTAGTGAAGCAGCTCAGGTTTGACGATTATGGGTGCGCGTGTGGTGAAGCTGGGTGTGGATGGGGAAACTGGCTGATAACACACACATTCAAGTGCAGATGCAATCAGTTCAGCCAGTTTCCTAATTAATACTCCTTGAGATGTCATCAAGGCACCTGCACTTATATGATGTAAAGAAATGAGGAACAAGGAAAGAGAAAGAGATTGAAAGGAAGGATGCTGGTTAAGTGAAGACGGTGACGATGATGGGAAAAAATGTGTCAGGATCATAGCAGAGCTGGTGCAACCGAGAGGAGGCATGGCGGTTGGAGAAAAGGCCCCGTGCGGAACAAAATAAAACAGGAATGGCCAACAGTGAAACAGGAGGGATGGTGTAGTAGAAATGTAACATCTTATTATAGAAAGAAACATCCCCTAACAGGACAAATCAGTAATCAGGCAGGAGAAGAGCTGTTCATTGTATCTTTTAATTACCATATATAACCGCGTATAAGTCGGGTCTTGAAACCCGAAAAATCGATCATAAAATCAGACTTATACGCCCATTCAAAAATGTGACACTTAATTTTTTTTTTTTTACGTCTTCTTGCCTCCTCCAATCTCGTACAAGTTTCTCAGACACATCAAATTTTGTTGCAGCAGCGCAGTTACCAATTTGTTTCGCCACTTCAATGACTTTTAATTTAAAACCAGCTTCATATGTTCTTCTGATTGAACACTCCATCGTAGATTAGGGATGCTCTTACGATAAAGGTGTATGAGGGTGTGAGATACAAGAAACACAAAACAGTTCAAACGTCGCTTTGGAATAGTTTGGGTATTACCGTGTGGTCACGTAGGCACAATACATCAAAAGAAAAGGCTGTGTGCTCCATGGTTACTCTCTCAGGTGAACGTTAGCATATCGGAATCTCTTGGACCAATAGCGGGAGTTTTCCACATTCAACTTATACGACCGACATTATAAAATACCAGAAATTATATGGTAAAATCAAACCCTGACTTATCCGCGGGAGAACTTAAACGTGAGTATATACGGTACTCCTCAGCAACATGCCTTGGAGGGAGCAGTCTTCAAAAGCAGTCTGTTACAACAGGGTCAGAGAAAACAAAGAATAAGGGTTCATTTGATAAACTACTGAATTTACATAGAATGTCAATCAATGCATACATTTTACTCTGGTTGGTTCATTGGTTTACACCCAAATGATTTATATAAAATAAAAGTCTATTATATTATATTCTGGTTCTTCTTATACCTTTGAGTTGCGCCACCATCCCTGAAATTTCTGTGCATATAACAATTGTCTATTCTCCTTTATAAGACATCTTCTGATTTCTTAGTCATCCTTCAGAACATCAGCCTTTCTTCTGGTACGTTATTTACTTGACCATCTCAGTATTTTTCCTAAACCAGTTCTTTTATTTCAGTGTACATTTTGCTGTTCACTTGACCTTCATCTTTTTTCCTGGTGTGCCTGAACAGGTTTCTGACATTTATTAAGCCTATAGTCTATTTCTTTAAGATGAATGCTATGCTACCCTAAAATTATTCTTCCACAATGGCAGGGCTTGTGGGGTCCCCACGGCCATTGAGGGACAGTGGTGGGAGCATGAGCCACAAAAGACTTAGCGCACATGCCAGGGGGCATCTCTGCCTACTAAGCAGCAGGGTTCCCAAAGTAAAAGGATATATTGAGGCTTGTGAGCCTTTTATGAACTGATACTGTGTTTTAAACCTTAGTTTTAACCTATTTATGGATCATACTTATTAATGGATCTCAACCTCCATGTGCACTGTTCAAGCACTTTCAAGCACTTTGTTGTCATTGTATAACACAACAAAATGACTTTTTGTGACAGCCCCAATGTGCATTTAAAGAAAAGTCACATAATTCCAAGTGATCAAGTAACCAGAGCAAATTATCATTGCTCAAAGTACAGCAGAATAAATTGTTATTGCACCTGTTAGTGAATAGTACATTACATATTCTATATTGTAATACATTAGTACTTGCCAACCCGCGGCGTACCATACGCCGCATAATCAGGCCGATTTTTTAATGATTTTTAAGCACAGGGAGAAAATTAACATTTGAAAAATCGGTAATGTAATAAATCAGCTAGAAAAGCAACATTGTAACAATGCACGGAACGAACCAACACACAATCGTCCGTGACTGAAAACTGGCGGACCGCCATCATGCCTTGTCCAGCCAGACCGAGGGATGCGAGTGCACTGCGCTTAGGCACGTGTGGAAGGGCATGAGAGGAGAAGGACGTCCACTCAGCTCCCTCCGTCATGCTAGTCTGCTGATTTCTCGTTCAGTATGCACTGCCCGCTCATGTGCCCACCTCCAACTCGTCACTGAAGTCATTGTCCTCAGATGCACATGTGAGTCACGTAGACGTTTCATTGCTCTGTGCGGTTTTGGCTGCTTTTCTATATATAATCCACCAAGACACCCGACCACGGTAGTAGCGAGGTGGGAGGGGGGTGTGTACAAAGGGTAGGGACGCAACCAGTGGGAGCGTACGAGTCACACTTAATGGGAATTCCACGGTTTGCAGCCCGAATGGGGTTCAACGGCTTACCCACGCCTCTCTGCGCCGGGTAGACACACGCTCAATCTCATGCATAATTATTTATTGAATGCTAAATACTTCTGGAAAGACATGGTTGTCTAAAACGGGTTGGTGTGAGAATACAACAGTAAGTGAATGAAAAGATGGAACTCTGGAGAGAGCAACATATAATTGTCCGTGAGTGAAGAAGACGCATGTTTGTTGCGGATGCGAATTACTGTATGTAGGGTGTAAAAAAGTTTGCTTTGGTGCACGCGGTCGTGCGTCGTAACCGAAAACTCGGTTTTTAAAGACTGCATACTTAATTGTGTTTTAACCTCATTTGGAAAGGATTGTTTTAAGGATCCCATTGGATACCCCTTGCAAACCATTTTACACGCTGCATATGGTGATTCCCCTCCGCGAGAAACAGGCCTCTATGAACAGTCAACGTGGCTCGGAGGTGCCAGGAGTTGGTGGGCGTGGCTCCTTCCTGAGTGCGCCATAGGTGTCTTGCTTGTCGGCAGCTCAGTGAATCCACGCCCCTTCCGGTGTGCTTTCCATGGTTGTCTTGCCTTAGTGAATTATATATATAGATATTGCACATTACCAATATAAGCTTATTGCACATGTTCAATTAAAAATGATCTCAGACTGAGGAGATTCAGAGTTCAGAAAGTTTATGGCAGATGGGAAAAAGCTATTTTTTAGTCTGTTATATGTCTTCATTTACTCTAGTCCATCTTGGTTCATGTCTATCGATGACCCAGATTCAAGGAGGTTATGCCAGCTGTGGGCAACCCTGGCTTGTATCACAAGTATGGAAAAGAAAGCTGGTGAGCGGCGTTGTCACTTTTTCTGCAGATCATCCGTATGGTGTACCCCTTTAAATTAGTCCCCATAAGAGGTGCACTAAACTCACTCCTATGACAACTCTAACTCAAGAAGTGACTCAGAAATAACACATTCAACTCAAGAGGGGACATAAAAGGTAAAAAGTCTCATGCATGAAGAGTATTATGAGACTGAAAAAGCAAAGCCTGGGATTTAGATGGAGAATATGACAAGGTATCCACAAAGGAAGTCATAAATCACGGTTCCTGTAGTTCCTTGTATTTACCTCAATTTGTTACAGTTATTGTGAAGTGTTAACGTCTTTTTTTAATCATGAATATGTATAAAATTGCTCATGCCAGTCTTACTCTGGGCAATAAGTGACTAACTTATAAGAATGCTTAGCATATTGCAAGCACTATGTCAAGCAGTTTTTTCGTCGTATGTAGAACTGGGTAAAATAAATGTTGATGGAAAGAAGATGTCAAAAAATAAAGGTTGGGGGGTGCAAAAAGAAGAAATGCAGCTAAGCTTCAAACAGTCCAGCTGTTTGACTTAAAAAGTACATCTGCTCGGCAGCATAGTCAGGAACACTGTGGAGGCTCCGGTGCTCATCCAAGAGTGAATAGGATTGAGGGTCCCTGATGGTTTGGAGATGTTTCAGCAAAACTGAAAGAATACCCAGGGAGGAGAGCTATCATTTTATATAATGGTATGGTGTATTTCCTTCTGGAATGAAACTTAATTAGTTTAAGAATCTTGTCCTTGCAAGATAATAGCACAAATTACACACAAACTCTTAACAAACACACTTGGAAGAGGGGCTGGACCCACGAGAGAGTAATTTGCCTTGTGTTGTATTTCTTACAGTACATTAAAAAATGACATTTGGCACGAAGAAGCACTTGCAAAGATTCACTTAACGGTTATTTTGGAGGAAAAAAGAAAAGTCAGAGTAGAGGATTTAAAGTTATAAACCAGAGAATAAGAGCACAATACAACGGTGTCTAGGTGGGAAGACAAGAACAAACCAAGTTTCTCGAGAAATCACTTGAAAACAGCGATAGATAGATAGATAGATAGATAGATAGATAGATAGATAGATAGATAGATAGATAGATAGATAGATAGATAGATAGATAGATAGATACTGTAGATTGTTTTAATCCTCTCCTTTGCTACAACCTCCAGGGTTCCAGAGTGGGTCCCATAACTACGCCTGCCATTTTAACAGCTTGTTAATTCAGTGGGCCTCTCTTGAACTGGAGTTACCAGCCCAGTACACCACAGCATAGACAATCGCACTAGCCATCACAGAATTGTTGAAATTGTGAAGGATGTCATTTTCCACATTAAAGGAACACAGTCTCCTAAGGAAATAGTTATTATATAGTTGCTCTTTGTTTCAAGACCAGTCCAATCGGTCATCAATGTGGACCCCCTCTCTATCCACTCCTTGAATAGTGACCGGACATAGAGGCTGTTTGGTGGGGTGAAAGTCAATAAACAGTTACTTGGTTTTGCTAATGTTAAATTATAGACAATTCTTTCTTCACCAAGAACGTTCTCCACCTGACTCCAATACTCTGTCATATTCCACTTATCAATACAACCCATAAGTGCAGAGTCATCTGAGAATTTCTGCAAGTGACATGACCTGGTGTTACATTTGTATTCTGAGGTGTACAGAGTAAAGAGAACAGGAGACAGGACTGTTCCTTGTAGTGCTCCAGTGTTGCTCATATCCATATCTGAAACACAGTCCTTGAGTCTCACAAACTGCCCGACAAATGGTCTATTACACAGGACACCACAGGCTCATCCACATGAACATCTGAGTTTACTCCTTAACAAGGATGACTGGAAGGTACTGAATGCACTGGAGAAATCAAAAGACATAATCGTCACAGTGATGCCAGCTTTATCCTTGTGGAGCAGATAGATCCAGTAAGTTCATCCTTCACTCCAGTCCTTGTCTGATAGGCAAACTGCAGTGGGTCTAGGTGGTCTACCACAAGAGGACTCATATAGTCCAGGACCCGTCTTTCAAATGTCTTCATGATATGTATTTTTTTTTTATAGCTTTCCTTAGAAAAAGCAGAATATATCTACCGTATATACTTGCGGATAAGTTCTTCTGCGGTTCTGCGGAGACTTGATTTTACCGTATAATTTCTGGTATTTGATAATGTCGGTCATATAGGTCGAATGCGGAAAACTCATGCTATTGGTACAAGATGATTATGATGTTTCCAAAAAGACATTATGATATAACCCTCTACAACTGGATCGCTGATTTTTGGTTCTATTTTATTGAAAACTTAGGGGCTTCGCAACCTGCTTGCTTCGCTCACAAACCCCCATTTTTGGTTTTCCAGATACACACTTTTAAGATTTTTTTTTACTTTGAATTGTTGCTATTTCATTAGTTTCATTTTTATTTCAGAACTTCTGTAAAAATAATATTTGGAATCTTTCAAGTCCCAATGTGCTGAATCTTTTTAATGAGGTCAGTGAGACACGTGTTTAATGACTTTGTACCATAATTCAGAATAGCTCTCTCTGTTTGGAATTTCAACACAGACAAAACGATCTTCATCATCAGCAGTTAATAATTTTTTTTGCAAAGTAACCAATAAATGCATGTGAGGTAAACTCCGTTTTTGAAATTCTCTTGACTTAAACTTATATCACCTATGTCCATATATTCAATCTCTATTCGATTTTTGTTATTTCTCCGAGTAAAAATTTCTCTTTCTTTGCGCTAATGCGATGTTTACTTTCTTTCTTGCTGCTTTCATATTCTGTATCTTGCTCTGCATGTGTTTCATGCCTACGTTTTTTTTGCGTCTTTTGAATTCCAGTTTTCATTTTCTCTAACCTGCTCTGCATGTGTTTGGCCCCCTTGTTTTTTAACCTCTTTATGACGTTTTACTTTATTTTCTACTCTTTGTCTTTGATTTCTGACCTCGCTTTATCCTGCTTTTGTTTCAGTGACACCTGGTCCGTGGTGATTACCTTCCCTTTTTCAAGTAATAATTTCTGTTTGTTTGCGCTACTGCGATCTTTACTTTCTATTTTGTATACTTTCTAATTTTCCTACTCTCATATTCTTTAACTTTCTTCACATTTTTTTTTTTGAGCCTTTTGAATTTCACTGCTTTCATAATCTCTAACCTGCTCTGCATGTGTATAACGGCAAAGTCCGGATTGGACCTGCTTTTTTTTCAATTCAACTTGTTCCGGGCTGATAATTACTTTCCTTATTTTCTGAATTTGCACCTAGATTATTATTTTTCTTTTTTGTCTCTCCAACATTTTTGAGGCTGTTTTCTCTGTGCTCCTTTCTTCTTCGTTTACTCAACTACGTTTCATTTATAACATATTGTTCTTATACGCTTTATATGTGCTGAGAGCCCTGGATCTGTATGTGCTCAAAGCCAAAACACGACTGAGGGTGTTGCTGCCCGTGCTCTTTTTTGGTTGTAAGTATGGCGTGTCTTGCAAGAATCTCATGTTCTACGTCATCGCGAGACGGTCCTGGGTCAATCTCTTGGCACAACATCTCATGTTTAAGGTCCCTGCGAGACACTTTGTGGCCAATCTCTTTAGTCTCACGGGTCTTTTAAGTGTCTTCTGTGATCTTAAAGTGAAGATAACATCTCATCTCCCTACTGTTTCTCTCCAGGATTTGTTTTTATAATAGAGAGTTGATGTCCATTGCCACCTTTGGATGCCAGTATAGACTGACTGTCCTAGGATTCTGTGCAAAATGGAATGCGCGTGTTAACTAAAGCACTCAAACAATATTCAACCCCTTTACCATTTTGTAATAGATCTTAAATGTCATAATATACTTATTTTGTATGCACGCTTTTGTTACACTTATGGTTTAGATGCACTAGGAACTGATTCCCTGTGTAGTTTTGGTTACTGTCTTGTGTGTCATCAACAGAACTGACAGAAAAATCTGACTGTGTGCCGATTGTTTCTTATCCCTCAGTGGATAAACAGCAATCATTGCACTCTCTTAGTGAATTGTTAGCTTCATTACAAGTATGCCTAGCGATTGGATTGTTTTCTTGGCATTTTGACTCATTTTTCATTTTCAAATCACATATTGAACTCCTGTTTGCCTGGTTTTGCTGTAACGTCTTCGTTTTTGACTTTTGCCTGTGTTTGACTACATCTGGCTCACCATTTATCATCTTCTGTTCCTTTCACTCTCACAATAATCCACAGACACCTCAAACTGTCCATAACATTATTATCCTTTCTTCATGAGGACATCTTTCAATGGGGAGCTTATTACACAACCTAATTAAACTCAGATTTTCAGCTCACCAAGTTAAGGTGATTCTTACTTCTGGCCGAGGGCCATAGGACAACAATAAGGTAATAATGTTGTAGAAAGTGCCAATACCAGACGCAGTAATAAATCTTAATTATCGCTATTATTTCTCAGGATATCATATTTTTTCTGACTCTTGAAGGACCCTTTAAGTTTTATTTTGATTTGTGTTGCTCCACATTGCCAATTCTTGTGCATTCGGCCCAAACTGCCTTCCTTACACCAGTGTTTCTCACCCTTTATGGTCCCACACCTCAGATTTGACTTTTTTTAAATCATTGATTACTCGCTAGCAGCAATCGCATACCACACCCTTGGTGATACAAGTGAGATTGGGGTCTCCTATGGTGAAATGAGGTCACTTAGAAATGGGGAAAAAGTATTGTGCAGTAATGCCAATAGCTTAGGTGACCCACCATGACCCACACATGAATCAATGACGGCATCCCCCCTAGCAGCCATGATTCACACGGTGACCCAGTGGTGGAGAAACACTGGCTTAGGTGACCAACTGTGACCAACTCACAAACCAACAATGGCAACCTGCAACCCACCAGCCTTACACGGACCCAGCACGCAGCTACAGTGACATGAAGATCAGATTGTGCTACACCGTGCCAGCAGTTACAGTATCCATACTGGTGACCCACACCAGACCCACAGAGCATCAGTTGCAATATATGCTTTGTGACTGACATATGGCCAAATGGTCAAATAGCTGGTGCCAAATGAAGCCTTAAATCATTGCCTGTCTATAATTAAATGACACCAGAACCTTCAAGTGGTGCCCCGTTGAGAAAGGTTTATCAGAATTTAGACCTCCTGTAATTTGCTACTTAAAAGAAAAGCATAACACTATATAAATTCAAGTTTAATCTTTTGCCAATCTTTGTTGTGAATTTCCTGGCCAATATCCTGCCTACATCACCTGAGTCATTTAAAACTTTCTCTTAATCATTCTGTTCTCTATAGACACTACAAATTCTACCCCACCTGAGCCTTTTATCACATATTTGTAAAAGACTGTCAAGACCCTCCTAAAAGCTGCATGCAAGCCCATGTCTTACTTTAGGTGTCCCTCAACTACCATCTTGCCACAGTACGTTGCAGTTGTCTTGAAGAGGCCCCAGACTCCATGCCACCAACTTCATATGACAAGGAGGGGAAGCTCTTCTGTATAAATATAAGTAATGTAATAATGTAAAACATGCTGTCACTAAAATGGCAGTTTTGTATATTATGGGACTTTTATATTGTTATTTGCACTTTCAAAGCCAGCTGCCCATTTTGGGGCCTGCTATGCCGGAAGCCAGCAGGTTGTATTCTGGGTCAAGATTGTCTGAAGTAAGCCTCTTCTAGACTGGCCAGGGAAGGTTTCTGGCCTGCTTTATGTTTTCTTGGAAGCTTCAACCCCATTTTTCTCATGTTCGAGCCCCCAGTCAACAACATTCATGTCTGGTCCAGGAGGGCAATTGTGCCTGCAGGTTTTTATTCCAACCTTAGTTCTTAAATAGAAGTCAGTTATTCCTGATAACAAACTTGACATATCATTTTATGGCTTTCATCCTGTCAAGTCAGGCCCCTCTTATATTTTGCTGATTTTTGATTTTCTAGAATATCATCCAAATGATTTCTGGCCTGGATTAGCAATTCTGAGCGCTTTATGTTTTTCTCCAAATATTCAGTTAAAACAGCTACTTAATGTCGAAAACGCACACGTATACATGGGGCCAAATTAAATGGTGAACTGCTTGTTCTTTTGACACTTTCATATCAAACAGAAGCAATTCAAAAATGAGAATGCAGCTGTTTAAGACTAAAGGAAGCAAATAAGAGTTGAGGATCTTAACAAATGAGTTAACTGAAATAAGCCGAAAAAGGTTGCTTGAGTAAAAATCATCCTGTAAATAAAAAATCTAATTGTAACAAAAACCTGCAGCCACTGAGGCCCTCCAGGACCGAACCTGAGGATTCATACCCTAGACCAATTAGGGACTTTTTAAACATTTTAAATATATCATTTATTTAATTTAATCTAGCTTTAAACAAACTAATCAAAAGTATTAAAATAACTTTCGTTTTCATTGAAGATTCAGCTTTAGACACAGTAAACTTACAAGAGACTATACAAGGTTTTCCATAACCGATGGATTCTTCAATTGATAAATCCATTGACAAGCTTTGTATTTAGGAAAATACTTTTATCATGGAAATTAAATTCTTAGAAATATTTCAACCATTTGGATTTGGTAAATTTTAATCTGATTAAGGGCACAAGAACAGTTGATGAGGCCAATTGTCACTTTCCATACAATGAGAATTTTACCTTGTAAATGTCTCATCCTATGGAAATTATTTGAATACTTTTTTCAGTATTTAGTTGATGTCACAGTTGAATTGACTGCCCTGTGGGACATCCTGAGACTTCTCGGGATCCCTCCAAAGTTGCTGGATATCATGTCTGGCCTGTACGCTGGGACCATGAGTATTGTGCAGAGTGGAGGCAAAACATCTGCATTTGTCCCAGTTGGTTCTGTGGTTCATCAGTGGTGTGATCTGCTCCTATTCTGTTCAGTGCTTTGAATGGACTGGGTGTTGGGCAGGGTTGTGAGGTCCAGTGGCTGTGGGGCATCTGTTGGTGAAGAAAGATTTACTGATCTTGACGTTGCTGATGGTGTTGTGATCTTCTCAGAGTCAATGGAGGCTCTGATCGGGGCTATCGAGACACTAAACGAAAAGTCTGAGTGTCTGGGCTTGCGAGTGTCCTGATAAAAACCAAGAATCAGGTCTTTAATGACGTCTTGGGCATGGCCATCAGGAGTGTGTCTGTTTGTGGAGAGAGTGTCGACCTTGTCGAGAGGTTTACTTACCTCAGCAGTGACATTCATGTCTCTGGTAACTCTATCTATGAAGTGAGTAGATGGATTGGGAGAGCATGGGGGTCATGTGACACTCCCAAAATCTATGCAAACGAATGAATGTCCAGGTGTTTAGAGTCCTGGTGCTTCATGACTTGCTATATGGTTGTGAGACATGGACGCTATCCAGTGACCTGAGGTGAAGACTAGATTCCTTTGGTACTGTGTCTCTTCAGAGAATTCTTGAGTACTGTTAGTTTGACTTTGTGTTGAAAGAGTGATTGCTCATTAAGTCTTAAATGAGACACATTACCTGCATTGTGAGGGACCGTCAGTTATGTGGTGCCATTCCCCAAGGGTGATCTGGCTCGGAGGATCCCCATTGTTAAAGACCCAAGCGGCTGGACCAGGCCAAGGGGTTGCCTACGTAACACCTGTCTGGTGATTCCCAGGTGGTGGGACTGGATCGCGTGTCTGTCTTGGGGGTAGCCAACCAGGATCTTGAACTGTTTTGTCATGTGGTGGGTATGGCAATGCGCTATATCAGTGCACATTCCCTAACCTGACCTGAGCTGACCTAGTTCATGTCTCAGTTTTATTTACAAAAAAACAATCCATTTCAGGGTGCCAGGGGCAGGAGCCAGTTTTAAAAACATTTTCACCTTACCTGGGAGAAAAACAGGACTACCTGAATAAAAACTCAAACAGACAGAAGGAGAATGTACACACAAAACATCGACCAGCGTAACCCAGGACAAGACCAACTGACAAACCCATTCTTATGCATTTTGGTTTCTGTGGGCAGGCACGTCAATAAGAAATGACAGAATACTACTCTTATGTTTGTTTATTAAAATTTATTAAAAATGTATTAAAATTCTGTGAATGGCCAATTGGCTCACTCTGCTGCCGCCTAGCCCCAGGTTTAATTCATGATTATCTCATGAGTCCTGGGCCTATCCAAACACCTAGACAGGCTGTCAGTTCATTGTCGTGCACACTTCCTGAGTTCAGTTCAATTGAAAGTTCTGTCCCACATGTCTTTGAGATGCATGAGGACACCACGGAAAAACTTCATGCCCATTGTGCCAATAGCAGCAGGACCAGTACGCTCCACATAGATGTCTACAAAGCGATGAAGCAGTAATGCTAACCTGTACCCCTCTTGATTATTTTAGGCAATGTTTGTCTTCTGTACCACTCCTGATTCTTTGCACTTTCTCAAAATGCTTCACAAGGCATTTCACGTTAATGGAAAATTGCACGTGCGCTGCCTTTTTTTCCTGTTAAGAACTCTGCTGGTGTATATTTTGAATCCTGGAAAGAAGTGCACAGGAAAAAAGAGTACAGGAAATATCCGCACAGAAAAAAGCGCACAAGTCATATAAGCGCACGGGAAATAACCACACACGGAAAAAGCAGCGCGTGGAAGAATATGCATAGGGTAAAGTGCGCACGTGGAAAAAAAGCACACGGCGGCGACACATAACTATTACAAATATAAAATATACTCCACCTATACTGCTAGACATTTTTTATTATAATAAAACTATGACTGGTTTGCTCTTGTATAATGTCTCCGTTTTTCGTTTTCATTAAGGAAGGGCACTTTGTTGATCGATTCTCGTGGCACCTCCAAGTATCTATTCCATTTGTTGTGCGAAAACGCAGATATTGAAATCCCTTGTAACTGAGAATTTGCTTGCCTTTCTGACTGGTCGAAAACTCCATCTCGCTTGTTCAAAAAAAAAAAAAGTCAACTTGCCTTGCTCGAAAGTTAGGGAAGATTAAAGAAAACTCTAACTGTGTGGCCTATTTATAGGATGACCTTTACTTACTTGCCGTAATCAAAACTATAAAACTCTAATTTGCCTACCTGTGGAATAAGAAGGTATAATATACATTCTGAAAACTATTGTAAAGAATAATAATGTCCTATAAATGGTAATTTAGGCACAACAATGACAGTGATAAAAGGATTAATGACTATTTTGTTTTATGGACCATCCAACAGCCCACTACCCCAGTTAGCACAAATTAAAACATACAAGCTTATAAATCAGTTTAGTGAACAATTATACAAATTTGTTTATTGCGATGTATAATATACATTTTTTTTCTTCTTTGCCATATGCACATTTTTCCACGTGCAGTTTTTCCCGTGTGTGGTTATTTCCCGTGCGCTTATATGACTGTGCACTTTTTTCCTGTGCGCTTCTTTCCGGTCACCATATTTTTCAAATTTCATCCACAGATTCCTTGGTGAATCAAGTTTAGGGGGCCTATCCTGTCAGCACTGGGTGCAAGACCGGACCCAGAACTGGTCAGGATTAGGGTCCTGGCAAGCACGGGCCCACTATATACACTCTTTTATTCAATTATTTTTATTTCAACTCCAAACGTATAATTTCTAAAACAACACTCAACAATCAACAATTAAACTAGTTCCCTAGGGTGCCAGTCAAAGTAGGGCACTTTCAGAACATAAGATCTTTGACAATCAAGAGGAAACCATTCAGTCCATCAAGCTGCTTTGTTTAGCTAATAGCTAAGCTGTCCCAACATCTCATCCAGACTCGTTTTAAAGGCTGTCAAAGTTTCTGCTTCACCTCCAAGTCTCAGTTCCAGATTCCCACAATTCCTTGAGTAAAGAAGTGTTTCTTTGCTTCAGTATTAAATGCAGGTCTTGTTAATTTCCACTGTGTCTTTGAGTATGTGATTCACCATTAAGTTGAAAGAACTCTGCCAGATCTTCTTCATCAATGCCTTTGAGAATTTTTAATGTCCTGGATTAGATTCCCAAGCAGGCTCCTCTGCTCGAGACTAAGCAGGTTTATTTCTCTGAGTCTGTCAGAGTATGACATGTCACATAGGGCCAATATAGAGCTGCCAGCTAAAATAACCTGGGATCTGGAATGAAAACCGCTGTACCTACACAGACACAGGGAGAACATGCCAACTGCTGACTGGAATTTTTATTCGGCCTGCCACATCTCACTTTTTCAAATATTAAAGTCAAAGTGAATTTAAATTTGCATGCTTAGGCTAGTTTTGCAATGCATCTTATCTGAATGAAAACTATTTTAACCCAAAAGTTTATTTCGATTTCATTTTCAATGCACTTTTCGTTATATTTTTTTTAATGTGAGTGCACCTGCTGAACATATGCATTACTTTGCAGGTTGGAAGGCATTTACAGAGCATAAACCACAAAAAAATTGAAAGTCTGTAAAAATTTAAGCACATATTTAAGACTGCATACTGGAAATGTCACTTGAAAATAAATATTATGTTTAAATTAGGACCAAAGACACACAGGTTAGGTGGAATGGCGATACTAAACTGGCCCTAGGGTGTGTATGTGTGTGTGTGTGTATGCTCACCCTGCGATGGACTGGCACGCCTTACACCCTAAGCTAGCTAGGATAGGCTCCAGCACCCCCATGATGACCCTGTTCAGGACTAAACGGGAAGAGTTTTTGTTTTTTCTGTCCCCCCTGGCCATTGAACCTTACTCTTATTCGATGTTAATGTTGATTTATTTTGTTTTATAATTGTGTCTTTCATTTTTCTATTCTTTAATATGTAAAGCACTTTGAGCTACTGTTTGTATGAAAATGTGCTATAGAAATAAATGTTGTTGTAGGTGTATTAAGCTAATAAATCACAAATGAAGCACTAAATTATCCTTCACTCTTGCTTTCCACACACAATTATTAACATTACTTTTTAACAATATTTAGGTGCCGAGAGGTAATAAAAGTCAGTTTTTTATTCCTATATTATTTATTTATTCACATTTATTTTACCAACATTTATAAGAGAATGGATTTAAATAAAGAATTCTCAAGACAGATTTTTCCAGGGAATTCTTGCGCCCCTTTGAAAAGTCCAGCCTCAGTGAATTTCCAGGACATTTAGCCTTGTGCTACATTTCTGTATCTTTCAAGATGGCATAAACACTGGAAGGAATAAAAGTTTGTCCACTTTGACAATGTCATCATACTGCCCTCTTTTGTCAGCAGGAGTCTAGCAGTGAGATGATACTGTATGTACGCCTTGCAAGAGTGTCTTCAATTTAAGAATAAGGCTTCAGACAGACTGAATATATGGGAAGCTTTTTTTGGCCTAAATCAATTTTAGGGTAAAGTGAGCACATTATGCAATATTTTTTTAAATTCTACAGCCCATTCTAATATGATTATGGTTAGCTGTTAACTCATATTAATTACCTTGTAACAGATCTAAGACAATAACGTAACTACTAACTATATATTAATGCATAATAATGAATGGAAATATTTATGTATATGTTGTGCTATATGTTTATTTTTAGCTTATAATAATTGATCAGAATTTTTACAAATTTGCCTTCAATTTCTTTATACGAATAAGGAGTAAATGCACAATACATTTGTTATCAGCCCAGTCTTTATTAATCTAATAATATCAGTTATCCTACACACAGCCTATGATGTGGTTGAGACCTTCAGAGATGAAGTAAAGCTGGATGTGCCAAATGCTTGTATATGCTGCACACATACCATACATACTGTAGAGAAGAACATGGATGAGCATTAAAAGCATACATTTCCATGACAATTTGCAAGATACGAGCCTTCTTTAGATTTTTACCATCATCTTTTAGATAGTCATTTATAAATAATGAAGCCTTCAAAGAGATTTTTATAATACCAGTAATAGTTTCAGTAATCACATGTCTTTTACTTTAGGTTATCTATAGTTCACTGTGTTTAGTTTATTTAAATAAAAAAAAAAAAACAGATCTATCATTTAAGATAAATGATGCCTTTAAAATGGGTTCATTTTTATTACCTCCTTTACATTTTCCTGGGTTAAAATTCATCCATTAATGTATTGTACATGAGTGAGACAAAGATTATTTAAATGATGTGCTGAAGGGATGTGCGTTTGAATTGAAGTTCTAGTCATAGAGCACCAGCTGCAGGTGTAGCAGTGAGAAGGCAATTCAGATTTGCAAAAATCCTCCAGTGTTCTTTCTGAAATTATTACAAGTGCATTACTAACAGAGCTGTTGTGTTTGGCACATGAAAGTTTAAAATATTAACGCTTACGCACATCAAACCAATTACACTGTACTCCTCCCAGTTTGAAAGTGTATACAGTGTGTATCTGTCGCAGTTCAATCCGCTTGCATTATATTAAATGATAAAGAAGAGACAGTATTTGTTTTCTTTATCTTAGTTTTATTTAAGATTAAAATAATGTTCGGTTTGTGATACAGGCTAGGGATGAATTTGCAGCCAGTTCATGCTTTTTAATCATCATTTCTTTTTATGTTTCCTCGCCTGTCGCTTTACGCACTCTGTCCTGTACAGTTTATTATAGCATTATCTGTTCTTCTGTTTTATAGGCCTATGAAAGTAGAAGTGTCAGGTAGGAGCCCACCCTGTACTCATTCCTCATTCAGCTTGTCGGTCAACTAAACGGGTGTCTTTGGAATTTGGGTGGGGAGGAATATGGGGAGAGTATGCACCACGGTGCCACCCCAGAGCTGCCATGGAATAGTTAACAAAGAATAATGTGCTCCTTACAAGAAACAATCAAGTAGAACGGCAATCCTGAATCAATCATGCTCCAGCTGTTATGTCTTGCAGAACTTGCTTCACATCTGTTTGCTTTTTTGTACACATCTTTGGACACATACAGTATATATGACAAACACTATAACAAATTCTTCCACAGTTAATTGATTTTTGTCTAATATTAGGGTGGCCTGCACCTCTGCAAAGTAATTATAAGGTGCGCTTAGGGTGGTTGGCACTGCTGCTTCATGAAGCCAGCATCCATCCATCCATCCATCCATTATCCAACCTGCTATATACTAACTACAGGGTCACGGGGGTCTGCTGGAGCCAATCCCAGCCAACACAGGACGCAAGGCAGGAAACAAACCCCGGGCAGGGCGACAGCCCACCGCAGTGAAGCCAGCATCCTGCTTTTGAAATGTTGTTCAAGTAGTGTTTGCACGTTCTTCCTGTGTGTGTGTGTATGTGTGCGGTTTTCTTCAGGTTGTCTGTTTTTATCCACCAATACCCCTACAGAAGTGTGTGTTAAGTTAAGTGGTGATTCTAAATTGGCACAAAATGTGTGTGTGCGTGTGTGTGAGGTAGCACCCTGTCTAGGGTTAGTTGCCACCAATATTACCAGCCTCGCATCCCTCTGAATTGCATTAATGATGTTTTCCAAGAATGTTATGTCATGTTATTTTGCTCTTACTAAGGTTATGGAATAATAAATGCTAAATATTTGAAATTATTCAAAATAGGTTCTGCAATCAGTTAAACTTAAAGTACACTGCTACTATAATATACACATCAAATTACTGTATTATGACAGCTACGAATACTAATCTTCCCTCCCCTCTCCTCACCTCACATGTATCTCTCCTCCTTTGGCAGACAACCTAGTGAGAAGTAAATGTTCATGTCAAAACAGACGAGTGTGCTCCGTACTGTACATCCTTTAACTTTAATGTACAAACACACATTTCAAGTGATCCAACTTGCCAAAACAAACAGCACTTAGAAAGTTTTATTTCACAACCAATCACAAAATATCCTTGTGTCTTGTCACAACCTTTTTAAGTAAAATTTTTAAAAGCACCATAAATCTGTGCATAACATTTAGCAGGATATTAACAAGTGGAAAAAAAAAAAACAGGCCCTAATTTAATCAAAAAGATTAGGAACTTTAAGGAGTCCATCTAGTCAACAAGCTACAAACCTGCTTAATCCAAGTTGGAGTTGTCGACGCTGAAGCCCAAGCTGGAATGGAGGCTGAAAGACAAGGCGAACGCGTTTTGGGCCCATTGTGCTATGATCTGCTTTTGCTTTTTCTCTGTATTCTGGATTCTATTTATTACTTTTTACTTACCCTTATAAGTTTTTGAGTTGCAGGATCTGATTTTAACTTTTTTTTTTTTTTATTAAAATTATTTTGATGTGGTTAGAAACGCATTATCGCAAACACCAAACGTGTTTTTCTTCTACGCGCCCATTTTGAGACACTGTGCAAGAATAGACAGGAGAACAATGTGTGTGACGTCATTCCAAAGATGGCATAAAGGTCAACGTTGTGTAGTTTCTGGTCATTCAAGAATTACGGATTACACTTCAAAAAACAAATTGTGTGTTTAATTTAATGATCTGGTAAAAGACTTGTGTGCTACAAACCCTGGACTCTATGATGTCTGGTTTCTGATTCTGATACAAATGAAAAATAAGACTGATTCTTGGTTCTGAAATATGTTTTTCACATATGCTTAGTCCGAGTTAATAAATAAATCTGAATTTCTCTGTTCTTCATAATATCTTTAAAATGTAAATGCACAGTTGGCTAATTTATATATACCTTATATACTCGTGTATAAGTCGGGTCTTGAAACTCGAAAAATCGATCATAAATTCAGACCCCGACTTATACACCCTTTCAAAAATGCGACATTTAATTTTTATTTATTTTTCCTCCTCCAATCGCTCACCATTTTCTCAGATGCATTGAATTTTGTTGCAGCAACACAGTTACTAATTTCTTTCACTACTTCAATGGCGTTTAATTTAAAACCAGCTTTATATTTTCTTCTTCTCGAAAGCTTCATCGTAGATAAAGGATGCTCTTATGATAAAGGTGAATGAGGGTGCGAGATACAAAAAGCACAAAACAGCGCAAACGTCACTTTGGAATATTCCGGTCACGTAGGCACAATACATAGAAAAAAAAGGCTGTGTGCTCCGTGGTGACTGTCTCAGGTAGGCGTTAGCATATCGTAATCTCTTGGACCAATAGCGGGGGTTTTCTGCATTCGACTTATATACCAGAAATTATACGGTAAAATCAAGTCCTGCTTATCCGCGGGAGAACTTATCCGCGAGTATATATGGTAATACAGGCTATTGGGATACATTCTAGCTCGCCAACAAGATCATCCGTGTTTATTTACTGGAATAGACGAGTAGGCAATTGCACACTTCTAGTGGCTCCTGTGATTCACATGAAAGCTTTCTTATTTTTCATATCTCTGTGTTTAAGTTTTGCAGTTTTTCATCACCACTGCCACTATTTTTTAGTGTTTTCACGTGGGTGCCGCCATATCGTTTACCAAAACCTGGCACAGTTGTTCAACACTTGATACACATATCACGTCAATCTAATATAAAACATGGCTGTGTGCAAATTTCAAATTTTTGGATCACTTTCAAATTTAAAAAAACCTTAAAAAGTATTTACTCACATTTCTTTTTGTGGTTAGGGTTCCTTCTTGTTGATGTCGATTTTAAATTTAGATTTTTGGCTATTTGATCTTCTGAATTTAATGGCGTGTTTTGGTTATTTTAAAACTTATCTGGTAAAAAACCCCTACTTGTTTTTAACTCCTTTTTTTGGTTCACTCTAAGTCTTTTGTAAAACTCTGGGCGACAACAAACAGCCACAAAGACACAGTTGATATTTCAAGTGCTAAATGTCTTCTTTTCAGATTTCCTTTTCAAGCCTGCCCTGTCTTTCTCTATCGCTTATATGAGAAGCCTGAGTCTTCAGACTGTACTGCTTGCACAGGGTGATGGAAGTTTTGAATAAGAGAGTGGAATGCGGAGATGACATGGGCAGATTAAAATTCAAGAAGGGGTCAAAACTAGGAAGACTAAATTAAAATTAGCAAAGATAAAGATTGTTGTTAAAGAACAGAGCAGTAGGTTGTAAGCTAAAACTGAAATGTATCCAGATCCAAAAAAACTGGAGGAGATGGACCATGTTTACAAGGAGGTGCCCCTCCAATGCCCTGTGAGATGACTCTGTGACTAGCTAGGTTTTGGAGCATTTTGTGAAGTGCCTTTAAAAACAGAGAAGGGGTTGAATTACCCAGGGCTACAGGATAAGGGATGGTTACATTACAGAACATCTCAGAAAACTCAGTCTGACGTTACCAGGAGCAGGCCAAACTGTGTTCGCTTTATTCCTCATATGGCAGGTATTTCTGGTAAAAATTAAAGTATCACCTTGTGATATTCAAACTGAAAGCTTTCGTTGAGGCCATTGCACATCATCAGCCTGTCAAACCTGATGACATCATTTGGTGCGTTCAAGAACTTCAAATGGAATTGTCCACCAGATTTCAAAACATTGAGCAAAATGGCCCGATGTTGTTTTTATCCTGGATTAATCTTTGAGAAAATTGAGCTTTCAACATCTTCACTGTGGACATGTACATTCACAGAGTGCTGATAAACACTCCAAACACTGACACTGACCAAGCAGCATCCAGACTGGCCTGATGGGCGAGCTTGCCAGACAAATCTTCATGTTTGAAAATGATGGCATTTGCATTAATCTCTGGATTTGCATCCACTTACATTTGCTGAAAGATGTTTTTCACACCTGAAGACAGTGTTAAGTCCATCTTCAACTGACTTACAAAAGATCATTCAGAAGCGTGTGTGCAGCTGAAATTAACATCGTACAGGCTAGACACGGCACAATTACACAATGAACCGGGAACACAATGAAACTGTAGGTCCAATTTACTGTTCAGTACACGTTAATGGTAAAAATGAACATGCTTTGTGTGTTCACCAGTTAATATAATAATAATTAAGGTGAGTTTAACTTGCATTTAACAGTACGGTTGTGAGAGCAAAAATTGAAAATAAATTATATACCATTGTGTACTGACTTACCGGTTGTCTAGTGCTTGTAAATTGATACTTAATATGGAAAAGGTTGCCGGCCTCTGCTGTACAGGGTCACAATTCTTATAAAACTGAATGCACTTGAAAGTGTTTATTTCTCTATCATGTCTGACAGAGGAAGACGCTGAGAGCCCGTAAGTGCAACACCAAACCTCCTTTGTTGTTCTTTGTTCTAGAACTCCTCTCATCCAAAGAAATCAAACTGATCTCACAAACGCAGACCCATGGCACATGGCTGCACAATCGAACCCTGTAATTCAATAACGACACCTATATAAGAAGCTCTGGTCATTGACCTAGTGACTTTCATCCTCACAAAGCTGTACTGCCGTATTAGCACTTCCGCGTGAACAAATCAGGCACTCGTCTCGACAGGCCATGTTACAGCACATTCATCAATTTAATCTCCGAAAACAATAAATATCAGACATTTTAAAAAATTTAGGTTGGCAAGAAACTTTTTAATAAGTAATCTAATGTACAGCAGATTAATATTTGAGCACAAAAAAATACATGCTTCATGGTAAATGTGTTTTGACAAAATAAACACAATAAGTCATATTATTGTTACGATAAATGTACTTCTTTGGTGTTACATGTTATTCTAGTTTACTAAAAAAAAAGTCATCATGTTATTGTATTGTGTTTAAAACTCTCAGATTTCCCCTTATATTTATGGAGTTTCGTTAGATGTAGGATCATTTCGATACAGTTAAAAATGTAAAAAGTCACATGTTGGCTCAGCTGCTATTAAAACCTTGGAGTGGTTTAAAGATGGTAGTGATAAGAGTTGCTGCCTGTTTAAAGCAATGACTCTGTTCCCATTGATGATCAAATAAATTCAATGTGGATGTGATCATTTCAGATTTATTGGATGTCATATTGTTGGCTATAAAGTGAAAGGATGATATGCAACAACGGTTGTCAAGTAGATGCATTATCTGGGAATCATGAGGTTATGAAAGCAAACTCTTGCCATAGAATTACTTGAAACAAAAAAGGAGCGGTAGCGAGCAGGAAGAGAAACATCTCGGCAGCTGTCTTGCCAGGCATTCACATGACGGCTGTCAAAAAAATCGTCATTCCTGTATGTTATCTTTTCACTTTCAAAGACATAGATTTTTTTATTTATCCTTTATTCGGGAATCTGATCAAATCTGAAAAATGCATTGCTATACATCCATTCATTATTCAATCACTTAATCCAATTCAGGAAAGTGCAGTGAACTTTTTATGAATTAAACAGGCTCAAAATATGCAGATCTGCAGTAACTAAAATTAATTGAAATATCTATCCATCACACATCTTTTCAACTTTGGTCTCATTAGCGTTTTCAAAGATCTAGAATGCAGTGCACGGTACAAGTATGGCTTCCAAACTATCCATTTTGTAAAAATGTTCAGTCAAAACATTATTACTACACAATCTTATTCCATCACTCTCCATCATATAAAAGCAACACTTTGAAAAACTCCACTGTATACTTTAACATGCTTTTCTGCTAAATGGCGAGGATGCCTTCTGGTTTCTTTATTTCCAATATAACGGAAGACTTGTTAGTTTAATACAGTGTACTCTAGCTTGAGCGGCTGTCGTGGCAGTTTATAATAGGTTATGGTTACAAACATTGCACATTTTTCATATGGCCAAATATTCTAGCCAATCCTGCCACAGGTGGATCCCCTCCTGGATGTGAACTTACAAACCAAGTTTCCAGACTAGCCACAAAGTGATAAAAATCACATGAAGAGGTACATAACTTATGGTATTTGTTTGCTTTACCATTTAGTATATCTAAAGCCTTATGTGGTGTCATGCATGTGTGCCAGTGGATTGTCTTCCTGGTGTGTCTGAGGTATGCACTACCACTCCAGAAGCAGAGGGGGCACTGTCACTAATGGACTTGTCTCCTATTTCCCTCACAGCTTCAATAAGCTGTCCATTGTGGACAATAAAGCCCGAGAGAAGCTCTACCCCTTCCTGTTCCACTTTTATAAAGGAAGATATCCACGGAAGGTGGCATCCCATTTTGGGCCAGAGAATCCAAAAGACTGGTGTTCCCCGAAATTTGAACAGATTTATATTTTGACGCTGCTAGAGTGTGAACTTGAGGCAACTGTCTGCACTGTTTTCTGCTTTCGAATTAAACAGGGTTGGCTCAGTTGGCACCCAACAATTTTTTGGGTTCATTCTGCCTTTGTCACTCATGTTACAGTAGACTAACTTACAGAGGATACCTGGGAAGGATTTTGAGACAATACCAAAACTAATTTGTTTGATATTTTCTACTCCAGTGAGGGCAACTATGAACAATGAACCTACCTCAGAACTACCTCAATCTCCACTTCTTCTGTTCTCTAAGACTTATAGCCCTGTCGAACCAACACAAAGGGCCTCATATGAATCCTGCAGGTGCCGAAGGCACTGTGAATGCAGAACTGTATTATTTTTCCCAATAATGCTTTGATACAAGGCAAAAAGCTAGGGGTTCTGACTGAATCCCCAATTCATTTTACAAATCTGTGTTTACACTGCATGAAGGTGACTTCATTGTAACACTGGATAAAACCAATTTGATTTTTGTCTCTGTTAGTCACGTCTTCCACTAAATTGTCAGTTGTCTAACTTCATAAACTAAAGTAAAAGACACAGCAAGTAATTTTCCTTCTGAACATTAACAGATACCTTCACATTTTCAAATTTGCTTTCCCAGCTTAAAGACTATCCCACTCCTAACACCAACATAACAAGATTGCCTCAAAAGTAAGTAAGTAAGTAAGTAAGTAAGTAAGACCTCAGCCCTTTTTAAACAATATAGGCTATACTGTGTGTCTTTATTCACAAAACTATCACTGTTATATACAGTCATATGAAAACTTTTGGAAACCCCTCTCAGCCTGCATAATAATTTACTCTCCTTTCAACAAAAAAGATAACAGTGGTATGTCTTTTATTTCTTAGGAACATCTTAAGTCCTGGGGTGTTTTCCGAACAAAGATTTTTAGTGAAGCAGTATTTAGTTTTATGAAATGAAATCAAATGTGAAAAACTGGCTGTGCAAAAATGTGGGTCCTCTTGTCATTTTGCTGATTTGAATACCTGTCACTGCTCAATGCTGATTACTTGCAACACCAAATCATATGGATTAGCTCATTAAGCTTTGAACTTCATAGACAGGTGTGTCCAATCATGAGTGGTAAAAGGTATTACGGTGGTCAGTTGCAAGTTGTGCTTCCCTTTGACTCTCCTCTGAAGAGTGACAGACAGCATGGGATCCTCAAAGCAACTCTCCAAAGATCTAAAAACAAAGATTGTTCAGTTTCATGGTTTAGGGGAAGGCTACAAAAAGCCATCTCAGAGGTTTAAACTGTCAGTTTCGACCGTAAGGAATATAATCAGGAAATGGAAGGCCACAGGCACAGTTGCTGTTAATCCCAGCAGGTCTGGCAGGCCAAGAAAAATACAGGAGCGGCATATGCAGAGGCAGGATAGTGAGAATGGTTACAGACAACCCACAGATCACCTCCAAAGACCTGCAAGAACATCTCGCTGCAGATGGTGTATCTGTACATCGTTCTACAATTCAGTGCAATTTGCACAAAGAACATCTGTATGGCAGGGTGATGAGAAAGAAGCCCTTTCTGCACTCACGTCACAAACAGAGTCATTTGTTGTATTCCAATGCTCATTTAGACAAGCCAGATTCATTAAGAACAAAGTGCTTTGGACTGATGTGACAAAAATTGAGTTATTTGGTCAGAACCAAAAGCGCTTTGTATGGAGGAAGAAGAACACCGCATTCCAAGATAAGCACCTGCTACCTCCTGTCAGATTTGGTGGAGGTTCCATCATGCTGTGGGGCTGTGTGGCCCTTGTTAAAGTCGAGGGTCGGATGAATTCAACCCAATATCAACAAATTCTTCAGGATAATGTTCAAGCATCAGTCACAAAGTTGAAGTTACGCAGGGGTTGGATATTCCAACAAGACAATGAGCCAAAACACAGTTGGAAATCTACAATGGCATTCATGCGGAGGGAGAAGTACAATGTTTTGGAATGGCCGTCACAGTCCCCTGACTTGAATATCATCAAAAATCTATGGGATGACTTGAAGCAGGCTGTCCATGCTTGGCAGCCATCAAATTTGGCTGAACTGGAGAGATTTTGTATGGAAGAATGGTCAAAAATACCTCCATCCAGAATCCAAATACTCCTCAAAGGCTATAGAAAGCATTTAGAGGCTGTTAGATTGGCAAAAGGAGGCTCAACTAAGTATTGATGTCATATCTCTGTTGGGGTGCCCAAATTTATGCACCAGTCTAATTCTTTTATGATGCATATTGCATATTTTCTGTTAATCCAATAAACTTAATGTCACTGCTGAAATCCTACTGTGTCCATAAGGCATGTCAGATATTAAAAGGAAGTTGCTACTTTGAAAGCTCAGCCAATGAGAAACAACAATCCAAAGAATTAAGACGGGTTCCCAAACTTTTTCATACGACTGTATACAGTAGCTAAAAGCTCACAGTAATAGAAAGTCATTTTGAAGTTGTTGTCTGGTTGATTCATAAATATTACTGTCCATTATCCCCTTTGAAAGTAGATTACATTTTCCCCTTCAGTAAAATTCAATACATACACATGCATAGTATTGTGACCCGTAGAGATTTATACATTGATAGTAGTTTCACATAAGTTAAACAGCACTCTGAGAAATGCAACCTGCTACAAAAATAAATTTACAAAATACACATTTTGTTAAATCAGTTGTTCATTTATTTTCAGCTTTACTCTCTTTAAGCTCCCTCCAAGCTCACCCTAAGTAAACTATGCTAAAAATTAGATCCATTGCAATCAACTACCTGCCTCCTTTGGCCACGTGGTTTGAGTTTACAATCCGCTCATAAACTAACAGACCTCCGTTGCAATTCTTATATTTCATGCCCTCATCAGATCTTCACCTGTGGTGGGTTGGCACCCTGCCCAGGATTGGTTCTTGCCTTGTGCCCTGTGTTGGCTGGGATTGGCTCCAGCAGACCCTCGTGACCCTGTATTCGGATTCAGCGGGTTAGAAAATGGATGGATGGATGGATGGATCAGATCTTCACCCAGCTAAAAGCTATTATACCGGCAATAAAACAAACGGTCTGCTGGCTCAGTGTTCAGTCCAAGGTAGTTGCACTGGCCACTTAATTCTGCTTACCTGGGGGAAACCAAAACGCGTACTCACAATAGCTTTGAGGTATTCTCTTATCATCTGAAGCTGGAAGGCGTTACATTTACTCAATGACGGTCAACCCACCTGTTATATACTAAATACGGAACTCTTTCTGTTTGCTTTCAAATCCTTCAAGTTATGTTGGTCTTCTCTCTTCTGTCTTCTACTTATTTTATTTTTTTCTGCTGGGGGGATGATGGTATACTCACTTTTGTAAAACGACATGCTTGTAATGGATTGCATAATATTGTACAGCTCCCCAAACACTTCAAGTGAATAATACCTTTTAAGTATTAATATTAGTTTATCATTTATAACTTTGGTTTATCATTGTGTCTGCAGCTTTTAATCTCATTTTGCTTTCTTCTCAGTCTCATGGGCTCTACTTCTATCTCTGGCTAAATGTCTTCTCCTAGCTATCAGTGAGAAGTGAGAAGCAATGCTATGACAGACTGATCCCATACTTAAACCCGCTTCATCACTTCTTACATTGTTGCCTTAGACGCCAAAGCACTGAACTAATTTGGCATTGTACAATAATTGATAGTAATTTGTGTTTGGCGTTCACTTCTGGTCCATTTAACAAGGTGTCTGTCATCATATAATAAAATGCTGCTGTTTCCTACATTTGTAACCAGGACAAGTTTGTCTTAACCCTAACGATATTATAAAGTGATAATGTAATAATGCTATTAATAATAAATCACTTTGCGGATAGAATGTTACAGGCTTATCCTGCAAGTGGACTGGTCATTCAGGATAGAGATCACCCTCCATAGCAGGGTTAAAAGTAGATTTTAATCATGAATGGTCACAAGTTTACAAATAGATAGCTCTGAATTTTATGAGCAGAAATTAATAATAAAGAAACGATTAAGAAGGCTAATAGTATTTTTGGTTTGTGGACTACACGTCAAAGGAGGTAATGGCTAAGCTATATTATGCACTACTCATTGGGGTGTACAATTTTGATCTCCATTTTGCTAAAAAAAAAAAATAGAAGCAAGAGAAGGTCCAGAAAAAAGCGACTCGTTAAATTCCAAGGCCAACAGTTATGAGCTACTAGGAAGGATTAAAGGAGCTGAGCCTAAATTTCAGCAAACAGAGATTAAGAGGTGATATAACTGAAGTGTTTAAAATTGTGAAGGTAGTTTCTAGAGTGGACACACCAGCTGTTGCATTTAAATGAGTTCAACAAGAAGATGGGGATACAAACAGAAACTTATCAAGTGTAAATTTCACACAAAGTTTTTTCTTCTCTCCGAGGACTACAGACAAATGAAACAATGTACCAAATAGTGTGGACTTTAGGAACCTTCAAAACTTAACTGTGCCTGTTAATCCATTGTCTTCGCTTAATCAAACAATTTCATAAAAGATGAAGCCTAACTATAAGGCATGCTTATCTTTAACACTAAATAACTACGCATCAAAACACAGTGTTGTGCATGAACTATTTCCATAGAGCGTTTTCATTGAACAAGCTCATTTTTCTAAGAAGAGTGAACTTAACGTAACGTATTTGCAAGTGAAGAACTTGAACGTGAGCTAATTCAGTTTTATGTGACACTAGCAGAATACCCGCGCTTCGCAGCGGAGAAGTAGTGTTTTAAAGAAGGTACAAAAAAGAAAAGGAAAAATTTTAAAAATAACGTAACATGATTGTTAATGTAATTGTTTTGTCATTGATAGGAGTGTTGTTCTCATATCTATCTATCTATCTATCTATCTATCTATCTATCTATCTATCTATCTATCTATCTATCTATGTTGTTCTAATATCTATCTATATATCTCTGTCTATCTATATATATATATCTCTATCTATCTATATATATATACCTCTATCTATCTATATATATCTATCTATCTATATCTCTATCTATCTATATATATATATATATATATAGCAAAATACCCGAGCTTAGCAGCGGAGAAGTAGTGTGTTAAAGAAGGAAAGAGAAAGAAAAGGAAACATTTTGAAAATAACGTAACATGATTGTCAATGTAATTGTTTTGTGTATTTGGTGGCAGCGTCACAAAGTTGTTTTCGGTAGCTGCATCAGAAAATGTACCATGACGTGTGACACACCTCCTTTTTACTGTTTTCTCACAGCTTGGATTGCTGCTGTCATATATATATACACACACACATACACACATACATACATATATATATAATATACTTATATATATATATACACATACATATCTTCATATCTACATATCTATATACATATCTACACACACAAATTATATATATGTGTGTATGTATGTATGTATGTGTGTGTGTGTGTGTGTGTATATATATATATATATATATAATCTAGATAGGGGTGTGTGTGTGTATATATATATATATATATATATATATATATATATATATACACATACATATACTTGTGTGTATGTTTGTATGTGTCTATATGTGTGTGTATAGCTTTGGTCACTGAGTGCAAGGGAAAAATAATAAAATATAGTCTATAAGTTATTAAACAGTAAAACATTAACATTTCAAGAAGTACAGGTACATTGAGCACTACTGGAGTGGTTGTGGGTAAACTACATTTTAAAGACTGTGTAACAAAACAGGTAAGTAACTAACAGCAGCTAAAATGTATATGGATCATCTCTCGGTAGTAGATCCCTTTTGAAAGGCGCTACACGACGGCTGTGGTATAGAAATTACATTTTCTATGTGAACGTTCAAATTTGTGCCTCTGGTAATGTGCCTTACCGGCAATTAAAGAAAATTATTTTTGTGTCCTCTGCCGTGTTAAGAGAGAAAGGCTTTGGTTTGGGATAAAAGGAAAAAAGGTGTAAAGAAAGGAAAGTTGCCTTTTTCTTTTATATAGTACTAGCAAAATACCAGCATGGCTGCAAGTACTACATTCAAATTTTATTAGGAAGAAAATTAAACCTTTTTAAACTGTGGGACAATATGCCAATAATTATTTGTTAAGGATCTCTTTGTATACCATGTTGTCAGTTCGGCCGTCCGGTTGTAATATGACCAAGCTGTGCGCTGAGCTGACTCTTGAGTATGCAACTTACAGTTGGCCATGTGAACAGTAATCTTGTCTCAAATCTCACAGCTTGGATTGCTGCTGTCATAATCGGTTTGAGATCCATGGTTTGTTTCAATTACGACAGTATTTGCAGGATTTGTTGTGTTGAAGTGACATTTGGCATCTGTCAAGCGTTGTAAGCACACAACCGGTTTCATCGACAAAATCACATCCAGCTTTTGAGAGTTTAAACATTCATAAACATCAAAGTGTCCAATACTGAAATCGTCACCTGTGAATCTAAGATGTTTAAGAGGCATTGGCGGTTGTCGAAAGGTGTAAAATATTTGGCCATTTCGTACACTTGAAAGCGACAACCGAACAATTCAGCGGCAGCCATCAACTCACATGCAGAACCATAGGTGAAGGGCTTAAGCATTTCACTCTTCTAGTGCTCCTGTGTAGTATAATTATCTCCTGTACCGTCATCAGTCCACACCTTGAACCTGTCCCAGTCATTCAATACATAAGACAGAATGTTCCTCCGGATATCAAGAGTGAGCCTGATATGGCCGTGCAATATGTAACAAAGAGAATGGAAAAGGCAGGTGGTATCTCCGGGCATGGAAACCACTCGGTAAGTGACAGTTCTTTGATCGAAAGAATTTCTTGAAGATGGGCCCATAAGTAACAAAGACTGTTGAAAAGTTTAATATGGCAGCCGACAGTGGCATCATACTACCGAAATAAGTACGTACATTGGTTTCAGTTAGTGGAGGGAAGCCGCCTACCAAATTTCGAGAAGATGAGGCCATAAATAAGAAAGTTCAACATGGCGGACGTTGTTGACCGTTATGACCATTACGCGTAGAATTTCGAAATGAAACCTGCTTAACTTTTGTAAGTAAGCTGTAAGGAATGAGCCTGCCAAATTTCACCCTTCTACCTACACGGGAAGTTGGAGAATTAGTGACGTTGGAAAGTTCAATATGGCAGCTGACAGTGGCATCATACCACCGAAATAAGTATGTACATTGGTTTCGGTTAGCGCAGGGAAGCCGCCTACCAAATTTCGTGAAGATAGGGCCATGAATAAGAAAGTTCAATATGGCGGACGTTGTCGACCGTTATGACCGTTACACGTAGAATTTCGAAATGAAATCTGCTTAACTTTTTTAAGTAAGCTGTAAAGAATGGGCCTGCCAAATTTCAGCCTTCTACCTACACAGGAAGTTGGAGAATTAGTGACGTGTGGAAAATTCAATATGGCAGCCGACAATGGCATCATACCACCGAAATAAGTACGTACATCGGTTTTGGCTAGCGCCGGGAAGCCACCTACCAAATTTCGTGAAGATGGGGTCAGCCTTCTACCTACACGGGAAGTTTGAAAATTGGTGACGTTGGAAAATTCAATATGGCGGCCAACAATGGCGTCATACCACCGAAATAAGTACGTACATCGGTTTTGGTTAGCGCAGGGAAGCCGCCTACCAAATTTTGTGAAGATGGGGCCATAAATAAGAAAATTCAACATGGCGGACGTTATCGACCATTATCGACCGGTATGACCGTTACGTGTAGAATTTCTAAATGAAACCTGCTTAACTTTTGTAAGTAAGCTGTAAGGAATGAGCCTGCCAAATTTCAGCCTTCTACCTACACGGGAAGTTGGAAAATTAGTGATGAGTCAGTGAGTCAGTGAGTGAGTCAGTGAGTGAGTGAGTGAGGGCTTTGCCTTTTATTAGTATAGATTCTGGATCTGGTTTAGGTCCAGATTAAACATTTTGCCTTACCCTGTAATGTAGGGGTGGAACCGAATCCAAATACGGTATTCAGATAAGCACAAATAGTGGATTCTTACAAATATTTATTTCGTACACATTTTTTGCCATTTATTTGTATTCAGAAAAAATAACGTAAAATCAAATAGGCACTGTCTGTGTCTGTCTGCTTGTACTTAAGCTGCACTTCTGCTGACACGAGCATGCGGTGAAGCTCCACTTTTATATTTTTCCCCGATGGACGTGCAAATATGTGACGCAAATTTTGACCGGCAGTATAATAAGTTAGTTTACCTACACGCTGGTTCCACAGTCACCATTTGTGTCACACGTTTGGAAATAGAGCAGTAATTTATGAGGTGCGATCCAAAAGTTCCCAGAATGCATTTATTCTGCAGCCAGAATGGTTTGGTTATATCAATCGCTGCTAGATAGCAGTTCAAGTTGTCCTTGAGAGCTGTTATCATGCGTTATAACGTCAGCGCAGTTGTTTTTCAAGTCACAGTTCTCGTTTAAGCTTCGGTTGTGTCTGTGAAGGGTTGTTCGTGAAAATGAGTGCTTTGAAAGACCCAAAAAAGCTTGACAAGTTCACAGCAACACCAAGTCAATGCTCATTTGCTTCTTTGATGTGAATGTTGTCATCCACAAGGAATCTGAAAAAGGACAGACAGTGAATGTAGCATTCTACAGGGATGTTCTAAGGCGTTTGCGAAATCGAATTCGCCGAACACGTCCTCAGATGTTGGCTGACAAGTCATTTCTCTGCATCACAACAAGGCACCAGCTCACACATCTCTGATTCTGCTTCTACAAAGTTTACTGCCATTCCCCACCCTCCATACTCCCCTGAGTTAGTGCCATCTGATTTTTTTTTTATTTCCTAAGATGAAGACGAGGCTCAAGGGGCACAGATTTGAGACGGTGGAGGAGATCCAAGCGGTAACAACCGACATCTTGAACACACTGACAAAAAACGACTTCCAGAGGTGGTTCGAAAGGTTGAAATCTCGCTGGGATTGGTGTATCAACTCAGCGGGTGACTATTTTGAAGGAACTGTTCACCATTAATTGTTATTTGGAGTGTATGCTTTAAAATAAATGCATTCTGGGAACTTTTGGATCGCACCTCGTATATGTGTACTTGCATCTGTTTCATTTCTTTTTTGATCGGAAGGATATTAGCATATATGTTTATACGTGTTTGTTGCTGGGTTTCACTTAATAAAGTGTATTTAAATAAAAAAGTCTTCATAATTATTGTATTTTATTCAAGAACACTGTAATAGCCGAATATAAGGCATGCAAAATTGAAAAAAGTAAACTCATGGGTCATTTATTCTCACTCCTTAAAAAATGCAAAATGAACTGAACATGAACTAGTATAGAATTGAAATGGTGAATTATGAATGTGAATGCATTCATTTTAATCTGTGTGAACTGAACTTTGAGTGAGTTCTTGTGAGGTGTGAACTTGCACAAGACTGTCGAAACAAGTCAAGAAAAGTAAAAAAAAATAATTGTGGGTTTATAGGGTCATTACTGTCACATGTTTGGAGTAGAGTGAAATTCTTTTATGTCATAATCAAGATGTTTACACAAAGTACCATAGGCACATTGAAGAAGCTATCAAGTAGTGTGGTAGACAGTAGGGAATTTAGGGCCTTTCAAAACCCGACTTGATGTTATTTCAGAAGAATTAAGAAGATAGGACTGACGAGCTTTGCAGGGTTGACTAGCTTGTTCTCATTTAAATTGTTCTAATGTTGTAATGTTCTATCACCACAACTATTCAGCATACCTATGTTCTGCTGTCCTTGTTTGAAAAATCTCAGAAAACATTAATTGATTATTTTATTGGTAAAACACTGAACAACAAATCTCCAAATGTTTTAAATGAGTTAAAAATGTTTTGCTGCAGATATTCGGTTGTAGTCTTCACCTGATGCTTCTCATTTCAGTGTCTAACAATAAGAATTCCACAAGCCCTGATACCACTTTTCAACAGTTTCAATGTCCTGGTGAAACCTTTTGCCATTTTCGTCACTGACTGCACCAGGGTTAGCAGTGAAGAATGGCAAATGTGAATCCCGAAGATGACTCTTTACCCACATGTTGCACTTCATCGTTTTGTTTCATTGAAGCATGTTCTCAGCCAGCTCAATGTGGTTGATAAGAACATTCTTGAATGAGTTCCAATTCCATTTCTTCAGGCCCTCTAGCATATCATTGAATCGCTTGCCATTGATGATGTGCCTGACCTATGGACCAACAGCAACACCTTCCTTAATGTTGGCATCAGTTAGTCATGGCCATATCTGTCTTAGATATTGAAATGCTTCACCTTCTTTGTTCAACATTTTCACAAAGTCTTTCATGAGTTCAAGGTTTATATGAAGCAGAGACAAAAATATCTTTCTTGGGTCAACAAGTAGTTTATGTGCCACACTTTTCTGCCCTGGAGTGAAATGCTTATGGGAGCACCCAGTTCTTTTTAATGTAATGAGACTTTTTAGCATGGCTGTCCCATTCACAAATTAAACACTAATACCGGGTATATTTGAGAGTCATTCCTATAGTAGCAGGGCTGCCACAAAATCACAGAAACAGGCAATTGTAATAAAATGGCATGTAATAGGAAAATTTAAAGGTGTTTTTTGGAATCAATAGACCAAAATCCATAAGATACACCCAAAAGTGTTCAGGTTACCATAATAACAAAATTTTAACAATTTGTAAAACAATAATATTTAAGAAAACCATTTGAAAATTGAGAATACTTTTGAAGTAGTTGTACAAGATAGTATATGAAAGTAATTTTAACAAAGCTTATTTTTAGCTTCACCATATTACTAATTGTAGGCATATTTTTTATCACTTAAATATGGCATGCAGTGTATACTACATCAATATAAGGACATTCTAGATTGAAGAAAGTCATAATTGTAAAGGCTGTGCTGTTAATTTCTCATTACACGCACACCCAAATAACCATAAAATTTGTAGCAAAAAGCCCTTATAATTAAAAATGCAAACTGCTTTGAATGCTGCAAATTGATCTTATCTGATGTATGTGTATGGCAGCCTACTTTTCAACACTATAGTATCCCTGAAGAAATAAGTGTCTGTCACTGTCATTAGGAGATTGAAGCTTTGTAGCAATTAGTGGTTCATTCAGCCTACACAGATGGAAACTTCAAGAAAGGTTATTCATTACGTCTGGTTTTCAATTCTAAAATTAATTCTTATGATACTATGAATAATTATGGCATCATCACAGAAACTTAGCTTTTCAGCAACTCAGGACAGCATTTTTCTTTCATCCAAGTTAGAGATGTAAATTTACTCTCACAACTGTCATCTTTAACTATTGTTTCAATTTCTACACCCACTCCAGATCGTGCCGTTGTAAGAAGGTATACAGCGATAGGAGGGGCCCTTGTGGCAAACTTCTGCACACAGAACAAAAATGATGTATTTATTCTCGAAATAAACCAGATAGCAGGATACATACAAGAAGTCAAAAACAACAGCCTAGCAGCCACTCTGGACCTGCCTACTGCACATGGGTATTGAACATTGGCTTTGAAGCCCATTCACTTGCCCACTAATCACGTCTCTTTTTACCTTGTAACAACTCTCTCTCACTCTCTCTTTCTCCCTCACACTCAATCCTGATATTCCTCCAGTGTAACCTTCTGGTCTCCAGAATCGTGGGACTTTCCCACCAAAGAAGTTATTTTTGCAGCTACTATGGTCAGTCCTAAACCTCATCCTTAGTCCTGATACAGAGGAAATAAAATAGAAGTCCCTGGCACAGCTCTTAGCAGCCCTCAGCAGGGGTGGGTGCACAAAGTAGACCCATTGTTTTCTATTTCCTAACAGCAGCATGGATGCCCTTCTACTCTCAGGGACTATGTGTAGTGTCTTATTAAGGCGCTTTTCCACTGCATAGTACGGCACAGCACGGTTCAGTACAGCTCACCTTGGTTCGGTTCAGTTCGGCTCGGTTTGTGTTTCGACTGCAGTTTAGTACCGCTTTAGAGTGGGCGGGATTATTCACGTGTCGTTATAGTTGCGCCGCCTCTACTGCCGTGACACCGTGGAACTTTTACAACAACACGCAGACAACGACAACACTTTAGCTCGACGACGCGCAAGGGTAAGCATCTAAAAAAAGCACATCACTAGCTAACTTTTATCACTGTTGCAAAGCATAAAATGAACTTAACTGCCAGTGTAACATTAAAATGCTGATTCTGTATATTACAGATCTTCCACATTTTGCAAAAAAGTCGCCACAACAGACCATCTGTTTGGACATTTAACCGTGCTTCAGAGTGGTGGGATGTGATTGTTCCCGGTTTCACAAACACTCAGTGGCTGGAGAACTTTCGAATGTCTGAAGAAACATTCATCCACTTATGCAACAAACTGCGTCCAGCGATAGAGAGACAGGATACAAACTTCCGCGTGTATAAAGAAAAGAATAGCCAGTGACGCAGTAATGACGATTTTCTCCGGCCAATCAGTGACCAGCAGTTTACACATCACGTTTTGGTAACGGTACGGCGCGCTTGGAACCTCGGCTGAGGTGGTACTAAAAAAAGGACCAGGTACCAGGTACTGTTCCCAGTGGAAAACCCCCCAAAAGTGAGCTAACTGAACCGTGTCGTGCCGTACTATGCAGTAGAAAAGCGCCATTAGTCAGGTAGGAGAGTACTTGTATCCTGTCATCTCCCTCTTACCCTTAAATATACAGGTCACGACTGTAATTCGTTCCAAAACTCAGGTCGCAACCCGATTTGGTTGTGACCCGAACTAATTTCCCCCATAGGATTGTATGTAAATACAATTAATCCATTCCAGACCATATGAACTGTATGTAAATATATGTTTTTAAAGATTTTTAAGCACAGAAATAGTTTCTTATACCATAGAATGTACAGTGTAATCGTAAACTAAATGTAAACACACTGAATAACACTGAGAAAACCTTGAACAGAGAAAACAACATTGCATGAGTTCACGCTACAGCCTTACGAACCGCTTGCTGTAAACACTTTTTGTTTTAAGCACAGGGAAAAAAAATGAAAATTTGAAAAATGCTTAATTTATACAAAAAAAAAAAACCATAAACAACCACGAAAACTAGCCTTACTTGCACACACGTCTGACCGAGAACAATGTACAGGGAGAGACTCAACACGTGTGGCTCGTACGAACCGGAAGGGAACCTGGCTTGTTTGTCACCAGAGTGTGTGGTCATGAACAGATGCAAAAGTTTGGCAAACTTTTTGGTCGTAACCCATTTTGTACGTGTTCAGAGACGTTCGTGACCCGAGGTTCCACTGTACAATCTAGCCTTTGCTGGTGGGCATTTAATATAATTATTCACTTTCTGAGCGGGTATGTTTCCAGTGCCAGTCCGCTGGACCTGATAAGCTCTTGCCAATCACGTACAGTCATGCATAAATACATTATGTGTGTATTTATTGAAAATGGGGTACATCTTGTTGTCACTTAGGCATGAAACAAAACAGTAATGTCTGAATGAATGAGTGGAATGAACACGGATGGTAACTTAAGTACATATGATGGT
Source organism: Polypterus senegalus (assembly GCF_016835505.1). Classification (NCBI taxonomy): domain Eukaryota; kingdom Metazoa; phylum Chordata; class Cladistia; order Polypteriformes; family Polypteridae; genus Polypterus; species Polypterus senegalus. The sequence goes on from NC_053171.1 coordinate 95,264,960, forward strand.
CCGCATTGGCTCCACATCTTTTGGCAGCTTGGACCCGGAGCTGTCAATAGTCGTAACCAAGCAAATGAGGATACAAACAAGCAAGAGGCAGGTGCTTGTGCTTTTGATCTCAAACAATAGTGCTACAAGTGTAGTGCAGTCAATAAATAACATCAATAAATAAATAATCTATAAAATCTGGTGCTCTTCCGTGAAAGTTAAATGCCACAATAAAACTCCATATAAACTGTGAAGAAATTTGGCTTCTTTTTCTCTTTTCCTTCCCCAAGTCCAGTGCATCTTCCACTATCCATCTCCTCGGCTTACCCTTGTCAAGTTTTGCGCCAGTAAAGACACTAACAGCCAGAGTCACGTCCTCCGACTCTTCTGTTAGCGTCTACCGTGATGCTCCAAGCCAGACTCTTCTGCCACATACTGGCTCCCGATGAGGGCTCCTCTTTCATTCCCTGCTATTTCCAGTGCTCAGTGGAGGACGATTCACCGCTGGAGTATTGATTGCTCAGTCCTCCATGGGGCTACCGACTGCCTGACTCCTATCACTGAGTGGGCTCGATATCCCTGATTCTGCCTTTGTTCTTCTCTCCTTTCCTTTCAGATTTCTTCCTTATTTTGCTCAGGCTAATCTTTAATCCAACCTGTGGAAACCGTAAACTGATAACTGGAACCAATCAGGCACTCACATGCTAGCACAATCGTCCCCTATCACACCATTAAATATCCTGGGGTAGCCTCAACATGCACACCCACAGAGTCAGAGTTGCACCATCTTTAATTATTTATCTCAAATGCATATCGTCATGTACCGCTCTCATCACAGTATACAAAAAAAAGGAAACCGCATTGCCTCAATGATCCCGTCTCACCGAATGACTCAATACTTAGTATAGGGGATGCTACTTCTAGCCTATTTTCACCTCATAAGCATATTATGCCCCAGTGACTATGCTAAACAGAGCTTAATAAAAAATAACTTGTCACAAGACTGTCCCTGGTCTGTGTGTCACTTTGTTTGCTCAGCCCATCTCTATTAATTTTGAGCTAAGCCTGGTTGCCGCCATGTGGAACCAGCAGAGTCTTTCTTGGAATAGTGTAATGACCCTCCATGACTTCTGGTTGTACATTTCCCTAGAGACAATTGGCAAACATGTAGGTTTTTCCATGTGCTACACTTTATCAGTCACAAGTTTCCTAGTCCATAGACCCTTAAGTAACCACCACGAGTCTTCCCTAGTTGGAAACACACTAAAATTGAGTGAATCCCTAAGATCTACTGAAAATCGAATGGCTTAACTTGTATTAGTCTCGTTTTGTACTTTGGGTTTCCCTCTTGACCCTGACCTTGCATGTGAAGCTCTGAAAACTTGCTGAATTGCTTATGTCTCTTATTAGGGTTCTTAGTGTGTCATATATAAAGGTTACTTGAATATCATACTAGGGCATGACCAGGTAAATTGCTATTTTGAAATTTCTGTGGACTTAACTCCAGAATGTTTGCTGAAAATGGCCCTCATCTTAACCATGTACTAACAAATTCTTAGGATTACCTGCATGCATAAAATTGACATCTACTAACATTAAAAAGATTGGAGTGTAGTACCTATTGTCCAAGTTAAATGGCAAATGTGAGCTTCTTTACAATTTATTGACCCTATAAATCTTGACCTTCGCTGTTTGCATTTTTCAGTATTTATGTCATCTTCATTTTCCAATCTGATTATTGCATGACCTTCATGTAAACGCACCCTGAGATATTCTGTGTCGATGTGTTATGCTACATAAAGCTTTTTTTTTTTTTACATTGTCTGTTTCTAAATGGTTAACACCACAGGGTAAGAATTGTGGGTTTCAATCCTGATCCCTGATTTTGTCTGGGTGGAATTTGCTTGTTCTTTCTATAAGTTTTTTTTTTTTTCTTCAGGTACTCCATTTTTTTCTCCCAAATCAATTCAAATTAAATTAGATTTTTCACATACAGTACAATATGTTGTGAAATGCTTAGTCGCTCAACTCCAATGATTGCGCATTTAAAAAGAATTTAAAAGGTTAATAAACAATAATACATGACTTTTAAAATGTCAGAAATCATTAATAGAATTTGAAATATGTGGTAAATAATAAATAATAACTAAATGAATAATGTAAGAGAGTTAACAATATTCGCTTCCTGGGTCCTCCCTGCATGGAGTTTGCATGTTCTCCCCGTGTCTGCGTGGGTTTCCTCCCACAGTCCAAAGACATGCAGGTGAGGTGCATTGGCGATCCTAAATTGTCCCTGGTGTGTGTGTGTGCCCTGTGGTGGGCTGGCGCCCTGCCCAGGGTTTATTTCCTGCCTTGCGCCCTGTGTTGACTGGGATTGACTCCAGCAGATCCCAGTGACCCTGTAGTTAGGATATAGCGGGTTGGATAATGGATGGATGGATGGAGGGAGTTAACAATAGGGCATCATGTATTTCTAAACACTTTCCTTATTCAAGATGCTTATGGACAGTAGACAGAAGCTTCTCCTCAGTCTCTCTGAAATGGAATGTAGGCAGTGCTAGTGTGTACTTGACCGTAGCACAGGAAAGAAGCTGTTGTTGGGATGGCTGGTGTCACAGAAAATTTTTTGTTGCCCTGGAGGAGGTGATAGTGAAGCCAGCCGGGGGCGCTTACCCTCTGATGTGGATTCCAATGCTCCTGTGCAGTGATGGGAAAACTGTGCTGCAAAAATTGCATTATCCTTCAGATGAAACGTAAAACCGAGGTCCTGTTGTGGTAGCCTCCTACTGAGATGGAGGTGCCTCTGCTGTTTTCTCCTGAAGTCCACAACAAGTTCCTTTGTCTGATATGCAGGAATACAGTATTGTCTTGACACTACTGACTCACTTTCCCCTTATACCTCAAAGATGTGTGTTAGGTTAGTAGTTAGCCCTAAGTACACAAGTGTGCTGCACTGCAATGGACTGGTGGTTCATCCTGGGCCTGGTTGCTGCCTTGATGATGCCAGAATAAGCTCCAGCTCTTCTAGATTGGACTAAATGGGTTGGAGTTTGTTACTTTATATTAATATCTACTCTGATATACAATCCGTGCAGTATCTGATTAAACATATACTATGAGGGTTAGGTTAGGGTTAATGGAGATTAAATGTGCCCCCAATGGAGCACACCAGATGCACGGGTACACTTCCGACGTAAATAAAACCTATTGTTTGCTCCCCGGCACAGCACTTATCCCTAAAAAAGCCCAATAAATACTTAAAATTACCCAAAAAAATAATTAATTAGACCCTTCTTATACAATTATTATAAAAATTTTACATAAATTAATTTTAAAATTTTAAAACTGCATAAAGACCGGTTTTAAACAATTTGCGTCTAGAGGGTCACTAAAATGATCAAAAAAAGGGCAATAAACAGTACTGAAAGCTTTTTCATACAATACACTAGGGTTAGGGTTACTGTACAGTTATCTTTGCTGCTATAGTACAAAGTGTGACTAATGTGTTTGCCCTGTTCTCAGTTATGTGTCTGTAACTTGCTCCCAATGACACATCCCCACTGGGTTCTCAGAACATAAACTTGGGTCCTCATCCCACACACTACCCAGTGTGAAAAAACAATTATTTTAGCCAGTGAAAACCTCAGTCAGCTGAAGTGACTAATCTGGCTTCTGTGCAGTGGGCTCACTCCATCTGACCTCCGTTACCCTTGTGTTTGAATAAGGCACTGCAGGTTCCCACAGGTAAATGTTGGGGCACCAACCTGGTTGTCCCCGTTTAATTCAATCACAAATAATGAAAAACAAGGCCCACTAGGCATGCCACTACAACAACAAAAGAAATTGCTGAAACAAAGAAAGTTGTCTGGCAGTAAGAACATTGTCTTTTTAAAGTGATGGTGAGCTCCGTTCTACGGTGCAGTCTGTTCACAACGGATCAAATCCTTCTGGCAGTGGCAGGTTTGAAAGGCAGGAGACCAGAAGGAGTCAGAGTCAATTTCCCTCATTGGGCATCTTCTTGGTGCTGTGAAGGGAAGAAAAGAAGATGTTAGCATGAGCACCCGCTCTCAGCCTGGGGTGGTAGTACCTTCTTCAGATGAGCCCGGAGGGTGATCCACAGAGGTGACAACCCTTTACCCACTAGAATCTCACATTCTGCACCAAAATGCTTAATGAATCCAAGCCTCATCGTGCATGTAATTGGCAACTTCTCACGCAGGCGGCACTCCCTACATACTGGATATTATTCCTACTAGCCTCCATGCATGTCACTGGTTCATAAAATACAACCAACTTAGCTGGCAAAGCCAAAGGAGAACCCCATCAGCTGAAATGGCTAGTCAAGCAACATACAGTGAGGGTGCCTTTGCTCTGCCAGCTGCACGTTTCCAGTTTTAGGAGCTACTTGAGATTGTTAAGTATGTGCACTTCAAACTCTTCGTTTTGCTCAGCCCATTTTGTTCACTTCAGAGTCCACACTATATCTACAGCTTCAGTCCCTGATAATAACATTCATTCAAACAATTGGAAGTGCCTAATTTAATCATCAGTGGCTCAGCTTGTGTGACTAAAATTTGTACCCTTTGGTAGTTCAGTATGTAATTTTATTTTCAAGCAAATTTACTTTCTGCTGAGAGTAACAAAGGCTATAGTGAGGCAAGAATGCTTGTTCATTGAAATTTTATTTTACTCAGAAAATACTTGACCCAACAGTCTTCCTATGACAGACATCCTTCGGATTTTAGTTATACTGTACATACATTTCCTTTTAGCTTCCACCATCTTTTTCACCAGAAGACACCAACAGGATTCTCTGAGTAGACACCTCTGGCAAACATAAATGCTTAGTTTTTGTTTCCTTTTCTAACCATGACTGAGAACAGCGAGTTCCTTAAACCTGTTGAGATGTTATTTAGCCCCAGGATGCACATAATCGTACTTTTTGCTTTTGAAACCTGGCAATAAGAAAGGCAAGCAATTCTCCAGTCGTGCCTGCATTTGGCACGTTGTATAATTTATGTAGAGCTTCACTTTATTTCTTTCATAAAGTTGTAATAATATCACATAAAATTTTATTGCCATATTAATTTCTTCAGCACACTGTGCAAAGAATAAAAAGGTTTTGTTAGCATAAACACAAACCTGGAAAAGGAATGCTAATACCTCTCAAATGCCAATGAAGACTGTATAATATCCAAGCAAAGGTGCATTTTTAAAATGCATTGATCCTAAATTTGACCTTTGTAATGAGTAATTGTTGAGTCCAAATTGTTGGTGTCCAACTGACCAATGGCGTGCCCTGCCTTGTAGCTCATGGTCCTGGGATAGGCACCTGCCCCCCAGCTGAGACCCTGAAGTGACTTTTAGGATGAGATGTTGTACTCAGACAATCAACTGTCTCATTGAAAAAAAATCAAATTTTTTGAAGATGCTATTTGTCTAAAACATGTAACATTTGTCTAAAATGTATAACATAAAATAATAATTCTTCCTATGAAATCCTTGAATATGTGAATTTATTAGTATCTAAGAGAGCATATTAAATACTGTTTTAAAAGTATACTGGATTCAGAAAGTATTCAGACCTCTTCACTTCTGCACACTTCATTTTCTTGTAGATTTAACTTTAAGCAAATTAATTTGTCATTTTTGCTCATTAATCTACACCCAATAATGACATGTTTTCAGAAAGGTTTGTAAATGTATTAAAAATCCAAGTATTCAAATCTTTTGCTGCTGGTACTCCAAATTGTGGTCTTTGCTTTAATTATCCTTGAGATGTGTCTAGAACGTGATTGGAGTTCTCCCGCGTCAAAGTGGACATCATTTCGAAAAGCACACACCTGTGTATTTAAGGTCCCACAATTCACACTGCATATCAGGACAAAAACCAAATCATGAAGTCCAAGGAACTCTCAGTAGATCTCCGTGATAAAACTGGTGAGGCACATATTCCAATTTTTCCAAATTTTGAGTGACGCCAGTACCACAGTGACCGCACTAATTGTGCAATGGAAGAATTTTGAAACCATCACAACTCTTCCTAGACTTGGCTGTTCAGCCAAACCAGGTAAAGAGGTCTTGTTCACAGAGGTGACCAAAAACTCAATAGTCACTTCAACAGAGCTTCAGTGCTATACTGAAATGGGAGAACCAATCAAATGGATGACCGTGTTAACAAAGGCACATGACATTCTGAGAGTGTGAGGAAAATGATTCTCTGGTCTGATGGAGCACAAAGTTAACTTTTTGGACAGAACTCCAAGCACTACGTCTGATGAAGACCAGGCTCTGCTTATCACCTGACTAATACCCTCCACAGAGATGACTCCCGTCTCGTCTGCTGCTGAAAACGGGCACAGAGATGTATTGACGCACAAGGTGATCACTTTCAGCATCTTCTGTAAATGTGAGTACCAAATTCTCTTCACCACGTAATGCAATCGTCTCGGTAGAGGCGGGCCACTTTTTCGTGGGCCACCCTATATTATCCCAAGAATGAAGTATAGTACTCTCAGCATCATGCTATGGAGTTGCTTCTCAACAGCAGGAACAGAGAGACTGGTCAGAATTGTGGGAAGGACGAATACAGCCAAACACATAGAGGTCCATATCAAAACCTGCTCCAGAGTGCACACACCCTCAGATTTGTGCAACAGTTCACCTTTCAAGAAGACAACCCTGTAGTGGGCTCAGGACAAGTCTCTGTCCGTCCTTTAGTTGTCTAGCGAATGTCCGGACTCAAACCCCACATAACATGTGTGGAGAGACCTGAAGATTACAGTTCACAGACACTTCCAATCCAATGTAAAGGAGCCTATGAAGACCTGCCAGCAATAATGGGATAAAGTGTCCAAATCCAGGAGTGGGAAGCTTGTAGAAACTTAACCAAGAAGACTCAAAACCAAAGGGGTTTCTACAAAGTACCAACTTGAGGGACTGAATACTTATATGAATGAGAGATTTCAGTTTTTGATTTTTAATAACTATGCAGACCTTTCGGAAAACATGTTCTCACTTTGTCGTTATGGGTTATTGAGTGTAGACTGAGGGATAAAAAATGGCAACTTTATTCATTTCAAATTAAATCCACAACACAATAAAGTGTGTAGAGTGTGAAGGGTTCTGAATACTGTACATTGTAATATTTACTCTTAAATACTAATAAATTCATTTAATAAATGTAAAGATTTTTTAGGCAGAATTAACATAACGATCCTTGGAAGGTATTTCTTGAGCTCTTTTGATTGACTAATCAGTAAATATGCAGCTCTCCATAGTGGATGTACAAGCTGTGCAGAATGCTGCCCACTTAGTATTTTGCAGAAATGAATTTTGTTCCACTTTGTTTGCTTTAGCCCTGAAAAAACAAAGTCCTACGAGTCTGCCTTTTCCTTTTAGGTCGTTCTGGATTGTTTTTTTTTTTTTCTTCAGCCAGTCTGTTGCTGACAGATTGCTCCTGATTGTTAACTGACCTGTTACAGAGCTCTGCGACTTTATCTCCCACTCTGGATTAAGTGTCCCTTTGTGCGCTATCTTGCTGATGAATGCATTGCTTGGCCTGGCAGCCTAGATGTGAGCTGGCACCGTTTCATTTCTGTTAAGTTTTGCATTCTGAAATTGGTCTTCAAAAACATGATGATAGGTACACCATTACTCCCTGGCTTAATGCGAGTCAGGGTTTGCTTATAATACACCAGCTGTTATCAATGATTATTGGGAGCTTTATGCATTATTTTATACATGAGGGACATAACTGAACTGAAATAGCTAGTGAATGAGCCATTATACACACTTTCATGTAATGGCTCTTCTTTTAAAAGGGATCAAATGAAAATGATACAAAAAGCACTTCCATGGCTCATTTATTAAAATACTTTTTTCCTCACCTACAAACTTTTGTAACGCACGTTCCTTGTCCTTCTAAGCTGTTCTAAGCTTTTATTACAGACATCTCAGGGCTGAACGAATCCATACTGCTAGGAAATGTCTTTCTTTTATTAAAGAAATATTTGTTTTAATAAAAAAATATTTTTTGGCAGTTTAATGACACAAAAAAGTCCCAACACCTTATAATCTCCATTAATGTTTAGTTGCTTCCTGTGTGCTTCAATGAAAAATGTAAAAGAAGACTTAAGAGTGTCACATTAATTTATTGCTTGTCCTGGGGCAAAGTTTTTTGGTTGTGAAAATCCCAGTAGTTGTGTTAAATAAAATGTCAAATTTCTAATTTAAAACTTAAAAGAAGTCTTTACAAAAGTAGCCAGTGAACTCTGAACCGTTCCTTCATGTCTTATAATTTAAATTTGCTTGTCTATTTTCCTCTTTGTTTTTCTTTTCATTGTATTTAAGGTGGGTGCGGTGGGCTGGCGCCCTGCCCGGGGTTTGTTTCCTGCCTTGCACCCTGTGCTGGCTGGGATTGGCTCCAGCAGACTCCCGTGACTGTGTAGTTAGGATATAGTGGATTGGATAATGGATGGATGGATTTAAGGATAATGAATGAACCTGTTTGATGGTAACTGCTTTCCAAAAGCCCATTGAGTTCACTAGTATGAGTAAATCCAGTGAAGCACAATGATAGTAATATTGAATAGGTGTTTTTTCTCACTTTCTGCACTTTTATAAAATGCTGCCTTAGGCCACAGCACATAGTACCTGATGCTCCTCCATTTTCCAGCACCTATCTGTATAAGCATGCTGCTAAACTAGAAATTAAGTAAAGTCTGTAAAGTTCAATGTACAAACGCTAAATGGTTCTTCAACGTTCTTCAATTTTCCTGACTGACCAAGAACACTTGTGACATTTTTAGGGGCCGTGCGACAAGTGAAATAGTTTAAGCCATCCTAAGATAACAAAAAAGGATGTCTTTGTGTGCATGTTGCAAACTTAATTATTTCATTATGAGATCCTGGCGAGTTGATGTCTATGCAAGCAGCATTTGACCCAAGATAGAAACCAAAATACAGCATATACCTGCAGTGCCTACAGGGTATGTATCCCTGTGGAAGTTTATTGTTATACAACATTGAAGCTAAGTGGATTTAATTTGGCATTTTCATATTAATTCACAGATCTCTACAAAGTGAGTTGAGTAAATTACAAGAATAAACACAAAATAACTGATTGCATAAGTATAATAAAACAGGCTCTAAATCCTCAGCTCATTGGTTTTAGAAGTCACAACATTAGTTAAATGGAGATCGCCTGTCTGGGGTTTCAGTTGATTGTAGTATAAATGCACCTGATCTGAAAGGTCCTCCTTGTGATGAGACAGTATGGTGGCCTAACCTACACCACGAAAACAAAAGAACAGTCCAAATCATTTCATGAAAAGGTGATTGAAAAGCACAAGTCAGGGGATGGAGACAATGAAAATATCCATGTCACTGTTCATGTCAAGTCCGCAATCTTGGTCTTATCTTTGACAGTAACCTCTCTTGTGAGAAACAGGGTAATTCTGTAGTCAAGAGTTGCTTTTTCCAGCTTCGTCTGTTAGGTAAGATCGAGCCTTTTTTTATCTTCTAGGGATCTTGAGAAAGCTACTCATGCTTTTATCTTTTCTCGCTGTATCCTGGGATTAGCAAATCCCTGATTGGCAGGTTACAGCTGGTCCAGAATGCTGCCGCTCGCTTTCTGGTTGGGGCAAGAAAGTCTGATTCTCTTTCTCCAATATTAGCTTCTTTACACACTGGCTGCCTGTCAGTTTTTGAATTGATTTTAAAATCTGTTGATAGTTTTTAAATCTTTACATGGGCTCGCTCCTGCCTATTTATCTGAATTGTGTGTTTTACACCAGCCATCTAGAGTGCTTAGATCTTCTAGTCAGTCCCTCGTACTAAGTGTAAAACTAAGGGGGACAGGGCATTTGCAGCTGCTGCTCTTCGCCTGTGGAAGTCTTTACCTCGTCACATAAAGGAGTCGTCTACAATTCAGAACGAGATCAAAGACTCATTTCTATTCACTTGCATTCCGTGACCTTCAGTAACACTGATGGTTTCCTCATTGTGATTATGTAACATTACTTCTATTTATTATTCATTTTATTTATGATCTTATATTTTATTTCTATTTATGTTAATTGTATGTTTTCTTTTATTCTATTATTGTAAAGCACTTTGGCCACAGCATTCTTATGTTGTTTTTGACATTGACAATATCTCTTCAGTTTCTGTTAAATCAGTCATGAAGAAATGAAAAGAGTATGGGATGGCTGTAAATCTACCCAGAGCAGGTCACCCACTGAAACTGAGTGATCATGCAAGAAGAAATCTAGCAAAGGGGTCTGCAAATCCTATGATAACTCTGAGGGAGTTACAAGCTACAGCGATTCATATATTATCGACTGTGCAGACAGTAAATGTTTGGAAAAGAGAAAGCCACTGTTAAAAAAAACAAGAGACACAGAGTTTTCCAGAACGTACATGGGATACTCTGAAGTCAGATGGAAGAAGATTCAACGGTTTGATAACAAACAAAATGGAGCTTTTTGGCAATCCGAATAAAATCCACATTTGAACACTTCATTTCAGCAAGCATGGTGATGGCAGCATAATTGCTTCTCTGCAGCAGGATCTGGAAGGCTTGTGAAGGTAGAGGGTAAAATGAGTGCACCAAAATATTGGGAAATCCTGGAGGAAAGCCTGAAGCAGTCTGCAAGAAACCTGTGTCCTTGGGAGAACATTTGTCTTCCAGGAAGACAACGACCCCAAGAATAAAGCTAAAGCTACCACAGGAATGGTTTGTGTGTCCTGGAGTGGCTGAGTGAGAGGCCAGATCTCCGTCCAACTGAGAATATCTGCCTGAACTTTAAAAAGGGCTGTTCACTCATGATCCTAATACAGCCTGACAGAACTTCAGCATTATTGAAAAAAAGAATGGAGAACATGGCAATGTTCAGATGTAAAAAAAGCTGACAGAGTGAGAGAGACCTGTGCAGACAGACTCAAGGCTGACATGAATACTTATGCCATCAATTATTTGGTGTTTTAGACCACTTTGTAGAGATCTGTTCTCATTTTGACATCAAAGAGTTTCTTCTTGGTGATCAAAATAGTATATTAATAAGATGTGAAAACTTCTAAGGGGTGAACACAGTTATAGGCACTATATATAAAGTGACACGGGACATCGAATAGCTAAGTAACTTCACTGATGAAACAAATTAAAGATAATAACTATAGATGTAAAGAATACAATATCAACAAAGCAAACAACAAATAAAAATTGTATAAAGGCAATCAATCATCCTTCTAATTGAAAATATGGGGCACAAGGAGCGTCACTGGGGACAATTCTGTGACATGGCACCAGTGTTCCCTCTAAGCTGAGCGCGTGAGCGATCGCTCACACGAATTCATAGCGTCGCTCATACTTACCGCACGATCGCTCATTCCGACGGCGTCGCTCGTACTTATCGCGAACATTAGTGCTCATAAATTTTTGGCTTAAACAAAATGTCGCTTATAAACAATGTTTTTTGCTTACTATATGCTACTCCTTAGAGGGAACATTGCATGGCACACTCACACTTACTCATAATCATTCAGTGCTGACACTCTGTTTGTGTGGGAGAAAACCATAACGGATTGTGGCAAAATGCATTTGGGGTCCATGGTAGTGCATGAGTTTAAAAAAAAACCAAAACTAACTAACTAACTAACAGTACGCCAGGTGAGTGTACAGTAGGTGAATGCGGTAGTATGGACAAATGACCCCAGGGTGTGTTTGGGGGAACTGGTGGAGCCCACATTCACAATTCAGCCGATTTCCTCATTAGCGCTCCAGGTAGAGTAATCAGGCACCTGCACCTACTGAACTATACTGAGGAGAGTGAAATGAAAGGAGCGGGTCGGAGATTTAAGCGAAAGAAATGAAAAGCAAAGAGCAGCAGGACCGTGACAGAGCTGGTCTCAGTGTAGAGGCAAGAGGCTCCAAGAGGAGTGAGTGGACGCCGCTCACGGGCCACAGTCACTCCTGCTGAGCGTTCAAGGAGTAGAAATGACCGACCTGTTACAAATGAAGGCATGAGCGATGATGGCGGTGGGAGAAAGGAGCTAGACTCATGGGGGTTTCCTGCTAATGGAGGTGGGAACACAAGCCACTTTTGGAAGATGGAACAGTGCTTGTCGGAGGATGTCTCCTCTTAATAATAATTCTTTGCATTTATATAGCGCTTTTCTCACTACTCAAAGCGCTCATCAATTGCAGGTTAAGCGCCCAACAGAGCAGAGTCCCTATTGGCATTTACAGGATTCGAACCGGCAACCTTCCGATTGCCAGTGCAGATCCCTAGTCTGAGGAGGCCAAAAAAGGGCAGACTTAGGAGACATCAATTTTAGAAAGAAATTCCATCGGTTTGAAGGAACAGATCCTGGTGGTGATTTTGACCTCGTTTTTATCTTTGGATTATCTATTTGATTATCATTGTTTTTAACCTCCACAAAAAGACACTGTTTTTATTGTGGATAATTTATTTCTTTTATTGACGCTATTGCAAACTGAGCACATCTGATACACCACTCTTGCTGTGTTGCTACATGTCCTGATTTCACCCTAGTCCATCTTGGTTTTATGATTATCGATGACCTGGGTTCAAGGGCAGTACGCCAGCTGCAGGCAACTAGGGCAGCACATGGACACAGAGAAAACATTAAATCAAATCAAATAACCTTTTAGTGTGTACAGAACACACAGAAGAATCAAAATACTGTTTCTCTCTCAGCTTGGAACAAAAATAGTGCCAAGGATGAGCCTAGGAGATGAGTGCTGGCACTATAATCCACTATGCCAATGAGAAAACAATTACATTTAATACTTCATTTAAGAACACCCAGCCATCCAGTATCCAACCTGCTATATCCTAACTACAGGGTCACGGGGGTCTGCTGGAGCCAATCCCAGCCAGCACAGGACGCAAGGCAAGAAACCAACCCCGGGCAGCCCACCGCAGTCATTTAAGAACATGATTTACTTATTATGTAAGTACTCAATACTTGTTTTATATTGTATTAGGCATTGTAAATGCTTAATATAAATTTAATGTGATGATATTATGCTACATCATAATCTGACTAGTTATTATGTCATGTCATTCTCCAACCCGCTATATCCTAACACAGGGTCTGCTGGAGCCAATCCCAGCCAGCACAGGACGCAAGGCAGGAAACAAATCCCGGGCAGGGCACACACACACACACCAAGCACAATTTAGGATCGCCAATGCACCTAACCTATATGTCTTTGGACTGTGGGAGGAAACGCAGGTAGACACGGGGAGAACATACAAACTCCATGCAGGGAGGACCTGGGAAGCAAACCCAAGTCTCCAAACTGCAAGGCAGCAGTGCTACCACTGAGCCACCGTGCCGCCCAACTAGTTATTATCAAACATTTCATTCACTCATTAACCCTTTGCAACCAATAAATAAATGGATAAAAAAAAATATAAATAAGGCAAGAAAGCAACGCAAAATCTGTCCATTTAACACTTGTAGCTAGCAGAAATGGCTCTTATACAGTTTAACAATGAATTAGTATACACTGAAGTAGGAACATTACTGTGTCTCTCTCTAGAGGCAGCATTATACATGCCAGCTTTTGTGTGAAAAGCAGATTTGTGACCTTCAAAGGTTTATGCATTTATTTTATGTCTATTTAATTATTTTATATTTCAAGTCTTCAAGTCATAAGTTCACTACGAACAAGGAGATATTTTTTTCTCCAGGAGGCCTCTCTTTACCTTTTTTTTTTCCCATTTAAAAGCAAATGCGAGACTAAGAAGTCTAACAATCCCACACCGCGTATGCGTTTTATTCATGTGTTCAGAAAGTGTGTGCGTGTTTGTCTGTGCGGGTTGCTGATAAAGGCAATGAGGAGGGCAGTGTGTATGCGAAAGAAGAGTGGGCTTTGTAATTTTATTCTCTCAACAGGTACATACTTCATCTAAAATCATATCTTTTGTCATTACATTTGTTATATAGTGGTCAGAATATAAAGGTTAAGAGGAATGCCCTGGTGCTCAGCCACTAGAGAAAATGTAAGCTAAGTGTGATTCAGATAGCAGCTGCCCAAGAAAATATTTCTTGTGAGATCAGTCCAGTCAGCAAATTCTCTTTTTCATTAATACAATTTAATCCATAGATTGGAATCAAGAGTGTGAGTGGATTATGAAGGTGCCAGAGCCTCCAGTGAATTAGATCTTGTAATCCTTTATTTCCAATCCCTGGCGTCCTCTCTTATTCCATTATGTTTGGACCACAGCAAATTAAACCAACATGACATAAAAAAAAAAAAAACTGGTTGGTACAGATCATGTAATTCTGTGAAAAAAGAAATAAAAAATGAATCCAAAATTGAATTGTGCTATATAAGCATGCATTGTTATACAAATGAGTTCTAAAAAGCCTAAGGGAATCAATCATATGTTCTTAATACACTACTAATATGTCATTAACACAGAGTGAATTTTTATAAGTGCCTCAATTTAGTCTGTAATGTGTGGACCCTGCTAAAGCGCGTACTTTAGACACTGGATTCCAATTAAGAGAAGCAATACCAAAAAATGGTGGGTGGGAAAGTCTAGCTACGATTCGACTTCATTTAATTATGAAGTGCGTGCGGATATTGTGGTTT